>NC_057808.1:335291967-336041719 GCF_018294505.1 Triticum aestivum | reverse complement strand
TGTAAGTTAGCATGAGTTATTATTGTTGACATTACCCTTGAGGTAAAAGGTTGGGAGGCGAAACTATAAGCCCCTATCTTTCTCTGTGTCCGATTAAAATTCCGTAACCACAAGTATTGCGTGAGTGTTAGCAATTGTGAAAGACTAAATGATAGTTGAGTATGTGGACTTGCTGAAAAGCTCTGACATAGACTCTTTCAGGTGTTATGATAAATTGCAATTGCTTCAATGACTGAGATTATAGTTTGTTGGTTCTCAATAAAGTTTCTGATTCATACTTTGCATTGTGAATAGATTATTACTTGAGCATAAGAAATCATATGACATTATCCATATATGTTGTTGTTTTAAGAATAATCATGATGCCCTCATGTCCGTATTTTATTTTATCGACACCTCTACCTCTAAACATGTGGACATATTTATCGTTATCGGCTTTCGCTTGAGGACAAGCGAGGTCTGAGCTTGGGGGAGTTGATACGTCCATTTTGCATCATGCTTTTATATCGATATTTATTGCATTATGGGCTGTTATTACACTTTATGTCACAATACTTATGCCTATTCTCTCTTATTTTACACGGTTTACATAAGGGGGGAGAATGCCGGCAGCTGGCATTCTGGGCTGGAAAAGGAGCAAATATTAGAGACCTATTCTGCACAACTCCAAAAGTCCTTAAACTCCACGAAAGTTATTTTTGGAAATAATAAAAAATACTGAGCGGAAGAAATACCAGAGGGGGCCCACACCCTGCCCACGAGGGTGGGGGCGCGCCCTACCCCCTGGGCACGCCCCCTGCCTCGTGGGCCCCCTATTGGCCCTCCGATGCCCATCTTGTGCTATATGAAGTCTTTCGTCCGAAGAAAAATAATAAGCAAGCTTTCGGGACGAGACTCCGCCGCCACGAGGCGGAACCTTGTCGGAACCAATCTAGGGCTCCGGCAGAGCTGTTCTGCCGGGGACACTTCCCTCCGGGAGGGGGAAATCATCGCCATCGTCATCACCAACGCTCCTCTCATCGGGAGGGGGTCAATCTCCATCAACATCTTTGCCAACACCATCTCCTCTCAAACCCTAGTTCATCTCTTGTATCCAACTCTTGTCTCTAAGTCTGGGATTGGTATCTGTAGGTTGTTAGTAGTGTTGATTACTCCTTGTCGTTGATACTAGTTGGTTTATTTGGTGGAAGATCATATGTTCAGATCCTATATGCATATTAATACTCCTCTAATTATGAACATGAATATGCTTTGTGAGTAGTTACGTTTGTTCCTGAGGACATGGGAGAAGTCTTGCTATTAGTAGTCATGTGAATTTGGTATTCATTCGATATTTTGATGAGATGTATGTTGCCTCTCCTCTAGTGGTGTTATGTGAATGTCGACTACATGACACTTCACCATTAATTGGCCCTAGAGGAAGGCATTGGGAAGTAATAAGTAGATGATGGGTTGCTAGAGTGACAGAAGCTTAAACCCTAGGTTATGCGTTGCTTCGTAAGGGGCTGATTTGGATCCATATGTTTCATGCTATGGTTAGGTTTACCTAATACTTCTTTTGTAGTTGCGGATGCTTGCAATAGGGGTTAATCATAAGTGGGATGCTTGTCCAAGTAAGGAGAAGCACCCAAGCACCGGTCCACCCACATATCAAATTATCAAAGTACCGAACACGAATCATATGAACGTGATGAAAACTAGCTTGAGGATAATTCCCATGTGTCCTCGGGAGCGCTTTTCTCTATATAAGAGTTTGTCCAGGCTTGTCCTTTGCTACAAAAAGGATTGGGCCACCTTGCTGCACTTTATTTACTTTTGTTACTTGTTGCTCCTTACAAATTATCTTATCACAAAACTATCCGTTACCTATTATTTCAGTGCTTGCAGAGAATACCTCGCTGAAAACCGCTTATCATTTCCTTCTGCTCCTCGTTGGGTTCGACACTCTTACTTATCGTAAGGACTACGATAGATCCCTTATACTTGTGGGTCATCATGGAAGATAGACCCGGGGGCCATAGGTTTCACTAGTGGCTTCTCTCAAGATAGCATAAGTATTACGGTGGGTGAACAAATTACTGTCGAGCAATTGATAGAAAAGTGCATAATTATGAGAATATCTAGGCATGATCATGTGTATAGGCATCATGTCCGTGACAAGTAGACCGACTCCTGCCTGCATCTACTACTATTACTCCACACATCGACCGCTATCCAGCATGCATCTAGAGTATTAAGTTCATAAGAACAGAGTAACGCATTAGGTAAGATGACATGATGTAGAGGGATAAACTCAAGCAATATGATATAAACCCCATCTTTTTATCCTCGATGGCAACAATACAATATGTGTCATTTTCCCTACTGCCACTGGGATCGAGCACCGCATGATTGAACCCAAAGCTAAGCACTTCTCCCATTGCAAGAAAGATCAATCTAGTAGGCCAAACCAAACTAATAATTCGAAGAGACTTGCAAAGATAACCAATCATACATAAAAGAATTCAGAGAAGATTCAAATATTGTTCATAGATAATCTTGATCATAAACCCACAATTCATCAGATCTTGGCAAACACACCGCAAAAAGAGTTACATCGAATAGATCTCCAAGAAGATCGATGAGAACTTGGTATTGAGATCCAAAGAGAGAGAAGAAGCCGTCTAGCTAATAACTATGGACCCGAAGGTCTGAGGTCAACTACATACACATCATCGGAGAGGCTATGGTGTTGATGTAGAAGCCCTCCATGATCGATTCCCCCTCCGGCGGAGCGCCGAAAAAGGCCCCAAGATTGGATCTCATGGGTACAGAAGGTTGCGGCGGTGGAATTAGGTTTTCGTGGTGCCCCTCGATGGTTTCGGGGTACGTAGGTATATATAGGAGGAAGAAGTAGGTCGGTGGAGCCATGAGGGGCCCACGAGGGTGGAGGGCGCGCCCAGGGGGTAGGCGCGCCCCCTGCCTCGTGGCCTCCTCGGTCGTTTCTTGACGTCCACTCCAAGTCCTCTGGATCACGTTTGTTCCAAAAATCATGCCCCCGAAGGTTTCATTCCGTTTGGACTCTGTTTGATATTCTTTTTCTGCGAAATACTAAAATAGGCAAAAAAACAGCAATTTGCACTGGGCCTTGGGTTAATAGGTTAGTCCCAAAAATAATATAAAAGTGTATAATAAATCCCATTAAACATCCAAAACGGAATATATAATAGCATGGAGCAATCGAAAATTATAGATACGTTGGAGACGTATCAAGCATCCCCAAGCTTAATTCCTGCTCGTCCTCGAGTAGGTAAATGATAAAAACAGAATTTTTGATGTGGAATGCTACTTAGCATATTTCTAATGTAATTTTTTTATTGTGGCATGAATGTTCAGATCCGAAAGATTCAAGATAAAAGTTTAGTATTGCCATAAAAATAATAATACTTCAAGCATACTTATCAAGCAATTATGTCTTCTCAAAATAACATAGCCAAAGAAAGCTCATCCCTACAAAATCATATAGTTTGGCCATGCTTCATCTTTGTCACACAAGAATGCTCTCATCTTGCACAACCCCGAGGACAAGCCAAGCAATTGTTTCGTACTTTAGTAATCTCAAACTTTTTCAACTTTCACGCAATACATGAGCGTGAGCCATGGATATAGCACTATGGGTGGAATAGAATATAATGATGGGGGTTGTGTGGAGAATACAAAAAAGGAGAAAGTCTCACATTGACGCGGCTAATCAACGGGCTAGGGAGATGCCCATCAATTGATGTCAATGCAAGGAGTAGGGATGGCCATGCAACGGATGCACTAGAGCTATAAATGTATGAAAGCTCGACAAAAGAAACTAAGTGGGTGTGCATCCAACTTGCTTGCTCACGAAGACCTAGGGCATTTGAGGAAGCCCATTTTTGGAATATACAAGCCAAGTTCTATAATGAAAATTTCCCACTAGTATATGAAAGTGACAAAACAAGAGACTCTCTATCATAAAGATCATGGTGCTACTTTGAAGCACAAGTATGGAAAAAGGGTAGTAGCATTGCCCCTTTTTATTTCTCTTCTCTTTTTTTGTTTTTTTTTGTTTGGCCTTTCTCCCTTTTTTGGGACAATGCTCTATTAATAATGATCATCACACTTCTATTCATTTACAACTCAATGATTACAACTCGATACTAGAACAAAATATGACTCTATATGAATGCCTCCGGCGGTGTACCGGGATGGGCAATGACTCATGAGTGACATGTATGAAAGAATTATGAACGGTGGCTTTGCCACAAATACGATGTCAACTACATGATCATGCAAGGCAATATGACAATGATGATGTGTGTCATAATAAACGGAACGGTGGAAAGTTGCATGGCAATATATCTCGGAATGGCTATGGAAATGCCATAATAGGTAGGTATGATGGCTATTTTGAGAAAGATATAATGAGGTTTATGTGTGATAGAGCGTATCGTATCACGGGGTTTGGATGCACCGGCGAATATTGCACCAACTCTCAAGGTGAGAAAGGGCAATGCACGGTACCGAAGAGGCTAGCAATGATGGAAGGTTGAGAGTGCGTATAATCCATGGACTCAACATTAGTCATAAAGAACTCACATACTTATTGCAAAAATCCACAAGTCATCAAAAACCAAGTATTACGCGCATGCTCCTAGGGGGATAGATTGGTAGGAAAAGACCATCACTCGTCCCCGACCGCCACTCATAAGGATGACAATCAAAGAACACCTCATGTTTCAAATTTGTTACACAACGTTTACCATACGTGCATGCTACGGGACTTGCAAACTTCAACACAAGTATTTCTCAAATTCACAACTACTCAACTAGCACAACTTTGATATCACTATCTCCATATCTGGAAACAATCATCAAGTATCAAACTTCTCTAGGTATTCAACGCACTTATATGAAAGTTTTTTTACTAATCTTGGATGCCTATCATATTAGGACTAATTTTATAACCAAAGCAAATTACCATGCTGTTCTAAAGGACTCTCTAAATAATATAAGTGAAGCATGAGAGATCAATAATTTCTGTAAAATAAAACCACCGCCCTGCTCTAAAAGATATAAGTGAAGCACTAGAGCAAAACTATATAGCTCAAAAGATATAAGTGAAGCACAAAGAGTATTCTAATAAATTCCGAATAATGTGTGTCTCTCCCAAAAGGTGTGTACAGCAAGGATGATTGTGGTAAACTAAAAAGAAAAGACTCAAATCATACAAGACGCTCCAAGCAAAACACATATCATGTGGTGAATAAAAATATAGCTCCAAGTAAAGTTACCGATGAACGAAGACAAAAGAGGGGATGCCTTCCGGGGCATCCCCAAGCTTAGGATTTTTGGTGTCCTTGGATTTTACCTTGGGGTGCCTTGAGAATCCCCAAGCTTAGGCTCTTGCCACTCCTTGTTCCATAATCCATCTAATCTTTACCCAAAACTTGAAAACTTCACAACACAAAACTCAACAGAAAATCTCATGAGCTCTGTTAGCGAAAGAAAGCAAAACACTACTTCAAGATACTGTAATGAACTCATTCTTTATTTTTATTGGTGTTAAACCTACTGTATTCCAACTTCTCTATGGTTCATAAACTCACTTACTAGCCATAGATTCATTAAAATAAGCAAACAACACACGAAAATCAGAATCTGTCAAAAACAGAACAGTCTGTAGTAATCTGTATCTAACGCAAACTTCTGAAACTCAGAAAAATCTACCAAAATAGGACGACCTATATAATTTGTTTATTGATCTACTGAAATTAGAATCTGTATTTTATCACATTCTGGTGATTTTTAACAATTTTTTTCGTGAGCAGAAAGTTTCTGACTTTTTTCAGCAAGATCAAATAACTATCATCCAAGAAGATCCTATAGGTTTTACTTGGCACAAACACTAACTAAAACATAAAACCACAAGTAACCAGAGGCTAGATCAAATATTTATTCCTAAACAGAACTAAAAAGCAAGAAATTAAAATAAAATTGGGTTGCCTCCCAACAAGCGCTATCGTTTAACGCCCCTAGCTAGGCATAAAGGCAAAGATAGATCTAGGTATTGTCATCTTTGGCATGCAATCCATAAGTAGCTCTCAAAATAGATTCATAAGGTAATTTAAGTTTCTTTCTAGGAAAGTGTTCCATGCCTTTCCTTAACGGAAATTGGAAACTAATATTCCCCTCCTTCATATCAAATTATTGAACCAATAGTTCTAAGGAAAGGTCTATCAAGAATAATAGGACATGAAGGATTGCAATCTATATCAAGAACAATGAAATCTACGGGCATATAATTCCTATTTGCAACAATAAGAACATCATTAATTCTTCCCATGGGTTTCTTGATGGTGGAATCCGCAAGGTGCAAGTTTAAAGAACAATCATCAAATTCACGGAAACCCAACATATCACACAAAGTTTTTGGAATAGTGGAAATACTAGCACCCGAATCACACAAAGCATAGCATTCGTGATCTTTAATTTTAATTTTAATAGTAGGTTCCCACTCATCATAAAGTTTTCTAGGGATCGAAACTTGCAATTCAAGCTTTTCTTAATAAGATTGCATTAAAGCATCAACGATATGTTTGGTAAAAGCCTTATTTTGACTATAAGCATGTGGAGAATTTAGCCCGGATTGCAACAAGGAAATAAAATCTACTAAAGAACAATTATCATAATTAAATTCCTTGAAATCCAAAATAGTCGGTTCATTGCTATCTAAAGTTTCGACCTCTTCAATCCCACTTTTACCAGTTTTTGCATCAAGATCTAAAAACTCCGAATCATTGGGACGCCTTTTAACTAAAGTTGACTCATCTCCAGTCCCATCATTATCAAGATTCATATTTCAAAACAAGGATTTAATAGGAGATACATCAATCACTTTTAGATCTTCATCCTTATTATCATGAAAACTAGAAGAACACGCTTTCACAATGCAATCTTTTTTAGCACGCATCCTAGCGGTTCTTTATTTTCACTCATCAATGGAAATTCTCATAGCTTTGAGAGACTCATTGATATCATGCTTAGGTGGAATAGGTGTAAGTTTCAAAGAATCAACATCAAGAGAAATTCTATCCACGTTCCTAGCCAACTCATCAATCTTAGGCAATTTTTCTTCAAGCAAAGCATTGAAATTCTTTTGAGAAATCATAAATTCTTTAACACTAGTCTCAAAATCAGAGGGCATCTTATTAAAATTTCCATAAGAGTTGTTGTAGGAATTACCATAATTATTAGAGGAATTACTAGGATACGGCCTAGGATTAAAGTTTCCTCTATAAGCGTTGTTACCAAAATTGTTCCTACCAACAAAATTCACATCCATAGATTCATTATTATTCTCAATCAAAGTAGACAAAGGCATATCATTGGGATTAGAAGAAACACTCTTATTAGCAAACAATTTCATAAGTTCATCCATCTTTCCACTCAAAATATTAATCTCTTCAATTGCATGCACCTTTTTACTAGTAGATCTTTCAGTGTGCCATTGAGAATAATTAACCATAATATTATCTACGAGTTTAGTAGCTTCTCGTAAGGTGATTTCCATAAAAGTGCCTCCCGCGGCCGAATCTAAAAGATTTCTAGAAGCAAAATTCAATCCGGCATAATTTTTTTGTATAATCATCCATAAGTTCAAATCATGTGTAGGGCAATTACGTATCATCAATTTCATTCTCTCCCAAGCTTGTGCAACATGTTCATGATCAAGTTGCTTAAAATTCATAATATTGTTTCTAAGAGAGATGATCTTAGCGGGAGGAAAATACTTAGAGATAAAAGCATCTATGCACTTATTCCAAGAATCAATACTATTTTTAGAGATAAAAGCATCTTTGCACTTATTCCAAGAATCAATACTATTTTTAGGCAAAGACGAAAACCAAGTTTTAGCACGATCTCTAAGCGAAAAAGGAAATAGCTCCAGTTTAACAATATCATTATCCACATCTTTCTTCTTTTGCATATCAAACAAATCAACAAAGCTATTTAGATGGGTAGCGGCATCTTCACTAGGAAGGCCGGGGAATTGATCTTTCATGACAAGATTCAGCAAAGCAGCATTAATTTCACAAGATTCAGCATCGGTAAGAGGAGCAATCGAAGTGCTAAGAAAATCATTGTTGTTGGTATTGGCAAAGTCACACAATTTAGTATCATCTTGAGCCATCGTGACAAGCAAGCAATCCAAACCACAAAAAAGGAAGCAAGCGAAAGAAAAAAGCGAATGGGAAAAGAGGGCGAATAAAACAGCAAGGGTGAAGTGGGGGAGAGGAAAACGAGAGGCAAATGGCAAATAATGTAATGCGAGGGATAAGAGTTTGTGATGAGTACTTGGTATGTCTTGACTTGTGTGTAGACTCCCTGGCAACGGTGCTAGAAATCCTTCTTGCTATCTCTTGAGCATGCGTTGGTTTTCCCTTGAAGAGGAAAGGGTGATGCAGCAAAGTGGTGTAAGTATTTCCCTCAGTTTTCGAAAACCAAGGTTTCAATCTACTAGGAGGCCACACGCAAGTCCCTCATACCTACACAAACAAATAAGAACCTGGCAACCAATGCGATAAAGGGGTTGTCAATCCCTTCACGGCCACTTGCAAAAGTGAGATATGATAGAGATGATAAGATAATACTTTTGGTATTTTTATGATAAAGATTAAAAGTAAAGATTGCAAAATAAACGACAAAAGAAATAGCTAGTTGACGGGAGATTAATATGATGGAAGATAGACCCGGGGGCCATAGGTTTCACTAGTGGCTTCTCTCAAGATAGCATAAGTATTACGGTGGGTGAACAAATTACTGTCAAGCAATTGATAGAAAAGTGCATAATTATGAGAATATCTAGGCATGATCATGTATATAGGCATCACGTCCGTGATAAGTAGACCGACTCCTGCGTGCATTTACTACTATTACTCCACACATCGACCGCTATCCAGCATGCATCTAGTGTACTAAGTTCATAAGAACAGAGTAACACATTAGGTAAGATGACATGATGTAGAGGGATAAACTCAAGCAATATGATATAAACCCCATATTTTTATCCTCGATGGCAACAATACAATACGTGTCGTTTCCCCTACTGTCACTGGGATCGAGCACCGCATGATTGAACCCAAAGCTAATCACTTCTCCCATTGCAAGAAAGATCAATCTGGTAGGCCAAACCAAACTGATAATTCAAAGAGACTTGCAAAGATAACCAATCATACATAAAATAATTCAGAGAAGATTCAAATATTGTTCATAGATAATCTTGATCATAAACCAACAATTCATCGAATCTCGACAAACACACCGCAAAAAGAGTTACATCGAATAGATCTCCAAGAAGATCGAGGAGAACTTGGTATTGAGATCCAAAGAGAGAGAAGAAGCCACCTAGCTAATAACTATGGACCCAAAGGTGTCAGGTAAACTACTCACACATCATCAGAGAGGCTATGGTGTTGATGTAGAAGCCCTCCGTGATCGATTCCCCCTCCGGTGGAGCGCCGGAAAAGGCCCCAAGATGGGATCTCACGGGTACAGAAGGTTGCGGCGGTGGAATTAGGTTTTCGTGGTGCCCCTTGATGGTTTCGGGGTACGTAGGTATATATAGGAGGAAGAAGTAGGTCGGTGGAGCCACGAGGGGCCCACGAGGGTGGAGGGCGCGCCCAGGGGGGTAGGCGCACCCCCTGCCTCGTGGCCTCCTTGTTCGTTTCTTGATGTCCACTCCAATTCCTCTGGATCACGTTTGTTCCAAAAATCACGCTCCCGAAGGTTTCATTCCGTTTGGACTCCGTTTGATATTCTTTTTCTGCGAAATACCGAAATAGGCAAAAAAACAGCAATTTGCACTGGGCCTTGGGTTAATAGGTTAGTTCCAAAAATAATATAAAAGTGTATAATAAAGCCCATTAAACATCCAAAACAGAATATATAAGAGCATGGAGCAATAAAAATTATAGATATGTTGGAGACGTATCAATCCCCTCGACGGTCTTTCTCCATTCCTATCAATAGCATCCGGATTAAATTCGACTAGCATAAACTCTGGAAAAAGGTTGAGTAAGGCCAATAATTGAAAAACTCACCCAGGGGATGGGGTTGTACATGGAAAAGCCTTCCCGACATGTCAAACGAGCGAAGTCTTCTTTCTCCCCTTTGTACAAGTCAGCTAAGATGGTGGCCAGGGCGGCAAAATTGTCTGGACCTTTGCGCAGACAACGGGACGCAACATCCTCCCCATTATAATTCCACATGGGAAGACCTCTAGATTGGAGCGGCTGAACGCATCGCGTTATTGAAATTGCCATTACCTCAATTATAGATAGCCCGGAGTTGGCAAGTACTCTAATCCTGTTTGCTAGCCTCAAAACCTCCGCATTATCTACTTCTTCGTGGCTTCGGGGACGCCAGCTGGTGCGCTTCTTTAAAGGAGCACTGGAGAATTCAGGAAGACCACGCCGGATTGGGTCCGGAAGAACGATGTCTTCAATATAAAACCACTCCGAGGGTCACTCTTTGGATGCCTTCTTCGGAGTGCCAGACGGGTATCCAGTCCCGGCTATGCGCCATACTTCGGCGCCGCCCACCTCGAATATTAATCCCTTTTGGGAGAGGGGGACGAGGCAGAAAAATTTCCGCCACAACTCGAATGAGCCTCGCGGCCTAGAAATAGCTCACAAAGAGCAACGAAGCCCGCGATATGCTGGATGGAGCCTGGTGTCAGTTTGTGCAGCTGGAGGCCGTAATACTCCAGTAGACCTCTGAGGAAAGGGTGAATAGGAAATCCTACGCCTCTCAAAAGGAAGGAAACGAAGCACACCCGCTCCTCTTTAGAAGGATTGGGGAAATTCTCTGCCAGGGCTTCACCGTCGATGGAAGTTAATCCAGCCCGAATGGAGATTAGATCCGCGGGAGGAAGGTATCCCTGCGTCTGAAGGTTGTTCAGATGGGTGTGGGATACTGAACAACTTTCCCAATCGCCTTTTTGAGGGCCATTGGGGCGTGAGGAAGAGCTAGGAGCGCTGGCCATGTTTGGGCGATTTCCTATAGCAAGTTCTAAGGATTTCCGCGTGGTGTGGAATGGTCACTGAGATCTAATCTCTTTAATAGGCGCCTTTCCCGCCTGGTAGAGGGGTTATTTGTAAAAACACCTAGACTGCTCACATTTGTTTGACACGAAGCCGAGGCGACGACAGCGACGAAATGGTATTGTGACGCCCGGGTAATTAAGCTACAGTAATCCCACGCTAATGGTGCCACGTTACCTCCGTTACTGTTGGCAATCTCGTGTTAGTTCAAAAACTATACAAATTCAAATTCAAAATCGAGGAAAACATCAAAAGCTTTCAAATATTAAAACATAAATGTTCGGGTTATGCCAAATAATGCATAGGTAGTTAGGGTGGAGAGACCACACTTTTATAAAATGCTTAAATGCTCTAAAAGTGGTTAAAACAGTAGTTGAAACAATTAAAAAAATGTCTTTGATATTTTACAAAATACTAATCTATTTTGTTTGGGTAAAACTTTTTGTGGTAGTGGGTGTTGATGAGACAGTAATTTAGGAATTCACTTTGTGATGTATAAAAAAAATTAGATCAAGAAATAAAAGAAAATAAGCAAAAGATAAAAGGAAAGCGCACAAAAATAAAAGAGAACCCCCCCGCTGGGCCCCGGCCCAGCTGGCCTCAGGCCCAACAAGGCCGGCCCACCCCGCACCTCCCTGGCCTATATGGCCCCTATCTCTCGAAACCCTAAACCGCTACCCACCCCACTTCCCCACTCCCCTCGCCCCTCCCTCTTCTCCCGATCTAGGATGGACGCCCGCGGCGCCCCCGACGCTGGCCCCGACTACGCCCCCCGCTCGATCTGGACGCCGCCTGGCGCTGCTCGACGCCGTCTCCCTCGCCGCCTCGCCTTCCCCGATTCCTCCCCATCGGTCTTCTGCGAACCTCGCCATCCGACGCCGCGCTGCTGCGCCCCGAGGTCGTCGCCATCACGTCCTCGCCGGAACGCCGTCCCGCCTCGCCGGAGCTTCTCCGAGCCTCGCCGGCGTACCCTGCAACGGGGGTGAGCAGTTCCCGCTCCTCTCTCTCCCGCGTCCTCGCGCTCACCACGGCTACCCCGATGCCTGTGCGCGTCCATCGCCGCCGCTCCCGTCGGGCCCCCGCCTCCGCCCGTGCCGCCCGACCGTGTTGCCTGCCGCTGGCCTCGCCAGCGATGGCTCCAGCCGCCGCTGCTCTCGTAGCTTCCCGGAGCCCCTCCGCCGTGGTTCCCCGGAGCCGTTCCGCCGTGGCCGTAGGCCACGTTCGCCACCGCCGGCGCCCCGCCTTTGGGTGTGCTCGTGCTTGAGCAGCACGTGCCACCGACACGCGGGCCCCAGCAGATTAGATTAGGAACTAATCTAATTAGTCAAACTAGCTAACCTCTAATAGACACTAACAACAGGGCCCCACCTACTAATTAGGATAAATTAAATAAAACAAGACCCTGTTAAAAGGTAGGAGTCAATGACATGTGGGCCTCGCTGACCCTGTTGACCAGCCAACGTTGACTGGTCAATTGTTGACTGTACATGCTGACTCAGCCCCCGGGCCCCACCAGTCAGCCTCTGCCGACTGGGCAGTTGACCCAGTCAACTGGGCCCCCCTTGTCAGCCACACATGAACATCTCTGGGTACACTTCTGTGTACCCATAGCATTTAGCGTTTAATTTATTTTTGAATTAATTTAATTCCAGGAATTTCAGAAAATGTTTAAAAACTTTGAAAAATCATATAAAATAATCTATAAGTCGGATGAAAATACTTTGTACATGAAAGTTGCTCAGAACGACGAGACGAATCCGAATACGTAGCCCTTTCGTCCGTCACACATCCCTAGCATAGCGAACACGCAACTTTCCCCTCCGGTTCATCTGTCCGAAAACGTGAAACACCGGGGATACTTTCCCGGATGTTTCCCCCTTCGCCGGTATCACCTCCTACTGCGTTAGGGCACACCTAGCATCGCGTATTAGCTCGTTATGTTTTGTGATGCTTTTTTTGCTCCATATTTACTGTTTCTTTCCCCTCTTTTTCTCCGGTAGACCCCGAGACCGTTGATGATGCCACTGAGTACGACTACGGTGATGACGACCCCTTCTTGCCAAAGCAACCAGGCAAGCCCCCCCTTGATCACCAGATATCGCCTATTCTTCTCTATACTACTTGCATTAGAAGAGTGTAGCATGTTACTGCTTTCGGTTAAACCTATTCTGCTGCATAGCCTGTCATTGTTGCTACAGTTGTTACCCTTACCTGCTATCCTACTGCTTAGTATAGGATGCTAGTGTTCCATCAGTGGCCCTACACTCTTGTCCGTCTGCCATGCTATACTACTGGGCCGTGATCCCTTCGGGAGGTGATCACGGGTATATACTATATACTTTATATACATGACACATGTGGTGACTAAAGTCGGGTTGGCTCGTTGAGTACCCGCAAGTGATTCTGATGAGGGGGCTGAAAGGACAGGTGGCTCCATCCCGGTAGAGGTGGGCCTGGGTTCCTGACGGCCCCCGACTGTTACTTTGTGGCAGAGCAACATGGCAGGTTGAGACCACCTACGAGAGAGGTGGGCCTGGCCCTGGTCGGCGTTCGCGAATACTTAACACGCTTAACGAGATCTTGGTATTTGATCTGAGTCTGGCCATTTGGTCTAAACGCACTAACCAACTACGCGGTAACAGTTATGGGCACTCGGCGTCGTGGTATCAGCCGAAGCTCTTTTTGACGTCAGCGACTGAGTGGCGCGCGCCGCATTGGACCGTAAGCTCGCGCTTGTATTAAGGGGGCTAGGTCTGCTTCCGGCCGCGTACGCAACGTGCAGGTGTGCAATGGGCGATGGGCCCAGACCCCTGCGCGCATAGGATTTAGACCGGCGTGCTGACCTTTCTGTTGAGCCTAGGTGGGGCTGCGACATGTTGATCTTCCGAGGCCGAGCATGACCCAGGAAAGTGTGTCCGGCCAAATGGGATCGAGCGTGTTGGGTTATGTGGTGCACCCCTGCAGGGAAGTTTATCTTTTCGAATAGCCGTGTCCCTCGGAGTTGTACCTTGACCTTATGACAACTAGAACTGGATACTTAATAAAACACACCCTTCCTAGTGCCAGATACAACCCGATGATCGCTCTCTAACAGGGCGACGAGGAGGGGATCGCCGGGTAGGATTATGCTATGCGATGCTACTTGATGAACTTACCATCTACTCTCTTCTACATGCTGCAAGATGGAGGTGGCCAGAAGCGTAGTCTTCGACAAGATTAGCTATCCCCCTCTTATTCTGGCATTCTGAAGTTCAGTCCATCGATATGGCCCTTTACACATATACCCATGCATCTGTAGTGTAGCTCCTTGTTTGCGAGTACTTTGGATGAGTACTCACGGTTGCTTTTCTCCCTCTTTTCCCCCTTTCCTTTCTACCTGGTTGTCGCAACCAGATGCTGGAGTCCAGGAGCTAGAGATCCCGAGGATGATTCTACGCGGAGTTCAGCTTCGGGGAGTAGTTAGGAGGTCCCAGGCAGGAGGCCTTGCCTTTTCGATCGTTGCTATTTTTGTGCTAGCCTTCTTATGGCAATCTTGTTTAACTTATGTCTATACTCAGATATTATTGCTTCCACTGACTCTTGTGTTTTCGAGCTTATGTATTCGAGCCTGCGAGGCCCCTGGCTTGTAATATAAAGCTTGTTTTATTTTAATTTGTGTCTAGAGTTGTGTTGTGATATCTTCCCATGAGTCCTCGATCTTGATCGTACACATTTGCGTGTATGACTAGTGTATGATTGAATCGGGGGCGTCACAAGTTGGTATCAGAGCCAGCTGTCTGTAGGAATCCCCCGTTCCAACTCCTTGGCCGAAGTCGAGTCTAGACATTGCAAAACTTTTACTATCATGGCTGTGTGTCTTACGGGCACACGTCGCCATTGGGTGGTAGTAGGATCTTTTATTCCTCGACCTATACTCCGGGACTCTGACATCTCTTCTATTCGGGTTAAACGATTTTACTAACTCTGACTCTAGGTTCTTGATAATACTTTCTCCCGGAGAGCCCCTTATTACAGATGATCGCCTGCTGCACTAGAAGATTCCGAAGATAATCTCCGATGTTCTCTCGAGACACTTGCGCCCACCGCCTTTGCAAAATTACCTACCATTGTTATATCATTATGGATATGTACATACACTTTCCATTTCAATCCCATTGATCTTGTTATTACAAGATACCTTGGAAATTCTCTCTATTGTTCCGAGAATACTTTGTGCCTACTGCCTTGCAGTTCATTATCCACATAAACACCCCTACGGATAATTTGTCGCACTTACCGAGTATCCGCCCATCCCTAGTTGTTTGTGTGCTTCACTAAGTTCTTCAAAATAATATTCGATCTTCCAAAAATCCTTAGTAGCTTATTGCTTTTGAAATTCTTGCTTGCTTGCATTATGGTTAATCCCATAAGTATAGTAATCCTATTGGCATCCCTTGTCACTATCATTCTTGAGTCCATTGATTCAATAAGTTGTGAATGTTCACAATCATCAGTCGAATCCTAGGATTATCCTTTTGGCTCAGACGTCATTTGGATATGAGCTGGTTCTTGACCAATCAATGCCTTGATCGGTTGTGCTTTTAAAGTCTATTGAACTTATTCATTTTCGATCAGAACGATTTATTCTGATCCCTTGATTTGGAAATCAAAAAAATTTCTTTGCATTAAGCTTTGAATTAGTCAGTTGTTACCATAATCTGATGCCTTGACAGTCCTTCTTCCTCTGATTGAGTTCCGATACTCACATCAGGCCCGTTGTGGACTGCCATACCCATTGCCGGGTTATTATCCAACAGTGTCCTTGACAACCAAAATTCTTGTGATTCTTTACCTGATACATACTGCCTTTGGTAAATTGTATCCTCTACTTTTGACAACCATGCTCTAGTTTTGAGTTTGTGTTATTTACTCCTGAAGTTCATGGTATATGTTCTAAGAAGCCCCGATGGGTTGAACCTATGCCTTCCTTAATATGTGTGAACTCGAAATTTTCATGAGTCATACTCTTCTGGTATTTTGCTAGATAAAATTTCAACACTACTACTTCATCGAACGCGAGAAGTGAATGAAAGGTTATGCATTGGAGAAGTGGGAGTCGACCTTGAACTTTGTGTTCATGCCCATGGACACGATGTAGATCCTATCATGGTAGCTTCTTGTAATAATAACTATTTCCTTGATATAATATCCTTTGTTATCGGTGAATTGATCCTTTGCAATCGTGGTTCCGACCATATGTTCTTCTTAGAACCCATTTCTCGGACAAGTTGAAGTACTTGTCTTCTGCAGCAATACCCCAGTGCAACCTCTACTCTGCTCTACCATCGAGTATTACACTCTGGTATCTTGAGAATATCATGGAACTGCATAACTTCTTATGGGTTCTTCATCAACTATTCTGATTCCAATTTTCCTGGGTTCTGGGTTGTCGTCAACCGAGAACACCAAATAGTGAATCGAGTCCACAATCTGATTCAATAACTCTAAGTAATTTTCGTTGCTTACGAGTTTAATAATCCTTCAAGTCATCCCAAGCCTGATCGGCTATATCATTATCGTGCTAAATTTTAACTGTGCTACCTGGTCCTTCTTCCCGGAGCACAATTTTTGGCGATGAGCTAACCTTACGTTGATCTTCCTCATCATATCATTTCGCTTTGGATAACAAACTTGGTTTGGAGTTTGTGTCATACCCTTGGGTCCATTAACCTTTCGCTTTATCATTCCTTTGACTTGATGTCATCGCTGATCGATTACATCTTCGTGGAGCCTCTCGACAAAATTTGCCTCGATCGTCAACAACATTTTGATTCCTTCCAGGATATCAATCGAATTCATGATGGTACGTGCCATCCTCGTCCCTTGGTAATTTGAGGTACCATCGACATCATATTTACCTTTCCTTTCATCACAAACTTCTTCATGTTATGGGTGCAACTTGCTATCCAGTTTGTATTATGTTCTACCTTGAAGTATTACTCTCCTTTAAGTCAAGGATGTTGCAAGGATTGCTCCACCTCTTAATAATTCTTGGTATGATGATACTTATCACCATCACCATTCTTCCTTGGTCCTCGTGTTGTTTTTAACCAGGATACCAATATGCTAAGGATGCTGCTTGAGTTCTGTACTTCTAGCAACCCTATTGCTTTGAAGTTAACAATCGACAGTTCGTTCTTAGACTGCTGGTTATTGAATCCTCACTCTAATATTGATCTTGTCGCCTAAGGTCATATTTCGGGCACACCTTTCAACTAATGATTGATGGTGTATGTTTTCCTCGAGCATACAACATTATATCATTTGAATTGACAAGTGTCATCTTCTTGTTCACATTATTGTGGAAATCCATCTGTTTGGAATTCTCGATGAATTGTCGCTGAGCCCATTAGCCACCTCCTCATCCTCTCCTTGGGTTAATGATGAACTCTTGTTTCAGAAATCGCTTCCATAGTTCATTTCCTGAAAATCTTACAATGTCATCTCGTCAATTGTGTTGCACCTTTTCTCCTCGGGCCTCACTAAGTCTAAGTTATCCTGACACCAATCAGATCTGAATCTCTGTCAGATATGACGGTTGGAACATATTTCCGAGAGTTATAACATTGGTCTTATGTGACCCGGTAAGGTGATGTCGTGCCTAGCACACCTGGCCGGTTGGCCCTATTGTTATAGATTCCTTTTCAGCAAGGTTATCCATTCTTCCACGAGGAAATTGTAAGACTTATTCTACAAGTTATTCCTGAGTGATCCTTTGTGTTTTCAAAGTGTGATCTTCACCTGATGACCATGTCAATGCTATCTCGAAGCATGTCTAAGGTACTCCGATTTTCAACAAGAACATTTGAAGCCCAATGCTAAATGTTTCCTGCTCAATTATCCAAACACCGCTGTATGGGTAATGTCATGAAATTTCTCTCCGCTTACCCAAAGAGTTTTCTACATTATATCCTGTCATGGATATCTTGCTTTGCTTGTCCTTGGGAAGGATATACCCTTGAAATATGTGTTTAAACACATTTTCCTTTCCATTGTTTTGTTTGATCTGATAATCATATTTTCATTTCCATTGTTTCGTTTAACCTTTCTTGTGATTAATATGATCTAAGCGACAGTATTCTCCTGCTTATGTAAACACCTCGGTGTACAATTCTGTCAGCAAGAACCTGTTACTATTGTTGATGACATTCCGGTAGCCACCGATGGACGAGAACTTTGCCTATTGGTCCGCCTCATTCAACGAGCAGGAAAATGGTTCTCTTCGTCCCTCGCCCTTGGTATTGACATTGTTGCCGACATAACTGATAGGCTACCCTTTGACATGTCTTGCTATCATGACCGTGCAAGGTGTCAACACCTTTCCTACTTTTAATCACATGGTGGGCCCATAACCCACAGTTCCATAGGATCGAAACCTGACTCTCGTGTACACCCCCTGTTTCCAAAGTTATTCCTCACACTTGGCTCCGTATGTAATTCACGGGCCACCTTCCTAGTGATCTAATCTGGTAACAGCCACAATACTTATTCTCGTTGCTCTGTACCCCTTTCACACCTTGTTCAGGCATCGAACGATTGCCTACCCGCTTAAACTTCTCATGGTACCTCCTTACTTTGCTCTTGAAATTTTCTTAAGTTTCACTTCGAGAGTTACTTTCCGCCACCTTCCCCCGATGTTAGCTACCAGGTAGTCAACCTTGCAGAGGTCCGTTCTTCACGGATGACCACCCTTTATTCTTTCGTAAGTACGATGGAGTTCCCGAAGAAAGGTTGCCGACTTCATCATGATGACCTGAAGCAGAGAAATGAAGACATCAAGGTTATGGATCGGCCTCTTCGAGAAGATCAACCAAAACCGAGAACACTCGCTAGAGATTCGTAACCAGAACCTTCTCCCTCTAGTCCGGCTCTTAAATCTCGGGACGAGATTTCTTGTAGTGGAGGAGAATTGTGACGCCCGGGTAATTAAGCTACAGTAATCCCACGCTAATGGTGCCACGTTACCTCCGTTACTGTTGGAAATCTCGCGTTAGTTCGAAAACAATACAAATTCAAATTCAAAATCGAGGAAAACATCAAAAGCTTTCAAATATTAAAACATAAATGTTCTGGTTATGCCAAATAATGCATAGGTAGTTAGGGTGGAGAAACCACACTTTTGTAAAATGCTTAAATGCTCTAAAAGTGGTTAAAACAGTAGTTGAAACAATTAAATAAATGTCTTTGATATTTTACAAAATACTAATCTATTTTGTTTTGGGTAAAACTTTTTGTGGTAGTGGGTGTTGATGAGACAGTAATTTAGGAATTCACTTTGTGATGTATAAAACAAAATTAGAACAAGAAATAAAAGAAAATAAGCAAAAGATAAAAGGAAAGCGAACAAAAATAAAAGAGAACCCCCCCGGTGGGCCCCGGCCCAGTTGGCCTCACACCCAACAAGGCCGGCCCACCCCGCACCTCCCTGGCCTATATGGCCCCTATCCCCCGAAACCCTAAACCGCTACCCACCCCACTTTCCCCACTCCCCTCGCCCCTTCCTCTTCTCCCGATCTAGGATGGACGCCCGCGGCGCCCCCAACGCTAGCCCCGACTACGCCCCCCCGCTCGATCTGGATGCCGCCTGGCGCTGCTCGACGCCGTCTCCCTCGCTGCCTCGCCTTCCCTGATTCCTCCCCATCGGTCTCCTGCGAACCTCTCCATCCGACGCCGCGCCGCTGCGCCCCGAGGTCGTCGCCGTCACGTCCTCGCCGGAATGCCGTCCCGCCTCGCCGGAGCTTCTCCGAGTCTCGCCGGCGTACCCCTGCAACGGGGGTGAGCAGTTCCCGCTCCTCTCTCTCCCGCATCCTCGCGCTCACCACGGCTGCCCTGATGCCTGTGCGCGTCCACCGCCGCCGCTCCCGTCGGGCCCCCGCCTCCGCCCGTGTTGCCTGCCGCTGGCCCCGCCCGCGACGGCTCCAACCGCCGCTGCTCTCGTAGCTTCCCGGAGCCCCTCCGCCGTGGTTCCCCGAAGCCATTCCGCCGTGGTCGTAGGCCACGTTCGCCAACCGCCGGCGCCCCGCCTCTGGGTGTGCTCGTGTGTGAGCAGTACGTGCCACCGACACGCGGGCCCCAGCAGATTAGATTAGGAACTAATCTAATTAGTCAAACTAGCTAACCTCTAATAGACACTAACAGCAGGGCCCCACCTACTAATTAGGATAAATTAAATTAAAACAAGACCCTGTTAAAAGGTAGGAGTCAATGACATGTGGGCCCCGCTGACCCTGTTGACCAGTCAACATTGACTGGTCAATTGTTGACTGTACATGCTAACTCAGCCCCCGGGCCCCACCAGTCAGCCTCTGCCGACTGGGCAGTCGACCCAGTCAACTGGGCCCCCCTTGTCAGCCACACATGAACATCTCTGGGTACACTTCTGTGTACCCATAGCATTTAGCGTTTAATTTATTTTCGAATTAATTTAATTCCACGAAGTTCAGAAAATGTTTAAAAACTTTGAAAAATCATATAAAATAATCTATAAGTCGGATGAAAAGACTTTGTACATGAAAGTTGCTCAGAGCGACGAGACGAATCCGAATACGTAGCCCGTTCGTCCGCCACACATCCCTAGCATAGCGAACACACAACTTTCCCCTCCGGTTCATCTGTCCGAAAACGTGAAACACCGGGGATACTTTCCCGGATGTTTCCCCCCTTCGCCGGTATCACCTCCTACCACGTTAGGGCACACCTAGCATCGCGTATTAGCTCGTTATGTTTTGTGATGCTTTGTTTGCTCCGTATTTACTGTTTCTTCCCCCTCTTCTTCTCCGGTAGACCCCGAGACCGTTGCTGATGCCACTGAGTACGACTACGGTGATGACGACCCCTTCTTGCCAGAGCAACCAGGCAAGCCCCCCCTTGATCACCAGATATCGCCTATTCTTCTCTATACTGCTTGCATTGGAAGAGTGTAGCATGTTACTGCTTTCGGTTAATCCTATTCTGCTGCATAGCCTGTCATTGTTGATACAGTTGTTACCCTTACCTGCTATCCTACTGCTTAGTATAGGATGCTAGTGTTCCATCAGTGGCCCTACACTCTTGTCCGTCTGCCCTGCTATACTACTGGGCCGTGATCACTTCGGGAGGTAATCACGGGTATATACTATATACTTTATATACATGACACATGTGGTGACTAAAGTCGGGTCGGCTCGTTGAGTACCCGCAAGTGATTCTCATGAGGGGTGTGACACCCAAAATTTTGACCTTGTTTTATTGATTAAAATTTTACCAGGAAATAAAACTTTTTCCATTTGTCTTGTCTTAACCTTTTTAATATTATGGGTTTTTACCTCAAGTGGAAACTTTCCAAAAGCATTATTGGACTTGAATGCCTTCTCTATAAAAAAAACAATTCTTTATCAGTGGATTTATTTGCATAATTGTTTTCCATAAGCTTTATTCTTTTAAGATGATTTTTCATAAGTTTGGAGTCTGTTTTGCACTGCAACCATTTGACAAAAGCTTTTAATAATTTCACCAAAATTTGGGGATGTCATGTGATATTTCCACATCACGTTTATGCAAAAATATCTGTTGGTTATTAGAGATTTTGAGCTCTACATCATCTTTTCAAATCTGGTCCAGTGGGCACCTTTGCACTACAACCTATTTAAATGTTTCTTTAAAAATTCTTCCAAGAGTTTGGAGAGGTCAGTAGATGCATATATTTCATCTTCATGCAAAAACCCAGTGTTGTTCTTTGGAAAAATTGAGTGGATCAACCTCTTTTGCTTTCTGGTCCAGTTTGGTGATTTGTACTGCAACCCTATTTTATTTTGCTCTAATAACCTTGAGCTTTTTCCTGCTGGTATCCCTCCCTGCAAAACCCTTAAGTCCAGGAGTATCGACCCATTGGAGGATCTTAAGTGCATGCAATAAGATCTTCTTCTTTCTGTCCAAAACTGGAGTTTTGCAAAACTTGCACTAACAAGTTTCTAGTTCTTCCCATTTGATCTTGCCATCATCATCTTCATCTAAAGAGACCCTGATCTGGAGATTTTGGCCACTCCAAGAGTTGCCTAAGTGCACTTGGCATTCTGTCGAGCACTTGGTGTGCACAGTCAGTTTTGGGCTTGTTTCCTAGTTTACACTATGATCTTGTTCCACTGACCCAGCAACCTTGTCCACTAAACTCCTAGCTATCCCTACCCTAGTCTTGTTAATTGCCAGCCTCACCCTCGCGCTCTAGACTACCCTGGCATTTCGTCGAGCACGTCCCGTGCGTGCTCTGGGCGCGCCCAGAGCGCACGTTTTGCACGCGCGCGCACTGAGCCGCCGCGTCGCACTGCCACACTCGACGTGACCTGTCCCGGGCCCCTGCTCACCGCTGAACCGCGCACTACCTCGCCCACTCTCCACACCACCCCTGGCGTCCTACAGCGCCGCTGGCAGAGCGTTTGGCGGCACGCCGGCGTCGGCAGCGAGCTCTGCCATGGTCGGCACCGCCCAAGCCACACCAGCGCGCCAACCTGGGATGTTTTGTGACCGTGCTCGCAAACCTCACCCGCCGTGCCTATGCATTAGAAGAGCCTCCTGAATATGTTGTGTACCAAGGACCCATGTACGGTGAGAGCCGTCAGTACTGGGCCACTGTGCACATCTATTGTAGGGGTCTGTCGCCAGAACGCCCCTACAGGTTCACTGGAAGGACAACTTCCTTTGAGCCACAGGCCATCCAACTGGCAGCCCGAGAAGCTATAATTCAACTCCGGCACTTGTCGCCCAGAGTGAATTGTCGCTCGTTCTACTACTATCCCAGTCGTGACGGGTATGGTAGGCCGCCTCAGGTTGCCAACGGAGATCACGAGACAGATCCTGCACTGTTGCATCTGGTGCGCTATGTAGGTGCACTAGAGCAACTGTTCGATCAAGTCACCCTTGATCTGATCGCAGCCCGAGGAGAGCTGGTTCGCCGAGCCCCGGCGAGAGGAGAGACGGAGCCCAACGCCGACAACCCAGTCGTGCTGTTCGGACACCCGATCGATCCTTTGAGGTCTGCCCTAGCCATCAACCAGAGTGCTTTGGTGACCCCAGAAGCGCTTCGTCGCCTTTTGGGAACCCATTCCAACGGGATTGTGGCCAACAACCCCCGCGATGGTCATCACCACTACCCCGATCCTGCAGCCCCTCAACCTCAACCACCAAATCCCGACGGTGAAAACCGTGGAGAAACCCCGATGTCCGCAAGGCCAGCCCACTTAGACATTAACGAAGTAGACTAAGTCGCTCGAGTTGTATCGAGCCTTAGTTTTCCTACGCTTTGTAATGGTGTGATCTTGTATCACTTTTATTGTATGTTGTCCGCTTGTGCGTCGCACTGCCACACTCGACGCGACCCGTCCCTAGCCCCTGCTCACCGCTGAACCGCGCACTACCTCGCCCACTCTCCACGCCACCCTTGGCGTCCTACAGCGCCGCTGGCAGAGCGTTTGGCGACACGCCGGCGTTGGCAGCGAGCTCTGCCATGGTCGGCACCGCCCAAGCCAGACCAGCGCGCCAGCTGCCCCTATGAACAGCTCGAGCTTATCCCCAAGCCCGTCGGCACGCGCTCGTCGCCGCCACGTCGCCCTGCAGCTACAGCACGGCTGTCGCCGGCGATCTTATCCCCAGCCGCCGCGGTCCAACCTCGAGAGCCTATATAAGGGGTCCCCGAACTCGTTCAAGACCTCAGGCGACCTCAAGCCTTCCCCTTAGAGCTCCCCAAGCAGTGGATTGGCCAGGAGGGGCCATCTTCCCCAACTCCGGCCGGTTAGACCGCCGCTGCCCTCCGGCGCAATACGTCGCAGCCAGGCCCTCACCCGCCCATCCAGCACCACCAATCGCTTCCCCTTGATCTTGCGGAGCTGCGCAGCGCATCAGCCTCGATCGGAGACCACCGGAGCCCAAAAACCACTTCCCTCCCGTAGCCCTCTCCGCCGCGGAGCTCGCCGCCGGTGACTTCTTCCACCTCCGTCGACCCAACAACCACCAAGAGGACCGCCCCGGTCTGGCCGGTCCATCCCCACCCTCGGATGCCCGTGGGGAGCCGCCGTTCGTCGCCGACGATCGCCGGAGTCCCGCTCCCGTCGGGCAGAGAAAAGAGGGAGAGGGGAGAACGGTCAAACCTGACCAGTGGGCCCCCGGGACCCACTGTCAGTGACCCGCGCGCCGTCCTCTCTGGTTAAGTGAAGGCGCAGAAGTCCTGAGTACGTTTCCTCTGCTGCGAAAGCGTATTCTTCCCCGAACGTTATCTTTTCTGGTTTTATTTAAAAACAGAAGTTTGACTGATCTTTGAATGGCTATAACTTTTAGAATAAAACTCCAAATGAGTTGATTCTTTTTCCTGCCTCTCTCAAATTTCATCTAGTTTATTTTCAGATTTATTTCAAAAATATTTGAGACAACTTTTTGAACTGTGTTTTAAATATTTGTTATTTCAATATTTTTTTCAAAATAGGAAATGGAGGGTGAAGAAAACTTTCAAAAAGTGCAACCTTTGCATACTCTTGAAGGCAAGCATTTCTGAACTCTGGCATAATATTTCGTGTGATGTTTTGATACGGCTACAACACCACCTTGACGTGGGACATACGTTATTTTATGTGACGATAAAGTCACACACCTGAGTACATTCTGGAGATACCTTGCTGTTGTTAATGGATATGTTGGTGATAGTGATCATCCTCATGAGCCCCTCATGCATACCGGAAGGAAGCCGGGAAAGTCGTGGTCTTGGGTAGACACGAGCTTGTCCCTAGTTCCTCGTCGGGACGAGTGTGTCCGGTATGGCATGATGAGTTGTGATGAGCGATGACTCTGTCTGTCTTGATAATATTTTTGGTTATACTATTATTCGGGGAATACTTGGACCACCTGAGTCGGTCGTAGGTCGAGTCTTGTTCAGTAACTTCCCCTTACTTGTTTTGTACTACCACTTGTCCCTGTCGCAGGCAGGGTATGGTTCAGTAAGTTGTCAGCCCCTTACCAAAGCACACACCGTACAGAGAGGCCATGGTGGAAGATACCGGGTGCATCCGGTAGGCATGCCACCTGGTCCGGGGGCATGGGTGTTTCCGGTTGGGACCGAGTGGGGGGCACCCCTTAGAGCGCGCGTATATAAATTTGATCCCATGCTACGTCGAGGTTGTAGCCTCCCCACTTAGAGTTTTGCTTGGCAGGTGTCGTGGGTGATTCCAGACACCGGTAAGTTAAGCTGGTGTGTGCAGGTCAGGCGTGTTTTCAATTAAAAGGCCGTAGGCAGAATTAGTCCCGAGGGACTAAATAAATCCGTTACTCGTGGGAAAAGAGTACACCCTCTGCAGAGGTCATATCCATTTGGATAGTCATGTCCTTGTGTAAGGGCAACAGCCTGAGATGGGTCTATTGACGGTTCTCGGATGGAGACACGGTTAACTGGATTATAGTAACGGTATTCGGATGGAAAGCGGATAGACTAGATTATTTGATAATGATTATGTTAGTAACGGTCTTCGGATGGAGAAACGGCTATAATAAATTCTGTTCATGGCCAGTGACATGTGAGGATTTTGTTTATTATTATTTTGGACTAACCCCTTTACATTTTTTGATTTATTGAGTATCCTTGGGACGGTTCTACCTCCTGGATATTCACTGTGATTATTCTTTATAAGCCCTTTATGTGGTGTCGCTCAGACGCCCGACTGTGGCATGCTTGTTGTTATTTATTCTTTATAAGCCCTTTATGTGGTGTCGCTCAGATGCCCGACTGTGGCATGCTTGTTATTTGTTTATCCTTTATAAGCCCTTTATGTGGTGTCACTCAGACGCCCGACTGTGGCATGCTTGTTATTTATTTATCCTTTATAAGCCCTTTATGTGGTGTCGCTCAGACGCCCGACTGTGGCATTGTTAATTTATTTACCCTTTTGAGGAGTCGCCTCGGACACTCGATCAGCGCGTTCTTTTCCTTTCTCCCGTATTACACATTCATACTCCCCTGCATACTTGCATCCCCAGATTTTTCGTTTAATCATGACAGACGTTTTCATTTACCAAAAACCTTTCGGAGCATGTTTGATATATTATACCTGTGTTCTTAATGTTTGCGAGTACATTCAAACGTACTCACTGGCTTGTCCCTGGCTATTGTCTTGGCCAGATTTCTTGCGTGGGGAAGAGCGTTGCAACGTCAGCCCCGGAACCCTTGTAAAGGTGATAGCAGCCTCGCGAAGATGGGAGTTATCCTGGTCAGCTGTTCTTGTGGGAAATGGGGTCCCATAGACGCAGATGTACCACAAACCGCTTCCGCCATCAACCTCTAGAAACCAAATGTTGTACTCCTAGGCCACAATGGTCTTGTACTACATATTTTGTACCTTGCTTGGAATTCTTGTATCAAGTTGATGCCTCATCAGCTAACAGTAATCCTGGGGCTGGTGAGCACAACGACCGTTTCTTTGGGAAATTAATATCTCGAAAATCCGGTCGTGACAGACTTGGTATCAGAGCCAGGCTGACCATTGGCTAGTCCTATCTTAGCCAGGCCAATAAACCAAGGTTAACCAAACCACCAGACCTTAACCTAATCCCGGCCAAGCTTCTCGCGTGAGATAGCCCCACAGTGACCCGACGCCTTTCGGCAGACGGTGCCCAACCTATCAGCCTAGCCCGTCGATCACACGCCAGTGACCGACACCCAACCCGTCTCTTTCACAAGCGTGCGAAGGAAGACCCCGCTCCCTTTTCCCTATAAAAAGGGCGCGCTAGCCACAACCCAGCACAGCACAGCCTCTTTTCCAAACCAAGCCACGATGCCTGGCCCCATTGTTCACAATGAGACCACAGCCACCAACCTGGGAGGTTTTGTGACCGTGCTCGCAAACCTCACCCGCCGTGCCTATGCATTAGAAGAGCCTCCTGAATATGTTGTGTACCAAGGACCCATGTACGGTGAGAGCCGTCAGTACTGGGCCACTGTGCACATCTATGGTAGGGGTCTGTCGCCAGAACGCCCCTACAGGTTCACTGGAAGGACAACTTCCTTTGAGCCACAAGCCATCCAACTGGCAGCCCGAGAAGCTATAATTCAACTCCGGCACTTGTCGCCCAGAGTGAATTGTCGCTCGTTCTACTACTATCCCAGTCGTGACGGGTATGGTAGGCCGCCTCAGGTTGCCAACGGAGATCACGAGACAGATCCTGCACTGTTGCATCTGGTGCGCTATGTAGGTGCACTAGAGCAACTGTTCGATCAAGTCACCCTTGATCTGATCGCAGCCCGAGGAGAGCTGGTTCGCCGAGCCCCGGCGAGAGGAGAGACGGAGCCCAACGCCGACAACCCAGTCGTGCTGTTCGGACACCCGATCGATCCTTTGAGGTCTGCCCCAGCCATCAACCAGAGTGCTTTGGTGACCCCAGAAGCGCTTCGTCGCCTTTTGGGAACCCATTCCAACGGGATTGTGGCCAACAACCCCCGCGATGGTCATCACCACTACCCCGATCCTGCAGCCCCTCAACCTCAACCAGCAAATCCCGACGGTGAAAACCGTGGAGAAACCCCGACGTCCGCAAGGCCAGCCCACTTAGACATTAACGAAGTAGACTAAGTCGCTCGAGTTGTATCGAGCCTTAGTTTTCCTACGCTTTGTCATGGTGTGATCTTGTATCACTTTTATTGTATGTTGTCCGCTTGTGCGCCCCTGTTTTTTTGGGTGGTAGCTATGTACGTTGGCGTACAGTTGCCTTTTTCCAAGTGCAGCTACCAAGACCAACCCCGACGGCACCCACAGTAATGCGTCACATTTATGTGATATGTATATCTGTGGCTTTGACCCAAGAACAGGGTTGACAACCGGTTACCCTTCACCCCGGTAGACAATCCAGCCCCAATGCTATATAAAGGCCACCTCGTGACCTTGCCGAGTACCCCTCACCTGGTGCGCAAGTCTCGCAGCCATTTCTTTGCCATGCCGACCCCCAGTATTTATCTGAGAACCCCAGACGCAACCCCGGGCAGTTTTGTTAAATTATTGTGGGATTTTACCTGCAGTACCATGAGTGCCACCCAGCCACCCCAGTACGAGTTGCTCAAATCGAGGATCACCCCTTCCACCTCGAAGTATTGGGCAGTGGTGCACATCCCTCCCGCATACCCAAACCAAGATCCAACGGAAGTTTCCTTCGTGGGAAAATCCATGCCGACTCCGCATATGGCCATAGAAGCTGCTGCGTACGAGGCGCTCGCTCGTCTCCGTTTCGCGGTACCCTATGCCAGCGAACGCGGATATTATTATTTTCCGAGTCGTGCAGCACCCGGAGAAGTTGCTTCTTTTCCCGGTGGACAGATTGAGAGAGATCCAGTACTGGCCAACCTTGCCCAGTACGTTATCGCGCAGGAGCGTTTGACTCAGCGGGTGATGGGTTATCTCCAGAGCCTCGCTGTTTTAAATCCTCGGATCGGTATTGGCAGACCACTGAGGCCTGACCAGGAGAGGCGCATCCATCGACTGGTCAACCCGCTTCCCCTGATAGAAGAAGAGTGTGCCCCAGTACCCGAGGCGTTTTCTCAGGACCCCGTCTTTTTGCCGTTTTCTTTGTAAACGCCACCGCTGTATTTATTGTCCCCGTGTTTATTTACGTGTTGTGACTTGTACGTATTATCCATATTGGTGCAATGGATCCGATTTTCTTTGGTTTCAATTATGTGGGCAGTTTACTGCGGTTATTTTTGTTTTAACAAATTTTCTCTCACGATAAGTTTTTGTGACGAGTTTGCTTTCCCAGAGTTGCTGCAGCGCATATATCTTCACGACATAGATTTTTATTCGCGCAGCACCGTACAGCAGGCTCACGACCACGGCCAGTCGACCCCGTACACTTACTACAAATCCTCATACACATTTTGTTGCACCTACTGACCACACCCGAGGACACCACAGTTTCAGTAAAAGAAATTTGTGAGTAATCTTTCGGGCGCAAGTTGCCCCAGCACGCCCACAGCTGTCAGCTCTCGAAGCCGCACCTAGTCCTCATGATCGCCGCCACCGCGAAGAGCTAACACCCGAGCGGCAGCATCACGACGATCGTCAAGGATCATCGCGCACAGGAGCACGGAGAGCCCCAGCAGCACCGCCAAACCTCCACACACCAGGACCACGTACCAGTCCGGCATCGCCTCCGCCATTAGAGCCTCGCCTCGAGCTCCTGCTGACAGCAATGGGAGAGAAGGAAGGAGAGGTAGAAGCGAGGCCAGATGTGAGGAAGAAGAGAGGAGAACCGCGGTTGTTTTATAGCTCGAGATCGGTGTACGGTGGGCGAGGTCCACCAGCGCCACTCGTCGCTCGATCGCCGGTGTTCGGAGGCGAGTCCGCGAGCAGTGCCGACAGCGCAATGGCCCGCGAGGTGAGTGCACGTTGCGCCGGCAGCTAGCACGCCGCGCACTACCGCAGTGCGGCCTAGATGCCCTACGAGCTAGACATCGCCGGTGGAGGAAGCGCGGGAGAGCACGCGGGAGAGATGAGAGAGCCGGAGGAAGAAGAAGAGGCCGACAGTGGGCCCCGGGCCCACCTGTCAGCCAGAGAGAGCACGGTGCTCTCGGGTGCAACCGGCGTATTCTTAGTAATTTAGAATTTATTCTGAATTACTGTGTCCGCGTAGAAATATCTCGTTTTCCCCGACCTTGGATTTTTCACGCAACGCCAGTGTTCCACACTATGATTTTACACCACTTATTGCCCTCTCACTTTAGCCGCTTTGTTTTTGCACAGTTGAATGATTTCTTTGATAAAAGCAATGTTTGTTCAAAACAGCTTTTAACAAATCTCGAGGACGAGATTTTTCTTAAGGGGGGTAGTGTTGTGACACCCAAAATTTTGACCTTGTTTTATTGATTAAAATTTTACCAGGAAATAAAACTTTTCCATTTGTCTTGATTTACCCTTTTAATATTATGGGTTTTTACCTCAAGTGGAAACTTTCCAAAAGTATCATTGGACTTGTATGCCTCTCTATAAAAACAATTCTTTATCAGTGGATTTATTTGCATAATTGTTTTCATAAGCTTTATTCTTTTAAGATGATTTTTCATAAGTTTGGAGCCTGTTTTGCACTGCAACCATTTGACAAAAGCTTTTAAAAATTTCACCAAAATTTGGGGATGTCATGTGATGTTCCACATCACTTTTATGCAAAAATATCTGTTGGTTATTGGAGATTTTGAGCTCTACATCAACTTTTCAAATCTGGTCCAGTGGGCACCTTTGCACTACAACCTATTTAAATATTTCTTTAAAATTCTTCCAAGAGTTTGGAGAGGTCAGTAGATGCATATAATTCATCTTCATGCAAAAACCCAGTGTTGTTCTTTGGAAAAATTGAGTGGATCAACCTCTTTTGCATTCTGGTCCAGTTTGGTGATTTGTACTGCAACCCTATTTTATTTTGCTCTAATAACCTTGAGCTTTTTCCTGCTGGTAGCCCTCCCTGCAAAACCCTTAAGTCCAGGAGTATGGACCCATTGGAGGATCTTAAGTGCATGCAATGAGATCTTCTTCTTTCTGTCCAAAACTGGAGTTTTGCAAAACTTGCACTAACAAGTTTCTAGTTCTTCCCACTTGATCTTGCCATCATCATCTTCATCTAAAGAGACCCTGATCTGGAGATTTTGGCCACTCCAAGAGTTGCCTAAGTGCACTTGGCATTCTGTCGAGCACTTGGTGTGCACAGTCAGTTTTGGGCTTGTTTCCTAGTTTACACTATGATCTTGTTCCACTGACCCAGCAACCTTGTCCACTAAACTCCTAACTATCCCTACCCTAGGCATGTTAATTGCCAGCCTCACCCTCGCGCTCTAGACTACCCTGGCATTTCGTCGAGCATGTCCTGTGCGTGCTCTGGGCGCGCCCAGAGCGCACGTTTTGCACGCGCGCGCACTGAGCCGCCGCGTCGCACTGCCACACTCGACGCGACCCGTCCCTGGCCCCTGCTCACCGCTGAACCGCGCACTACCTCGCCCACTCTCCACACCACCCCTGGCGTCCAACAGCGCCGCTGGCAGAGCGTTTGGCGGCACGCCGGCGTCGGCAGCAAGCTCTGCCATGGTCGGCACCGCCCAAGCCACACCAGCGCGCCAGCTGCCCCTATAACAGCTCGAGCTTATCCCCAAGCCCGTCGGCACGCGCTCGTCGCCGCCACGTCGCCCTGCAGCTACAGCACGGCTGTCGCCGGCGATCTTATCCCCAGCCTCCGCGGTCCATCCTCGAGAGCCTATATAAGGGGTCCCCGAAATCGTTCAAGACCTCAGGCGACCTCAAGCCTTCCCCTTAGAGCTCCCCAAGAAGTGGATTGGCCAGGAGGGGCCATCTTCCCCAACTCCGGCCGGTTCGACCGCCGCTGCCCTCCGGCGCAATACGTCGCAGCCAGGCCCTCACCCACCCATCCAGCACCACCAATCGCTTCCCCTTGATCTTGCGGAGCTGCGCAGCGCATCAGCCTCGACCGGAGACCACCGGAGCCCAAAAACCACTTCCCTCCCGTAGCCCTCTCCGCCGCGGAGCTCGCCGCCGGCGACTTCTTCCACCTCCGTCGACCCAACAACCACCAAGAGGACCGCCCCGGTCTGGCCGGTCCATCCCCACCCTCGGATGCCCGTGGGGAGCCGCCGTTCGTCACCGACGATCGCCGGAGTCCCACTCCCGTCGGGCAGAGAAGAGGAGGGAGAGGGGAGAACGGTCAAACCTGACCAGTGGGCCCCCGGGACCCACTGTCAGTGACCCGCGCGCCGTCCTCTCTGGTTAAGTGAAGGCGCAGAAGTCCTGAGTACGTTTCCTCTGCTGCGAAAGCGTATTCTTCCCCGAACGTTTTCTTTTCTGGTTTTATTTAAAAACAGAAGTTTGACTGATCTTTGACTGGCTATAACTTTTAAAATAAAACTCCAAATGAGTTGATTCTTTTTCGTGCCTCTCTCAAATTTCATCTAGTTTATTTTTAGATTTATTTCAAAAATATTTGAGACAATTTTTTGTACTGTGTTTTAAATATTTGTTATTTCAATATTTTTTTCAAAATAGGAAATGGAGGGTGAAGAAAACTTTCAAAAAGTGCAACCTTTGCATACTCTTGAAGGCAAGCATTTTTGAACTCTGGCATAATATTTCGTGTGGTGTTTTGATACGGCTACAACACCACCTTGACGTGGGACATACGTTATTTTATGTGACGATAAAGTCACACACCTGAGTACATTCTGGAGATACCTTGCTGTTGTTAATGGATATGTTGGTGATAGTGATCATCCTCGTGAGCCCCTCATGCATACCGGAAGGAAGCCGAGAAAGTCGTGGTCTTGGGTAGACACGAGCTTCTCCCTAGTTCCTCGTCGGGACGAGTGTGTCCGGTATGGCATGATGAGTTGTGATGAGCGATGACTCTGTCTGTCTTGATAGTATTTTTGGTTATACTATTACTCGGGGAATACTTGGACCACCTGAGTCGGTCGTAGGTCGAGTCTTGTTCAGTAACTTCCCCTTACTTGTTTTGTACTACCACTTGTCCCTGTCGCAGGCAGGGTATGGTTCAGTACGTTGTCAACCCCTTACCAAAGCACACACCATACAGAGAGGCCATGGTGGAAGATACCGGGTGCATCCGGTAAGCATGCCACCTGGTCCGGGGGCATGGGTGTTTCCGGTCGGGACCGAGAGGGGGGCACCCCTTAGAGCGCGCGTATATAAATTTGATCCCATGCTACGTCGAGGTTGTAGCCTCCCCACTTAGAGTTTTGCTTGGCAGGTGTCGTGGGTGATTCCAGACACCGGTAAGTTAAGCTGGTGTGTGCAGGTCAGGCGTGTTTTCAATTAAAAGGCCGTAGGAGGAATTAGTCCCGAGGGACTAAATAAATCCGTTACTCGTGGGAAAAGAGTACACCCTCTGCAGAGGTCATATCCATTTGGATAGTCATGTCCTTGTGTAAGGGCAACAGCCTGAGATGGGTCTATTGACGGTTCTCGGATGGAGACACGGTTAACTGGATTATAGTAACGGTATTCGGATGGAAAGCGGATAGACTAGATTATTTGATAATGATTATGTTAGTAACGGTCTTCGGATGGAGAAACGGCTATACTAAATTCTGTTCATGGCCAGTGACATGTGAGGATTTTGTTTATTATTATTTTGGACTAACCCCTTTACATTGTTTGATTTATTGAGTATCCTTGGGACGGTTCTACCTCCTGGATATTCACTGTGACTATTCTTTATAAGCCCTTTATGTGGTGTCGCTCAGACGCCCGACTGTGGCATGCTTGTTGTTATTTATTCTTTATAAGCCCTTTATGTGGTGTCGCTCAGACGCCCGACTGCGGCATGCTTGTTATTTATTTATCCTTTATAAGCCCTTTATGTGGTGTCGCTCAGATGCCCGACTGTGGTATGCTTGTTATTTATTTATCCTTTATAAGCCCTTTATGTGGTGCCGCTCAGACGCCCGACTGTGGCATTGTTAATTTATTTACCCTTTTGAGGAGTCGCCTCGGACACTCGATCAGCGCGTTCTTTTCCTTTCTCCCGTATTACACATTCATACTCCCCTGCATACTTGCATCCCCAGATTTTTCGTTTAATCATGACAGACGTTTTCATTTACCAAAACATTTCGGAGCATGTTTGATATATTATACCTGTGTTCTTAATGTTTGCGAGTACATTCAAACGTACTCACTGGCTTGTCCCTGGCTATTGTCTTGGCCAGATTTCTTGCGTGGGGAAGAGCGTTGCAACGACAGCCTCGGAACCCTTGTAAAGGTGATAGCAGCCTCGCGAAGATAGGAGTTATCCTGGTCAGCTGTTCTTGTGGGAAATGGGGTCCCATAGACGCAGATGTACCACAAACCGCTTCCGCCATCAACCTCTAGAAACCAAATGTTGTACTCCTAGGCCACAATGGTCTTGTACTACATATTTTGTACCTTGCTTGGAATTCTTGTATCAAGTTGATGCCTCATCAGCTAACAGTAATCCTGGGGCTGGTGAGCACAACGGCCGTTTCTTTGGGAAATTAATATCTCGAAAATCCGGTCGTGACAAGGGGGCTGAAAGGACAGGTGGCTCCATCCCGGTAGAGGTGGGCCTTGGTTCCTGACGGCCCCCGACAGTTACTTTGTGGCGGAGCGACAGGGCAGGTTGAGACCACCTAGGAGAGAGGTGGGCCTGGCCCTGGTCGGCGTTCGCGGATACATAACACGCTTAACGAGATCTTGGTATTTGATCTGAGTCTGGCCATTTGGTCTATACGCACTAACCAACTATGCGGGAACAGTATGGGCACTCGGCGTCGTGGTATCAGCCGAAGCTCTTTTTGACGTCAGCGACTAAGTGGCGCGCGCCGCATTGGACCGTAAGCTCGCGCTTGTATTAAGGGGGCTAGGTCTGCTTCCGGCCGCGTACGCAACATGCAGGTCTGCAATGGGCGATGGGCCCAGACCCCTGCGCGCATTGGATTTAGAACAGCGTGCTGACCTCTGAGTTGAGCCTAGGTGGGGCTGCGACGTCTTGATCTTTCGAGGCCGGGCATGACCCAGGAAAGTGTGTCCGGCCAAATGGGATCGAGCGTGTTGGGTTATGTGGTGCACCCATGCAGGGAAGTTTATCTATTCAAATAGTCGTGTCCCTCGGTAAAAGGACGACCCGGAGTTGTACCTTGACCTTATGACAACTAGAACTGGATACTTAATAAAAACACACCCTTCCAAGTGCCAGATACAACCCAGTGATCGCTCTCTAACAGGGCGACGAGGAGGGGATCGCCGGGTTGGATTATGCTATGCGATGCTACTTGGTGAACTTACCATCTACTCTCTTCTACATGCTGCAAGATGGAGGTGGCCAGAAGCGTAGTCTTCGACAGGATTAGCTATCCCCCTCTTATTCTGGCATTCTGCAGTTCAGTCCACCGATATGGCCCTTTACACATATACCCATGCATATGTAGTGTAGCTCCTTGCTTGCGAGTACTTTGGATGAGTACTCACGGTTGCTTTTCTCCCTCTTTTCCCCCTTTCCTTTCTACCTGGTTGTCGCAACCAGATGCTGGAGTCCAGGAGCTAGAGATCCCGAGGATGATTCTACGCGGAGTTCGGCTTCGAGGAGTAGTTAGGAGGTCCCAGGCAGGAGGCCTTGCCTTTTCGATCATTGCTATTTTTGTGCTAGCCTTCTTAAGGCAATCTTGTTTAACTTATGTCTATACTCAGATATTATTGCTTCCGTTGACTCTTGTGTTTTCGAGCTTATGTATTCGAGCCTTCGAGGCCCCTGGCTTGTAATATAAAGCTTGTTTTATTTTAATTTGTGTCTAGAGTTGTGTTGTGATATCTTCCCATGAGTCCTCAATCTTGATCGTACACATTTGCGTGTATGATTAGTGTACGATTGAATCGGGGGCATCACAGGTATTTAATGTGCAGCCGAACTATCGTCAATCCAAAGTACAACAGCGAACCCGCCTTGCAAAGCCGAAGACAGAAAGCCGGATACTAGCTCGTCATTGAAGGCAAGTTCGGGGGCTACTGAGGGAGTCCTGGATTAAGGGGTCCTCGGACGGTCGAGCTATGTGACATGGGCCGGACTAATGGGCCGCGAAGATACAAGATAGAAGGCTTTCCATGATTAGTGTACGATTGAATCGGGGGCGCCACAGGTATTTAATGTGCAGCCGAACTATCGTCAATCCAAAGTACAACAGAGAACCCGCCTTCCAAAGCCGAAGACAGAAAGCCGGATACTACGTCGTCATTGAAGGCAAGTTCGGGGGCTACTGAGGGAGTCCTGGATTAAGGGGTCCTCGGATGGTCGAGCTATGTGACATGGGCCGGACTAATGGGCCGCGAAGATACAAGATAGAAGGCTTTCCCCCGTGTCCGGATGGGACTCTCCTTGGTGTGGATAGCAAGCTTGGCGGCTAGTGATACGTCTCCAACGTATCTATAATTTTTGATTGTTCCATGCTATTATATTATCTGTTTTGGATGTTTGATGGGCTTTAATATGCTATTTTATATTATTTTTGGGACTAACCTATTAACCGGAGACCCAGTGCCAGTTGCTGTTTTTTTTTGCCTATTTCAGTGTTTCACAGAAAAGGAATATCAAACAGAATCCAAACAAAATGAAACCTTCGCGAGAATCTTTTTTTGAACAAACGCAATCCAGGAGACTTGGAGTGGATATCAAGGAAGCAACGAGGCGGCCACGAGGCAGGAAGGCGCGCCCAGGGGGGTAGGCGCGGCCCCACCCTCGTGGGCCCCTCGTAGCTCCACTGACCTACTTCTTTCGCCTATATATACTCTTATACCCTGAAAACATCCAGGGGAGCCACGAGACCACTTTTCCACCGCCGCAACCTTATGTACCCGTGAGATCCCATCTTGGGGCCTTTTTCGGCGATCTGCCAGAGTGTGATTCGATCGTGGAGGGCTTCTACATCAACACCATAGCCTCTCTCATGATGTATGAGTAGTTTAGCACAGACCTTCGAGTCCATAGTTATTAGCTAGATGGCTTCTTCTCTCTCTTTCGATCTCAATACAAAGTTCTCCTCGATTCTCTTGGAGATCTATTCGATGTATTTCTTTTTGCCGTGTGTTTGTCGAGATCCGATGAATTGTGGGTTTATGATCAAGATTATCTATGAACAATATTTGATTCTTCTCTGAATTCTTATATGCATGATTCGATATCTTTGCAAGTCTCTTCGAATTATCGGTTTAATTTGGCCTACTAGATTGATCTTTCTTGCAATGGGAGAAGTGCTTAGCTTTGGGTTCAATCTTGCGGTGTCCTTTCCCAGTGACAGTAGTGGCAGCAAGGCACGCATTGTATTGTTGCCATCGAGGATAAAAAGATGGGGTTTATATCATATTGCTTGAGTTTATCCCTCTACATCATGTCATCTTGCCTAATGCGTTACTCTGTTCTTATGAACTTAATACTCTAGATGCATGCTGGATAGCGGTCGATGTGTGGAGTAATAGTAGTAGATGCAGAATCGTTTCGGTCTACTTGACACGGACGTGATGCCTATGTTCATGACCATGCCTAGATATTCATATAACTATGCGCTTTCTATCAATTGCTCGGCAGTAATTTGTTCACCCACCGTAATATATGCTATCTCGAGAGAAGCCACTAGTGAAACCTATGGCCCCTGGTTCTATTTTACATCATATTAGTTTCCCGTCAACTAGCTATTTCTGTCGCCGTTTATTTTGCAATCTTTACTTTCCAATCTATACAACAAAAATACCAAAAATATTTATCTTATTATCTTTAGCAGATCTCACTTTTGCAAGTGGCCGTGAAGGGATTGACAACCCCTTTATCACATTGGTTGCAAGGTTCTTGATTGTTTGTGCAGGTACTAGGCGATTTGCGTGTAGTCTCTTACTGGATTGATACCTTGGTTCTCAAAAACTGAGGGAAATACTTACGCTAATTTGCCGCATCACCCTTTCCTCTTCAAGGGAAAACCAATGCATGCTCAAGAGGTAGCAAGAAGGATTTCTGGCGCTGTTGCCGGGGAGATCTACGCTCAAGTCAAGACATACCAAGTACCCATAACAAACTCTTATCCCTCACATTACATTATTTGCCATTTGCCTCTCGTTTTCCTCTCCCCCACTTCACCTTTGCCGTTTTATTCGCCCTTTTTCGTTCGCCTTCTTTTGCATGTCTTTTGTGTGTTCGCTTTTTGTGCGATGTGTTGCCATCATGTCTGAAACTGGGGAGGTTATCATTGATAAGGATAATAGTAACAATGGGGGAAACTTTGATGCTTTTGATAATCTTCTTGAAGAACCTACTATTTTACACACTAAAAAGTTTCGGATTGGTAGTGGTAATATTATTGGAAAAGGAGTTATTCAAGACTTCTTTACTTGTGCCGGTACTTTGCCCACTATGGGTGGATCTATTCTTCATAGAACTAGTAGTCTTGCGGATGCTATATCTTTGCTCATAGTTGAACTTGAAAGACAATTTATTCATATGCATCCTTGCATACAAAGGATTTTTCTAGAATTCTCCAATATTGAGCATTCTTCTCTTAAGCGAGCTGCTACTATCTTTTTAGCATATGAGTTCAGATTTCTTATGAAAGAGGCTAATGAAATTTTTGTGCATTATAGGGTGGACGCTGGCCGCCCACCCATAGAAGCCATTCTTTTTAATCACGAAGATGTAATGCGTTTACGATCTTTAGATCATGTTGCTTATAATGAAAACCTTAGAAAGAAGGTTCCTACCGATGTTCTAGTTAATAGAATTTCTGAACTTAATGATAATTTTGCCATTCAGAACAACGGGTTAGGTTTTTCTCTTGAACAAAGGCTCATGACTTTTTGCCAAAAGAATGCTTACAATGATGAATTGGTTGTGCAATATGAAGGGCCAAAGGAGGAACCAACACTCCCGAGCTTGATCTAGGGGATTTTTGTCCCATTAAATGTAGCCCTTTTGATTACTTTTGCTTGCCACAAATAAAACTTGCTGCTGAACGTAGGGAATATGAGATGAGTTTTCACGATTTGCCCTATCATTATGGTAATACCTAGATCTATTCTTGTTTTTCATGCCTAGCTAGGGGCGTTAAACGATACCGCTTGTTGGGAGGCAACCCAATTTTATTTTTGTTCCCTGCTTTTTGTTCCTGTTTAGTAATAAATAATTCATCTATCCTCTGTTTAGATGTGTTTTTATGTTTTAAATTAGTGTTTGTGCCAAGTAGAACCGTTGGGAAGACTTGGGTGAAGTCTTTGCGATCTTGCTGTAAAAACCAGAAACTTTAGTGCTCACCAGATTAGCTGCCATTTTTTACTGGAGAGTGTTTTTAGGTTGATTCTTTTTCCAGATGATTAATAGAAAAATTCCTCACGTCCACAAATTTATTTCAGAATTTTTGGAGTTACATAAGTATACGTTTGATCCAGATTACTACAGACTGTTCTGTTTTTGACAGATTCTGTTTTTCGTGTGTTGTTTGCTTATTTTGATGAATCTATGGCTAGTAATGGAGTTTATGAACCATAGATAAGTTGGAATACAGTAGGTTTAACACCAATATAAATAAATAATGAGTTCATTACAGTACCTTAAGGTGGTGATTTGTTTTCTTATACTAACGGAGCTCATGAGATTTTCTGTTTAAGTTTTGTGTTGTGAACTTTTCAAGTTTTTGGGTAAAGATTTGATGGATTTTGGAACAAGGAGTGGAAAGAGCCTAAGCTTGGGGATGCCCAAGGCACCCCAAGGTAAAATTCAAGTACAACCAAAATCCTAAGCTTGGGGATGCCCCAGAAGGCATCCCCTCTTTCGTCTTCGTCTATCGGTAACTTTACTTGAGGCTATATTTTTATTCACCACATGTATGTGTTTTGCTTGGAGCGTCTTGTATGATTTGAGTCTTTGCTTTTTAGTTTACCACAATCATCCTTGCTTTACACACCTTTTGGGAGAGACACACATGAATCAGAATTTATTAGAATACTCTATGTGCTTCACTTATATCTTTTGAGCTAGATAATTTTGCTCTAGTGCTTCACTTATACCTTTTTAGAGCACAGTGGTGGTTTTATTTTATAGAAATTATTGATCTCTCATGCTTCACTTCTATTATTTTGAGAGTCTTTTAGAACATCATGGTAATTTGCTTTGGCTATAAAATTAGTCCTAATATGATAGGCATCCAAGATGGTATAATAAAAACTTTCATATAGAGTGCATTAAATACTATGATAAGTTTGATACTTGATAATTTTTTTGAGATATAAAGGTGGTAATGTTAGAGTCATGCTAGTTGGGTAATTATGTAATTGATAAATACTTGTGTTGAGGTTTGCAAGTCCCGTAGCATGCACGTATGGTAAACGTTGTGTGACAAATTTGAAGCATGGGGTGTTCTTTGATTGCTTTCCTTATGAGTGGCGGTCGGGGACGACGATGGTATTTTCCTACCAATCTATCCCTCTAGGAGCATGCACGTAGTGCTTAGTTTTGATGACTTGTAGATTTTTACAATAAGTATGGGAGTTCTTTATGACTAATGTTGAGTCCATGGATTATACGCACTCTCACCCTTCCATTATTGCTATCCTCTTCGGTACCATGCATTGCCCTTTCTCACCTCGAGAGTTGGTGCAAACTTCGCCGGTGCATCCAAACCCCGTGATATGATACGCTCTATCACACATAAGCCTCCTTATATCTTCCTCAAAACAGCCACCATACCTACCTATTATGGCATTTCCATAGACATTCCGAGATATACTGCCATGCAACTTACCACCGTTCCGTTTATTATGACACGCTCCATCATTGTCATATTGCTTTGCATGATCATGTAGTTGACATCGTATTTGTGGAAAAGCCACCTTCATAATTCTTTCATACATGTCGCTCTTGATTCATTGCATATCCCGGTACACCGCCGGAGGCATTCACGTAGAGTCATATTTTGTTCTAAATATCGAGTTGTAAGTAAATAGAAGTGTGATGATTTTCATTATTAGAGCATTCTCCCTTGTGAGGAAAGGATGATGCATACTATGATTCCCCCACAAGTCGGGATGAGACTCCGGACGAAAAAAATTTAATAAAAAATAAAAAAAAGAGGCCAAAGAAGCCCAAATAAAAAAAGAGGCCAAAGAAGCCCAAACAAAAAAATGAGAGAAAAAGAGAGAAGGGACAATGTTACTATCCTTTTTCCACACTTGTGCTTCAAAATAGCACCATGATCTTCATGATAGAGAGTTTCTTATTTTGTCACGTTCATATACTAGTGGGAATTTTTCATTATAGAACTTGGCTTGTATATTCCAACGATGGGCTTCCTCAAAATTCCCTAGGTCTTCGTGAGGAAGCAAGTTGGATGCACACCCACTTAGTTTCTTTTGTTGAGCTTGCATATATTTATAGCTCTAGTGCATCCGTTGCATGGCAATCCCTACTCCGTGCATCGACATCAATTAATGGGCATCTCCATAGCCCATTGATTAGCCGCGTCAATGTGAGACTTTCTCATTTTTTGTCTTCTCACATAACTCCCATCATCATATGATATTCCACCCATAGTGCTATGTCCATGGCTTACGCTCACATATTGCGTGAAAGTTGAAAGAGTTTGAAAAGGCTAAGTATGAAAAAATTGCTTGGCTTGTCATCGGGGTTGTGCATGATGGGAGCATTTTGTGTGACGAAAATGAAGCATGGCCAAACTATATGATTTTGTAGGGATAAGCTTTCTTTGGCTATGTTATTTTGATAAGACATAATTGCTTGGTTAGCATGCTTGAAGTATTACTATTTTTATGTCCATATTAAAACTTTATCTAGAATCTTTTGGACCTAAACATTCATGCCACAATAAAGAGAATTACATTGAAAATTATGTTAGGTAGCATTCCACATCAAAAATTCTGTTTCTATCATTTACCTACTCGAGGACGAGCATGAATTAAGCTTGGGGATGTTGATACGTCTCCAACGTATCTATAATTTTTGATTGTTCCATGCTATTATAGTATCTGTTTTGGATGTTTAATGGGCTTTAATATGCTATTTAATATTATTTTTGGGACTAACCTATTAACCGGAGGCCCAGTGTCAGTTGCTGTTTTTTTGCCTATTTCAATGTTTCGTAGAAAAGGAATATCAAACGGAATCCAAACGGAATGAAACCTTCGCGAGGATCTTTTTTTGGAACAAACGCAATCCAGGAGACTTGGAGTGGACGTCAAGGAAGCAACGAGGCGGCCACGAGGCAGGAGGGAGCGCCCAGTGGGGTAGGCGCTCCCCCCCCTCGTGGGCCCCTCGTAGCTACACCGACCTACTTCTTTCTCCTATATGTACTCTTATACCCTAAAAACATCCAGGGGATCCACGAAACCACTTCTCCACCGCCGCAACCTTCTGTACCCATGAGATCCCATCTTGGGGCCTTTTCCGGCGATCTCCCGGAGGGGGATTCGATCACGGAGAGTTTCTACATCAACACCATAGCCTCTCCGATGATGTGTGAGTAGTTTACCACAGACCTTTGGGTCCATAGTTATTAGCTTGATGGCTTCTTCTCTCTCTTTGGATCTCAATACAAAGTTCTCCTCGATTCTCTTGGAGATCTATTCGATGTAATTCTTTTTGCGGTGTGTTTGTCGAGATCCGATGAATTGTGGGTTTATGATCAAGATTATCTATGAATAATATATGATTCTTCTCTGAATTCTTATATGCATGATTTGATATCTTTGCAAGTCTCTTCGAATTATCGGTTTAGTTTGGCCTACTAGATTGATCTTTCTTGCAATGGGGGAAGTGCTTAGCTTTGGGTTCAATCTTGCGGTGTCCTTTCCCAGTGACAGTAGGGGCAGCAAGGCATGTATTGTATTGTTGCCATCGAGGATAAAAAGATGGGGTTTATATCATATTGCTTGAGTTTATCCCTCTACATCATGTCATCTTGCCTAATGCGTTACTCTGTTCTTATGAACTTAATACTCTAGATGCATGCTGGATAGCGATCGATGTGTGGAGTAATAGTAGTAGATGCAGAATCGCTTCGGTCTACTTGACATGGACGTGATGCCTATGTTCATGATCATGCCTAGATATTCTCATAACTATGCGATTTTCTATCAATTGCTCGGCAGCAATTTGTTCACCCACCGTAATATATGCTATCTTGAGAGAAGCCACTACTGAAACCTATGGCCCACGGGTCTATTTTACATCATATTAGTTTCCCGTCAACTAGCTATTTCTATCACCATTTATTGTGCAATCTTTACTTTCCAATCTATACAACAAAAATACCAAAAATATTTATCTTATTATCGTTATCAGATCTCACTTTTGCAAGTGGCCGTGAAGGGATTGACAACCCCTTTATCACGTTGGTTGCAAGGTTCTTGATTGTTTGTGCAGTTACTAGGCGATTTGCGTGTAGTCTCCTACTGGATAGATACCTTGGTTCTCAAAAACTGAGGGAAATACTTACGCTACTTTGCTGCATCACCCTTTCCTCTTCAAGGGAAAACCAACGCATGCTCAAGAGGTAGCAGCTAGTCGTGTAGTTTCCTTTCTCTGTAAACCGACTTTGTACAACTCTGGCCTCCTCCGGTGTCTATATAAACCAAAGGGGTTAGTCCGTAGAGATAATCACAAATCATACAGGCTAGACATCTAGGGTTTAGCCATTACGATCTCGAGGTAGATCAACTCTTGTAACCCCAATACTCATCAAAGTCAATCAAGCAGGAAGTAGGGTATTACCTCCATTAAGAGGGCCCGAACCTGGGTAAACATCATGTCCCCCGCCTCCTGTTACCTTCGATCTTCAGACACATAGTTCGGGACTCCCTACCCGAGATCCGCCGGTTTTGACACCGTCAGAGCCCATGGGAGGCTTCTTGACCTACCTCCACCTCTATAAATCCTCTAAAATCCCAAAAACCCTAGGGGAGTCGACGAAATACTTTTCCAGCCGCCGCAAGTTCCAAAACCACGATATCCAATGTAGAGGCCTTTGTCGGCACTCTGTCGGAGGGGCAACGATCACGGAGGGGTTCTTCATCATCCTTGTTGCCCCTCCGATGATGTGTGAGTAGTTTACCACAGACCTACGGGTCAGTAACTAGATGGCTTCTTCTCTCTTTTTTGATATTCAATACAATGTTCTCCTAGATATTCATGGAGATCAATTTGATGTAATGACCTTTTGCGGTGTGTTTGTTGGGATCCGATGAATGGTGGGTTTATGATCAGTTCTATCCATGAATATTATTTGAGTCTTTGCTGAACTCTTTTATGCATGATTGTTATAGCATCGTATTTCTTCTCTGAATTATTGGTTTGGTTTGGCCAACTAGATTGATTTTTCTTGCCATGGGAAGAGATGCTTTGTGATGGGTTTGATCTTGCGATGCTCAATCTTAGTGACAGAATGAGACATGACATGCATGTATCATTGCTATTAAGGGTAAGAAGATGGGGTTGATTCATACGTGAGTTTATCTTGTCTACATCATATCATCGTTCTTATTGCATTACTCTGTTTTTCCATGAACTCAATACACTAGATGCATGATGGATAGCGGTCGATGTGTGGACTAATAGTAGTAGATGCAGGCAGGAGTCGGTCTACTAATCTTGGACGTGATGCTTATATACATGATCATTGGCTTGGATATCGTCATGATTATTCACTTTTCTATCAATTGCCCAACCGTAATTTGTTTACCCGCCGTATGCTATTTTCTTGAGAGAAGCCTCTAGTGAAAATTATGGCCCCGGGTCTATTTCCTATCATATTAAATATAAAAATATCTTGCTGCACTTTTTCTTTATTTTATTTTAATTTGCGTTTTAGTTAGATCTATTTATCAAATCTCATACAATTTAATCTATCTCAATACCGTTGAGGGATTGACAACCCCTTCACGCGTTTGGTTGCAAATATTTGTTGTTTGTGTGCAAGTGTTGTTTACATAGTGTTGCTTGGTTCTCCTACTGGATTGATAACCTTGGTTTCATAACTGAGGGAAATACTTACCTTTTTTGTGCTACATCATCCACTCCTCTTAGGGGAATTACCAACGCAGATACAAGCAATCACACCACAAATAGGATATAACTTCATTGCATAACTATTGACTTTACATGGATGCATAGGGAATCACAAACTTTAACACCATTATTCTTACTAAAGCATAATTACTCACCAACATGACTCACATATCACTATCTCCATATCGCAGAAGTATTGTAAGGAATCAAGTTTATCATATCCGCTGATCTATATGAAAGTTTTTATTATACACCCCTTGGATATCTATCACTTTGGGACCAAATTCATATCTTATGCAAATTACCATTGCAGTTATCAATTCTCAAAAAGATATAAGTGAAACATGAGAGCAAATTTCTTTAAAAAAATTCAACTCTCAAATAATATAAGTGAAGCATGAGAGCATATTTCTTAAAAAAATTGAACTCACAAAAGAATATAAGTGAAGTATGAGAGCATGTTTCTTTAAAATATAACCACCACCGTGCTCAAAAAGATATAAGTGAAGTGCTGGAGCAACTGCCTAGCTCAAAAGATTTAAGTGAAGCACATAGAGTATTCTAGCAAATCATGATATGCATGTGGCTCTGTCAAACAAGTGTGTTCAACAAGGATGATTGTGACAAACTAAAAAGCAAACAAAGCAAAGACTCATATATTACAAGATGCTCCAAGCAAAACTCATGATATGTGACGAATAAAAATATAGCTCCAAGTAAAATTGTCGATGGTCGTTGGAAGAAAGAGGGGATGCCTTCCGGCGCATCCCCAAGCTTAGTTGCTTGGGAGTCCTTGAATATTTCCTTGGGGTGCCTCGTGCATCCCCAAGCTTAGGCTCTTTCCACTCCTTATTCCTTCATCCATCGCGATCTCACCCAAAACTTCAAAACATCAAAACTTCATTCACACAAAACTTAACAAAACCTCGTGAGATCCGTTAGTATAATAAAGCAAATCACTACTTAAGTACTATTGCCGAACCATTCATATTTTGTTATTGCATTATACCTACTGTATTCTAACTTTACCATGGCTTATAATCCCCGATACAATCCATAGATTCATCAAAATAAGCACACAATGCAACGAAAACAGTATTTGTCAAAAACAGAACAGTTAATCTGAGCATTGATCATACTTCTGTAACTCCAAAAATTCTACAAAATTATGAAAACATGGGAGATTTGTATATAAACCAAGTGCTAAAAATTCAGAATTTTATCATGCTCCAGCAAATTTTAATAATTCTACTACTGGACGTAAAAGTTTCTGTTAATGCACTGAATCAAAGAAACTATCACTCAAATCATCCCAAAGGCTTTGCTTGGCACAAATACTAACTAAAACACTAAAACACAATCATAACATTAGCATAATTTTGTGTACACAAAAACAAAGAAAAGATAACTATTGGGCTGTCTCCCAACAAGCTCTTTATTTATAGCCATTCAGATAGGCTTTGAGATTTCAATGGTGCTCACATGAAAGATAAGAATTAAAGCACAAAGAGAACATCATAATACATGTGACAAACATATTTAAGTCTAACATACTTCCTATGCATAGGCATTTTATAAGCAAACAAATTATTAGGACACGGAATATCTACCATATGCAAACAAGAAGAAAGAAACAATAACAATCTCAACATGAAGAGAGGTAATTTAGTAACATGAAGATTTATACAACCATATTTTCCTCTCTCATAATAATTAGATTACATGTAGGATCATAATCAAATTAAACTATATAGCTGTCATATAAAATTTCCTCTCCATGATCCACATGCATAAAAGTTTTACAATCTTCCAAGGTAGTGGGATTAACATCAACTAAAGTCATGACCTCTCCAAACCCACTTTTATCAAAAATTTCATAAGATTGAACACTCTCCAAATATGTGGGATTATTATTACCTAAAGTTGACGCTCTTCCAAACCCACTTTCACATTCCAAACATTATTATCAATTTCATATTCATCATAAGGCTTAAATAATTTTTCAAGATCATAAGAAGAATCACCCCAATCATGATCATTGCAATAAGTAGTGGACATAGCAAAATTAGCATCCCCAAGCTTATGTTTTTCATATTATTAGCACAGTTGACATTAATAGAATTTATAATAACATCATTGCAATCATGATTTTTATTCAAGGAGCTATCGTGAATCACTTTGTAAATTTCTTCTTTTAACACTTCATCACAATTTTTAGATTCACAAATCTGAAGCAAAACTTCAGAAAGATAATCTAGTGAACTCAATTCACTAGCAATTGGTTCATCATAATTGAATATTTTAAAAATATTAGCAAGTGAATGAGGATCCATAAGTTTTCATTTTATGATTTCCAATAGGCACACAATTATGGCAAACAAACAAGCAAAGCAATAAAGTAGAACATTTTTGTGTTACTTTTTCCGATAAAACATTTTAGAAGTGGGGAGATGAAAATGAGAGGCAAATGGCAAATAATGTAAATGCAAGAAGATGAAAGTTTATGCATAGGTACTTGATAGTTGTTGATGATGTCTCCCCGGCAACGGTGCCAGAAATTCTTCCTGCTACTTGTGAGCTGCGTTGGGATTTCCTTGAAGAGGAGAGGATGATCCAGTATAGTAGAGATAATTATTTCCCTCGGTTATGAAACCAAGGTTATCAATCCAGTAGGAGAACCAAGCAACACTATGTAAATAGCACCTTGATACGTCTCCAACGTATCTATAATTTTTTATTGTTCCATGCTCTTATATTATCATTCTTGGATGTTTTACAATCATTTTATAGCAACTTTATATCATTTTTTGGGACTAACCTATTGACATAGTGCCCAGTGCCAGTTGTTGTTTTTGCTTGTTTGTTTACTTCGCACAAAATCAATACCAAACGGAGCCCGGGTGGGTTGTGCCCACCTCGGTGGCCTCCCGCACGTCCTCTTTTCTCTATAAATACCCCAATATTTCAAAAACCCTAGGGGAGTCGACGAAACACAATTCCATCCGCCGCAAGTTCCAGAAACCACAGATCTAATCTAGACACCATCACGAAGGGGTTTATCATCCTCATTGGTGCCTCTCCGATGATGCGTGAGTAGTTCATTGTAGACCTACGAGCCCGTAGTTAGTAGCTAGATGGCTTCCTCTCTCTCTTTTGATTCTCAATACAATGGTCTCTTGGAGATCTATTTGATGTAACTCTTTGTGCGGTGTGTTTGTTGGGATCCGATGAATTTTGAGTTTATGATCAGATCTATGTTTTTATCCATGAAATTTATTTGAATCTTTTGATCTCTTATATGCATGATTACTTATAGCCTCGTATTTTGATACATCTCCATCGTATCTACCTTTCCAAACTCTTTATTTTGGACTCTAATTTGCATGATTTGAATGGAACTAACCCAGACTGACGCTATTTTCAGCAGAATTGCCTTGGTGTTATTTTTGTGCAGAAATAAAAGTTCTTGAAATGGCTTGGAAATTCACGGAGAATATTTTTGGAATATATAAAAAAATATTGGCAAAAGAATCAACAGAGGGGGACCCACCTGCTGACCACAATGGTGGACGGCGCCCCCACCCCCCTAGGGCGCGCCCCCTGCCTTATGGGTCCCCTGTACCTCCACCGACCTCAACTCCAACTCCATATATTCACGTTCAGGGAGAAAAATCAGAGAGAATGATTCATCGTGTTTTACGATACGGAGCCGCCGCCACCTCCCGTTCTTCATCGGGAGGGCAGATCTAGAGTCCGTTCGGGGCTCCGGAGAGGGGAAATCGTCGCCATCATCATCACCAACCTTCCTACATCACCAATTTCATGATGCTCACCGCCATGCGTGGTAATTCCATGGTAGACTTGCTGGACGGTGATGGGCTGGATGAGATTTATCATGTAATCGAGTTAGTTTTGTTAGGGTTTGATCCCTAGTATCCACTATATTCTGAGATTGATGTTGCTATGACTTTGCTGTGCTTAATGCTTGTCACTAGGGCCCGAGTGCCATGATTTCAGATCTGAACCTATTATGTTTTCATGAATATATTTGTGTTCTTTATCCTATCTTGCAAGTTGTAGGCACCTATTACGAGTTATGATCCACATACCCCAAGGTGACAATAATTGGGATTCTTTCTGGTGATTACCGCAGTTTGAGGAGTTCATGTATTCACTATGTGCTAATACTTTGGTCCGGTTCTCTATTAAAAGGAGGCCTTAATATCCCTTAGTTTCCATTAGGACCCCGCTGCCTGATACGTCTCCAACGTATCTATAATTTTGATTGTTCCATGCTATTATATTATCTGTTTTGGATGTTTAATGGGCTTTACTAAGCACTTTTATATTATTTTTGGGACTAACCTACTAACCGAAGGCCTAGTGCAAATTGCTGTTTTTTTGCCTATTTCAGTGTTTCGCAGAAAAGGAATATCAAATGGAGTCCAAACGGAATGAAACCTTCGGGAGAGTTATTTTTGGAACAAACGTGATCCAGAGGACTTGGAGTGGACATCAAGAAAGAAGCTAGGAGACCACGAGGCAGGGAGGCGCGCCTGCCCCCTGGGCGCGCCCCCACCCTCGTGGGCCCCTCGCAGCTCCACCGACCAACTTTTTCCTCCTATATATACCCATGTACCCAGAAAACATCCAGGAGCACCACGAAATCCTATTCCCACCGCCGCAACCTTCTGTACCCATGAGATCCCATCTTGGGGCGTTTTCTGGTGCTCCGCCGGAAGGGGAATCGATCACGGAGAGCTTCTACATCAACACCATAGCGTCTCCGATGATGTGTGAGTGGTTTACCACAGACCTTCGGGTCCATAGTATTTAGCTAGATGGCTTCTTCTCTCTCTTTGGATCTTAATACAAAGTTCTCCTTGATCTTCTTGGAGATCTATTCGATGTAATTCTTTTTGCGGTGTGTTTGTCAAGATTCGATGAATTGTGGGTTTATGATCTAGATTATATGAACAATATTTGAATCTCCTCTGAATTCTTTTATGTATGATTGGTTATCTTTGCAAGTCTCTTCGAATTATCAGTTTGGCTTGGCCTACTAGATTGATCTGTCTTGCAATGGGAGAAGTGCTTAGCTTTGGGTTCAATCTTGCGGTGTCCTTTCCCAGTGACAGCAAGGCACGTATTGTATTGTTGCCATCGAGGATAAAAATATGGGGTTTATATTATATTGCTTGAGTTTATCCCTCTACATCATGTCATCTTGCCTAATGCGTTACTCTGTTCTTCTGAACTTAATACTCTAGATGCATGCTGGATAGCGGTCGATGTGTGGAGTAATAGTAGTAGATGCAGAATCGTTTCGGTCTACTTGTCGCGGACGTGATTCCTATATACATGATCATGCCTAGATATTCTCATAATTATGCACTTTTCTATCAATTTCTCGACAGTAATTTGTTCACCCTCCGTAATACCTATGCTATCTTGAGAGGAGCCACTAGTGAAACCTATGGCCCCCGGGTCTATTTTCCATCATATAAGTTTCAATCTATTTTTACTTTGCATTCTTTACTTTCAGTTTATATCATAAAAATACCAAAAATATTTATCTTATTATCTCTATCAGATCTCACTTTTGCAAGTGGTCGTGAAGGGATTGACAACCCCTTTATCGCGTTGGTTGCAAGGTTCTTATTTGTTTGTGTAGGTATAAGGCGACTTGTGTGTGACCTCCTACTGGATTGATACCTTGGTTCTCAAAAACTGAGGGAAATACTTACGCTACTTTGCTGCATCACCCTTTCCTCTTCAAGGGAAAAACCAACGCAAGCTCAAGAGGTAGCAAGAAGGATTTCTGGCGCTGTTGCCGGGGAGGCTTACGCCAAGTCAAGTCAAGATTTGATCTCCCAGCATCTAGCCATCTCTGGCGCAGTTTCCAAGTCAAGTCAGGACATACCAAGTACCCATCACAAACTCTTATCCCTCGCATTACATTATTTGCCATTTGCCTCTCGTTTTCCTCTCCCCCACTTCAGCCTTGCCGTTTTATTCACCCTTCTTCCGTTCGTCTTTTCGTTTGTTTTGATGTCTTACTTGGCTCATTTGCTCATTTGGTTGGAATAGTTGTTTATTTATTGCTAAACAGAGAACCTAAGATTTATGGATCCTCATCCGCTTGCTAATCTTTTTAAGAGATCCAATTATGATGAACCAACTGCTAGTGAGTTTTGTGTACTAGATTATCTTTATAAGGTTTTGCTTGAAACCCGTGAATCTGAAAGTTGTGATGAAGTGTTCATGAAGTGATTCATGATAGATCTTTGAATAAAAAGCATGATTGCAATGATGTTATTATAAATTATATTAATGTCAATTGTGTTAACGATATGCAAAACCCTAAGCTTGGGGATGCTAAGTTTGCTATGTCTACTACTTGTTGCAATGATCATGATTGGGGTGATTCTTCTTGTGATCTTGAAAATTTATTTAATCCCCATGATGAATATGAGATTGATAATAATGTTTGTAATAATATTGAAAGTGGGTTCGGAAGAGCATCCCAGAGGGGCTATAATTGGAGATACTATTGTTTTTGGTACAAAAGTTCCTATATAATGGGAAATGCCCTACCTTTGAGTGCGGTTTGAACTATTGATTTACGTAATTGGAAGTAACCAATTAGGTTCAACTTTAGATCCCACATATTTGGATAATGTTCAATCTTATGGTATTTTTGATAAAAGTGGGTTTGGAGAGGTCATGACTTTAGTTAATGATAATCCCACTATTTTGGAAGAGTGTCAACTTCGCATGCATGTGGATCATGTTGAGAATATGTTATGTGATAGCTATTTTGTTGAATTTTCTTATGATCCTACATGTAATTATTATGAGAGAGGAAAATATGGTTGTAGAAATTTTCATGTTACTAAATTACCTCTCGTTATGTTGAGATTGCTATTTTTCCTTTCTTCTTCCTTGCATATGCTAGGTTTTGTTCGCCTTGATAATTTGTGTGCTTATAAAATACCTATGCATATGAAGTATGTTAGACTTAAGTGTGTCTGTCACATGTTTTATGATGCTCTCTTTGTGCTTCAATTCTTGTCTTTCATGTGAGCATCATTAAAATTATCAATGCCTAGCTAAAAGGCTTTAAAGAAAAGCGCTTGTTGGGAGACAACCCAATATTTTTCCTTGCTGTTATTCAATAAATAATTTATCTAGATTCTGTTTAGATGTGGTTTTATGTTTTAATTAGTGTTTTTGCCAAGTAGAACCTTTGGGAAGACTTGGGTGAAGTCTTTATGATCTTGCTGTAAAAAACAGAAACTTTAGCTCTCATGAGATTAGCTGCCAATTTTTACTGGAGAGTGCTATTTAGTTGATTATTTTTGAAGATGATTAATAGACAAATTCCTCACGTCCAGCAATTTATTTTATAATTTTTGGAGTTACATAAGTATACGTTTGATACAGATTACTACAGACTGTTCTGTTCTTGACAGATTCTGTTTTTCGTGTGTTGTTTGCTTATTTTGATGAATCTATGACTAGTATCGGAGGGTATGAACCATAGAGAAGTTGGAATACAGTAGGTTTAACACCAATATAAATAATGAATGAGTTCATTACAGTACCTTATGGTGGTGATTTATTTTCTTATACTAACGGAGCTCATAAGATTTTCGGTTGAGTTCTGTGTTGTGAAGTTTTCAAGTTTTGGGTAAAGATTTGATGGATTATGGAATAAGAAGTGGCAACAGCCTAAGCTTGGGGATGCCCAAGGAACCCCAAGGTAAAATTCAAGGACAACCAAATGCCTAAGCTTGGGCATGCCCCGGAAGGCATCCCCTCTTTCGTCTTCGTCTATCGGTAACTTTACTTGAGGCTATATTTTTATTCACCACATGATATTTGTTTTGCTTGGAGCGTCTTGTATGATTTGAGTCTTTTGCTTTTAGTTTCCCATAATCATCCTTGCTGTACACACCTTTTGGGAGAGACACACATGAATCGGAATTTATTAGAATACTCTATGTGCTTCACTTATATCTTTTGAGCTAGATAATTTACTCTAGTGCTTCACTTATATCTTTTAGAGCACGGTGGTGGTTATATTTTATAGAAATTATTGATCTCTCATGCTTCACTTATATTATTTTGAGAGTCTTTTAGAACAGCATGGTAGTTTGCTTTGGCTATAAAATTAGTCCTAATATGATGATCATCCAAGATGGGTATAATAAAAACTATCATATAAAGTGCACCGAATACTATGAGCAGTTTGATACTTGATGATTGTTTTGAGATATGAAGATGGTGATATTAGAGTCATGCTAGTTGAGTAGTTTTGAATTTGAGAAATACTTGTTCTAAAGTTTGTGATTCCCGTAACATGCACGTATGGTGAACCGTTATGTGATGAAGTCGGAGCATGATTTATTTATTGATTGTCTTCCTTATGAGTGGCGGTCGGGGATGAGCGATGGTCTTTTCCTACCAATCTATCACCCTAGGAGCATGCGTGTAATACTTCGTTTCGATAACTAATAGAATTTTGATATAAGTATGTGAGTTCTTTATGACTAATGTTGAGTCCATGGATTATACGCACTCTCACCCTTCCATCATTGCTAGCCTCTCTAATACCGCGCACCTTTCGCCGGTATCATACACCCACCATATACATTCCTCAGAACAGCCACCATACCTACCTATTATGGCATTTCCATAGCCATTCCGAGATATATATTGCCATGCAACTTTCCACCGTTCCGTTTACTATGACACGCTTCATCTTTGTCATATTGCTTTGCATTATCATGTAGTTGACATCGTATTTGTGGCAAAGCCACCTTTATAATTCTTTCATACATGTCACTCTTGATTCATTGCATATCCCGGTACACCGCCGGAGGCATTCACATAGAGTCATATTTTGTTCTAAGTATCGAGTTGTAATCTTTGAGTTGTAAGTAAATAAAAGTGTGATGATCATCATTATTAGAGCATTGTCCCAAGTGAGGAAAGGATGATGGAGACAATGATTCCCCCACAAGGCGGGATGAGACTCCGGACGAAAAGGAAAAACAGAGAGAAAAAGAGGCCATAAAAAGGAGAAAAAGGCCCAAATAAAAAAATGAGAGAAAAAGAGAGAAGGGACAATGTTACTATCCTTTTGACACACTTGTGCTTCAAAGTAGCACCATGATCTTCATGATAGAGAGTCTCTTATGTTGTCACTTTCATATACTAGTGGGAATTTTACATTATAGAACCTGGCTTGTATATTCCAATGACGCGCTTCCTCAAAATGCCCTAGGTCTTCGTGAGCAAGCGAGTTGGATGCACACCCACTTAGTTTCTTTTGTTGAGCTTTCATACACTTATAGCTCTAGTGCATCCATTGCATGGCAATCCCTACTCACTCACATTGATATCTATTGATGGGCATCTCCATAGCCCGTTGATACGCCTAGTTGATGTGAGACTATCTTCTCCTTTTTGTCTTCTCCACAACCACCATTCTATTCCACATATAGTGCTATGTCCATGGCTCACGCTCATGTATTGCGTGAAGATTGAAATTTTTTGAGAACATCAAAAGTATGAAAAATTGCTTGGCTTGTCATCGGGGTTGTGCATGATTAAATACTTTGTGTGATGAAGATAGTACATAGCTATACTATATGATTTTGTAGGGATAACTTTCTTTGGCCATGTTATTTTGAGAATACATGATTGCTTTGTTAGTATGCTTGAAGTATTATTATTTTCATGTCAATATTAAACTTGTGTCTTGAATCTTTGGGATCTGAAGATTCATGCCACAATAAAGGAAATTACATTGACAAATATGCTAGGTAGCATTCCACATCAAAAATTCTGTTTTTATCATTTACCTGCTCGAGGACGAGCATGAATTAAGCTTGGGGATGCTTGATACGTCTCCAACGTATCTATAATTTTTGATTGTTCCATGATATTATATTATCTATTTTGGATGTTTAATGGGCTGTACTAAGCACTTTTATATTATTTTTGGGACTAACCTACTAACCGAAGGCCCAGTGCAAATTGCTAATTTTTTTGCCTATTTCAGTGTTTCGCAGAAAAGGAATATCAAACGGAGTCCAAACGGAATGAAACCTTCGGGAGTGCTATTTTTGGAACAAACGTGATCCAGAGGACTTGGAGTGGACGTCAAGAAAGAAGCAAGGAGGCCACAAGGCAGGGAGGCGTACCTGCCCCCTGGGCACGCCCCACCCTCGTGGGCCCCTCCCAGCTCCACTGACCTACTTCTTCCTCCTATATATACCCATGTACCCCAAAAACATCCAGGAGCACCACGAAACCCTATTTCCACCGCCGCAACCTTCTGTACCCGTGAGATCCCATCTTGGGGCCTTTTCCGGCGCTTCGCCGGAAGGGGAATCGATCACGGAGGGCTTCTACATCAACACCATAGCCTCTCCGATGATGTGTGAGTAGTTTACCACAGACCTTCGGGTCCATAGTTATTAGCTAGATGGCTTCTTCTCTCTCTTTGGATCTCAATACAAAGTTCTCCTTGATCTTCTTGGAGATCTATTTGATGTAATTCTTTTTGCGGTGTGTTTGTCGAGATCCGATGAATTGTGGGTTTATGATCAAGATTATCTATGAACAATATTTGAATCACCTCTGAATTCTTTTATGTATGATTGGTTATCTTTGCAAGTATCTTTGAATTATCAGTTTGGTTTGTCCTACTAGATTGATCTTTCTTGTAATGGGAGAAGTGCTTAGCTTTGGGTTCAATCTTGCGGTGTCCTTTCCCAGTGACAGCAGGGGCATCAAGGCACGTATTATATTGTTGCCATCGAGGATAAAAAGATGGGGTTTATATCATATTGCTTGAGTTTATCCCTCTACATCATGTCATCTTGCCTAATGCATTACTCTGTTCTTATGAACTTAATACTCTAGATGCTTGCTGGATAGCGGTCGATGTGTGGAGTAATAGTAGTAGATGCAAAATCGTTTCGGTCCACTTGTCGCGGACGTGATGCCTATATACATGATCATGCCTAGATATTCTCATAATTATGCACTTTCTATCAATTGCTCGACAGTAATTTGTTCACCCACCGTAATACCTATGCTATCTTGAGAGAAGCCACTAGTGAAACCTATGGCCCCCGGGTCTATTTTCCATCATATAAGTTTCCAATCTATTTTTACTTTGCATTCTTTACTTTCAGTTTATATCATAAAAATACCAAAAATATTTATCTTATTATCTCTATCAGATCTCACTTTTGCAAGTGGCCGTGAAGGGATTGACAACCCCTTTATCGTGTTGGTTGCAAGGTTCTTATTTGTTTGTGCAGGTATAAGGCGACTTGTGTGTGACCTCCTACTGGATTGATTCCTTGGTTCTCAAAAACTGAGGGAAATACTTACGCTACTTTGCTGCATCACCCTTTCCTCTTCGAGGGAAAAACCAACACAAAGTCAAGAGGTAGCACTGCCACGGCAGGGTAGGACAAAAGATGTCATGCAAGTTCTTTTCCATAAGCACGTATGGCTATATTTGGAATACATGCCTATATTATATTGATGAATTGGAGCTAGTTCTGTGTCACCCTACGTTATGAATGTTGCATGACGAATGACATCTGACATAATTATCCATCATTGATCCATCGCCTACGAGCTTTTCACATATTGATCTTTCCTACGTTACTTTGTCATTGCCACTGTTACAATTGCTACAAAACTGCTACTGTTACTTTTGCCACCGTTACCGTTACTTCCATACTACTTTGCTGCAGATACTAAGTCTTTCAGGTGTGGTTGAATTGACAACTCAGCTTCTAATACTTGAGAATATTGTTTGGCTCCCCTTGTGTCGAATCAATAAATTTGGGTTGAATACTCTACGCTCGAAAACTGTTGTGATCCCCTATACTTGTGGGTTATCTTATTTCTTCTTTGAATCTTTGGTTTAGTTAGGCCGACTAGATCGATTTTTCTTGCCATGGGAAGAGGTGCTTTGTGATGGGTTCGATCTTACGGTGCTCAATCCCAGTGACAGAAAGGGAAATGATACGTATGTATCGTTTCTATTAAGGATAACAAGATGGGGTCTATTCCTACATGAATAGATCTTGTCTACATCATGTCATCGTTCTTATTGCATTACTCCGTTTCTCCATGAACTTAATACACTAGATGCATGCTGGATAGCGGTCGATGTGTGGAGTAATAGTAGTAGATGCAGGAAGGAGTCGGTCTACTAATCTTGGACATGACGCCTATATAATGATCATTGCCTGGATATCGTCACGATTATTTGAAGTTCTATCAATTGCCCAACAGTAATTTGTTTACCCACTGTATGCTATTTTTCTCGAGAGAAGCCACTAGTGAAATCTACGGCCCCCGGGTCTCTTCTTTATCATATTTGCCTTCGAGATCTATTTTTATTTGCTTTTATTTCCAGATCTATTAATCCAAAAACCCAAAAATACCTTGCTGCAATTTATTGGTATTTATTTTATCTCGCGTTCCCGTGAGATCTATTCATCCAATCTACTACAATTTTACCTATCTTTTTACACGGGAGGGATTGACAACCCCTCTTTTACGTCGGGTTGCAAGTATTTGTTCTTTGTGTGCAGGTACCGTTCATGTAGTGTCGCGTGGTTCTCCTACTGGTTCGATAGCCTTGGTCTCATCACTAAGGGAAATACCTACCGTAGCTATGTTGCATCATCCCTTCCTCTTTGGGGAAATACCGACATAGTTCAAGCCGCATCAAAAGGAATTTCTGGCGCCGTTGCCAGGGAAACATCATCAACATCTACCAGGTTCCTAATCACAAATCTCATCTCCTTGCAATTTACATTATTTTCCATTTGCCTCTCATTTTCATCTCCCCCACTTCACAAAAATTTATCATTTTTATTCGCCCTCTTTTTTGTTCGTCGTTTTCTCGTCAGATCTGTTTTGAGTGCAATCTTGTTGCGTAGTCACGATGACTCAAGAGAACACCAAGTTGTGTGATTTCTCCAATACCAACAACAATGATTTTATTAGCACTCCGGTTGCTCCTCCCGCCACTAGTGTGGAGTCTTGTGATATTAATGCCGCTTTGTTGAATCTTGTTATGAAAGATCGTTTTCCAATACTCCTAGTGAGGATGCCACGTCCCATCTTAACACATTCGTGGAATTATGCGATATGCAAAAGAAAAAAGATGTGGACAATGATATTGTGAAGTTGAAATTATTCCTGTTTTCTTTGCGACATCATGCAAAAATTTGGTTTTCTTCTTTGCCTCGCAATAGTATCAATTCTTGGGATAAGTGCAAAGATGCTTTTATTACTAAGTGATACGTCTCCACCGTATCTATAATTTATGAAGTATTCATGTTGTTTTATTATCATTCTTGGATGTTTTACAATCATTTTATAGGAACTTTATATCATTTTTTGGGACTAACCTATTGACCCAGTGCTCAGTGCCAGTTGCTGTTTTTTGCTTGTTTTTTACATGGTAGTAAATCAATATCAAATGGAGTCCAAACACCGCGAAACTTGTTGGAGATTTTTTTTATGGACCAGAACACCCAAGATGGGCCAGAGCAGCACCTGGGGGGGTGCCCCGAGGGGAGCACAACCCACCAGGGAGTGCCTGGGGGCCCAAACGCGCCCAGGTGGGTTGTGCCCACCTCAGTGGCCTCCTGCACCCCCTCTTTAACCTATAAATTCACAAATATTCCAAAACCCTTCGGGGTTAACCTAGATCAGAAGTTCTGCCGCCGCAAGGTCTCTGTATCCACGAAAACCAATCTAGACCCGTTTCGGCACCCTGTCGGAGGGGGGAATCATCTCCGGTGGCCATCTTCATCATCCCGGCGGCCACCACGATGAGGAGGGAGTAGTCCACCCTCGGGGCTGAGGGTTTGTACCGGTAGCTATGTGTTTAATCTCTCTCTCTAGTGATCTATATCATGGGCTTTGTTAATATAGTCGGATCATATGATGTTTCTCCCCTCTATACTCTTGTTATGATGAATTGAGTCTTTATCCTTTGTAGTTTTGTCTTGTTGGATTGAATATTCAGAGATGAGAACACATGATGTATGTCTTGCGACATGAATACTTGAGGTGACAATCGGGGTATCATATCGATTCACTTGATATGTCTCTTGGCATTCAACTCGCAGATTCCCGCGGTGATATTAGGGTAATCTATGCATAGGGGTTGATGCACATTTTTATTATCTTTTCTCCGATAGAAACTTTGGGGTCTATTGTAGTTCTTTGCGTGGATTGAGTATTATGAATATGAATTTCCTTTGGTGTTATCTTACTACGAACTCTTGATTAGATCAATCGGAAAGAATAGCTTGCATTATTTTAGTACGAACTCTAGGATAGATCGATCGGAAAGAATAGCTTTGAGGTGGTTTCGTACCCTACAAAAAATTCTATCTTTTGTTCTCCGCTAATAGGAACTCGGGAGTGATTCTTTATTGCACTTTGAGGGATAATCATATGATCCAACTATGTTAGCATTGTTGAGAGGTTGCACTAGTGAAAGTACGGACCCTATGCCTTGTTTTCAAGCATTGCAATACCATTTTTGTGACCGTTTACTATTAGCTACCTTGTTGTTTTTATTTATTTAGATTATAAAAATATATTTCTACCATCCATATTACACTTTTATCACCATCTCTTCGCCGAACTAGTGCACCTATACAATTTGCCATTGTATTGGGTGTGTTGGGGACACAAGAGATTTCTTGTATTTGGTTGCAGGGTCGTTTGAGAGAGACCACCTTCATCCTACACCTCTCACGGATTGATAAACCTTAGGTCATCCACTTGAGGGAAAATTTCTACTGTCCTACAAAACTCTGCGCTTGGAGGCCCAACACATGTCTACAAGAATAAAGTTGCATAGTAGACATCACTAAGTATTTTCCTCCCGCAAAAATTATTTCCCTTAGGACGCAAATCATGAATTTTAAGCAACTTGAGCATGAACATGTTGCGCAATCTTGGGAAAGAATGATATTGATGCTAAGAAATTGTCCTACTCATGGTTTAAATCTTTGGTTGATCATACAAATTTTTTATGCGGGATTGAATTTGTTTCTAGAAGTCTTTTAGATTCCGCTGTAGGTGGTACTTTTATGGAAATTACTTTGGGTGAAGCTACCAAATTGCTTGACAATATTATGGCAAATTATTCACAATGGCATACCGAAAGAGCTCCTACTAGTAAAAAAGTTAATTCGGGGGAAGAAATAAATTCTCTGAGTGAAAAAGTTGATGCTCTTATGAAGTTGGTTTCTAGTAAAAATGCTCCTAGTGATCTTAATGATGTGCCTTTTTCTACTTTTATTGAGCAAAGTAGTGATGCCATAGATGTGAATTTTGTTTCGCAAACAATTTTAATAACAATGCTTATAGAGTTAATTTTAATCCTAGACCTTTTCCGAGAAATTGCTCTAATAATTATGGTAATTCCTATAGTAATCCTTCTTATAATAATAATAGTAACACCTCTGATCTTGAGAATAATATTAAAGAATTTATCAATGCTCAAAAGAATTTTAATACTATGATAGAAGAAAAGTTGAGTAAGATTGATGATATGTCTAGAAGCATTGATAGAATTTCTCATGATGTAGACAATCTCAAGATGAAATTTTTTGTGCCTAAAGTTGAGGAATAAATTAAATCTTTATATGTTTCTATGGATGAAAGTAAGAAAAGAACCGCTACGCTTAGAGCTGAAATAGAATTTTTAGAAAAAATGTTTTCTAGTGATTGCTTTCATAAAAATGATGAAGATCTTAAAATGATTGGTGTTTCTTCTATTGATTCTTTGTTTAGTAAAATTAAGATTGATAAAAGTGGGTTTGAGAGGTCAAAACTTTAACTAGTGATGTGCCCACTCTTTTGGATTACAAAGACTTTAATTATGGTAATTGCTCTTTGATTGATTGTATTTCTTTGTTGCAATCCATGATAAATCCACCCCATGCTTATGAACAAAATAAAGCTTTCACTGAACATATTGTTGATGCTATGATGAAAGCTTTTGAAGAAAATTTGGAATTTGAGATTTCAATTCCTAGGACATTACACGATGAATGGGAACCTACTATCAAAGTCAAGATTAAAAATTATGAGTGTTTTGCTTTATGTGACTTGGGTGCTAGTGTTTCTACAATTCTAAAATCTTTATGTGATGTGCTTGATCTTACCGATATTGAAGAATGTTCTTTAAATTTGCACATGGCGGATTCTACTATTAAAAAGCATGTGGGAAGAATTAATGATGTTCTTATTCTTGCAAATAGGAATTATGTGCCCATAGAATTTATTGTTCTCGATATTGATTGCAATCCGTCTTGTCCAATTATTCTTGGTAGACCATTTCTACGCACTACCGATGTCGTGATTGATATGAAAGAAGACAATATTAAATTCCAATTTCCACTAAGAAAGGGAATGGAAAACTTCCCTAGAACAGGAATTAAGCCACCATATGAATCATGAGGGCATCTTATGGATCTAGAACTAAAGATGACAACACTTAAATCTTTGCATTATGTCTAGCTAGGGGCATAAAACGATATCGCTTGTTGGGAGGCAACCCAATGAATAAATTTATTTTTGTCTTTTTCTTTCTGTTCATGAGTGTTTGCACAATTATGCTACTGTCATGATTGTGTTTTTAATGTTTTAATTAGTGTTTGTGCCAAGTAAAGCCTTTGGGATCATGTTGGGTGATAATTGATTTGATCTTGTTGAAAAAAAACGTTTGCGGTCAGTAAAACAATTTTTCAAATTCACAGAAGTGTGATAAAATTCTGAATTTTTTACACAATATGTATATACAAATTTCCCATGTTGTCCTAATTTTTCAGAATTTTTGGAGTTACAAAAGTATTCGAAGTTTTCAGATTGCTACAGACTGTTCTGTTTTCTTTGCGTTGTGTGATTATTTTGATAAATCTATGGTTTGTATTGGAGGGTATAAGCTATTATAAAGTTGGAATATAGTAGATATAATGCAAATAAAATATGAATGGGTTTGCAACCGTACTTAGAGTAATGATTTGCTTTGTTATACTAAGGGATCTCACGAAGGTTTTGTAGAGTTTTGTGTGATTGAAGTTTTCATGTTTTGGGTGAGATCGCGATGGATGAAGAAATAAGGAGTAGAAGAGCCTAAGCTTAGGTATGCCCATGGCATCCCAAGCTATTATCTAAAATAGAAGCAAGAAACTAAGCTTGGCGATGCCCGAGTGGCATCCCCTCTTTCTTCTAACGACCATCAGTATTTTACTGGGAACTATATTTTTATTCATCACATATCATGAGTTTTTCTTGGAGTTTCTTGTATGATATGAGTCTTTTCTTGTTTTGAATTTTATTTGAAGTCATCTATCCTAACGCACCTATTTTAGAGAGCCAAAATTATGCTATGATTTGTTAGAATTGCTCTATATGCTTCTTAAATCTTTTTGAGCTATGGAATTGCTCTAGTGCTTCACTTATATCTTTTTGAGCACGGTGTGCTTTAGTATTTTTGAAGAAATGCTCTCATGCTTCACTTAGATTATTAGAGAGTTGGTAATTTTTTAAGAAATTCTCGCATGCTTCACTTAAATTATTCTTAGAAGAAAAATTTTATGCTCATGTTCTTCACTTAGATTTGTTTGAGATATCAAAAGCAACATATGAAATTAGTCCCAAAGTGATAGATATTCAAGAGGGATATAATAAAAACTTTCATGAAGATCATTTGACAAAATAAAATTGATTCTTTGTAATAGTTTTGCGGTATGATGATATAATATGTGAGTCATGTTGATGAGTAATTATTGAAGAAATATGCCCTAGAGGCAATAATAAAGTTGTTATTTATATTTCCTTATATCATGATAAATTTTTATTATTCATGCTAGAATTGTATTAACCGGAAACTTAGTACATGTGTGAATACATAGAAAAAACAGAGTGTCCCTAGTATGCCTCTACTTGACTAGCTCGTTAATCAAAGATGGTTAAGTTTCCTGACCATAGACATATGTTGTCATTTGATGAACGGGATCACATCATTAGAGAATGATGTGATGAACCAGACCCATCTGTTAGCTTAGCATAATGATCATTAAGTTTTATTGCTATTGCTTTCTTCATGACTTATACATATTCCTCTGACTATAGGATTACGCAACTCCCGAATACCGGAGGAACACCTTGTGTGCTATCAAATGTCACAACGTAACTAGGTGATTATAAAGATGCTCTACAGGTGTCTCCGATGGTGTTTGTTGGGTTGCCATAGATCAAGATTAGGATTTGTCACTCCGAGTATTGGAGAGGTATCTCTAGGCCCTCTCGGTAATGCACATCACTATAAGCCTTGCAAGCAATGTGACTAATGAGTTAGTTGTAGGATGATGCATTACGGAACGAGTAAAGAGACTTGTCGGTAATGAGATTGAACTAGGTAATGATACCGACGATCGAATCTCGGGCAAGTAACATACCGATGACAAAGGGAATAACGTATATTGTTATTGCGGTTTGACCGATAAAGATCTTCGTAGAATATGTAGGAACCAATATGAGCATCCAGGTTCCGCTGTTGGTTATTGACCGAGATGTGTCTCGGTCATGTCTACATAGTTCTCGAACCCGTAGGGTCCGCACGCTTAACGTTCGATGAGGATTTGTATTATGAGTTATGTGTTCTGGTGACCGAAGATTGTTCGGAGTCCCCGATGAGATCACAGACATGATGAGGAGTCTCGAAATGGCCGAGAGGTAAAGATTGATATATTGGGAGATGGTATTCGGACATCGGAATGGTTTCAAGTGGTTCGGGTATTTTACCGGAGTACCGAGGGGTTACTGGAACCCCCCGGGGAAAGTCATGGGCCTCATGGGCCACCGGAGAGAGAGGGGACAGCCCATAAGGGGTGGTCGCGTGCCCCCCTGTAACATCCCAAATTTTCAATTTGGAATGTTATACATAGGTCATCATATGCATATCATATTTAATTTGCATTTTGGTGGTGATCCTAAAAATCCTAAGCAACTCAAGGACCCATGGAGAGAGTTGGGGATTTTATTATTTTCATATTTGAATTTTCTCAAATATTGAAACGGGGATCATTTTGGTTTTAGTTATTTTTCTCTCCGAAAAATATTTCATAATTAAAATATATGAGAGGAGATAATATGAATTCTCCAAAATAAATGAAATATTGGAGGAAAAATGTTAAAATCAAATAAATAATTTTATTTGGATTTTATCGCTATTTTGTTTGAATTAGAAAAATATGCATTTTTCAAAATTTGCATTAGGTCCGGGAAAATTGTTCACTTTGTCCTAAATTTTATTAGAGGACGATGAAAATTTATTTTGGAATTTTTGGAGTCCGTTTGATATTTCTTTTCATTATTTTCTCCGTTCGTTTAAAAAAACGAACCGACCTAACGGGCCGTGCCCGAGCCGGACTCTGTCCGCTCAGGCGTTATAAGCCGGCCGAGGCCGCCGACCCAGCCCACCAGCCCGCCCGCCCGAAACCCTAGCCGCTACCCTGTCGCCGCCTCGCAATCTGCCGCCGCCGCCGGAACCCGCCGACGCCTCGCCGGAGCCCGCCGCGGCCGTCCGCCGGAGTTCGCTGAAAAAGTCGCCGGTTTTCTTCGGTTTTATTTTCGGTAAAAACCCTAGATCGGTTTTTTATTTAGATCAGGTTTTATTTCGGTTTTATTCCGTTTAGTTTATTTAACGAAAGTTCGTTCGTTTAGATTTGTTAGTGAACGATTTTTGTTAGATTGGTTCTAATAGCGAACATTCGCGCTGTAGTCTTTTATTTTTTTTATTTTTCAGCCAGGGACCTATCCGCGATTACTTTTATCACAGATTAGCCCCTGAACTTCAAACCCTCGTAACTTTTCCAGTGAAACCAACGCCAAAATCTTCGTCTCGAGCCCCTCTTTCTGTTTAATCAACTTGAACAAGGTTTTGACAATTTTAAATTTTGTTTCAAGCAGATTTGAATTCGAAGTTCTTTTGACCGTAGTTTTAGTTCCGTAGCTCCGATTCGATTGATTCTTTTTGCAGATCGAATCTCTTCAGTTGGATTTTCCAGATTTGATCTTATTATTTGAGTTTTACCCGTGCATATTTGTTTGAGTTCTTATGTATGCCATTGTTTGTTTGCGATAGAATTCCCGGAGTGTGAAGCGTGCTACTACGAGTCTCTAGGGTTTGCAGATCGTCGGCAAGGCAAGTAACACATTGATCATACTCTTTTCACACCTAGTTTTTATGCATTAGTTACAACCCTAAAACATTGCATGGTTAGGATTTGATAACATGTGGGTATTGGGAAGTAGTTGATGAGGTAGAACCTATTACCTGTTTTATTATCAAACCCTTGGGAGTTACTTCTACGCTATGCTCATGTTGCTATGCTACGCTCGTAGACGTGGATTGGGTTTGAGTGTAACCATGACGGATGTGAGATTGTTAATTAATGGTTCAACTTAAGGTGGCAAGTTTAATACACATCTGGGTGGATTGTTGGTTTGGGCACCTGGGGTTATACTAGTGTTGTCCTAGGAGATCCCGGGGTTATACCGTGTGATCCTCCTATGATCCGCCACCCAGGCTCAAAGGGATCATAAGATTATTCATGCTAGAAACTTTCGTGTGCAGCCACAAGCTATTATGGGCTCTAGCATAGTTGAGCATGTTGCATGACCTCTTCCAGTGGTAGGCTAGCAGATGTAGGGGATGTAGGTTGGTACTGTCTACCCGGGGTTAGAGTTAATGCTTCTGAAAGACTGTGTCTCGGTCATCCGTTTCTCAAACACCATGAAGTGCGAGAAATCCAACGGAGGAGGTCGATTCTTGTGGGGAAAAGTGCGCAAACCTCTACAGAGTGTATAAACTAATCATGGTTAGCCGTGTCCCCGGTTATGGACATCTTGAGTATCTGGTACTTGAATTATTGATTTGATCTCATCACTCTAAATTAATTTTGTTGGGTTGAAAATTACTTTTAATTGGGATTGAGATTGGGGTACCATTCTCAATGTTTCAACCACCATGATAGTTAAATAAAATCTATTCCTTTAAAGTAGGGAAAATTTGGCTTTTCGCAAAACATTATAACCATAGAGCCTCCACCAGCCATATATGCATGTAGTGATAGCCTTTATCTGTTCATTGCTCTACTGTGTTACATTGCCAGCATATTCCATGTGATGACCCATTTTCGGGCTACAACATATCATGTTGCAGACTTTTCAGACGAAGAGTAAGGTGCGCTAGGTCGTTTGTCGTGCACTTAGCTATGCCGTTGGAGTTGATGGACTCACTTTATCTTCCAAGCCTTCCGTTGTTATCTTATTTAGATGGCCTTAAGCCATATTTATTATAATAAGTTCTCTTTTGAGACATTCGATGTAATAAGTGTGTGATTGCTACTCTGTTTTAAATCCTTCAAGTATTGTGTGTGTCAGCATTACCGATCCAGGGATGACACTTAAGCACAGAGATTCGACTGTTTGAGGTTGGATCACTACAAGATGGTATCAGAGCACACGCTGAATATATGACACGACCACTAAGATGAGTCATAGGTCACTCTTCTCTACTCAATTCTGACTCCTCTCCATTTTCTACTCTTTAGGATGACGGACTCAAGGAACAAGTTTGGACAACCAGATGAAGACACCCCATTTGGACGACACTTGAAGGAAGTCACTAGGTATCTGAACATCGGAATACCAAGCTTCACCGGGACCTACATCCCCACTTTACCAGAAGAGGAGCGTTGTATGATTCGAGTTCAAGTTCTAGGAAGGACATTCACGCTAGTCACTCAGCCCATAGAGTTTTCCTTTGATGCACCAACCTGGAGTCTAGGTAAGAGCATGGCAGCCCACATCGCCATGGGGCGCGTCGGCGAAGTCTATCACAAGGATCTTAAGGATACTATCTACCAGATATGTGGGTGCCGAGATGAGCAATGGGAGATGATCAGCACCAGGAGGGGCAGGTCCATTGCAGATTTCATCCAGGAGTTAAACCAGCACATTCGTCGCCAGGAGAACCAGATGTGTGCAAGCATGATAGACCTGAAGAAGGTAATGACCAGGAACATGGAGCTAGAACAGGAACTCAAGTCTACACGCGACGGATACGAGGAGGAAATCGCAATACTAGTGGAGAAGAATGACGACCTCACAAGAAAGCTAGGAGTATTCATGGGAGACCCTGCGCCAGGAGGAGATGACGACCATCCCGAGGACTACATCATCATCGACGACACCGACTCCGACCCCGACGATAGTGATGATGATTATGAAGACGAAGCTGGAGCGGATATCATGGAGTCTTCCACCGATCAAAATTTCTAGATGGCCACCATATGATTAGTAGTATTCCCCCATGTATATAGTAGTAGTCCGAGCACTGTAACGATAGTTCTAGACCGATTTTATGCCCTTGCTTGAATTGATTTGGTGTGATATGAATGTGTTTGTCTCATGTGCATATGGGTAGTGTTTTCTCACTAGACCTCATTCTATTCTAATCTCTCCCCTCTAAACCCATCAGATGCCTCCGAGACGTGACACCGGATTTTTCTTCCCACTGGAGATCACCCAGTTGATCCAATATCAGAATACCTTGATACAGCAACTAGTCCAGAACCAAGGCAACAACAACAACCTGCCGCCACCACCTCCACTTGACAACTTAGCTCGTTTTCTGAGGTTGCAGCCGCCGGTGTTTTCCAGTAGCACCGAGGCAATAGTTGCTGATGACTGGCTACGCAGGATCGGAAGGGAGTTGACCACCGCAGGTTGCACAGATGTAGAGAAGGTGCGTTTTGCCGCACATCAATTGGATGGACCCGTAGCCTCATGGTGGGAGAATTATGCAGCCACTTTTCCTATAGCCAATGTCACTTGGGAGCAGTTTCAGCAAGCATTCCACACTGCTCATGTCTCAACTGGAGCTATGAGCATGAAGAAGCGTGAGTTTTGCAACTTGCACCAGGGAAACCGTACTATGGCTCAGTACGTAGATGTGTTTAGTAAGTTATCTCGCTATGCCCCAGATGATGTGGCCACAGATGCCGCGAAGCAGCAGAAATTTATGGAAGGGCTGAATGATGAGATGAGCATGTAGTTAATGGTGGCAACATTTAACAACTACCAGGAGTTGGTAGATAAGGCTCTTATGATTGAAGGGAAGCAGCAGCAAATTGAGAGCCGCAAGATGAAGTATGGATAGGGGAAGTACAATTCAGGAGCTCAGCAGAAGCCTCGTTTCTCCCCGAACTCGGGAGGATTTACCCATAACCATGGAGGACATACCCACAATGGAGGAAGTTCGCATAACCACAATGGCCCCAAGAATGGAAACGGGAATGGAGCAGGCAGCAATCAGAACCGCGCTAACCCAACCACACCCGCCAAGAAGGATCAAAGTCACATTACTTGTTTCAAGTGCGGGAAGACTGGACACTACGCCAATGATTGTCCTGAGTTGAAGAATGTCAATGGAAATGGAAGCTCTGGGAAGAAGCCCAACCCTTTCAACAGGGGACAAGTGAACCACGTGAACGTGGACGAGGTTGAAGAGCAACCAGACGCAGTGATCGATAAGTTTTTGGTTAAGTCATTTACCGCACTTGTTCTATTTGATACTGGTGCATCGCATTCATACATTTCAAGGGGATTTGTGGACAAGTTTAAGTTACCCAGCTTAGCCCTTAGGACACCTTTGTTAGTAAGCTCACCAGGAGAAGAGTATATGGCCAGCCGATGGTGCGATCGAATACCCTTAACCATTGGTAGCCATATTTTCCCCTCAGACCTAATAATTTTGGAGTCACAAGGATTGGATGTGATACTAGGAATGGATTGGCTATCGAAGTATGGAGGAAACATTGACTGTGCTAGTAGGTCAATTCTACTCACCACCCTGAAGGGAAAAAGGATCAAGTATATATCCAGGCATTTGCCAAGGAGGACCCAAGTAAATTCCCTCTCGGGAGTTGTTCAGGAGGAAGTGCCTGTAGTGAAGGATTACCCGGATGTATTTCCAGAGGGGTTACCAGGCATGCCGCCGGATCGGGACATTGAGTTTTTGATAGAGCTGTTGCCAGGCACAGGACCGATATCGAAGAGACCATACCGGATGCCGCAAATGATCTGGAAGAGATCAAGAAGCAGATTAAGGAGTAATTGGAGAAAGGTTACATTCGACGAAGTTCGTCACCATGGGGAGCCCCAGTGCTCTTGGTTGAGAAGAAGGATGGATCATTGAGAATGGTTGTTGATTATCGTGCATTGAATGAAGTGACGATCAAGAATAAGTACCCACTACCGATGATCAATGACTTGTTTGACCAGCTGCAAGGAGCTAAAGTATTCTCCAAGATCGATCTACGATCAGGATACCACCAGCTAAAGATCCGAGAACAGGATATACCTAAGACAGCCTTCACCACAAGGTACGGGCTATATGAGTACACGGTTATGTCATTTAAATTGACTAACGCCCCTGCCTATTTTATGAGCATGATGAACAAGGTATTCATGGAGTTCTTGGATAAGTTTGTCGTGGTGTTCACTGATGATATTTTGGTGTACTCGAAGAATGAAGAGGGACACAAGGAGCATTTGCGTTTAGTTCTCGAGAAGCTCAGGGAACATCAGTTATATGCCAAGTTCAGCAAATGTGAGTTTTGGTTGAAGGAAGTTGGATTCCTTGGACATGTTATATCAGGAGAAGGTATAGCAGTAGACCCCACCAAGGTTCAGTCAGTCACTGAGTGGTTGGCACCCACCTCAGTTGGAGAGATGCGCAGTTTTCTTGGACTCGCAGGATATTACCGGAGATTCATTGAGAATTTTTCCAAGATTGCGAAGCCCATGACGGAGCTGTTGAAGAAGGACACTAAGTTTAAATGGACAAATGAATGTGAGGCAAGTTTCCAGGAGTTGAATAAACTTTTGGTTACAGCCCCAGTGTTGATTCTGCCGGATATACGCAAGGATTTCCAAGTGTATTGCGACGCTTCTCGCTTAGGACTTGGAGGAGTACTTATGCAAGACGGAAGAGTTGTTTCATATGCCTCACGTCAACTTCGACCGCATGAGTTGAATTATGCCACGCATGATTTGGAGTTAGCAGCCGTAGTGCATGCACTCAAAACTTGGAGACATTTTCTTATCGGAAACCGTTGTGATGTGTACACGGATCATAAGAGTTTGAAGTACATTTTTACGCAGAAGGAGCTAAATCTCAGGCAAAGGAGATGGTTGGAGCTTATAGAGGATTATGATATGAAGCTGCATTATCATCCAGGAAAGGCCAATGTCGTAGCAGACGCTTTGAGCCGGAAGAGTTATGCCAATACCCTCGTAAGCAGAGGATTACCAAAGGAATTAGCAGAAGATCTCAGGGAGCTTCGTTTGGAGATAGTCCCTAGAGGTTTTGTCGCAGCAATGGAGGTTCAGTCAACATTATTGGGAAAGATTCGAGAAGCTCGGAAGGATGACAAGGAAATTGCCGAGATAAAGGAGAGAATGAGCAAAGGAAAAGCCAAAGGTTTTCGTGAGGATGAGCACGACACCTTGTGGTTTGAGGACCGTGTTTATGTGCCCAATAATGCAGAGATCAGGAAGCTGATACTACAGGAAGCACATGACTTGCCATACTCGATACACCCCAGAAACACCAAGATGTATTTGGATTTGAAGGAGCGTTTATGGTGGACTGGTATGAAGAAGGATATTCTCGAGTATGTAGCCGTATGTGATGTATATCAGAGAGTGAAGGCAGAACATCAGAAGCCAGCAGGATTGTTGCAACCTATGCCGATACCCGAATGGAATTGGGATAATCTTGGCATGGATTTCATCACCAGATTACCCAGGACCCGATCGGGATATGATTCTATTGGGGTAGTAGTGGATCGTTTGACCAAAGTGGCTCACATTATCCCAGTGAAGACCACCTATACAAGTGCGAAGTTGGCCAAGATATATATGACCAGGATCGTATGTCTGCACGGAGTTCCGAGGACCATTGTATCAGATAGAGGAACACAGTTTACTTCAAAATTTTGGCACCAGCTGCACCAGACTTTGGGGACCAGGCTAGAGTTTAGTACAACCTTTCATCCACAGACAGATGGACAGACCGAGAGGGTCAATCAGATTCTGGAGGACATGTTGAGAGCTTGTGCCCTAGACTATGGATCTAGTTGGGATGATAATTTGGCTTACGTGGAGTTCTCATACAACAACAGCTATCAAGCCAGTTTGAAGATGGCACCTTTCGAAGCTTTGTATGGAAGAAGATGCAGAACGCCGTTGATGTGGGATGAAGTTGGAGACCGTCAGTTGTTTGGACCGGATTTGATTAAAGAGTCCGAAGAGAAGGTTAAACTGATTCGAGATAGACTGAAGGTAGCTCAGTCCAGGCAGAAGAGTTATGCAGACTCAAAACGCAAGGAGGTAGTCTATGAAAGCGGAGACAGAGCATATCTTCGTGTATCACCTCTGCGAGGAGTAAAACGATTTGGAGTTAAGGGAAAGTCAGCCCCGAGATTTGTAGGACCATACCGAGTTTTGGAACGTATGGGAGAGGTGGCCTACAAGTTGGAGTTACCCGAAGGACTGTCAGGAGTTCATGATGTGTTTCACGTTTCCCAGCTGAAGAAGTGCCATGCCGAGATGGCCGATATTCCTCTAAGAGATACAGTGCCCCTATAAGCACTTCAGTTGGATAGTGATTTGACCTACGAGGAGAAACCAGTCAAGATTCTCGAGTTTGCCAGCCGGGTTACCCGCAGCAAGGTTATTAAGTTTTGCAAAGTTCAGTGGAGCCACCATACCGAGGATGAAGCCACCTGGGAACGAGAGGAAGACCTACGGAAAGACCACCCACACCTATTTTCTAGCCAACCCGAATCTCGAGGACGAGATTCATCTTAGGGGGTAGGTTTGTAACATCCCAAATTTTCAATTTGGAATGTTATACATAGGTCATCATATGCATATCATATTTAATTTGCATTTTGGTCGTGATCCTAAAAATCCTAAGGAACTCAAGGACCGACGGAGAGAGTTGGGGATTTTATTATTTTCATATTTAAATTTTCTCAAATATTGAAACGGGGATCATTTTGGTTTTAATTATTTTTCTCTTCAAAAAATATTTCACAATTAAAATATATGAGAGGAGATAATATGACTTCTCCAAAATAAATGAAATATTGGAGGAAAAATGTTAAAATCAAATAAATAATTTTATTTGGATTTTATCGCTATTTTGTTTGAATTAGAAAAATATGCATTTTTTAAAATTTGCATTAGGTCCGGGAAAATTGTTCACTTTGTCCTAAATTTTATTAGAGGACGGCGAAAATTTATTTCAGAATTTTTGGAGTCCGTTTGATATTTCTTTCTATTTATTTTCTCCGTCCGTTTAAAAAAACGAACCGACCTAACGGGTCGTGCCCGAGCCGGACTCTGTCCGCCTAGGCTTTATAAGCCGGCCGAGGCCGCCGCCCCAGCCCACTAGCCCGCCCGCCCGAAACCCTAGCCGCCACCCCGCCGCCGCCTCGCAATCCGCCGCCGCCGCGCCGCGCCTCGCCGCCGCCGCCGCCGACGGAGCCCACCGCCGCCGCGTCGTGCCTCGCCACCCGCCACCGCCGCAGACGCCGCGCCGGAGCCCGCCGTCGCCGTACGCCAGAGTTCACCGGTAAAGTCGCCGGTTTTCTTTAGTTTTATTTTCGGTAAAAACCCTAGATCGGTTTTTCGTTTAGATCAGGTTTTATTTCGGTTTTATTCGGTTTAGTTTATTTAACGAACGTTCGTTCGTTTAGATCTGTTAGTGAATGATTTTCGTTAGATTGGTTCTGTTAGCGAACGTTCGCGCCGTAGTCTTTTGTTTTTATTTTATTTTTCGGCTAGGGACCTATCTGCGATTACTTTTATCGCAAATTAGCCCCTGATCTTCAAACCCTCGTAACTTTTCAACCGTTTGTTCAAATCCAGTGAAACCAACACCAAAATCTTCGTCTCGATCCCCTCTTTTTGTTTAATCAACTTGAACAAGGTTTTGACAATTGAAAATTTGGTTTCAAGTAGATTTGAATTCGAAGTTCTTTTGACCGTAGTTTCAGTTCCGTAGCTCCGATTCGATTGATTCTTTTTGCAGATCGAATCACTTCAGTTGGATTTTCATATTTGATTGTCTTATTTGAGTTTTACCCATGCATCTTTGCTTGAGTGCTTATGTATGCTATTTTTTGTTTGCAATAGAATTCCCGGAGTGCGAAGCGTGCTACTACGAGTCTCTAGGGTTTGCGAATCGTCAGCAAGGCAAGTAACACATTGATCATACTCTTTTCATACCCAGTTTTTATGCATTAGTTACAACCCTCAAACATTGCAGGGTAAAGATTTGATAACATGTGGGTATTGGGAAGTAGTTGATGAGGTAGAACCTATTACCTGTTTTATTATCACACCCTTGGGAGTTACTTCTACGTTATGCTCATGTTGTTATGCTATGCTCGTAGACGTGGATTGGGTTGGAGTGTAACCATGACAGATGTGAGATTGTTAATTAATGGTTCAACTTAAGGTGGCAACTTTAATACACATCTGGGTGGATTGTTGGTTTGGGCACCTGGGGTTATACCAGTGTTGTCCTAGGAGATCCCGGGGTTATACCGTGTGATCCTCCTATGGTCCGCCACCCAGGCTCAACGGGATCATAAGATTATTCATGCTAGAAACTTCTGTGTGCAGCCACAAGCTATTATGGGCTCTAGCATAGTTGAGTATGTTGCATGACCTCTTCTAGTGGTAGGCTAGCAGATGTAGGGGATGTAGGTTGGTACTGTCTACCCGAGGTTAGAGTTAATGCTTCTGAAAGACTGTGTCTCGGTCATCCGTTTCTCAAACACCATCAAGTGGTTATGGTACCTAGTGTCTGGGTACCATAACCACTTGACTCAGCTGAGAGTTAATCTTCCTGATGATAGTGTCATTGACAGAGTTCTCCAATCACTGCCACCAAGCTATAAAGGCTTCATGATGAACTATAATATGCAAGGGATGAAAAAGACAATTCCCGAGCTCTTCGCAATGCTAAAGGCTGTAGAGGTAGAAATCAAGAAGGAGCATCAAGTGTTGATGGTTAACAAAACCACTAGTTTCAAGAAAAAGGGCAAAGGGAAGAAAGGGAACTTCAAGAAGAATAGCAAGCAAGTTGCTGCTCCCGGGAAGAAGCCCAAGTCTGGACCTAAGCCTGAAATTGAGTGCTTCTACTGCAAAGGGACTGGTCACTGGAAGCGGAACTGCCCCAAGTATTTGGCGGATAAGAAGGATGGCAAAGTGAAAGGTATATTTGATATACATGTTATTGATGTGTACCTTACTAATGCTCATAGTAGTGTCTGGGTATTTGATATTGTTTCTGCTGCTCATATTTGCAACCCGAAACAGAGGCTACAGATTAAACAAAGATTGGCTAAGGGCGAGGTGACGATGCGCGTCGGAAATGGTTCCAAGGTCGATGTGATCACCGTTGGCACGCTACCTCTACATCTACCTTCGGGATTAGTTTTAGACCTGAATAATTGTTATTTGGTGCCAGCGTTGAGCATGAACATTATATCTAGATCTTGTTTTATGTGAGACGGTTATTCATTTAAATCAGAGAATAATGGTTGTTCTATTTATATGAGTAATATCTTTTATGGTCATGCACCCTTGATGAGTGGTCTATTTTTGTTGAATCTCGATCGTAGTGATACACATATTCATAATATTGAAGCCAAAAGATGCAAAGTTAATAATGATAGTGCAACTTATTTGTGGCACTGTTGTCTAGGTCATATTGGTGTAAAGCGCATGAAGAAACTCCATGCTGATGGACTTTTGGAATCACTTGATGCTTGCGAACCATGCCTCAATGGCAAGATGACTAAGACTCCGTTCTCCGGAACAATGGAGCGAGCCACTGACTTATTGGAAATAATACATACTGATGTATGCGGTCTGATGAGTGTTGAGGCTCGCGGCGGGTATCGTTATTTTCTGACCTTCACAGATGATTTGAGCAGATATGGGTATATCTACTTAATGAAACATAAGTTTGAAACATTTGAAAAGTTCAAAGAATTTCAGAGTGAAGTGGAAAATCATCGTCACAAGAAATAAAGTTTTTTGCGATCTGATCGTGGAGGTGAATATTTGAGTTATGAGTTTGGTCTTCATTTGAAACAATGTGGAATAGTTTCGCAACTCACGCTACCTGGAACACCACAGCGTAATGGTGTGTCCGAACGTCGTAACCGTACTTTATTAGATATGGTGCGATCTATGATGTCTCTTACCGATTTACCACTATCGTTTTGGGGTTATGCTTTAGAGACGGCTGCATTCACGTTAAATAGGGCACCATCTAAATCCGTTGAGACGACACCATATGAACTGTGGTTTAGCAAGAAACCTAAGCTGTCGTTTCTTAAAGTTTGGGGTTGCGATGCTTATGTGAAAAAGCTTCAACCTGATAAGCTCGAACCCAAATAGGAAAAATGCATCTTCATAGGATATCCAAAGGAAACTATTGGGTACACCTTCTATCACAGATCCGAAGGCAAGATATTCGTTGCTTAGAATGGATCCTTTCTAGAGAAGGAGTTTCTCTTGAAAGAAGTGAGTGGGAGGAAAGTAGAACTTGATGAGGTAATTGTACCTTATCCCGAATTGGAAAGTAGTTCATCACAAAAATCAGTTCCAGTGATGCCTACACCAATTAGAGAGGAAGTTAATGATGATGATCATGAAACTTCAGATCAAGTTACTACCAAACCTCGTAGGTCAACCAAAGTACGTTCTGCACCAGAGTGGTACGGTAATCCTGTTCTGAAAGTCATATTACTAGACCATGACGAACCTACGAACTATGAGGAAGCGATGATGAGCCCAGATTCCGCGAAATGGCTTGAGGCCATGAAATCTGAGATGGGATCCATGTATGAGAACAAAGTGTGGACATTGGTTGACTTGCCCGATGATCGGCAAGCCATAGAGAATAAATGGATCTTCAAGAAGAAGATTGATGCTGAGGGTAATGTTACTGTCTACAAAGCTTGATTTGTTGAGAAAGGTTTTCGAAAAGTACAAGCGGTTGACTACGATGAGACCTTCTCACCCGTAGTGATGCTTAAGTCTGTCTGAATCATGTGAGCAATTGCCGCATTTTATGATTATGAAATTTGGCAAATGGATGTCAAAACTGCATTCCTTAATGGATTTCTTAAAGAAGAGTTGTATATGATGCAACCAAAAGTTTTTGTCGATCCTAAAGGTACTAACAAAGTGTGCAAGCTCCAGTGATCCATTTATGGACTGGTGCAAGCCTCTCGGAGTTGGAATATACGCTTTGATAGTGTGATCAAAGCATATGATTTTATACAGACTTTTGGAGAAGCCTGTATTTACAAGAAAGTGAGTGGGAGCTCTGTAGCATTTCTAATATTATATGTGGATGACATATTGTTGATTGGAAATAATACAAAATTTCTGGTTAGCATAAAAGGATACTTGAATAAGAATTTTTTAATGAAAGACCTCGGTGAAGTTGCTTATATATTGGGCATCAAGATCTATAGAGATAGATCAAGACGCTTAATTGGACTTTCACAAAGCACATACCTTGATGAAGTTTTCAAGAAGTTCAAAATGGATCAGTCAAAGAAAGGGTTCTTGTATGTGTTACAAGGTGTGAAGTTGAGTCAGACTCAATGCCCGACCACTGCAGAAGATAGAGAGAAAATGAAAGTCATTCCCTATGCTTCAGCCATAGGTTCTATCATGTATGCAATGCTGTGTATCAGAACTGATGTGTGCCCTGCTATAAGTTTAGCAGGGAGGTACCAAAGTAATCCAGGAGTGGATCACTGGACAGCGGTCAAGAACACCTGAAATACCTGAAGAGGACTAAGGATATGTTTCTCGTTTATGGGGGTGACAAAGAGCTCATAGTAAATGGTTACATCAATGCTAGTTTTGACACTGATCCGGATGACTCTAAGTCGCAAATCGGATACGTATTTATATTGAATGGTGGAGCTGTAAGTTGGTGCAGTTCCAAGCAGAGCATCATGGCGGGATCTACGTGTGAAGCGGAGTACATAGCTGCTTCGAAAGCAGCAAATGAAGGAGTCTGGATGAAGGAGTTCATATCCGATCTAGGTGTAATACCTAGTGCATCGGGTCCAATGAAAATCTTTTGTGACAATACTGGAGCAATTGCCTTGGCGAAGGAATCCAGATTTCACAAAGAACCAAACACATCAAGAGACGCTTCAACTCCATCCGCGATCAAGTCAAGGAGGGAGACATAGAAATTTGCAAAAATGCATACATATCTGAATGTTGTTGACCCGTTGACTAAGCCTCTTCCACGAGCAAAATATGATCAGCACCAAGACTCCATGGGTGTTAGAATCATTACTATGTAATCTAGATTATTGACTCTAGTGCAAGTGGGAGACTGAAGGAAATATGCCCTAGAGGCAATAATAAAGTTGTTATTTATATTTCCTTATATAATGATAAATGTTTATTATTCATGCTAGAATTGTATTAACCGGAAACTTAGTACATGTGTGAATACATAGACAAAACAGAGTGTCCCTAGTATGCCTCTACTTGACTAGCTCATTAATCAAAGATGGTTAAGTTTCCTGACCATAGATATGTGTTGTCATTTGATGAACGGGGTCACATCATTAGAGAATGATGTGATGGACAGGACACATTCGTTAGCTTATCATAATGATCGTTAAGTTTTATTGGTATTGCTTTCTTCATGACTTATACATTTTCCTCTGACTATGAGATTATGCAACTCCCGAATACAGGAGGAACACCTTGTGTGCTATCAAACGTCACAACATAACTGGGTGATTATAAAGATGCTCTACAGGTGTCTCCGAAGGTGTTTGTTGGGTTGCCATAGATCAAGATTAGGATTTATCACTCCGAGTATTGGAGAGGTATCTCTGGGCCCTCTCGGTAATGCACATCACTATAAGCCTTGCAAGCAATGTGACTAATGAGTTAGTTGCAGGATGATGCATTACGGAATGAGTAAAGAGACTTGCCGGTAACGAGACTGAACTAGGTATGATGATACCGACGATCGAATCTCGGGCAAGTAACATACCGATGACAAAGGGAATAACTTATATTGTTATTGCGGTTTGACCTATAAAGATCTTCGTAGAATATGTAGGAACCAATATGAGCATCCAGGTTCCGATGTTGGTTATTGACCAGAGATGTGTCTCGGTCATGTCTACATAGTTCTCGAACCCGTAGGGTCCGCACGCTTAACGTTCAATGACGATTTGTATTATGAATTATGTGTTTTGGTGACCGAAGATTGTTCGGAGTCCCGGGTGGGATCACAGACATGACGAGGAGTCTCAAAATGGTCGAGAGGTAAAGATTGATATATTGGAAGATTGTATTCGTACATTGGAATGGTTTCGAGTGGTTCGGTTATTTTACCGGAGTACCGAGGGGTTACCGGAACCCCCCGGGGGAAGTCATGGGCCTCATGGGCCACGGGAGAGAGAGGGGACAGCCCACAAGGGGTGGCCGCGCACCCCCCTCATGGGAGTCTGTATTGGACTAGGGGAGGGGGTGGCGCCACCTTTCCCTCTCCTACTCCCTCTCCCTTTCCCCCTTTCCCACTCCGGAGAAGGAAAGGGGAATCCTACTAGGACTAGGAGTCCTAGTAGGACTCCCCCCTTGGCACGCCCCCTCTAGGCCGGCCGCCTCCTCCCCTCCTCCTTTATATACGGGGGCAGGGGGCACCCCAAAACACAACAGTTGTTCTCTTAACCATGTGCGGTGCCCCCCTCCACAGTTTACTCCTCCGGTCATAGCGTCGTAGTGCTTAGAGAAGCCCTGCATGGATCACATCACCATCACCGTGTCCACGCCGTCGTGCTGACGAAACTCTCCCTCGACCCTCTGGTGGATCAAGATTTTGAGGGACGTCATCGAGCTTAACGTGTGCTGAACTCGGAGGTGTCGTACGTTCGGTACTAGATCGGTTGGATCGTGTAGACGTTTGACTACATCAACCCCGTTAACCAAACGCTTCCTCTTTCGGTCTACGAGGGTACGTGGACACACTCTCCCCCTCTCGTTGCTATGCATCTCCTAGATAGATCTTGCGTGATCGTCAGATTTTTTTTGAAATTGCATGCTACGTTCCCAACAATTATGCTTTAGTAAGAATATTGGTGTCAAGGTTTGTGATTCCCTATGCAAGCACGAAAGTCAATAGTTATGCAATGAAATTACATCCTACTTATGGTGCATTATTCAGTATTATTCAGTGTTAGTTATGCTTAATGCTCGCTTATGAGATTTTACGTTTCTTGGTTGGATGCTTCTCAATCTTTTGCTAGCCTTCTTTTGCACTAAGTATGATCACTACTTGTGCATCCAAAATCCCTAAACCACTTTTGCCGTATGAGTCCATTATACCTACCTATATGCGGTATTCTTTTGTCGTTCTAAGCAAATTTGTATGTGCCATCTCTAATCTTCAAAATAAATTTCATTTTTGAGTGCTCGTACCGCTCATGAAACGATAGGGGTGGCCGATATTTTTTCATGCTAGATGTGTTATTCTCAAGATGAGTGATTATTCACTTGTCATTGCACGAGAGTACAACAAAGTTATTAGGGATGCCTAGTCCCGAAATGAAAAATGAATTTACTTTATGTTGTCAAATAATAAATTCTTGGAAAGAATTGGTATGGACGGCATCCGTGGATTCGGTTAGCCGTGGAATGTGAAAGTACGGTGGAAAAAGGAATAAACTTTATTTTCTGTTTGGGAACCGCCTATGATATATCTAGCATGGAAAGTATTGGGAACTACTCGATCGTTTTCGTTGACAGGAAAAGCATGCCACCCAAAATGTTTTTATCTCTATCTTTTTCGCCTTGAGCTCTGGCACCTCTACAAATCCTACTTCCCTCTGCGAAGGACCTTTCTATTTTACTTTATACAATTTTTATTCTTTATTTGAGTCTCCATCTTCTCCTACAAAGCACCAACTAAGGGGCACTATGATCATACTTGAGCATTGGGTGTAGCTAATATGCGAGTGTGTTTCATGAATGGATCAATGATTGAGCATGATGGGCTTAGGATAACTTGCTTTACTATTGATATTTTGAAAGACATGGTTGCTTGTTGATATGCTTGAGTATTGAAATCTTCATGTCAAAACTAGACTATTGCTTTGAATCATATAAAAGTCCAAATTTCAATGCTAGAATGAAAAGAATATGTGATGAACATGTTGGGCAGCATTCCACATCAAAAATCCTGTTTTTATCATTTACCTACTCGAGGACGAGCAGGAATTACGCTTGGGGATGCTGATACGTCTCCAACTTATCTATATTTTTTGATTGTTCCATGTTGTTATATTATCATTCTTGGATGTTTTACAATCATTTTAGAGCAACTTTATATCATTTTTTGGGACTAACCTATTGACATAGTGCCCAGTGCCAGTTGCTGTTTTTTGCTTGTTTTTTACTTCGCAGAAAATCAAAACCAAACGGAGTCCAAATGCAGCGAGACTTTTTGGAGAATTTTTCTAGGCCAGAAGACACAGGATGGGACAAAGAAGTACCAGAGGGGTGCCCCGAGGGGCGCACAACCCACCTGGGCGCGCCTGGGGGCCCAGGCGCGCCCTGGTGGGTTGTGCCCACTTCAGTGGCCTCCCGCACCGCCTCTTTCCTCTATAAATACCCCAATACTCCAAAAACAGACGAAACACAATTCCATACGCCGCAAGTTCCAAAAACCACAGATCCAATCTAGACACCATCACGGAGGGGTTCATCATCCTCATTGGTGCCTCTCCGATGATGCGTGAGTAGTTCATTGTAGACCTAAGGGTCCATAGTTAGTAGTTAGATGGCTTCCTCTCTCTCTTTTGATTCTCAATACAATGGTCTCTTGGAGATCTATTTGATGTAACTCTTTGTGCGGTGTGTTTATTGGGATCCGATGAACTTTGAGTTTATGATAAGATCTATGTTTTTATCCATGAAAGTTATTTGAGTCTTTTGATCTCTTATATGCATGATTACTTATAGCCTCGTATTTCTTCTTCGAATCTTTGGTTTAGTTAGGCCGACTAGATGGATTTTTCTTGCCATGGGAAGCGGTGCTTTGTGATGGGTTCGATCTTACGGTACTCAATCCCAGTGACAGAAAGGGAAATGACACGTATGTATCATTGCTATTAAGGATAACAAGATGGGGTCTATTCCTACATGAATAGATCTTGTCCACATCATGTCTTCGTTCTTATTGCATTACTCCGTTTCTCCACGAACTTAATACACTAGATGCATGCTGGAAAGCGGTCGATGTGTGGAGTAATAGTAGTAGATGCAGGCAGGAGTCGGTCTACTAATCTTGGACGTGATGCCTATATAATGATCATTGCCTGGATATCGTCATGATTATTTGAAGTTCTATCAATTGCCCAAAAGTAATTTGTTTACCCACCGTATGCTATTTTTCTCGAGAGAAGCCACTAGTGAAATCTACGGCCCCCGGGTCTCTTCTTTATTATATTTGCCTTCGAGATCTATTTTTATTCGCTTTTATTTTCAGATCTATTAATCCAAAAACCCAAAAATACCTTGCTGCAATTTATTGTTATTTATTTTATCTCGCGTTCCCGCGAGATCTATTCATCCAATCTACTACAATTTTACCTATCTTTTTACCCGGGAGGGATTGACAACCCCTCTTTTACGCCTAGTTGCAAGTATTTGTTCTTTGTGTGCAGGTACTGTTCACGTAGTGTTGCATGGTTCTCCTACTGGTTCGATAACCTTGGTCTTTTTTTTCGAGAGTACGCAAATTGCGTACCATAGCTTTATAGAAGAAGAGAATATCAATTACAAGACCACTACCACTTGCTGTGAACAACGAGCGTAGCAAAACTCCACACCTGGCTAATCCAAGGACAGCCATCCACGACAACACAACAACAACGCAAAAGAGCCTACCCAAAATTGAAAAACCTCACCGCTTCTCGACCGACGTCGGTCACTTCCGAAGAACAGCAGCTCCCTCCAAAATTCCCTTATCAACGCACCATCCCCCATAAAGCCAAGAGGAGGTGGCAAGAGGATGGCAGGACTCGATCCGACCTAAGAAAGGCACCGTCTTGGAAACACCGGCGACGACCGTGCATTGCGCCGGGGAAGAATGATTAGGGCAACGGCGAACACCGGAGGAGCGCAACCTAGGAACTCCAAGTCTCCCAGCACGATGCTCCCAACAGACAGACGACATCGAGGACGCCGCCATCGTGCCGATTTAGGTCCGAATCAAGGCTTTCGCCCGGAGACAACTGCCAATACCAAGCAAGTGAGGAATTTGACGACACACTCGACGACGCCTCCAGGGAGGGGAATGACACCGACGGGTGCCATCGCCGCCGGCCCGACCATAAACCGGACTAGATTTTCATCTTTAATGCCGCGCCACTCCACTCCTCCAAGGTATTGGACAGTACCGTCCATGATGCCTCGCACCGCCGCCACCGCAGCAAATTGCCGTCGAGGCCGCGCAGCCGTGGTTCTCTCCCACCCTCACTGCCGAGAGAACGCGACCCACACCACCATCAACCATAGACGAGGAGCAGCAACATCCACCAAGCCGTGCAAGGGCCAGATCCAGCACTACCGGCCTTCACCCACACCAGGGGACTGCCACAAGCATGGAGCTGACCCGTGCCTCCACTCACACTCCTGCGCCAACTCCACCGGGGCATCACCGCGCGCTCCTCACACGGCGGCCGGCCGACCACCCGCTGCCCGCCAAGATCCCTTCCTTGCAGGGCCTCCTCGGCGCCGCCACCACCATGGCTGAGCTCGCGCCGCCGCCATCAGTAGAGCCGGGCTCCACCTACCTCCGCCATCCTGCTGTGCCCCTGGATCTGCTCGCGCCGCCGCACTCCGCGTTCCCCGCCGTGAAAGCCCACCACCACCAAGGCCGCCTCAGGGACGTCCCGCTCCGCGCGAAGGGGAGTCGCCCAGAGGGCGCAGTCAGCGCCCGCCGCCTTCGCCGGCCGGGCACGGGCGCCACCGCCGGCGCCGGCAGCGGCCAGGGGGATGGGATCTGAGGTGTTGGAGGCTAGGGTTCCAGGGAGCCTCCGGAGCCGCACTCGCGTGCGGTCCGGGAGGGAGATTGTTTATCACTGAGGGAAATACCTACCGTAGTTGTGCTGCATCATCCCTTCCTCTTTAGGGAAATACCGATGTAGTTCTAGCCGCATGACACCTACACACAAACAACAAATACTTGCAACCCAACGCGTAGAGGGGTTGTCAATCCCTCAACGGTTACGAGAAAGATTAAACGATATTGTTTTTGATAGATAGATCAAACAAAAATACAAAATAAAATAAAATTGCAGTGAGATATTTTTGGTTTTAATATATGATAAAAATAGACCCGGGGGCCATAGTTTTCACTGCGGCCTCTCTCATAAAAATAGCATAGGGTGGTTAGAAAAATTACTGTTGGGCAATTGATAGAAAAACAAATAATTATGATGATATCCAAGGCAATGATCATGTATATAGGCATCACGTCCGAGACAAGTAGACCGAATCTGCATCTACTACTATTACTGCACACATCGACCGCTATCCAGCATGCATCTAGTATATTAAGTTCATGAAAGAACGGAGTAACGCCTTAAGCAAGATGGCATGATGTAGACAAGATAAAATCACGTATGAAATAAATCCCATCTTATTACCCTTAATAGCAACGATACATGCGTGTCATGTCCCTTTCTGACACTGGGATTGAGCACCACAAGATCGAACCCATCACAAAGCACATCTTCCCATGGCAAGATAAATCAATCTAGTTGGGCAAACCAAACCAATAAATCGGAGAAGAAATACGAGGCTATAACAATCATGCACAAAACAGTTCAGAGAAAACTCAAATAATATTCATGGATAGATCTGATCATAAACTTACAATTCATCGGATCCCAACAAACACACCGCAAAAATTCATTACATCAAATAGATCTCCAAGAACACCGAGAAGAATATTGTACAAAACGAGAGAAGAAGCCATCTAGCTACTAAGTATGGACCCATAGGTCCATGGTAAACTACTCACGCATCATTGGAGAGCAGCAAGGATGATGAAGAGCCCCTTCCGTGATCGAATCCCCCTCCGGCAGAGTGCTGGAAAAGGCCTCTAGATGGGATCTCGTGGTTCTGGAACTTGCGGTGGCGGAAAAAGTATTTCGTGGACTCCTCTGTTGGTTTCACGATTTTAGAGAATAGAGGCGGAAGTAGGTCAAACGGAGCCTCATGGGCCCCACCACCCATCAGGGCGCGCCTGCCTCCCCAGGGCGCACCCTGGTGGGTGGTGCGCCCATACTCCCACGTCTGGTCTTCTCCTGAAGCTTCTAGTGTCTCTTTTGTCCAGAAAAAATCTCCAATAAGTTTCGTGGCATTTGGACTTCATTCGGTACTGATATTCTGCGAAACCAAAAACAAGCAAAAAACAGCAGCTGGCACTGGGCACTGAGTTAATAGGTTAGTCTCAAAAAATGATATATAATTGCTTGTAAGTGTATATAAAACATCCAAGATTGATAATATAATAGCATGGAACAATAAAAAATTATAGATACATTGGAGACTTATCAACGCGTTGCATGAGAGGGATAGGGCAGTGATAGCAGCAGTTGGCGGCTGCATTCGACCGACGCGGTTAGAATCTAACCTATGGTGGCAGATCTGGTTGCAGGGAACTTGGATCTAGCGACAAAGAGCTCCGGTGCCAATGGAACTACGCGATGGTGCCTGGCGGGGGTTCAGGGTGATTGTAGGGGTCGTCGCAGGGGTGGATTAGCCGATGAGGTGGTGGTGGGAACGACCGATGGGGCGGTGGCGTGGCTCGGGGAGGCGGCGACGCAGGGTGGCCGAGATCGGGCGTGGCAACGACGGGAGAGGAGGCATCTATACCATGAGGTTTTTGATCGGGCGGTTAGGGTTCCCCGGACAACGGTTTTGATTTTTATGACATACCTTAACATTTTGCTATTTTTTTCGAGTCAAATAGGTTATCTAACTTGCCCAAAATATGATGTGGACTAATAAAGTCCGATGAAATTTTTGGATTTCTTAGATGCCCGACACACTTGGACGGGAGAAGATATAATCAACGTTCTGTTCGTCTCTCTCTCTCATTTATATACATGCTTACAATATCACGTACAGAAGTATTTATTGCAAAGTTTACCAACAATCATGTTTTCAGCCACACACCATAGAACAATTGTTCTACGATAATTTTCATTGCTATAAAAAGTATGCGACATGAGGGAAGGAAAAAGAGAGAGAATCTAAACAAAAGACCTATAAATAGCAAATAACCACTCGATCAACTCCAGTTTTGGGGAACATAATCATCATTATATCAAAAGGTCCGTACTAGCCATTGTTGGAATTCCTCCGAATACTTGCTCTTGATCTTTATCTATAGCAGCTGCAATTCATTCTTTAAAGTGTATCTCTGGTTCTATAAAGTTGGTTCAATATTTCTGAAGACTAGCCTGTTTCTCTAAAGTCAAATACTCCATCACCCTAGCACAACCAACTCCAGGCCAAAGTGAGGTGGTAATTCTGCTTTGGGAAGCAATGTTTCCTCAAAAGGAGATGTGCCTCTCTTATTATTTGAAATCAAAGAGTCCCAACACTTTTGTGCATAGGAGCAATCCCATAGCAGATGTAAAAGGGTTTCTTCTGCCTGCTGATTATAGTTTGGGCAACATTGATCATCCGGTTGCACCCCTCTTCTCATTAACATATTCCTAGTATTGGCCCTATCATGAGAAATTAGCCAAAAAATATTTTGTTCTTGAGCCTGCTAGAGCTCCCCCAGATGTGTTTGAAGAAGATGTGCCCCTCTTGGTTCCCTAGTAAGTTCGTGTACATCTTCATTGAGGAGTACTTGCCACCTTGGCCTAGACAGTGCCAACTATCTTTTGCTAGAGGATTTAGAGGGGGCATAAGATCAGTGAGTTGGAGGAATTGTTCATGAGCTTGAATTGATAGGGGCAGATGAAAGCTGCCAGTCCAGTCCTGCATTCTGACAAACTCTTCATTTGATATCACTTCATTTTGCTAGCAAAAGAGAATAACTATAGAAATTTATATTGAAGAAGCTCATATCTCCATTTGTCTAGCCAGAGATGGATGGAGTTGCCAGACTGCACCACACACTTGAATGCTTGCTTATATATGGGAACTAGATTAATGCCTGCCCTCCACCAAAAAGGATCTTTCCCTTTTTACTAGTGGAAGTGCAGTGGAGTAGTATACCTCCCAAACCAGTTTGACCCAAGGCAGATCATCCTCGTTTAGGAATTTGTGTAGGTTCTACATAAGCAGTGCTTTGTTATGGTCAGAGATGTTTAGTATACCCCATCCTCCAAGCTGCTTAGGTTTGGTATATAATCTTGTCCCAGGCCACCAATGCAGCACCACTTTCTTCCATACCATATTTTCTTCATAAAAAGTGCCTTAGGTATTTATTAAGTTGACTAATAACATCAGCAGGCAGAGCCAGAGTACACATGAAGAATATTGGAAAAGCATAGAATACATATTTAATAATGAGGAGTGTGCCATGATATGAGAGCAAAGTGGAACAACGAGAGTCTCCTTTCAACTCTTTGCATGATTGGGTGAAAGTCTTCGATCTTCAAGTTGCAAGTGCTCATTTGTAACCCCAGGTATGTGAAAGGAAAACTTCCTTGTTGACTTTACCAATAATCGTCACACAACTAACATTTGAGATGCCCTAATTATGGACGATCGTTGCACACCGTCACAGACACAAATGTTATAAAATCATATGTTAATTATATTACTTTTTTGTGAATATATGTTAAGCGTATTTGAGAGTATACCTGGTTCAAATTTGAGACTTTTTACGGTGCATCCTACTACCTGATATAGTGGGTAGTATATAACTGATCCAATGGTCATTATTGATCCTCGTTTTTTCCTCTCTTAGGACATTTTGGTAATTGGCTGTTAGGTGATTTGACTTTTCTTAATGTTAATTGTCATGATTGACTAATAACATAGGTAACCAGATATGTGAAAAAAGCACGTCAACAAAATCTGTAAAAAAAGAGTTGTCCTTTATCTTAGTTCGTAGGTTATCTCTTCATTCTCAGGCAGTTCGTCAGCCGCCCAAGCAGTCCGGCGGCCGTCTCAATCGCACAGGGTCGGCCGCTCCGTCTCCTAACCTCTGGTCGGCGCCCCATGATCTTTGACGGCGCAGCCGCTCCGCTCAGCCCGTCAGCTCTCTCTCAGTCGCATGATCTTCGGTCGGCGCCAGAGATCGGTTCGTCCGCAAGTAGTCTCTCGGTAGTGATCGCAATGTCCTCCTCCTTTCCAAATGAGCCCGCTTTCATGTCTCAGCTCTCAATTAATTCTCCTTTTTAATGCGGCAATGTGTGCTCGATGGCCAATGCGTAGCGTAACTAGAATGCGGGAGGTGCCCTTTGCGCATGCATGTAGGAGACGTTAATCACAGTAATTAATCTCTGATGCTATTATTACGTGGGTTAATTCCGTCTTGGTCACAGTAGTACCGAAACTGCCCCTGATCACAAAATATACTACCGAAAATCTGCAATAGTATTTCCAAATCCGGGCCGTCCAAACACAAAAATAGACGGCCTATATTGATTTGATGTACTGTAAAAGGTCTCTCAAATTTGACATGAAACACAAGCCTCGTAGGAAAAAATAATACTATGCGCATTTGGCGATGCAAGTGGTGACTTGTACTACTTGTGTCTGGCCAGTTAATTAAGGGAGCGATTCCCAAAACAAAAAGGGAATTAAAGAAGCGACGACATGAAGATGTCTTGCCAAAGATTCCGACGGCGAACCACAAGCACACCACCGCTCGCTGGTTTCAAACATCTAGTTCTGACGTGTTCCGTCTGCTTGCTTCCGTGGAAATTAAGCCGACATGACATGAGCAAGAGCAACCCATTTTAAGCATGTTTGTTAGTGCCACCCAACCCAGACCGGACGGCCACCCTACACTGCCTGCGGCCTGTGCAAGACATGGACAGCACGGCTAGCTACCCTAGCGCAGCCGCTCGGATAAGGCGACGGTGATCGCGGCTAGCTACCGTAGGGCCGCCGATCGACCGGCCGACATGCGAAAGCGGCACGGCAAGGCCAACCTGTATCACACTCATCCGCTACGCCAGGGCCACGGTTGTACGGACGGCACACCGGCCGGCCGGCCGCCCTCTGCCCACAAGCTATGGCCACGCGCGCTCCGCAAGTACATGTGGTGCAGCCGTGCATGCGAGGATCGGTTGGGCCAACATGCCGTGCCAATCTGGTCCCGGCATTAGGCTAGTCATAAGTAAAGAGTAACTTAAACTAGTGTGATGTAGTCTTTGTTACTACCTTCATAATGCAAAGTAATATACAAGTAGTACTCATTTTGCTTTTATTATATTATAAACTCATTTTGCTTTGGGTTGCGTTATGTTACAGTAACATATTATGTTACTTCAAACACCTCTCTCCTCATTAACTATATACCACATAAGCAAACTTGTCTTGAAATGCGCTATGTTACTGGCTAAGTTACTCCCACAATGACCAGCCTTATGGGTCCGCCGTGTGTCCATGGTCGCCGCTCCTGACGGTGTTTTGACTTGTCAATGCCAGCAATTCCGGTGAACCGTGTATGTATGCTTGGTGGATCTTGGTTCGGTGTTTGATTTTCTTGGACAGCATCTATACGTACCCACCGCACCGCCGTGTTGCTTTCTTGCCTTGGTTTTCTTCCCTCTTTGTTTCTTTCTTTTTTACTTGCGAGGAGTACTTCTCAAACATGGCCATAGGATGTTGAAAAAAACAGAACAGAACAAGTGACACCTAGTCATTTGACAAGGACTGGTTTGGCATCTGAACTGGATGCCACGAAAAATATAGCCCGATAGGACAAGATCATGGCCGCTTTTTGTTGCTGTTGAGGACCATCTTTATGGCACGGCAGCTGCTCATGGTATTATATATGATGAAAATATGTGTCATCTTGTTACCTTCTAAATATATCTTCCTTCAGGGAGAGGATACGACGACACGCGAGCATTACTTTGTCAAAGAAAGTTTTGAAATGTCATCTTCAATTCTTGACGGCATATGGCGCTAAACAGTACTCCCATCGTTCCAAAATATAGCTCATTCTTTTTGTGTTACAAAATTCAACCTTCATAAAGTTCCACAAAATGTATAGAAAAAAATGGTTACATCTATGATCTATGGTATCAAATAAATAGCATAAGATGCGTCAGGATACATATTGTTATATTGTATTTGCTTGATATTATCACGTTGACACTTTTCGAATTAACTTGATCAAAAATTTACAAGTACTAACTTTATATTAGAAGAAAATACTTTGTATTACAAGTATTATGGAAAGGAGGAGGTGTGTTTTTTTGGGGGGGGGGGGGGGGGGGGGGGGGGGGGGATATTGATTAAATACTTTCTGTAGGTAGTTATTTGCATTTCATCAGATGCCTTATGTTCTTTAAAGGGAAGAAATTTATTTCTCTTGACCTCTACAACTAGAAGATGCACATGCATAGTCTATATCAAGGTGCACAACTTGAACAAAATTAGTGGAATCATGACAAACTAGTACACAAATCCTCATCACACGTGTAAAACCCCTCGCCGCACATGGATACTTTTTTTTTCGCGAATACGCTAAGGATGCGTATCATTCCATTGATAAAAGGAGTGTTTACAGCATGGGATTAGGACGACACACTATGCCATGTACACAAGAGAAAGGCATGGAAGTGGACGTCGAGCAAACAGACGGGGTTGCTCATCCCCAAGAATATCCTAACCTAGCGCTCTGGGATGATGTTGGTGATCGCGGCGGCGCCGGCCTGAGCCCAGAGGCGCGCTTCGTCCTTGATGGTGGAGCATAGGTGGGAGACAGGGGGTCGGTCCCCGTCAAAGGTGCAGCTGTTCCGGTGCTTCCAAATCCACCAAGCAGTGAGGATGATGAGGGATGATAGGCCTTTACGTGTGGCAGCGCGCACGAGAGCGCAAGAAGAAGCCCACCAAGCAAGGAAGTCGGTGTCTCCGGTCGGCAGATCTGTAGGAGAACGAGCCCAAGCAAGTATATCATGCCATACCTGGCGGGAGAAGGAGCAGCCAGCCAGCAGGTGTTGCATCGTTTCATCCTCCTGGTCACAGAGGGCACAAGCGAGCTCATGGGGCAGGCCGTGTCTCGCGAGACGCTCGGCCGTCCAACACCTATCTTGAAGAGAGAGCCAGATGAAGAACTTGACGCGAAGCGGTGCCCAAGATTTCCATGTGAGCTTCGAGTGCGGTTCCTCGCAGGCACCGAGGAAGAGGACCTGGTAGCAAGAGCTGGCAGAGTAGGTGCCCGAAGAAGTCCAGCGCCATCGGATGGTGTCCGGAGAGTCGATAAGCTGAAAGTGCCGAATCGCCCGCCAGAGCTGCACATATTGCACCATGGCCTCCGGGCCGAGAGCACCGTGGATGTCTTGCACCCAAGAGCGCTGGGAGAGACCATCCCGGACCGTGCGAATCTTCCGTCGTCTCTTCGGGATCAATTGGAAGAGTTGAGGAGCGATCTCGGCCGCCAAACGACCGTCAATCCAGTGGTCGGTCCAGAACTTGCACTTGTCGCCACTGCCAACGCTCCAGGTGGTAGAGGCGCGAAAGATGGCGCTGACATTGGCATCATGCGGGATATGCAAGTGGCTCCAGGGGTGCGAGGGATCGGTGCGCTGAAGCCAGAGCCAACGAGTACGGAGGGCGATGCCCGCACGCTGAAGGTCGCGGTCTCGCGGATGCCCGCCAAGATGTAGATGTTGGGAATCATAGCATAATTTAAAATTTTCCTACGCTCACCAAGATGCATCTATGGAGTTTACTAGCAACGAGGGGAAAGGAGTGCATCTACATACCCTTGTAGATCGCGAGCGGAAGCGTTCCAATGAACGTGGATGACGGAGTCGTACTCGCCGTGATCCAAATCACCGATGACCGAGTGCCGAACGGACGGCACCTCCGCGTTCAACACACGTACGGTGCAGCGACGTCTCCTCCTTCTTGATCCAGCAAGGGGGAAGGAGAGGTTGATAGAGATCCAGCAGCACGACGGCGTGGTGGTGGATGTAGCGGGTCTCCGGCAGGGCTTCGCCGAGCTTCCGCTAGAGAGAGAGAGGTGTTGCAGGGGAGGAGGGAGGCGCCCAAGGCTGTAGGTTGCTGCCCTCCCTCCCCCCCTTTATATAGGCCCCCTTGGGAGGGGGGGCGGCCAAAAACCCATCTAGGGTTGGGGGGCGGCGGCCAAGGGGTGGAAAGGGGTGCCTTGCCCCCCAAGGCAAGGGGGAAGCTCCCCCCTTGGGTTCCCAACCCTAGGCGCATGGGGGGAGGCCCAAGGGGGGGGCGCCCCAGCCCACTAAGGGCTGGTTCCCTTCCACTTTCAGCCCACGGGGCCCTCCGGGACAGGTGGCCCCACCCAGTGGACCCCCGGGACCCTTCCGGTGGTCCCGGTACAATACCGGTAACCCCCGAAACTTTCCCGGTGGCCGAAACTTGACTTCCTATATATAATTCTTCACCTCCGGACCATTCCGGAACCTCTCGTGACGTCCGGGATCTCATCCGAGACTCCGAACAACTTTCGGGTTTCCGCATACATATATCTCTACAACCCTAGCGTCACCGGACCTTAAGTGTGTAGACCCTACGGGTTCGGGAGACATGCAGACATGACCGAGACGCCTCTCCGGTCAATAACCAACAGCGGGATCTGGATACCCATGTTGGCTCCCACTTGTTCCACGATGATCTCATCGGATGAACCACGGTGTCGAGGATTCAATCAATCCGTATGCAATTCCCTTTGTCAATCGGTATGTTACTTGCCCGAGATTCGATCGTCGGTATCCCAATACCTTGTTCAATCTCGTTACCGGCAAGTCTCTTTACTCGTACCGCAATGCATGATCCCGTGACTAACGCCTTAGTCACATTGAGCTCATTATGATGATGCATTACCGAGTGGGCCCAGAGATACTTCTCCGTCACACGGAGTGACAAATCCCAGTCTCGATTCGTGCCAACCCAACAGACACTTTCGGAGATACCCGTAATGCACCTTTATAGTCACCCAGTTACGTTGTGACGTTTGGCACACCCAAAGCACTCCTACGGTATCCGGGAGTTGCACGATCTCATGGTCTAAGGAAAAGATACTTGACATTGGAAAAGCTCTAGCAAACGAAACTACACGATCTTTTATGCTATGCTTAGGATTGGGTCTTGTCCATCACATCATTCTCCTAATGATGTGATCCCGTTATCAACGACATCCAATGTCCATAGTCAGGAAACCATGACTATCTGTTGATCAACGAGCTAGTCAACTAGAGGCTTACTAGGGACACGTTGTGGTCTATGTATTCACACATGTATTACGGTTTCCGGACAATACAATTATAGCATGAATAATAGACGATTATCATGAACAAAGAAATATAATAATAACCTTTTATTATTGCCTCTAGGGCATATTTCCGACAGTCTCCCACTTGCACTAGAGTCAATAATCTAGTTACATTGTGATGAATCGAACACCCATTGCGTCCTGGTGTTGATCATGTTTTGCCCTAGGGAGAGGTTTAGTCAACGGATCTGCTACATTCAGGTCCGTATGTACTTTACAAATATCTATGTCTCCATTTTGAACACTTTCACGAATGGAGTTGAAGCGACGCTTGATATGCCTGGTCTTCCTGTTAAACCTGGGCTCCTTCGCAAGGGCAATAGCTCCAGTGTTTTCACATAGTGAGTCATCGGGCCCGACGCATTGGGAATCACCCCTAGGTCGGTAATGAACTCCTTCATCCAGACTGCTTCCTGTGCTGCCTCCGAGGCTGCCATGTACTCCTCTTCACATGTAGATCCCGCCACGACGCTTTGCTTGCAACTGCACCAGCTTACTGCTCCTCCATTCAAAATATACACGTATCCGGTCTGTGACTTCGAGTCATCCAGATCTGTGTCGAAGCTAGCGTCGACGTAACCCTTTACGACGAGCTCTTCGTCACCTCCATAAACGAGAAACATATCCTTAGTCCTCTTCAGGTACTTTAGGATATTCTTGACCGCTGTCCAGTGTTCCATGCCGGGATTACTTTGGTACCTTCCTACCAAACTTACGGCAAGGTTTACATCAGGTCTGGTACACAGCATGGCATACATAATAGACCCTATGGCGAGGCATAGGGGATGACACTCATCTTTTCTATATCTTCTGCCGTGGTCGGACATTGAGCCGTGCTCAACTGCACACCTTGCAATACAGGCAAGAACCCCTTCTTGGACTGATCCATACTGAACTTCTTCAATATCTTGTCAAGGTATGTACTCTGTGAAAGACCAATGAGGCGTCTCGATCTATCTCTATAGATCTTGATGCCTAATATATAAGCAGCTTCTCCAAGGTCCTTCATTGAAAAACACTTATTCAAATAGGCCTTTATACTTTCCAAGAATTCTATATCATTTCTCATCAATAGTATGTCATCCACATATAATATGAGAAATGCTACGGAGCTCCCACTCACTTTCTTGTAAACACAGGCTTCTCCATAAGTCTGTGTAAACCCAAACGCTTTGATCATCTCATCAAAGCGAATGTTCCAACTCCGAGATGCTTGCACCAGCCCATAGATTGAGCGCTGGAGCTTGCACACTTTGTTAGCATTCTTAGGATCGACAAAACCTTCCGGCTGCATCATATACAACTCTTCCTTAAGGAAGCCGTTAAGGAATGCCGTTTTGACGTCCATCTGCCATATCTCATAATCATAGTATGCGGCAATTGCTAACATGATTCGGACGGATTTCAGCTTCGCTACGGGTGAGAAAGTCTCATCGTAGTCAACCCCTTGAACTTGTCGATAACCCTTAGCGACAAGTCGAGCTTTGTAGATGGTCACATTACCATCCGCGTCCGTCTTCTTCTTAAAGATCCATTTGTTTCTATGGCTCGCCGCTCATCGGGCAAGTCAGTCAAAGTCCATACTTTGTTTTCATACATGGATTCTATCTCGGATTTCATGGCTTCTAGCCATTTTTCGGAATCCGGGCCCGCCATCGCTTCTTCATAGTTCGAAGGTTCACCGTTGTCTAACAACATGATTTCCAGGACAGGGTTGCCGTACCACTCTGGTGCGGAACGTGTCCTTGTGGACCTACGAAGTTCAGTAACTTGATCCGAAGCTTCATGATCATCATCATTAACTTCCTCCCCAGTCGGTGTAGGCACCACAGGAACATTTTCCCGCGCTGCGCTACTTTTCGGTTCGGAAGGGGTGACTATCACCTCATCAAGTTCCACTTTCCTCCCACTCAATTCTTTCGAGAGAAACTCCTTCTCTAGAAAGGACCCGTTCTTGGCAACGAAGATCTTGCCTTCGGATCTGAGGTAGAAGGTGTACCCAATAGTTTCCTTAGGGTATCCTATGAAGACGCATTTTTCCGATTTGGGTTCGAGCTTTTCAGGTTGAAGTTTCTTGACATAAGCATCGCATCCCCAAACTTTTAGAAACGACAGCTTAGGTTTCTTCCCAAACCATAATTCATACGGTGTCGTCTCAACGGATTTCGACGGAGCCCTATTTAAAGTGAATGCGGCAGTCTCTAAAGCATAGCCCCAAAATGAGAGCGGTAAATCGGTAAGAGACATCATAGATCGCACCATATCCAATAGAGTGCGATTACGATGTTCGGACACACCATTTCTCTGAGGTGTTCCAGGCGGCGTGAGTTGTGAAACTATTCCACATTTCCTTAAGTGTGTACCAAATTCGTGACTTAAATATTCTCCACCACAATCTGATCGTAAGAATTTTATCTTCCTGTCACGTTGATTCTCAACTTCACTCTGAAATTCCTTGAACTTTTCAAAGGTTTCAGACTTGTGTTTCATCAGGTAGACATACCCATATCTACTTAAATCATCAGTGAGAGTGAGAACATAACGATATCCTCCGCGAGCCTCAACACTCATTGGACCGCACACATCGGTATGTATGATTTCCAATAAGTTGGTTGCTCGCTCCATTGTTCCGGAGAACGGAGTCTTGGTCATCTTACCCATGAGGCATGGTTCGCACGTGTTAAATGATTCGTAATCAAGAGACTCCAAAAGTCCATCTGCATGGAGCTTCTTCATGCGCTTGACACCAATGTGACCAAGGCGGCAGTGCCACAAGTATGTGGGACTATCGTTATCAACTTTACATCTTTTGGTATTCACACTATGAACATGTGTAACATCGCGTTCGAGATTCATCAAAAATAAACCATTGACCAGCGGGGCATGACCATAAAACATATCTCTCAAATAAATAGAACAACCATTATTCTCGGATTTAAATGAGTAGCCATCTCGAATTAAACGAGATCCAGATACAATTTTCATGCTCAAAGCTGGCACTAAATAACAATTATTGAGGTTTAAAACTAATCCCGTGGGTAGATGCAGAGGTAGCGTGCCGACGGCGATCACATCGACCTTGGAACCATTCCCAACGCGCATCGTCACCTCGTCCTTTGCCAGTCTCCGTTTATTCCGTAGTTCCTGCTTTGAGTTACAAATATGAGCAACCGCACCGGTATCAAATACCCAGGAGCTACTACGAGTACTGGTAAGGTACACATCAATTACTTGTATATCACATATACCTTGGGTGTTGCCTGCCTTCTTCTTGTCCGCTAAATATTTGGGGCAGTTCCGCTTCCAGTGACCACTTCCCTTGCAATAAAAGCACTCAGTCCCGGGCTTGGGTCCATTCTTTGACTTCTTCCCGGCAACTGGCTTACCGGGCGCGGCAACTCCCTTGCCGTCCTTCTTGAAGTTCTTCTTACCCTTGCCCTTCTTGAACTTAGTGGTTTTATTCACCATCAACACTTGATGTTCTTTTCTGATCTCTACCTCAGCTGATTTCAGCATTGAATATACCTCAGGAATGGTCTTTTCCATCCCCTGCATATTAAAGTTCATCACAAAGCTCTTGTAGCTTGGTGGAAGCGACTGGAGGATTCTGTTAATGACCGCGTCATCCGGGAGATTAACTCCTAGCTGAGTTAAGCAGTTGTGCAACCCAGACATTCTGAGTATGTGCTCACTAACAGAACTGTTCTCCTCCATCTTACAGCTGAAGAACTTGTCGTAGACATCATATCTCTCGACCCGGGCATGAGCTTGAAAAACCATTTTCAGCTCCTCGAACATCTCATATGCTTCATGTTTCTCAAAACGCTTTTGGAGACCCGGTTCTAAGCTGTAAAGCATGCCGCACTGAACGAGGGAGTAATCATCAGCACGTGTTTGCCAAGCGTTCATAACATCTTGGTTCTCAGGGATTGGTGCTTCACCTAGCGGTGCTTCTAAGACATAATCTTTCTTGGCTACTATGAGGATGAGCCTCAGGTTCCGGACCCAGTCCGTATAATTGCTGCCATCATCTTTCAGCTTGGTTTTCTCTAGGAACGCGTTGAAATTGAGGACAACGTTGGCCATTTGATCTACAAGACATAGTGTAAAGATTTTAGACTAAGTTCATGATAATTGAGTTCATCTAATCAAATTATTTAATGAACTCCCACTCAGATAGACATCCCTCTAGTCATCTAAGTGAAGCATGATCCGAGTTTAACTAGGCCGTGTCCGATCATCACGTGAGACGGACTAGTCAAGATCGGTGAACATCTCCATGTTGATCGTATCTTCTATACGACTCATGCTCGATCTTTCGATCCTCCGTGTTCCGAGGCCATGTCTGTACATGCTAGGCTCGTCAAGTCAACCTAAGTGTATTGCGTGTGTTCCGAGGCCATGTCCGTACATGCTAAGCTCGTCAACACCCGTTGTATTCGAACGTTAGAATCTATCACACCCGATCATCACGTGGTGCTTCGAAACAACGAACCTTCGCAACGGTGCACAGTTAGGGTGAACACTTTCTTGAAATTATTATAAGGGATCATCTACTTGCTACCGTCATTCTAAGCAAATAAGATGCAAAAACATGATAAACATCACATGCAATCAAATAGTGACATGATATGGCCAATATCATTATGCTCCTTTGATCTCCATCTTTGGGGCACCATGATCATCTTCGTCACCGGCATGACACCATGATCTCCATCATCATGATCTCCATCATTGTGTCTTCATGAAGTCGTCACGCCAACGATTACTTCTACTTCTATGGCTAACGCGTTTAGCAATAAAGTAAAGTAATTTACATGGCGTTATTCAATGACACGCATGTCATACAAAATAATAAAGACAACTCCTATGGCTCCTGCCGGTTGTCATACTCATCGACATGCAAGTCGTGATTCCTATTACAAGAATATGATCAATCTCATACATCACATATATCATTCATCACATCTTCTGGCCATATCACATCACATAGCACTTGCTGCAAAAACAAGTTAGACGTCCTCTAATTGTTGTTGCAAGTTTTTACGTGGTTTGTAGGTTTGTAGCAAGAACGTTTCTTACCTACGTATGACCACAACGTGATTTGCCAATTTCTATTTACCCTTCATAAGGACCCTTTTCATCGAATCCGTTCCGACTAAAGTAGGAGAGACAAACACCCGCTAGCCACCTTATGCATCTAGTGCATGTCAGTCAGTGGAACCTGTCTCACGTAAGTGTACGTGTAAGGTCGGTCCGGGCCGCTTCATCCTACAATGCCGCCGAAACAAGAAAAGACTAGTAGCGGCAAGAAGAATTGGCAAACTCAACGCCCACAACTGCTTTGTGTTCTACTCGTGCATAGTAACTACGCATAGGCCTGGCTCATGATGCCACTGTTGGGAATCGTAGCATAATTTAAAATTTTCCTACGCTCACCAAGATGCATCTATGGAGTCTACTAGCAACGAGGGGAAAGGAGTGCATCTACATACCCTTGTAGATCGCGAGCGGAAGCGTTCCAATGAACGTGGATGACGGAGTCGTACTCGCCGTGATCCAAATCACCGATGACCGAGTGCCGAACGGACGGCACCTCCGCGTTCAACACAAGTATGGTGCAGCGACGTCTCCTCCTTCTTGATCCAGCAAGGGGGAAGGAGAGGTTGATGGAGATCCAGCAGCACGACGGCGTGGTGGTGGATGTAGCGGGTCTCCGGCAGGGCTTCACCGAGCTTCCGCTAGAGAGAGAGAGGTGTTGCAGGGGAGGAGGGAGGCGCCCAAGGCTGTAGGTTGCTGCCCTCCCTCCCCCCCCTTTATATAGGCCCCCTTGGGAGGGGGGGCCGGCCAAAAACCCATCTAGGGTTGGGGGGGCGGCGGCCAAGGGGTGGAAAGGGGTGCCTTGCCCCCCAAGGCAAGGGGGAAGCTCCCCCCTAGGGTTCCCAACCCTAGGCGCATGGGGGAGGCCCAAGGGGGGCGCCCCAGCCCACTAAGGGCTGGTTCCCTTCCACTTTCAGCCCACGGGGCCCTCCGGGACAGGTGGCCCCACCCAGTGGACCCCCGGGACCCTTCCGGTGGTCCCGGTACAATACCGGTAACCCCCGAAACTTTCCCGGTGGCCGAAACTTGACTTCCTATATATAATTCTTCACCTCCGGACCATTCCGGAACCTCTCGTGATGTCCGGGATCTCATCCGGGACTCCGAACAACTTTCGGGTTTCCGCATACATATATCTCTACAACCCTAGCGTCACCGGACCTTAAGTGTGTAGACCCTACGGGTTCGGGAGACATGCAGACATGACCGAGACGCCTCTCCGGTCAATAACCAACAACGGGATCTGGATACCCATGTTGGCTCCCACTTGTTCCATGATGATCTCATCGGATGAACCACGGTGTCGAGGATTCAATCAATCCGTATGCAATTCCCTTTGTCAATCGGTATGTTACTTGCCCGAGATTCGATCGTCGGTATCCCAATACCTTGTTCAATCTCGTTACCGACAAGTCTCTTTACTCGTACCGCAATGCATGATCCCGTGACTAACGCCTTAGTCACATTGAGCTCATTATGATGATGCATTACCGAGTGGGCCCAGAGATACCTCTCCGTCACACGGAGTGACAAATCCCAGTCTCGATCCGTGCCAACCCAACAGACACTTTCAGAGATACCCGTAATGCACCTTTATAGTCACCCAGTTACGTTGTGACGTTTGGCACACCCAAAGCACTCCTACGGTATCCGGGAGTTGCACGATCTCATGGTCTAAGGAAAAGATACTTGACATTGGAAAAGCTCTAGCAAACGAAACTACACGATCTTTTATGCTATGCTTAGGATTGGGTCTTGTCCATCACATCATTCTCCTAATGATGTGATCCCGTTATCAACGACATCCAATGTCCATAGTCAGGAAACCATGACTATCTGTTGATCAACGAGCTAATCAACTAGAGGCTTACTAGGGACACGTTGTGGTCTATGTATTCACACATGTATTACGGTTTCCGGACAATACAATTATAGCATGAATAATAGACGATTATCATGAACAAAGAAATATAATAATAACCTTTTATTATTGCCTCTAGGGCATATTTCCAACAGTAGAGGCCGGCAAACCCGCTGCCAGTTGACCATACATTGTCCACCATTGGCCTCCTTGCATTCGGCCCAGAGAAAACCACAGATGATGCGATTGACCTTTTTGAGAATGGTCTGGTTGAAGGCGATGGCCGTGAGGAAGTGAGTAGGGATGGCACATAGGACGTGGAGAACGAGAGCTTTCCGGTCGCCGCGAGAGAGCATGGAGGCGCGCCATGTAGAGAGTTTCCGCTCGAGCTTGTACACGATGGGCAGCAAGCTAGATGAAGTCGGCTTTCAAATGGAAAGAGACAGTCCCAAGTACTGCACAGGGAATTGTGCCACGGGGCAGTGCATTTCATCGGCGATGAGGGCCGCATGCTCGTCGGTGCACCGGATCGGAGTGGCGGAGCATTTGGCGAAATTAGTCTGCAGGCCGGACGCGAGGCCGAAAACGCGCAGGATCTCCCGGATAGCCGTCATGTCATGGCGATCGGGGTGGCAGAAGATGACGACGTCATCCGCATAGAGCGAGATGCTAGAACTGGCATGCCTGGGCGTGAGGCGTTGGAGAGCCCGAGATCAACCGCACGAAGAAGCATGGAGTTGAGGACGTCGATGACGATAGTGAATAGCATAGGCGAGACTGGATCTCCCTGCCGCGGTCCGCAAGCGTGGTCGATGGGCGGCCCTGGTTGCCCGTTGATCAAGACCCTAGTGGAGGCTGTAGAGAGAAGGATCGAGATCCAGTCCCTCCAACGACTCCCGAAGCCGATGTGTCTCCAGAAGGAAAGGCCAAGAGACGCTATCGCAGGCCCTAGCAATGTCGAGCTTGAGTAACATGCGCGGCGACTTGAGGTTGTGAAGGAGGCAGGCCGTCTGCTGAACCAGGAGGAAATTGTCGTGGTTGCATCTCCCGACAATGAATGCGCTTTGGTTAGTCGAAACCATGGCGCCGAGCTTCGGTGCGAGCCGGAGCGAGAGCACCTTCGCAAAGAGTTTGGCGATGAGGTGGATGAGGCTAATGGGACGATAATCGGAGAGTGCCGCTGCGTCCGCACGCTTGGGGAGCAAGGTGAGGAGGGCCTCGTTAAGTTTTTGGAAGCCACGCCCATTGGCGGTGTAGAACTTGTTGAACTCGTCGCAAATATCTTGCTTGATGATGTCCCAGGAAGCCCAAAGAAACTCTGTCGTGAAGCCGTCCGGTCCTGGCGCTTTGCCGGAAGGTAAGCACTTGACCGCGCGCCAAATTTCCTCCTCGGAGAAAGGCTCGTTGAGATCATCAAGGGGGGAGGCGTTCTGCCGAAGGAGCGACTGATCGATCGAGAACTCGCGCGCCTTAACCGTGCCAAGGACGCCAGAGAAGTGGTGGAAGGCGGCCTCGGCCATGGCGTCGTGGCTAGTGACAAGCTGATCCCCAACTTGGAGGGAGGTAATGATGCTCCGCTGCTTCCTGTGAGAGGCGTGGATCTTGAGATAGGAGACGGCCACGTCGTCGCCGCGAAGCCAAGCGAGACGGACGCGCTGACGCGCAATGGAACGCTCAAGGGAGGCCAGCCCAAGGTAGGAGCACTTAAGCTTCCGCCGCAGCCAAGCCTCGTCGTGGCTGAGCGGCCGAAAGTCCTGGGCGGCGTCGAGCCTAGCGATAATCTCACGAGCAACGACGTTGCTACTGACATATCGCTCATGCGAAGGTCACATCGCATACATTCATCAACCTAATGGCGGCGTTTCTACATCACAGCCACCTGTACTCTATTACCCATGTGCGAGAGGACCGCTATGCACTTGTTTCCTCTGTTTAACCGCATCTCACGACAACCACTATGCACACGTCATTACTTATATACAACACATGCCCACATTTGCATACAACCCACATGCAAACATTCACATACAACACATACACGTGCATACAACTACATACACATGCACCCTCTCGGACGCCGTTTCATGCACGTCTATGAGAGCTGCAACCCGTACTTTTCTATCCTCCCATCAATGAAATGATACACTACTTAGTATATTCATGAAAAAAAACCAACATACGTGACAAAGTCCAAGATTGACATCCATAGATGTATGACAAGTTCACAACCACCATAGTATATGTATCTCATGAAGCATGGATTACAATGAACTAGGAAAATTTTAATATTGCCAAAAAAATCAGGAATTTTTCACCATTTTTTCTTTCAAAATGGCAGGATTTTTGCATTCATTAAGAAGAAAAGAGTTGCTCGATTAATTAGGAAAAATCGAACGAAAACCAGAACCAATTTTAGAATTATTAATTGAGTTAATTACACTATTAATACATAAACTTGCACGGTGTGTACAAATTCATACATAAAGTTGTAAAATGACACAAATTAGCCCTATAACTTGTGTTTGGGGTACATTTAAATACATTTTCGTTAGTGGATGTTAACTCTCAGTTAACTTTGCCTATGTGGCATGCCAGCGAGGCCGGGCCCGCACTCTCTTATTTGTGGGTCCGACCTGTAAGTTGCAAAAGAAGAATAAATAGAAAAATAAAATTGCGCAGCAACTGCAGCTGACGTGAGAAGTAGAAGTAGGTACCTATGTCTATATCACTTCCAGAGCTTTTCGTTTCTTCTCCCATAATTTTGGAAACCGAGCCGACTAGCCTTTCGGTTCAGATATTTACCGGTCAGACCACCGGTCAACTGGTCAATCAACTTGTTTCTAGGCACTAAATAAAAAGAAATCAAATACCACCAGTTTCTATAATTATTATTTTTTAGAAAATATTTTCTATAAATAATTTTTTTAGACAATAATATGGTATCTTGGGCGTGATGGTTATTGGGCCAAACCTGAAGGCGATTACTGTAACGACCTAGGATCGTATCAAAATCCATGTGGACTAACTTCTATTATAATTTATCTGCACGCGTATGGCTTATTCAGCGCCCTGGTTTTTACCCCGGTTTACAAAAAAAAAGTCTATTCAGATGGTTCAAACTCGTTCAATAGTAGAATACAAAGAAACAAATTCTTGAACGTAGATAAAACAATTCTGCCGGTTCAAATAATAGAATGTGAAAATCTTTTGTTCCAGACCTTTCCTAAGATATATAAACATGTGTATCTAAATGCAACTAAGCAAACAGAAAGCGGCTCATTGGCTTGTGCAACACCCCCTATGCGGGAGCTTTTGAGATCGAGTTTAGGCAGCAACAGTGCTACATTATTCTTTTTTTCTTTCTCTTTCTCACTTATAGGTGGGACCCACAAATAAGAGAGTGCGGGCCTGGCCTCGCTGGTGTGCCACGTAGGCAAAGTTAGCAGTAAGTTAACTGTCACTTACGGAAATGTATGTAAGTGTACCTCAAACACAAGTTTTAGGGTTAATTTGTGTCATTTTTCAACTTTATGTATGAATTTATACGCACCGTGCAAGTTTGTGTACTAATAGCGTAATTAACTCTTATTAATTTGTTTTTGCAAAACAGATGCACCTACCCATAGGTTTCAAACGTTCCCCTCCCAGTTAAGATATAGTACCACGTACCACTCTCGTTTCTTATGATTCATCTCAAGATTTTTAAGATGATGACAAGTGTCATCCTATCAAATTTTCGTACAACTTCTAGTTCCTACGCCATCAACCTATTGTATTGTAGCCGTAGTATGATTGACAGGTTACTCGCCGATAGAGTTGAGAAGTTTAACTGTTGACCATGTTGAAGAATGTACTCCCTCCGTTTCTTTTTAGTCTGCATATAAGACTTGGTCAAAGTCAAACTTTATAAAGTTTGATCAACTTTATAGAAAAAATATCAACATCTACAATACCAAAGCTATATGATATGAAAATTAATTTCATGATGCATCTAATAATATTGATTTCATAATGTGAATCTTGATTTTTTTTTATAAACTTAGTCAAAGTTAACAAGGTTTGACTTTGACCAAATCTTATATGTAGAGTAAAAAGAAACAAGGGAGTACTGTATCTCGGTCGCCATCTGTGGGGAATAAACAAAATAGTACACCATGGAGGGCACGGAGTACGGTATACAGAACCGTTGAAAAGAGAGTGCAGTATACAGAGCAGGGTCCACTGCACATAGTATTAACGAGGTCCGGTCCACATTTTCGAGTAGTGAACCTTGACGCTCCTCGATCCAAGGCATCCGCGTGATTACCTGGAAGGGAGCCTAAACTTAAGGCTTTTCCAAGCCTTGCCGATAGGCGCCTCATGGCTCATAAAGGAAGAGTAGCGCGCTAGCGCGGCTCGCTGCGTTTGCAGCGCAGGGGAGTGCAATTCTCACTGACTGCATCATCTCCTAGGGTACTTATCGGCTCTCTGAAACACTGCACGATTCGAGTCCTACATGATGATCGGCGGCAGCCAAAACCATGGCATGCACGCAGGGAGACGCAGAGGGCATCCCATGATTCTCCTCGAGGTACTACTACTCCATAGTGTGGGCACATAGTACTGGTACGACCACGTAGCATTAGCTGTTCGTTCCATTAGTTGTTTTATAAGTTGTCTCAAAGCTGCTCCATTTCTGTAGCAAGCAGACCTCATGAGCTAGCCGTCAAAGATCTCATGAGCAATCTGCCAGCTAACAACTCCCCCTGGATCTTCCCTCTGGCACATGATCCACTGATCCGATCGGGTAAAAAGGAGGAAAAAGGTCTCATGCTAGTATGCTACGTAGCACTAGCTTCAAGTGTCCGAAGACCGTGACCAGAGAGCCAAAGGCTTGAACGAGCTAGTTTTCGCTTTTCTCGGCTGTCACGCACTGCACTAGGCCGGCCGCTAGCTAATGATCGGGCTACGTACAAAACAAAACAGCCACCAACTGCATGCATGCAGAGCAGTTTTTTGCTGGCGCGCTGGGGCCGGACGATCGAGTCCGTCTCAAGAGGCAGCAGCGAGCGCAGCTAGGTCGAGACATAGGATCCCTTTACGCATTGACGGGGGCTGCAGCGCGGCCCAGGGCGCCTGCCCTGCTTTTCGTGCCGTGGCAGCCTGCCTGCCCCGAGTGCAGGCCGGCGCTTCACGTACACCGGGTCGTCGTCGCTGCCTGCGCTCCCCGGGCCGGCGGAGAGAAACGGTCAAGGTTGATGTCGCTTCGGCCGGTCGTTCGGTCTTGTCCAGCCCTGCCCGACGCCGTGTCGTGTCATGGACGACGTGAACCTGAACCCAATCAATCACGCACCCGCATGGCCGCATCCGTTCATACTTACTTCATAACCGGTACTACTATCATCCATGGTTCGGTGGTCATGTGTGGGCCGATGGTCCAGCAGAGCGAGCATCTCATCAGTCATCAGTGGGGGGATGCGCCTTCAGCTGGATGATCGATCACTCGATCAGGTCTTGCTCATCATGGAAATCTCTGAATCTGCCAGGCACACATGGACGATGGTCCATGCATCAACCTGCATCGCTCCAGCCAAGCCAAGAATCATCACCCCGACCTGACCTGACTGTGACTCCGTCCAAAAAGGAAAGGGGAAGAATCATCACCCTAGAACCAACTCAGCCGGGCAGGGCAGGACCGCCGCGTATCGCCGTCCCCGGCCGCCACGGCGCCATCCTCGCTCTCGTTCAAAAGGCGCGGCAGCACCATCCCGCGAGATGAAATTTCTTATATTTTTGGGTGGGGTATCTCGCACACTGAATGATTGGGCCCTCTGCTAGCCCGTTTTGTTCGCATCTGCTGCACAGTGCAGAATCCAAGAAAAAGCCCACGCCACTCCATCACCAAGCATCGATGACCCTCTGCTGAATTCATCGATCGGCTGGGTGCGGTGCGGTGCGGTGCAGTGCCGCCGGCGAATAATTTGCTTGATGATTGATCGTCTCGCCCCTGCGCCGGCCGCACGATCGAGGCAGGCAGAGGCGAGGGAATTGTTGGCACCGGGATTGTGCGGCCTGAGTCGTAATGATTCACCTGCCTGCCTGCTCGGTCAGACCAGACGACGAGAGACGAGCCGTAGCGAGCAGCGGAGCACTAGGCTAGGCTGCAAAGCAAGAAAACTGCCGACTGCAGGTCGGGTGCAGCCCACAATGCGGCTCTGCAAATATTCTGATCCTGTGTGTATCCGTGACGAAACTGCTTTGCATACGATGCTTTTCTCGTCCGAACGGTATGACCAGAGAGCAAAATCATCTGTAGATACTATGGCCCACAAACTGAACTATTTATAATTATCTCTAGTCGTAGGGCAGAAAACTCGTCGTACGCATAGCAAGGTTCTATCCGTGAATATTCGGTCTTGTGCTCATGGCTGCTCTGTCAGAGAGAATGATTACCTCTCACGGTGACCCTTCTTTTTTTCGAGTAAAACCTCTCACGGTGACCTGTGTGTGTGAACTGCAACGCAACGTGTGAAGGAAATCGCATTGTTTCTCATTTTCTCAATCGTTTTTTCTCTCTTTCGGCCCATTACGAACTATTAGGCCTGCATTCGGCCCAGAAGTCTAATATGAAAAGGACTCAAACGAAGCGGGGGCTATGTACCAATGAAGGCAGGGATTTTCTTTCTTATGTTTTAGGATTGGCAAGAGGATGGCTGCCTCGGCTTCAAAGCCGTTGGAGAATGTGCTCTTATCACTACAGGGACACGAGAGAAATTTCTCGAAGGTAGTATTAAAGGAAAGGGGCATTATCGGTGTTAGCGACAAAGAGATGGTTTGCATTATAGATACGAAAAGGGGGCATGCCTGGATACAATAGTAAAAAAAAGGGACCAACCTCCGTCTCGCATGAAACGCTTGCCTTAGCAAGCCAGTACAGTATGGCAATTTTGGGAATATTTTACATATTGGTAAAAACCGGTTTTAGAACCTTTCATATGATTTTGTCCTTTTTCTTCTGATTTTTCACTATTCTGTATGTTTCTCTAATGTTTTTAATCGGTTTATTTTAGTTTTCTTTTGGTTCTTATACATTTTTGTTTTGTTTTTTATTTTCCCCCTTTTAAGTACATATCAACTTTCATTTAAATATATGTTGCTATTTTCTCATCCACAAGTTTAACCTTTTTGTGTTACACATTAAACAATTGTCAAGTACACATGAACAGTTTTTAATACACATTGTCCTTTTTCCAGATACACGTTTAACACTTCTTGAACACATGTTTGATAATTTTTTCATACATGGTGTACATTTTTTAACATACATTGAATTCTCCCTTCGTCCCAAAATGCAGGACCATTTTTTGATAGTGCTAACAATGATATTACATTTCAGATGAAAGCAGTATTTTTTATAAATTTCGTCAACGTTTTTTAAACGTGCGAAGCAGTTGTTAAGAGTTAGATTTTTTTTTAAATCATAAACATTTTTTGATTGGCCTGAAACTACTTTTAAAATTACGCACACACTTTTTTTTACATTATTCCAAATGTTCGGTAATGTCACAAACATTTTTAGAAAGATGTGACAAATATTTTTTTGAATAGTACGAAACTTGCGATATTGAGGGGATAAATACCAACTAATCAAGAGACATAAGACGGTCCACAAAGCAATTGATCATGATCAATTTTTAAGCCCACTTGGATACTGAGCATTTACCCACAAGCATAGAATTATTTTTAATAAGTAGTTGTAGATGCAACTTCAGAAAAGAGAATCTGATAAAGCTATAAACATCTTCCATGATCTTATTTCTTTCACTCTTGCTCGAGACGGAATTACGCAGAGGTCTTTAATATTGTATAATCATTCCTTATTTATTCCACAAACAGATTATAATGTGTGAACATTTTTAAATGTCGCAATTCATTCTATAAACATCTTTGAAAAGTTGCTTTAAGATTTTTTCACATACGTGAACAAGTATTAACTGTGCGATTAAAAATTGAAGTAAATTATTATTTGGTATATATGTATTTATAATATCTCAAATATATAAAAATTACTGGATTGGACTACTAACAGTTTAGGAATTTCAAATATTTGGTATCAAGGTTATTCGGGCGTCTGCTTCATGGCTGCTCTTGCTGGAAAGAATGATTAGTTCTTATGGTGACCTATAAGCTGCAACACAACGTGTTAGGAAATTGCATTGTTTCTTATTTTTCCCAATATTTTTTTTCTTCTCTCTCAGCTCAATACAAACTATAGGGCCTATATCGGGACGAGGACTCAAACGAAAGATGCAGCAGCGAGGCCTCGGAAGCGCTGGCAAACCCTATTCAGCACCTGAAGCGCCCCTTAAAGCTTTGTTCGGTTATCCCCACCCCCGCCGGGATCGGTCCGAAACCCCGCTGATCCACATGGGTTTCGCCCCGGCTGGGGTCGGATCCCGGTTTGGCTTCTAACAGCCTTCATTTAGACCCGGGTGGGATTAAACCCCTCCCAAACCGCGTGGAAATCGTCGGGAAATGACCCGCGCGTCCCGACTCGTGGAAGCAAACCCCGTCTCTCTCTCTCGCTCGCTCGAAACGCCACGCCCACTCTCGCGAAATGCCACACCCTCTCGCCCGACCTCTCTCGTGTCGCGGCGACGCCAACGCCGGCGCCGGAGAAGGAGGGAGAGCAGCAGCAGAGCTATTGGAGGAGACTGCGGCGGCGTGCTCCCCCTACCCCCGCTCTCCTCCCTCTCACCTGTCCAACCGGCGCCGCTGCATCTAGTTGCAGCGGCTCAAGCTCGGCGGCGACACGGATCTAACTGACGGCGGCGACGGCCCTTCCAGATCCGGCGGTAGCGGCCCTCTCCCTCCGACGTTCGTCAGTCCCAGGATCCAAAGGTCCCTCCGCTGCCTCCGTCGGTCGTGCGGGTATGGCCCTGTGTTTCGGCTTCAGTTCCGGCGTCCGCAGTGACTCATTTCAGCTGCTCCGATTGTTCAGCTCGTTGTCTGGGCCCTATTAGCCTGATCGTAATTTCATCTATATCGTAGTTTTATCTACTAATCGTAATTTCATCTGCTGATCTGCAACTGTACAATGTAATTTCTCCTCTGTTTTTTTGAACAAACCACAAGTTTATTTTTTGGCTTCCAATGAATTGATTCCTACTGATTCCTACTTGTAATTGTCACTGATTGCTCCCACTATTGAACAAGACTTGTATTACTTCTGTTGTGCTGATGTGCCATTGTATACTGCTGTATACTTAGAAGTGTTTTTTCTGGTGGGTGTAACCGAACAGAGATTAGGTGATCCCTCCGGTGGAATGGTTCCACGTGGGGATTGGGTGGCGGCACCAAAACCCTGCACGGATTAGATCCACTAGTGGATATAATCCCTTGGAACCGAACATAGCCTAAAGGGGCTCCTATGTGGCTCCTAACTTGGATGTATCAGCGCCCACGCGTGCCCCCTTCGTGGGCTAGCCCAAAAAGGACGAGGTGGTTTGGTTTCCAGGTTCGGCTGGTCGCGGGTTGACCGGTCGGTATGACCACTTGGCCGTTGACAATCCCGCTGGTCGACATTGAATTTGCAATAAAAACATACTCCCTCTATAAACTAATATAAGAGTGTTTAGATCACTAATGTAGTGATCTAAATGCTCTTATATTAGTTTACAGAGGGAGTAGTTTTAAAAAAAATATAAATTTGAAAGGTTTCCAAAAAATCAAAAAAGTGCATTGAATTCGAATCAAGTTCATAAATTTTGAAAAAAAATCAGTGATTTTTATAAAAGTTCATCATTTGAAAAAAAAGAATTGAAAAAACTCAACAATTTTGGAAAGAGTTCATATATTTGAAAAAAAATCATCCATTTTGGAAAAAGAGTTCATCAAAATTTGGAAAAAGTTCAATGATTTTGAAAAAAGATCATCTAGTACGAAAAAGAGTTCACAAATTTGAAAACAATTCATGAATTCTAAAATTCAAAAGTTAAGAGAATAAAGACGACGAAAAATCCCAGAAATAAAACAATACAATACATCGGTCCAGAGAAAAAAATCTAAAGAAAAACGACTGTATGGCCCAGCCAATTTAGAATGACGGAAGGGCGGGCTGTATGCGATGTTTGCACAATAAACCTATAACTGTCGTTTAAGGCGCCAAATAGGTGCCAGGGATCTTAAAGGCGTTGTGGTACAGGGCGCACACACCCTGTATTCATAGATTTTAAAAAAGTTCATGAATTTGGAAAAAAGTTAATAAATTCAAAAGAAAATCATCATTTTTTCTAAAACTTAATCAATTTTATAAAATATAATCATTTTCTTATATTCGTGGAATTTTTAAAAATTCGTGGCTTTGTTTTGATGTGATGATTATTTTTCGTTCTTTGTGAACTTTTTTCATTTTTTGTTAACATTTTTTCTAAGTTGATGAACTTTTGTTTCAAAATCGAAGAACTTTTTTCTCAAAATCAATGAATGTTTTCCAAATTTGTGAATTTTTCACATTGATGAAAATTTTCAAATTCATGAACATTGTTTTATGTTCCCGTGGACTTTCTCTAATTTTTTCAAGAAAATGAATTTATAACTTTATTTTATATACAGAACACCAGACTCTTCGTTTTTTTTCCTTGTTTAGCGCGTCTAGCCGAGCGAAGTGCCAAGTTGTGCCTCGGCCCATTATGCTCAGGTGCGAGTGCCCGTTACCCTATAGCGCTGAAGGCTTGATTAGGACGGCTGTGCGCACGCCTTAGGAAGCCGACCAAGTATAGCGTTTTTGGAAGGGTCCTGCATATCCGCACGGACCGGTTTAATACTTTCTGTTCATATATCATTTTTCCTGTTTTTCATTATTTGTTTTATGTATGTTTCTCTAATGGATTCTGTCGATTTTCTTTCATTTTTTGTTATGTTTTTATTCAAATACATGCCGATTATTATTTAAATGTAAATTGAAAAGTTTCAGATAAAGCTAAACATTTCTCTGCTACACACTGAACATTTTCCGAGTACACACTGAACAGTTTTTTAATACACCTTAAACTTTTTCAGAAGCACCTTCAACATTTTTAGAACATACGTTGAACATTATTTGAATACACCGTGCATATTTATTTGAAATACATTGAATGTGTTTAATAAATTTCATGAAAATTCCTTTAAACATACAAAATTGTTGTTAACTGTTTGAACATCATTTCAATGCCACGCCCATTTATTGAATGGTACAAACATTTTTGTAATATTGCACGTATTTTTAAATGTTTTGTAAAAATAATATAAAAAATGCTTTGATCATATTATGAAATGCATGAAAATTTGTTTAATGCTATGTTTAGTTTCTGTAAATTAGGCGATATTTTTAATTTGTATAAACCTTTTTAAAATCATTCGTGAACATGTTCTCAAATTCGTTAACATTTGTAAATGTCATGGACATTTGCCGCAAAAAGGCAGCAACGATGCTACTAGAAAGTACAATTTCAATATTGTCTATACGCAATCTTTTATATAGACGTTGAGGCGGATGGACACTATGTAATGCGCGATGAATTCTTTTAAAATGTTAAATAATTTAATTTTAGGGATATATGTATTTCACATATTACAATAAGATAGACAAATTTGACACAAAATAAAAAACAAATACAACACGGATGGAGGTTATTGCAAACGTAATCTACCAAAACTGGGCCCATTAACGGGTTTCTTGAGGCGAGGCGAGCTACTATCAAATAAATGCAAACAATCGTCTTCTAAGAAGAGAAATACCGAATGAATAGAGCGTAAATTTTGAGACTTTGCTACTTCTATTTCTTTTGGACAATATGCAACTCTCGCCTGCAGTCCTTTCTGCGCGGGCCAGCCAATTATAGTTTTTCTCGTAAAAACAATGCATTTTTTCCGCTTGCCCGCACGTCCATTACCAGCATAGTATGTTGGAATTATTTTCCTTTCCTTGTTTACAGTTATATTTTTATATTATTCATGTATCTTATTTTGTTTTTATCTTTCCTTTTATCCAGTTCTTTCATGTAATATTTTTATTTCTCTAGTTTATTTTGACATTTTCCTTTTCTCTCCTTTTCCGTTCTCTTCTTTTTCTTTTCCTGTTCTTTCCATGTTTCCATTCATTTACTTTAATTTTATTTCTTTTTTCTTTTTTCTCAGTTTAAATTATTATATTCCTTTTTAAAAGGTGACACCTTCTTTTAAGAAAACACAGAAGTTTCCTCTGTTTCTTTTCTTTTTTAATTTTCAATTATTCCTTTTTTATGAACACTTATGTTTTATAATGTTAAAAATATATGACCCTTTTGCGGAAAATATATAGGGTTTTCTTGACAATTATTGAACATTTTATAAACTTGCATGCACATTAAAAAAAGGTTTATCATGTATTAAAAAAGTACTCTGCGTATTAAAGAATTGGATACCTTGTTTTTAAGAAATGCTCCCTCACGTATTCAAAAACTCTACATTTTGTATTATTAATATTAGATGATATTCTGGGAGTTGCTTTGGGAATTGGTTGCAATATATTTTAGTGTGATTTGATTGTGTGAAATATGAATATTTAGATCAATAAGACGTGAACTAAAATTAAAAATGCATACCATTTATTATATTTGATTATGCATATTTGTAAAATATTGAATATAAGTAGAATACAAGAATTCAAATATTGTCCCATGCATGATTGCATGTGGTTGTGGGTCTTTTTCCAAGTGTAGTCGCATGTTGAGGTCGGTCTTATCCCATCCATAATTGTATGATGATGTGGCATGCTTACATGTTGAGATAAATAATTTAGTGAGATCACTCACATATGTATACAGGATTCACGTGCTTCAAAAAAATCATTTGTAATTAAAATCCGTCACGTGTTATAAAAAAGTTAGAAGCTTATTAAAAAATTGATCGTGTTTTTTGAAAACAACCATCATGTATTAAGAACATGTTCACCATGTTTTTAACTAGTAATCATGCTATGAAATTATAGCATAATTTTTTTTAAAATTCATGATGATCATTTTATGGATATATGACATATATTTTTATTTACACGACGAATATTTTTAATTGCATGATGATTTTTTTTCCAAACTACATGTATGAGCTTTTTTGAAAAATATAAATTATTTTATGATACCATATATTTTTATCATAGTCTATTGTGCCAATTTTTAGTTATATTTTACAACATTTGGGTGTTCTATCAGTTTTCCCTCTTAAATAGGTACAAAATTAAATAAATAAATAAATATAGTCAAATAGAAAGGATGATTTTAATTCACATTCATTCTTATAGAAATTTAATAAAGTGGTAGTATTTTTTTTTGGAAATGAGCTCAGATGGTCACCGCAAAAGAGTTGTGTGGTTAACTGCATGTGATGTTATAGGCGATAGTCCACTTGGTGAGCAATTATTATTTTTCCTATGTTTATTCTTATAGAATTTTATCACAGTCTTTTATGATAATAAAAGGACTCCATGCCAATTTTTAGTTACTTTTGACAAGATTTTCATATACTATATGCGATGTTATGGGAGATAGTCCACTTTGTGAACAATGATTATTTATTTTATCAGTAATCTTCATAGAATCTATCACAGTCTATTGTGCCAATATTAGAACTCCTTGCCAACTTTTATTTAGTTTTACAACATTTAACTATTCTAGCATTTTTTTCCTATTAAATAGCCATACAAAATGCTAAATAAATATTATTACACGATAATGGTGAATTGAATTAGTAGTAATTCCTAAAATGTTTAATAAAGGGTTAGTAAATGGTTTTGAAGAGGAAAGGAGTTCAGATGGTTAGTACGAAAAGGTCCGGTGGATATTTGTATGTGATGTTATGAAAGATAGTCTACTTGGTGAATCGTCATTATTCATCTTATGTGTATTTTCTTATATTTTTATCCTAATCTATTCTCACAATATTATGACTCCTTGCCAAATTTAGTTATTTTTAAAAAACATTTAGATGTTCTTTGATTTTACGCATGCTTAATAAAGGGGTAGTAAAAAATTGAAGTAGAAATAAGCTAAAATGGTGTCTACTCAAAAAGTTTCCTCTAGTAATAGTGTCAAGCACAAATCTCTACCAAGTAGTAATACTCACATAATTTTTTTAGAGAAGAACAATGGTGGATTGCTTACGGGTAGATCTATTTTGGCATCGCAAATCCTATACCAAACATCTTTCAAACTTTCTCCACCTCTTTGTCTAAAATTGAGTACTTCATGTTCGGGGGAAAAGGTGACAATAGATGAACTAGCCATAATAGCAACGCAAGCAAAGATAGTAACACATGGTATTTTTGCATTTTTGGCAAACAAACAGAAGAAGGCAAATAAAAAGGCAAAAGGCAAAAAAGATAAAATAAGCAAAAATGACGTGTTTCATCGAAGGCTCCTGATTTATTAGGTGATGTCTCCCCGACAATGCTGCCAGAAATTCTTTTGCTACTTGTGATAGTTATTGGGTTTCCACGAAGAGGAAAGGTGAAGTAGTATAGTAGCAGATAGTATTTCCCTCGGTTAATAACCAAGGTTATCGAACCAGAAGGAGGCACCACACCAGCAAGGCCAAAGTCCTACTCATATCACATATCCAAACCCGTTAGTGTATAGGGAGCTCGCAGAAACAATCAGTGATCCTGTCGCCCCGTCTTGCGGACTTATGATAAGGGTTAGGCCTATCCCTCTCTAGGGCGGTCTTTGCCTGCCCGGCTGTGTTGCGTCATTATCTCATGGGTACCCTCATGGTCAACCCGACTTCAATAACTCTCGTGGGTACCCCTTGGGCCGACCCGACTTCAACAAAGGACTGAGGTGAAGGTCAAAGTATCTGTGTGTCCATAACATCAAGGGGAATATGAGGAATCACCCTTGATGGATTCCCACTCGATGTAACCGTCAAGGTGACCTTGGAGGAATCACACTTGAAGGGCTAACACCTGAGGTGTTGCACGACAGAGTCATCATCGGGAGTGGCGAATGAGGAATCACCCTCAGTAATCCACGACCGATTAGCTACAACACAGAGATATCATCAGGAGTGAGATTCGAGTTATCACCCTCGACACTCGATAGTATCTCTGTAGAGTCGCACAACTAAAGGGGGGTGCCGGTGATGTGTCGGTATCTACACCTTGATCACATTGATCGAGTCATCCGGAATCAAAGCATGGCAACACGGACAAGGGAGCGGGGCCAGTGATGGATCACTAACCAACCTATACTAAGTATATAGGATAATAGGTAAAGTAACAATAGCAGGTTACAAAAGTAGCCTATGTATCAGAATAGGAGATATCGAACAACAGTAGCAAAATCTAATGCAAGCATGAGAGATAAAGAATGCGCGATATAGGAATGATCAAGGCGTTTTTGCTTGCGTGGAAGCTCTACTGAGAGGGGTTGGACGTCAGGCGCGTAGTCGTACTCAGGAGCAGCATCAGCCTCAAGGTCTACCAGAGAGAAGAGGGGAGAGAAATAGTAAATATAATGCAAAAAATGCATCACAATGCATGACATGGCAATATGATTTGCTAGGGGTGACCTAATGCAGTGCTACGCGTTACAGACGGAGCGGGAAAATATCTGTGAATATTTTCCCGGCTTTAGGCTGTTATCGAACAGACGAACCAGAGGGGAAGGTTTCAGGTTTGCAGTGTTAGAGGCATGTGAAGGGCATAAGCAGATTTGTCTCATTTTTCTAATCATTTTTCATATATAAATCTTTTTCATCCGAGTTACGATTTATTTTATATGAATTTCCAAAGTTTTGATGAATTTCTGGATTTTTTTACTTAATTCAATTTAAAAAGGCAAAATGGTAAATGCACCTAGAACTGTACCCAGTTCAGTGCACACAGAGACTGACGGTGGGGCCGGGTTACGTGCTGACTCACTAGTTGACCGGTCCATGTTGACTAGTCAATGGGTCCACTCGGACCCACATGTCATAGGCTCATGCTAATTAAATAGAGTTTTGAATTAAACTAATTAGGCTAATCAAGAGGTGGGGCCTAGTGTCAGTGACTATTAACTTAACTAATTTTAGTTATTAGTTAGTTAAACTAATTAGCAATGGGGTCCCACATGGTAGTGGCACACGCGGCCACCACAATGTGGCCGTGCTCACGCACATGTGTACACAGCGGGGGCGAGGCCGTGGCCGGAGCGCGGCTGGCAGGGGCAGGCGGCAACAGGCGCGGTGAGTGCACGGCGGCCGTGAGCACCGGCGCTCACGCGCGCGCGCGGGGGGGGGGGGGGGGGGGGCATCAAGAGGCGGCGGCGCTTGCTAGCAGCAGTAGAAGCAGACCAAGCGGCGGCGGGGCGAGGCAGCAATAGCGGGGAAGAGCAGCAGCCATAGCAGCGCCGGGCGAGGCATGCGGGGGGCGCGGGTGGCAGCGGGTGAGGCGCAGCCCGGGCGCGCGCGTGCTCTGGGCGCGGCCAGACCGAGGGCGCGGTGAGTGCAGCCAGGAGGATGAGCTCTGGCACTCGGCCACGACGGTCCACAGAGGCGGAGAAGACGGGGAAAGGGGGGGAATCGGTGTGGCTCACCGAGAGGAAGGCTGGGGACGTCCTTGCGACGGCCGTGGTGGCGCGGTGGTGCAGATCAGCGGCGAGGCAGAAGGGGATTCCGCGAGGGGGGCGGGCGTGGACGGCATTGCTGGGGCTCCCGGCGTCGATCTCATGGTGTAGAGGATGAAGAGGAGCCCAATGGAGCTCGTGGACATGAAGATGAGGCAAGGGGAGTTCGGTGGCCACGGGATTCACGGTGGCGCGGCCATGGGGTCACAGGTGGGTGCTCGGGGTGGAAGAAACGACGCGGGGAGGAAGAGACGGAGGACTCGGGTTCGTCAGCAGGGGTCGGGGGGCTCGGCCTTATACTCCAAGGGGACCAGGGGATGGCCGGCATGCGCCATGGCCGGTTTGATGCCCGCCACGATCCCCCTCTCGTGAATAGGAGGAAGGAGGAGGGGCGGCTGGGCTGGCTGGGCAAGGCACTATGCACTAAGGCCCAGTGCACAGTGGCCTTTCTCCTTTTCTTTCTATTTCCTTTTCTGTTTTTCTTTTACAGCAGCAGCTTTTTATTTTATTTAGCCATCAAATGAATTTTGTAAAATATGGGACTTGGCCTGCATTATTTGGCACTGCCACAAAAAGTTTGGAAAATATTTGAAGCTGTTTGAATTTTGCATAAATGGAAAAGCATTTAAATATGTTGATTTGGCATTGTTTTAATTGCTATAGCCCATTTAAGAAAATAAGTGACGTTGTTTTCCTTAATAAATAATTGTTATGGAATATTTTCTAAATAATGGACTATTTTGCCACCATTTGGGAAACTTTAAATTTCACTTGCAATTTGAATTTGACTTAGGTTTTTATCTAGGAGAGATTAACCTTAGCAAAATAGGATGAAATGAAATCATTAGTCAGGGATCACTGTAGCATAATTACAGGGTGTTACAAATCTCCTCCATTAAGAGAAATCTCGTCTCGAGATTTAGGAGGTAGACGAAAACAGGGCGGGGTATTCATCACAAAGACGATCCTCACGTTCCCAAGTGGCTTAGTCTTCAGAATAGTTGGACCACTGAACCTTCAGGAACTTCATTGCCTTCTGACTGGTGCGATGTTCAACTTGATAAAGAAGGCGAATCAGATACTCTCTATAAGAGAGGTCTTGTTCCAATTCAAGCACTTCATGATCCACTACACGGTGTGTATCCTTCAGCAACGACGAAGTTGAGATACATGGAAGCCATCATGGATGTGAGAAAACTGCGGTGGCAATTCCAATTTATAAGCCACATATCCACGTCTGGCAAGAATGCAGAAGGGACCAATGTAGCGAGGAACTAACTTGCCCTTGATTCCAAAACGATGAGTGCCCTTCATAGGAGTGACACACATATAAGCTTGTTCACCAGGTTGATAGATTGATCCCCAGTGTTTACGCTCATAGTTGCTCTTCTGGCGAGACTGGGCCGCCTTGAGATTTTCCCAGACAATACAGACTTGCTCTTCAGCTTGTTGGATAATATCCAGACCGATGAGCGGTCGTTCCCCAGTTTCAAACCAATTCAGAGGGGTTCGGCACTTACGTCCATATAATACCTCGAAAGGTGCCATCTTCAAGATGGCTTGATAGCCATTGTTGTATGAGAATTCAACATACGAGAGAGATTCCTCCCACTTCTTGCCAAATGAAATGACAAAGCTCGAAGCATATCTTCAAGAATTTGGTTGACTCGTTCAACTTGACCTTGGGACTGGGGGTGATAAGCTGTGCTCCAGGTTATATGAGTTACCATAGCTTCTTGGAAACTTTCCCATAACTTTGAGGTGAAGAGGCTACCACGGTATGAACTGATCTCCTTCGGGATACTGTGGAGTGTCACAATTCTGGAGATATACACGTCTGCTAACAGACTAGCAGTGATCGTCTCATTAACTGGCAGAAAATGTGCAACTTTTGAAAGTTGGTTGACAACGACAAGAATAGCATCGTGACCCTTTTGTGACTTGGGAAGGATGATACGTCTCCAACGTATCTATAATTTTTTATTGTTCCATGCTATTATATTATCTGTTTTGGATGTTTAATGGGCTTTAATATGCTCTTTTATATTATTTTTGGGACTAACCTATTAACCGGAGGCCCAATGCCAGTTGCTGTTTTTTTGCCTATTTCAGTGTTTCGCAGAAAAGGAATATCAAACGGAACGAAACCTTCGCGAGGATCTTTCTTGGAACAAACGCAATCCAGGAGACTTGGAGTGGAAGTCAGAGACGCAACGAGGCGGCCATGAGGCAGGAGGGCGCGTAGGGGGGTAGGCACGCCCCCACCCTCGTGGGCCCCTCGTAGCTCCACCGACCTACTTCTTTCGCCTATATATATTCTTATACCCTGAAACATCCAGGAGAGCCACGAAACCACTTTTCCACCGCCGCAACCTTCTGTACCTGTGAGATCCCATCTTGGGGCCTCTTCCGGTGATCTGCCGGAGGGGGATTCGATCACGGAGGGCTTCTACATCAACACCATAGCCTCTCCGATGATGTGTGAGTAGTTTACCACAGACCTTCGGGTCCATAGTTATTAGCTAGATGGCTTCTTATCTCTCTTTTGTTCTCAATACAAAGTTCTCCTCGATGTTCTTGGAGATCTACTCGATGTAATACTTTTTTGCGGTGTGTTTGCCGAGATCCAATGAATTGTGGGTTTATGATCAAGATCGTCTATGAATAATATTTGATTCTTCTCTGAATTCTTATATGCATGATTTGATATCTTTGCAAGTCTCTTCGAATTATCGTTTTAGTTTGGCCTACTAGATTGATCTTTCTTGCAATGGGAGAAGTGCTTAGCTTTGGGTTCAATCTTGCAGTGTCCTTTCCCAGTGACAGCAAGGGCAGCAAGGCATGTATTGTATTGTTGCCATCGAGGATAAAAAGATGGGGTTTATATCATATTGCTTGAGTTTATCCCTCTACATCATGTCATCTTGCTTAATGCATTACTCTGTTCTTATGAACTTAATACTCTAGATGCATGCTGGATAGAGGTCGATGTGTGGAGTAATAGTAGTAGATGCAGAATCGTTTCGGTCTACTTGACACGGACATGATGCCTATGTTCATGATCATGCCTAGATATTCTCATAACTATGCGCTTTTCTATCAATTGCTCGGTAGTAATTTGTTCACCCACCGTAATATATGCTATCATGAGAGAAGCCACTAGTGAAACCTATGGCCCCGGGTCTATTTTACATCATATTTTTTTATCGTCAACTTGCCAATTTCTACCGCCGTTTATTTTGCAATCTTTACTTTCCAATCTATACAACAAAAATACCAAAAATATTTATCTTATTATCTTTATCAGATCTCACTTTTGCAAGTGGCCGTGAAGGGATTGACAACCCCTTTATCGCGTTGGTTGCAAGGTTCTTGATTGTTTCTGCAGGTACTAGGTGACTTGCGTGTAGTCTCCTACTGGATTGATACCTTGGTTCTCAAAAATTGAGGGAAATACTTACGCTACTTTGCTGCATCACCCTTTCCTCTTCAAGGGAAAACCAACGCATGCTCAAGAGGTAGCAAATGCCAGTGATGAGATCCATTTGTATCTTATCCCATTTCCATTCAGGTATAGGAAGCGGTTGCAAAAGTCCAGTAGGTTTTCGATGTTCTGCTTTGACGTGACGGCAAACATCACATTCAGCAACATATCGAGCAATGTCTTGCTTCATATTAGACCACCAGTATCTCTGACGAATGTCTTGGTACATCTTACTTCCTGAATGAATAGTCAGGTGTGTCATGTGCTTCTTTCATAACTTTCCCTGTCATATCATCGAACTGGGTACCACAAGGCGATCTTCGAAGAACAAAGCTCCATCCTTATCAAGTGATAAAACAGAGGCCTTACTAGAGGCAAGATCACGCTTAATCTGGACAACTTTAGTGTCATTCCTCTGTGCAGTCTTGATAGATTTCTCGAGATTTAGTTCCATGACAAGGGTATTGAGGGAATCCCGGGGAACAATATGAAGGTTCAACTTGTGAAGTTCTTCATAAAGAAGGGGTTGAGCTTGCTGAACCATGAGGTTGTTGCAATAAGACTTGCGGATCAAAGCATCAGCCATAACATTAACCTTACCAGGGGTATATGAAATAGCCAAGTTATAGTCTGAGGTTGCCTCCATCCATCTTTGTTGATGAAGGTTCAGATCCAGCTGAGTGAATAGGTACTTTAGGCTTTGGTGATCTGTGAAGATCTCGCAACGATTACCAAGAAGGTAATGTCGCCATAGCTTTAGAGCATAGATAACTCCAGCAACTTCGAGATCATGAGTTGGATAGTTTTCTTCATGAGGACGCAACTAATGTTGATCTACTATGCAACTTTATTTTTGTAGACTCATGTTGGGCCTCCAAGCGCAGAGTTTTGTAGGACAGTAGCAATTTTCCCTCAAGTGGATAACCTAAGGTTTATCAATCCGTGGGAGGTGTAGGATGAAGATGGTCTCTCTCAAACAACCCTGCAACCAAATAACAAAGAGTCTCTTGTGTCCCCAACACACCAAATACAATGGTAATTTGTATAGGTGCACTAGTTTGGCAAAGAGATGGTGATACAAGTGTAGTAATGACAGTAGATATTAATTTTTTTGTAATAGTAACAATAAAAAAAATAGCAAGGTAGCAAGTAACAAAAGTGAGCACAAACGGTATTGCAATGCTTGAAAACAAGGCCTAGGGTCCGTACTTTCACTAGTGCAATCTCTCAACAATGCTAATATAATTGGATCATATAACCATCCCTCAACGTGCGATGAAGAATCACTCCAAAGTTCCTATCTAGCGGAGAACATAAGACGATTGTTTGTAGGGTACGAAACCACCTCAAAGTTATCCTTTCCGATCAATCTATCCAATAGTTCGTACTAAAGTAACCACAGGTTATCCTTTCCGATCGATCTATCTAGGAGTTCATACTAAAATAACACCATATGATACACATCAACCAACTCCAATGTCACCTCGATACTCCAATGTCACCGCGAGTATCTGTGAGTTGATTATGCGATATGCATCAAACAATTTCATATTCAAAATACTCAATCCAACACAAAGAACCTCAAAGAGTGCCCCAAGATTTCTACCGAAGAAATGGACGAAAACGTGCATCAACCCCTATGCATAGATTACCCCAATGTCACCTCGGGAACCCGCGAGTTGAGTGCCAAAACACATACCAAGTGAATCAATATGATACCCCATTGTCACCATGGGTATTCATAGCAAGACATACATCAAGTGCTCTCAAATCCATAAAAGTAATCAATCCGATAACAACGAAATCTCAAAGGGAAAACTCAATTCATCACAACAAGATAGAGAGGGAGAAACACCATATGATCCAACTATATTAAGAAAGCTCGTGATACATCAAGATCCTGCCAAATCAAGAACACGAGATAAAGAGAGATTAACCACATAGCTATTGGTACAAACCCTCAACCCCGAGGGTGGACTGCTCCCTTCTCATCATGGTGGCCATAGGGATGATGAATATGGCCACCGATGATGATTTCCCCCTCCGACAGGGTGCCAGAACAGGGTCTACATTGCTTTTTCGTGGCTACAGAGGCTTGCGGCGGCGGAACTTTTGATCTAGGGTTATTTCTGGGGGTTTATGTATTTAAAGGATTTTTTGGCGTCGGTTTAACGCGAAGATGGGCCTCGAGGTGACCACAACCCACCTGCACACGGGCAAGGGCCCAGGCGCGCCCTGGTGGGTTGTGCTCACCTCCTTCACCTTCTAGTCCTCCCACGAAGCTTCTAGTGCATCTTTTGTTCCAAAAAAATTGTCAAAAAGTTTCCTTGCATTTGGAGAACTTTTATTTCTGCACAAAAAACAACACCACGGTAGTTCTACTGAAAACAATGTCAGTCTGGGTTAGTTCCATGCAAATCATACCAAAACCATATAAAATTGTTGTAAACATGTCATGAATACTTCATAAATTATAGATACGTTGGAGACGTATCAGCATCCCCAAGCTTAATTCCTACTCGTCCTCGAGTAGGTGAATGATAAAAGAAATAATTTATGAAGTGTGAATGCTAGCATAGTGCATAAGTTTGATCAATGATAATTTCAATCACTTTTCCTAGCATCATAACAATAATTATTTATCATAAAACTCATCATGATAAAGTAGCAATTGCAAGCGGATTTTTTGTGTGGAATGCTACCTATCATACTCATCCTATACTCTTTCTTTTGTAGCATGGACATTTGGACTTGAATGATTCAAAGCAATAGTCTATAGTTTGACATGAGGACATCAATACTCAAGCATATCAATAAGCAACCATGTCTTTCAAAATATCAACACTAAATAAAGCTATCCCTAGCCCATTATGCTCAATCATTGATCCATTCATGAAACACACTCAAATATTGGCTATGCCCGATGCACAAGTATGATAATAGTGTTCCCTAGTTGGTGCTTTATAAGAGAAGATTGATGTCGCTTGAAGCTACGTCGGTACTTCCCCAAAGAGGAAGGGATGATGCAGCACAGCGGCGGTAGGTATTTCCCTTAGATATGAAACCAAGGTTATCGAACCAGTAGGAGAACCAAGCAACACAACGTAAACAACCCCTGCACAAAAATAACAACACCTCGCAACCCGACGTGTTAAAGGGGTTGTCAATCCCTTTCAGCTAACGGCGCCAGAAACGGTGTGTGGACGGGAGAAAGTTGCAATAGATTGAATAAATAGATCGCAAATAAAATAAAGTGCAACAAAGTATTTTTGTATTTTTGGTTTAATAGATCTGAATAAAAAGTGCAAATAAAATAGATCGCAAAGCAAATATATGAGAAAGAAGACCCGGGGCCGTAGGTTTCACTAGTGGCTTCTCTCGAGAAAGATAGCAAACGGTGGGTAAACAAATTACTGTTGGGCAATTGATAGAACCTCAAATAATTATGACGATATCCAGGCAATGATCATTACATAGGCATCACGTCCAAGATTAGTAGACCGACTCCTGCCTACATCTACTACTACTACTACTCCACACATCAATCGCTATCCAGCATGCATCTAGTGTATTAAGTTCATGGAAAAACGGAGTAATGCAATAAGAATGATGACATGATGTAGACAAGATCTATCTATGTAGAGATAGACCCCATCGTTTTATCCTTTGTGGCAACGCTACATACGTGTCGTTTCCCTTTCTGTCATTAGGATCAAGCACCGTAAGATCAAACCCACTACCGGGCACCCCTTCCCATTGCAAGATAAATAGATCAAGTTGGCTAAACAAAACCCAAATATCGGAGAAGAAATACGAGGCTATAAGAGATCATGCATATAAGAGATCAAAGAAACTCAAATAACTTGCATGGATATAAAAAGATATGACTGATCATAAACTCAAAGTTCATCAGATCCCAACAAACACACTGCAAAAAGAGTTACATCATATGGATCTCCAAGAGACCATTGTATTGAGAATTCAGCGAGAGAGAGAAAGCCATCTAGCTACTAACTACAGACCCAACGGTCTACAAAGAACTACTCATGCATCATCGGAGAGGCACCAATGGAGGTGGTGAACCCCATCCGAGATGGTGTCTAGATTGGATCTGGTGGTTCTGGACTCTGCGACAGCTGGATGAATATTTCGTCGACTCCCCTAGGGTTCTAGGATTTTTGGGGTATTTATAGAGCAAAGAGGCGGTCCGGGGGGCACCCAAGGTGGGCACAACCTACCAGGGCGCGCCTGGGCCTCCTGGCGCGCCCTGGTGGGTTGTCCCCTCCTCGGGACTCCCTCCAGGTGCAACCAGAGCCCGTTGTGTTCCTTCTGGCCCATAAAAAATCATCGTGGAGTTTCATGGCATTTGGACTCCGTCTGATATTGATTTCCTGTGATGTAAAAAACATGGAAAAAGCAGCAACTGGCACTTGGCACTATGACAATAGGTTAGTACCAAAAAATTATATAAAATGACTATAAAATGATTATAAAACATCCAAGATTGATAATAAAACAGCATGGAACAATAAAAAATTATAGATACGTTGAAGATGTATCAAAGATGGAGACTCAAATAAAAAAATTGCATAAAGTAAATAGATTGGCTCTTCGCAGAGGGAAGCAGAGATTTGTAGAGGTGCCAGAGCTCAAAGCTTAAATTGAGAGATAAAATATTTTGAGAGGCATACTTTTCCGTCAATGAAAACGACCGAGAATTCCCAACACTTTCAATGCTAGATATATCATAGGCGGTTCTCAAACATAAAACAAAGTTTATTCCTTTTTCCACCATACTTTCACACTCCACGACTAGCTGTATCTGTCGGATCTCGGGTTCCGGCAAAACCCTCAAGGTTCGAACACTGGGGTGCGCATGAAGATCTCCCCCTACCGATCCACGTCCTAGCTTTGCTAAGATCTTACGGACTAACTCGACGAACTCGCAACACAAAGGACACGAGATTTATACTGGTTCGGGCCACCGTTGTGGTGTAATACCCTACTCCAGTGTGGTGGTGGTGGATTGCCTCTTGGGCTGAGGATGATAGTACAAGGGGAAGAACAGCCTCCTGAGGCGAGGTGTTCTTGTGCTTGGTGGGTGTGAGGATGAACTGAATGAGTTCGAGACCAGTTGCCTCCTACTGTGGTGGCTAATCCTATTTATAGAGGCCCTGGTCCTCTCCCCAAATATTGAGCGGGAAGGGAGCCAACAACGGCCAATTTGAAAGGGGACAACTAGTACAGCTTATCCTGACAAAAGCAGTCTTCGCCTGCAAAATGCTCTGGTGGTGACGCTGCCTTGGGCTCCATGGTGACCTCCGTCTTGCCGTCCTGCTGGTATTGATCTCGTTGCACCGATATGGAAACCTTTGCCTGACGCCTCGGTACTCCGCGCATGCACTTGCCTCCTTAGCACCAAAGAGGAAACAAGGACACTGCGCGCGCTGGCGCTCGCCTGGCGCCCGCCTGGCCTTGATCGTCATGGCTCACATCATGAGAACCTCGTGAGATTTGCCTTGCCTTGACCTCTCCGCTCCTCGCGAGCCAACCTGGTGAGGCCGCTCCCGAGGGGGTCTTGTGTCGTCCGCCTCGCGAGGCTTGGCCCCTCGCGAGGGTCTTGAGTGCTTGTTGGTGAAGATGGGCCGTATGGGCTCGCAGGCAGGCAAGTCTGGGGACCCCCGTTCCCAGAACGCCGATAGTAGCCCCCGGGCCCAAGGCACGCTCGGGCTTGGCTTCGAGGCGAAGCCAAAGGTCAAGCGCGGAGCGCCGCGGGGCCCAATAGCCTGCGGCCTTGGTCGACGCGTGGCGGTTGATTGGACGTGGGCGTCTCCGCTTCCCCACGCTACCTCGGCAACTGCCCGACTGTCAAAAGGCTGGCGTAGACAACGCTTTCCTTCACTGCTTCCTTTCGCCTTGCTCAGATCCCCTTTCTTGCACCCTACTTCCGAAATCTCCAGATCTGCTTCCTCCCTCTATCGCATCGACGACCAATGGCGCTGTGCAAGGTTAAGGCTGCCTCGCTGCCGGCTTGGTACGAGCCAGCCCTCGATGTGCCCAACGTCTCAGAGAAGAACCTCGCCGCCACGCGCTTGCTGACGGCGGGGGAAAGCAACAAGAGGGGGAAGACTGAGCTCCGGGTCGGCTCTGCCGTGCCGGAGCCCGAAGGAAGCACCTTCTTCCCCTTCTTCACGAGCAGCATCGCCGCAGGTCTGGTTCCCCCTTTCTCTGACTTCTTCTATGAGGTCCTTGGCCACTACGGGCTGCACGCGCTGCATCTTCATCCCAACTCCATCCTTCTCTTGTCCATCTTCGCCTACTACTGCGAGGCGTACCTCGGCGTGACGTCGTCCGTGGCTCTTCTGCGCCACTTCTTCTTCCTCCGTGTCAAGGTGGGTCACACCTCCGGGTGTGCCAACTTCATCGCGGCCGGCAAGGCCAACTCGATCTCGAAGACGGGGAAGAAAGCCGAAGGCTTCCGAAGCAAGTGGGCCATGATGGACGCTAAGTGCGTCCATCCACGCTTGACACTGCCGACGGAGATGCCCCAGTTCGACAAGGGGTGGTCCCGCGCGAAGCTCTCCGACGAGCGGGCGACGTTGGTGCTGGAGCAGATGAAGACCGACCTCAAGCCGGGCAACACGAGGGCGGCGAAGGTGACAGGGGCCATGCTCCTGAGGGAATTCCTGACGCTGCGCGTGGCCCCGCTTCAAGCCCGTACACGCCCATTGTGGGAGCTTGGGGACGAAGATGACAAGATTCGCTTGAGCCCGAAGGCCTTGTCCGGCGAGGAGCTGGCCATAGTTCTCCGTCTCCTGGTTGGGGACGACCAGGAGTACCCACCGAGAATCTTCACCCCCTTGTTTCGCCATGAGGACGGGGCGCAGGTCGTGGCTTCCAGGCTGACTTTTGACGGGCGCGGGCTGGTGCCGCCGGCGCCTACCGGGGCCCCTGCGGGACTGAAGCCGGTGGAGCTGTCTTCAGATGAGTCCCACGGGGAGGAAGAAGGGGAGGAGGAAGACTCGGAGGTGACTCCCGAAGGGATGGGGGAGACCTCCCCCTTGAGCAAAGCCGACATCCTCCGTGCCTTTCGTGACGACGACGAGACCGACGCCCGCCAGGGGGAGGGGGAGCTGCCCGTTATCCCGACGAGGGGCAGATCGTCGCTGGTCTCCCGGGATGCTGTTTCTGTTCTGGCGCCGACTGGTGCCGCTTCTGGCCCCTCCGCTGCCCCAGCTTCTGCTCCTGGAGCCGGCGCGCCCGTACCTCAAGCCTCGAGGCTCTCGGGCTTCAAGCTCACCAAGCGGAGGGTGGACTACGCCGCGGTGGACCAGTAAGTGCTCGAGCTTTGCCTTGTCCTTCTTATACTGCTGCCTCCTGACGTTCGTCCTCGGTTGACCAGGCCGCTGCCTTCGGCGAAGAAGAGGAAGGAGGATGCAGCGGCCGCGCCCCCCTCCATGAAGAAAGGAGGCGACAACACCCGCACCTCCCCGCCCCAGTCGCCCTTGCGAGACCAGGAAGAGCGTCGTCACGAGAAGTCAGCCCCCGAGGTCCCGCCGGCTCTGGAAGTGCCGATGACCGGCTCGGTTGCCGAGGTCCCAAAGGCTCAGGAGCCCTTGGTCTCCTAGGCCCTGGTGATGGCGTCGCCTCCTTCTCCTGCCGCGCCATTGGTTCTTCTGCCTCCTCTGCTGTCTTGGAGCATGCCCTTTCAGAGATGACCCAGCTGCGGGAAGATCTCCTGGGCGCGGATCCGCGCCTGGTAGCTGGGCGCCTGGAGCTGGCGTCCGGCTGGCTTTAGCCTGACGCGGCGGTCCGAGCGAAGCTGAACCAGGCCGCGACAGCCTCCGAGAAGGAGAAGCGAGCTGCCGCACAAGCCGCGGCCGATCGCGAGGCGACGCTGAAGGACACCGAAGCCGCCCATGACCACTGCCGGGCGCTGGAGGTCGAGCTGAAGAGTCTGCGTGATGAGCATGCAGAAGCAGCAAACACCCCCCTATACCAACACATATGTACCAACGATATGATACCATGTGTTGTTTGTTCAACCTCCCACCCATCCCGCACTTGAGTAACCTCCCGGTACCCACCTCCCCCCTGTACCTTGTCCATCAAAATACACGCGCCAAGTGAAAAGATGGAGCGAAACTTTTCTATCCACCATCTCCCTCTCGCCTGATTTCTCTCTCGCCCAAACTTCCATCACCATGACTCTGCCGCCGCCACCTCCAAATTCTTTTTGCCGATCACCTGCTAGCGCCACCACCAGCCAGCCCCACCGCAACCCCCAGCCTCCACGATGGCTGCAGGCCTGTAGCAGGCCGCCATGCTTGCGCCGAGCAGCCGCCGCCGCCGCCGAACTCCTGCAGTCAGATCTGGGCCCAAGCCCACACGAGAGCAGCAGATCCCTACACCACCAGCCACTGCCTCCTCTCCGATGCAAGCCGGCACCACCGCCGGCACCCCGGAGAAGACACCTTGACGCCACAGATGCTGCCGTGAACCCCGTCGCATGGATTACCACCGGTCGCCACAAGCTCCCCCAAGTCGCGAGCGCACCACTTGACTCTGGGAGAAACGGATCCCATAGCCGCCAGTGACGGAGAGAGGGAGGAGGAGGTGGAGCCAGCAACATCGCACCGTCGGTACACACATCTTGAGGGACTTGCTCGATTCCTCTGAATCCTTGTATTCTGCCGTAATCTATGATAGATGTTCCAACATAGCTACTACTGTCATGCACCTTTAACTGTTTATTGTTAAGATCCCATTGTGGAAAAAATTATTTGCAACTTCAAACTACTAGGATCACAGGTTTTGGCTGTAACACATGTTCACCTTCAATGCAAACCAGCAAAAACGACAATGTACAGGTACCCTATTGGTTGATTTGCACGCATAGATGAATTGTGCTGCACACCAAGGCTTCTAACCATACCTTCATGTTATATATACAAATGATTTATTCTTAACCCCAGTCGCAATGGTGGCCGGCGCGGTTCCCTCGCCTATGGTCTGTAGGCCCACTAAATCACGTGTGCACGTGTGCTGCTGCCCGCTCGGGCATGACAGTGTTGCGCCACCCCGGCCCTGCTATATTGTGTCGATGGTTAATCTGGACTGTAGGTTGGATCTGAAACAAATTACCTTATAAGTCCGTAATGCAAGTATGATTCAGCTGCTAATGCTTTTACCCTTCCGTTATCAAGATAAAACATGCATTGAACCTATGATGAACTCTATTGACATCATCATCTTTGTTCTAGAGGATATGGAGGAGCTCCAGGCTGCCTCGACATTGGCTTCAGGTTGTCATACCATGAAATCTCCGAGCTCTGCAAGTCACTTACGTGCTGGAGTTGTACTACTCCATGACAGGGAGGTTAGTAGGAAAACTTACCAGGCCACCGATAAGATTTGTGTCGACTGTATCTAAATATATTTTCCACCTGTATATCATCATGTGAATTTTCCCCTTGCATTTTCAGTGCCTGCGAAATGTCAGCTAACAGCCATTAGTCTCTAAATACTCCTACAGCTCAGGTTTCAAACTAGATGCGCAAATAGATAAGATTGTGGTGAAATATTTAGCTTGCCTTGCCTGATTATGTAAGGGAGTACTTGCTTTAACAGCGTGCATCTTCAGGGGCAGATGGATATGTACACCTTACTACAATGTCAGAGAAAGTGGGGAAACCATTCATTTCTTGATACACTCTCCCCTGGTTTAAGTTTCATTTTCTTCTTCTCATGGCATAGCATTATTATTTATTCTATATCCTTAATTTTTACACTAACTGGTCCAGCGAATCTTTGCTAGTTAAGTGTGCGAATATATATATCTATTTATAAAGTCTTAAATTTTGTCCAGTCCCATATTTTGTACATTCATATAGGTATTGATGATCAGTTATTCAATGACAGGACAAATGATACATGATTAGAGGGCTAAGTGGCGACAAGGATCAAATTTCTTGATTATAGGATATGCCACATTGGACTGGTACGCACTGACAAAACATTGTTTAGCCATTACTTAGTTATGCTTTTATTCAGATTGTTCAGCCATTACATTGGTCCTCTGATGCATTTCTAAAATATGTAATCATCTTTTGTACTAGGTTTGTCTTGAAGAATAAAAGAGGGGCATATTAATTTCTTCTTATTTTTCTGTAAACATCTAGGATCCAACCTTCTCTAGAACAGGACTCTCCTACTTTTTCCTAGAGAAGCCCCAATCTGATGATGCGTTTGCTTCTACAGGTTCCGAGAATCTTGATTCATGGATCGGGAAATCCTAAAGTGTAACATTGTAGTTATCAAGTAAGTACGAAGTTTTGCGTGAGGTGGATTATTTAATGACTTTTGAGCTGTTGGCATTGAGTTTGTTTCTCCTAAATCCTAATGCACCATACTAAGCATGATTAGTACGGAAGTATTGGTGATGCAAAACTAATTAATGCATAGACCTTTGGAAAATAGAATTATTGAACCCTGTGTAGTTGATATTACTGGTAACCTATTTATCTAATAGTTGGTTGCTGAATTTATCTCATTGTTGATACAATATGATCTTTGGATAATTGTTAGTAGTACATGCATGTTGATGGTTGTTCACAGTGTACATGTACATCAGATTGCTCACCGATGCTTGGTGTTTCATTATGTACCAAGTTATTTGTCAGACATACATAAGCTTGTATGTTTCTCCCAACGATCTTTTCTTGCACACTGGTTACTTTTATATGGGTCCTTTAGGTACAACGCATAGCATGTACATTTTTAACTTCAAATTTCAAATATATGCCAGAATAGTATTATGTTTTTCATTGTAGGTTGAGAAGTTCAATAATACGGTACATGGTTACTTGGATACTTGGAGAATATGGGTCTGTTTGGTTCAGAGCCGAGAGCCACCGTGCCAAATTATTGGCAAAGTGCGTTGGCCAGCATTTGGATGGACGCCAACTTTGGTCCTGCTTCAGTTTGCTGCTCCAAGTCTTGGTGAGATGACGGCGGCGAATTTGTCCGCCAAATATTTGGCGAGCCTAGCTTTGGTAGGGCTAGCATGGGCGCAAGCCAGAAGCCCCCTATATGTTGATGCTTGGTACTTGGAGGAGAGTCAAAAACAATTCTTTCAATTTTTAGAAATTTTATATTATGTAAAATGTATTTTCTATGAAAGTGATGTACTCCTAACTGATGATACTTGCATTGCAATGTAACAGATTGTGCAATTGAATCAATATATTAGTTCATTTCTACTCTCTCAAATTTCCTGAAGTTGTGCCTTGTACTGCCATTCAAACTACCTGCTGTTATAATTGATTATATAAGGAGGTTATTCTATTGTGCAAGCAACAACACATAGAAGCGTTGCATGGATCTGTTGTAGCCTTGCAACACATTATTCTTCAGATTACCAACGGATTTATATATGTTGTTGTAGATCCTTCCAACGCCACCTACGACAACACATACTAATCCGTTGGTGTAGACCTTAGCAACGCTTATATGGACAAACGACAACCATCGTTGTGTTGCTAAAGGGGGGTTCCTGTTGTAGTGAGCTCGTGGACGCCAGGCGAAGGAGGAGGAGATGAGGGCCCGGGAGGACGCCATCAAGAGCCGCGACGCCGAGCTGGGGGAGTTGGCGAAGGCGCAGGCTACTGAATGCAGTCGGTTGGAGGAGCTGGAGCGGAAGGTGGAGACGAAGAAGGTCTATCTTGACGCCAAGGCGAAGGTCCTGGCTGAGGACCGCGCGGCCTTCGTGCTTCTCGAGAAGAGGTCCCGCGAGGCTCTAAAGTCACTCTATGACAAGGGATTGGAGAGGCTGCTAACCACCGATGAGGACGGCCCCGCCCAGCTGCTTCCCTACTTGGTGAAGGCGCTCGAGGAAGTTGTGGACGACATCGGTCCCATGGCAGAAGCAGAGGCTCGTGTCCTTTCTTCAGCTGCACTAACGCGTGTCTTCAGCCATCTGCACCTTCGTGACCCCAGCGTTCGTCTTGACGAGCTGCTGGAGCCTATGGCTGATGAACACTGCACGGCTGCCGCCGCAGCCGTGAAAGGTCAAGTGGAGGCCCTGCTGAAGAAGTTCCGTGGCTTCGCTTCCGCGCCTTCGACCGGAGGCACCGCCACTCCTGCAGCTCCGACCGGTGGCCAAGACGAAGGCGACATCATCAAGGGAGGAGTGCCTCTCGCGGGCGTCGATGATGTTCAGGGATGACCTGCAGCTCCTTTCCTGTTTTATTCCTGCAACAAGCACCATGCCTCGTGGAGGCGTTAAACTTGCATTTGATATTGTGAGAACAATATGTCTTGTAATATTTTCTTTGAGATTTTGCGATTTTTCTTCCTATTTGCTTTGCGTTCTGCGTCAGCAGAGCCCGGCCCCGCGCATACCTCAGCCGCCGTTGGGCCGACCGGAGACCAGGACGGACCCAAGGAGTGAGGGGCTACGTGACCAGTTAGGCTCCTGAGTCGCGATGCTCAGGAGTCCCCCTTGACGCGCAAACAACTTATAGGAAGGAGACGCGGGGATAGGTTTGGTGTTCTACGTCAGCAGAGCCCGGCCCCGTGCATACCTCAACTGCCATTGGGTCGACCGAAGACCAGGACGGACCCAAGGACTGAGGGGCTATGTGACCAGTTAGACTCCTGAGTCGCGATGCTCAGGAGTCCCCCTTGACGTGCAAACAACCTTCATACCTTTGCCCAGCCGAGGCTCGGCTTGGGAGGGGCGCGCGACGACTAGGTCCGGGGGACCTGGCTGGGTGCCGTACGCTTGGGCGTGACCCGAGCGCAGCCCCCGTGCCCCCGGGGCGTGTACAACCCCGCCCTGACATGTGGCTTGCACGGCAGGGCTAGACGAGGTGTATCTGGGCACTCGTGAGCCAGCGTTGAGAATCACGAGGACCTACCTCAAGGCGGGTTGCGCCTGGTCTTGGTTTTTGTTCGTTGTGCTTGTCCTGTGAGGTGGTTAGACAACCTGCGCCGAACGAATCTCCTGAGGTTATCGCGTGAGAAGGCCAAGCACCAACGGCCCCAGGAGGTGACGTGAACGGGGCCGGCCCGCTAGACAGAGCTCAGCCGTTGGATTTACCAACGCTGCAGGGACGGGCCCGAGCACAAACGCCGTGCCTAACCCTCTCACGCGAAGGATCCTGAAGAAAGACGGCCGGCGCGCGGCTCCCATGGTGGGTGATGATCGAGCAGGTGATAGTCATAGGTAGATTAAGCATGGAAGCAACTGGCTTAGGTAAATGCAGAGAAGATACATGCCACTTGGTCAGGCCCGAGCGACTTGGGATGATGCAGCCCGAGGGGCGCTCCCAACAAGGTAAGCTAAAGACATAAAAAGGGATACATGCCATAGGGATGGACCCACGCGGCTTGGGAATGATGCAGCCCTGAGGGCGCTCCCAGCTAAATAAACTTCGAAAATGTCACCTGGTTCTGTTGATGAAGGGATGTTGGGGCAGCTGAAGGTACGTCGAGGAGGTACGCGGTGAAGGGGTTGTTCCTCACGAGCCGCCGGGGCCCTAAGACTCGGGAGGCTCTGTAGGTCCAGGCGGTTCCTTGAGGACTGTCCCCATCTCTCTCAAGACGGCGTGGTGCCTGGCCTCCTGAGTCGCCAGGGCGCACTGCAAGTTACGCTGATAGGCAGACGCCACGCTCGGCAGGCCAAAAGGCATGCGAACGTAGCTGTGCGGTGGGCCCTCGCAGCGTCCCACGCGCGAAGGCTGGAAGGGCTCCTGAGACGCGGCTCTATTGAGCCCTGGGACGTTGATGCAGACACGCAGCCCGACATCCTCGCCTGGATGGGAGGCTGCGCCAGGTGAACGGCAATCGCCGCGCCCTTGCATCTTGTAGCTCCTGGGTGGTCTTGGTGATGAACTCCTGAGCGGTGGGCGCTCCCTGCCCTGTGTTCTCCTGAGGGGAATGTGCCATGAAGCATGCCTCCAAGTGGTGCCCAATCGCCTCCCTCGTGATGTTGGCAAGGTCTGAGGCCCTCCAGAAGAGAGCCCCTGAGCCCTGCCCGAGAAGGGTGCCGGGCGCGCTTTCCTATGCAATGGAGGGAGGCACCCCTGGTGCAGGCGCTGATCCTGACGAGGTTCCACTACCGACGCCACCCCCCCGAGGTCCTGCGCAGAGCAGCTGCTTCTTCTTCTTGGGGGTGGCCTTAGGAGGGCGTTTGCCCTTGCTGTCGGGGTCGTCGATTGCTGCAGCTTGGAAGGCGCGCTCGAGGGAGCACACCGCATCTCTTTCTTCGCACGGGAACATGATGATTCCGCCGCTTCCTGGCATCTTGAGAACATTGTAGCCGTGATGAGTCACCACCATAAACTTGGCCAGGGCCGGATACCCGAGGATGGCATTGTACAACAGACGGATGTGTGTGACTTCGAAGTCGATGATCTCGGTGCGATAGTTGTTGCGTTCTCCGAAGGTGACGGGAAGGCGGACCTGCCCGATCGGGGTAGTGGAGCCGTCGGTCACTCCTGAGAAAGGCTTGGTGGGCTGAAGCTAGTCATACGACACTTGGAGGTTGTCAAACGTGTCGACTGACAGGACGTTGAGCCCTGCGCCGCCGTCGATGAGGGTCTTGGTGACTTGCACATTGCTGATGACTGGGGAACAAAGCATCGGGAGGGTGCCAGCGATAGCCGCGCACTTGAGCTGATCTGCTGAGCTGAACGTGATGGCGCACTTGGACCATCTGAGCGGGCCCGTGGCCTCGAGCTTGGGGAGGACTGCATTCACTTCTCGAGCAAACTGTTTGAAGATACATTGTGAGGCTGGGGCTTGAGCTCCGCCCAAGATGCAGGCGATAGCACGCGGCTCCTGGAAGCCCCCAGCCCCCTCGTCTTGATGGTGGTCGTCATTCCTTCTTGGTGGTGGCGGTAGTGGAGGAAGACCGGCGTTGCCCTGAGGACGATCCTCACGAGGCTGGTCCCTCCAAGCGCCCTCGCGAGGCTGATCCTGCCAGCGGTCCTCACGAGGCCGGTCGTGCCACTCCTAGCGCGGGCCACGGTCATCCCAGCGTCCGCCACCACGTCCTCCTCCTCGGCCGTAGCCCTGGTCGTTGCGCTCGGGGCGTCGACCGAAGCGTCCTTCTCGAATGGCTCTGAGCTCTTGACAGTCGCTGGTGTTGTGGCTATGCAGGTTATGGAAGGCGCAGAACGGTCGGTTGCTCTTGGATGACTCGGGCTGGTCTCTGCCGCGCTTGGTGTCCGGCTCCGCCGCGAGCACGGCTGCTCCCTTGCACTTCACGTCCTTGGCCTTGGCTTTCTTGTCCTTCAGGTCCACAACCGGGAGCTTGAGGAGGGAGAGGCGCCCCTCCTCAGCTCTTGCGCACTTGGTCGCCAGGTTAAACAGCTCCAGAGACGTGCATAGCTCCTCATGGATGGCGAGCTCCTCCTTCATCTTGACGTCGCGGACGCCATCAAAGAACGCGGAGATGATGGCCTCGTCCGTCACCTTGGGGACCTTGAGGCGAACGTTGTTGAAGCGCTGGATGTACTTCTGGAGGGTCTCTCCTGGTTGTTGCTTGACGCGGCGTAGGTCACCCGTGGCCAGTGGGCAGTCGCGAGTGCCCTGGAAGTTGGTGACGAAGCGGTCGCGCATCTCGTCCCAGGAGGAGATCGAGCCCAGAGGCAGGTTCAGGAGCCAGGAGCGGGCACCATCCTTGAGATCCATGGGGAACCAGTTCGCCATGACTTTCTCGTCGCCGTTGGCCGCCTCGATGCTCAGCTCGTAGAGCTGCAGGAACTCCGCGGGGTCGAGGGTGCCGTCGTAGCGAGGAGGCAGATCCGGCTTGAACTTGCCCGGCCAGGCGACGCTACACAGCTCAGGGGTGAAGGCGCGGCAGCTGGCCGTGGTTACCAGGGCCCGTCTTGGAGGTGGAGCATGGTCTTGGCACCCGCGCGCCGCCACGGCAAGCGGCGCGGGGCCCTGCCGCGACAAGCGATCCTGACGTGGCGGTGCGGGGAGTGGTGGAGCGTTCTCTTGCGGTCGAGGGACTTCTTGACAGCTTCTTTCTTCACGCGCGGGCGCCGGACGCGGTGGGTCGCGCCATGGAGCCGCGCGCCTTGGCGCCAGGGCGCCATCTTGGTGCAGAGGTGGTGGAGGTGCTCTGTGAGCTACGCCGCCTGCGGCCGGCGGAGGGCATGGCAGCGAGAGGGACGGCACATAGGAGCCCCCTGCGACGCTGACAAGCTCGGCGATGCAGTCGAGCCAGTCCTCGTAGAGGTCGTCGACTGGGCGGTAGCGCAGGAGCTCGTGCGCCATGAGGAGCACGGCCCGTGCGTCCGTGGGAGTGCGACGAGCGTGAGACGACGAACCAGCGGGAGTCAGCGACGGAGTGGCAGTGCGGCCGTCCTGCCGCACCGAGGGGTGCAACGAGGATGCTTGCTTCTCGTTCCCCGCCGGGCCGGTGGCGGCGTTGGCGGCAGGCGACGGAGAACGACGGGGTGGCTCGCCGACGGGAGCCGTCTGAGCGACGTGGGTGGCGAGGGCAGCCCGGCGCTCAGCGTGAGCGCGGCGTGCGTCCGCCATGGAGATGATGAAGCAACGGGACGCGAAGCGATAGTAGGGAAGCCTCGGCGCACCCGTACATGGCGCGCCAAATGTCGGATTTCGGGTTCCGGCAAAACCCTCAAGGTTCGAACACTGGGGTGCGCATGAAGATCTCCCCCTACCGATCCACGTCCTAGCTTTGCTAAGATCTTACGGACTAACTCGACGAACTCGCAACACAAAGGACACGAGATTTATAATGGTTCGGGCCACCGTTGTGGTGTAATTCCCTACTCCAGTGTGGTGGTGGTGGATTGCCTCTTGGGCTGAGGATGAACAGTACAAGGGGAAGAACAACCTCCTGAGGCGAGGTGTTCTTGTGCTTGGTGGGTGTGAGGATGAACTGAATGAGTTCGAGACCAGCTGCCTCCTACTGTGGTGGCTAATCCTATTTATAGAGGCCCTGGTCCTCTCCCCAAATATTGAGCAGGAAGGGAGCCAACAACGGCCAATTTGAAAGGGGACAACTAGTACAGCTTATCCTGACAAAAGCAGTCTTCGCCTGCAAAAGGCTCTGGTGGTGACGCCGCCTTGGGCTCCATGATGACCTCCGTCTTGCCGTCCTGCTGGTCTTGGTCTCGTTGCACCGATATGGAAACCTTTGCCTGACGCCTCGGTACTCCGCGCCTGCGCTTGCCTCCTTAGCACCAAAGAGGAAACAAGGACACTGCGTGCGCTGGCGCCCGCCTGGCCTTGATCGTCATGGCTCACGTCACGAGAACCTCGCGAGGTTTGCCTTGCCTTGATCTCTCCGCTCCTCGCGAGCCAACCTGGTGAGGCCGCTCCCGAGGGGGTCTTGTGTCGTCCGCCTCGTGAGGCTTGGCCCCTCGCGAGGGTCTTGAGTGCTTGTTGGTGAAGATGGGTCGCACGGGCCCGCTCGCAGAGCCACGCCGCGGGCCGCAGGCAGGCAAGTCTGGGGACCCCCGTTCCCAGAACGCCGACAGTATCTACGGGTGCCGTCGATACCAACACTTTCCAAGGAATTTATTATTTGACAACATAAAGTAAATTTCTTTTTCATTTCAGGACTGGGCATCCCTATTACCGCCGTACTCTCGTGCAATGACAAGTGAATAAACACTCATCTTGAGAATAACACATATAGCATGGAAAATATTGGCCACCCCGTGCCGCTTCATGAGCGGTACGGGCACACAAAAAGGAAATTCATTTTGAAAATTAGAGTTGGCACATACAAAATTACTTAGAACGGCATGGAAATACCGCATATAGGTAGGTATGGTGGACTCAAATGGAAAAACTTGGTTTAAGTATTTTGGATGCCCAAGTAGTATTTCTACTTAGTACAAGTGGAGGCTAGCAAAAAGATTGAGAAGCAACCAACCAAGAAATGAAAATTCACATAAACGAGCATTAAGCATAACTAACACCGAATAATGCACCACAAGTAGGATGTAATTTCATTGCATAACTATTGACTTTCGTGCTTGCATAGTGAATCACAAACCTTAACACCAATATTCTTACTAAAGCACAATTACTCACGAACATGCCTAACATATTATTATCTCCATATCGCAAAACTATTGCAAGGAATCAAACTTATCATATCCAATGATCTACATGAAAGTTTTTATTATATCCTTCTTGAATATCCATCACTTTGGGACCAATTTCATAGCTTGTGCACATTTTCATCACTATTATCAACTCTCAAAATAATATAAGTGAAGCACAAGAGTAAATGACAAGCTACTCCAAAAAGATATAAGTGAAGATCAAGCGAGTAGTTTAGTAAATGGGTAGCTATTTGAGGACTCTCTCTTATGTCAAAACCTTCAGATCTAAGTATTTTATTAAAACATCAAGCAAAACCAAATAAAATGACATTCCAAGAATAGCACACATCATGTGAAGAAGCAAAAACTTAGGCTCAACCGAGGCTAACCGATAATTGTTGATGAAGAAAGGTGGGATGCCTACTGGGGCATCCCCAAGCTTAGATGCTTGAGACTTCTTGGAATATTATCTTGGTATGCCTTGGGAATCCCCAAGCTTGAGCTTTTGTGTCTCGTTAATTCCTTCTATATCCCGGTTTCCCTAAATCTTTAAACTCCATCCACACAAAACTCAACAAGAACTCGTGAGATAAGTTAGTATAAATCAATGCAATAACCTTATCATTATCTACTGTAGCAAATCACTAAAATTATAATTTAACATTGCATACTAAATACCTCTGCATATTTAATACTCCTATCCTCAAATAGAATCATCAAACAAGCAAACATATGCAAACAATGCAAATATAACAACAATCTGCCAAAACAGGACATTCTATAAAGGATGCAAGAAGATTCATACTTCTTTAACTCCAAAAATTCTAAAAATTTACCACACTGTAGAAAATTTATCATAGCTTACTGTGTAAAAATTTCAAGATTTATGACGTTCTAAAATTTTGCAACAATTCGAACAATGATAGAAAACTTTCTGTTTTCAAAACAGCAACATATACACTTGCAAAATAAGCATGGTAAAGGCTATACTTGACATTTTTATTTAAATTAAAGATGCAAAACATTATTCTAAATAACATCAAGCAAATCCTAACAAAATAAAATGACACTCCAAGCAAAACACATATCATGTGACGAATAAAAATATAGCTCCAAGTGAGGTTATCAATAATGTTGAAGACGAAAGAGGGGATGCCTTCCGGGGCATCCCCAAGCTTAGTTGCTTGGGTCTTCCTTGAATATTACATTGGGGTGCATTGGGCATCCCCAAGATTAGGGTCTTGCCACTCCTTATTCTCCTCATATCGATATCTCACCCAAAACTTGAAAACTTCAATCAGACAAAACTTAACGGAACTTCATGAGATAGGTTAGTATGATAAAGACAAATCATTCACTTTGGTACTGTCAAGACAAGATTCATAATTGTTCTGACACAATGCCTACTATAGCTTATCATTTCCACAATTTATATTGAGCAATATAAGCCATAGAAACTAGAAAACAAGCAAATTATGCATTGAAAAAAGAATATGTCAAAAACAGAACAGTCTGTAATGATCTGGACAATGCTGTACTTTTGTTACTCCACAAATTCTGAAAAATTAGGAAAACGTAGACAATTTGTATATCAATAATGTGTCAAAAATTCAGAATTTTACGTTCCAGTAAATTTAGAAAATTCTGTTGAAAGAAAAAGTTTCTGTTTTTGCACAGAATCAAGTCAACTATCATCCACACTATCCCGAAGGCTTTACTTAGTACTTTATTAAAACAAAAGCTATAAAGCATGATTACTATAAATAGCCTAATCATGTGAACACACAAAAATAGTAGGTAATAGTGTTGGGTTGTCTCCCAACAAGTGCTTTTCTTTAATGCCTTTTAGCTAGGCATGATGATTTCAATGATGCTCACATAGAAGTAAAGAATTGAAACATAATGGGAGCATCATGAAACACATGGCAAGCACATTTAAGTCTAACCCACTTCCTATGCTTAGGGATTTTTTGAGCAAACAATTTACGGGAGCAAGAATCAACTAGCATAGGAAGGCAAAACAAGCAAAACTTCAAGATTTTCAACACATAGAGAGGAAACTTGATATTGTTGAGATATGTAGAAGCATATATTCCTCTCTCATAATAATTTTCAGTAGCATCATGAATGAATTCAACAATATAAATATCACATAAAGCATTATTTTCATGATCCATAAGCATAGCAATTTTATCACTCTCCACATAAGCAAATTTATTCTCATCAATAGTAGTGGGAGCAATTTCAACAACATAACTATCATGTGCTACTTGGTTGACATAATCAAATTGAAAATTAAAATCATGATGAGAAGTTTCATGGTTATCACTATTCTTTATAGCATACATGTCATCACCATAATCATCATAGATAGCAACTTTGTTCTCATCATAATCAATTGAAACATCTTCCAAAATAGTGGATTCATCACTAAATAAATTCATGACCTCTCCAAATCCACTTTCATAAATATAATCATCATAAATAGGAGGCATGCTTTCATCATAATAAATATTCTCATCAAAACTTGGGGGACTAAATATATCATCTTCATCATCAAACATAGCATCCCCAAGCTTGAAGCTTTGCATGTCATTAACATCATGGATATTCAAAGAATTCATACTAGCAACATTGCAATCATGCTCATCATTTATGCAAAACATTTTATTGAATTCTTCTTCTACCAATTGAGCACAATTTTCCTTTCCATCATTTTCAAGAAATACATGATAAAGACGAATAATATGAGGTAACCTCAATTCCATTTTTTGTAGTTTTGTTTTATAAACCAAACTAGTGATAAACAATAAACTAAAAGATTCAATTGCAAGATATAAAGATATACCTTCAAGCACTCACCTCCCCGGCAATGGGTAGGGGATCGCAACAGTTTTCGAGGGTAGAGTATTCAACCCAAATTTATTAATTCAACACAAGGGGAGCCAAAGAATATTCTCAAGTATTAGCAGTTGAGTTGTCAATTCAACCACACCTGGATAACTTAATATCTACAGCAAAGTATTTAGTAGCAAAGTAATATGGAAGTAACGGTAGCAAAAGTAATATTTTTGGGTTTTGTAGTGATTGTAACAGTAGCAACGGAAAAGTAAATAAGCGAAGAATAATATGTGGAAAGCTCGTAGGCATTGGATCGGTGATGGAGAATTATGCCAGATGCGGTTCATCATGTAACAGTCATAACATAGGGTGACATAGAACTAGCTCCGATACATCAATGTAATGTAGGCATGTATTCCGAATATAGTCATACGTGCTTATGGAAAAGAACTTGCATGACATCTTTTGTCCTACCCTCCCGTGGCAGCGGGGTCCTAATGGAAACTAAGGGATATTAAGGCCTTCTTTCAATAGAGTACCGGACCAAAGCATTAACACATAGTGAATACATGAACTCCTCAAACTATGGTCATCACCGGGAGTGGTCCCGATTATTGTCACTTCGGGGTTGCCGGATCATAACACATAGTAGGTGACTATAGACTTGCAAGATAGGATCAAGAACTCACATATATTCATGAAAACATAATAGGTTCAGATCTGAAATCATGGCACTCGGGCCCTAGTGACAAGCATTAAGCATAGCAAAGTCATAGCAACATCAATCTCAGAACATAGTGGATACTAGGGATCAAACCCTAACAAAACTAACTCGATTACATGATAGATCTCATCCAACCCATCACCGTCCAGCAAGCCTATGATGGAATTACTCACGCACGGCGGTGAGCATCATGAAATTGGTGATGGAGGATGGTTGATGATGACGACAGCGACGGATTCCCCTCTCCGGAGCCCCGAACGGACTCCAGATCAGCCCTCCCGAGAGGTTTTAGGGCTTGGCGGCGGCTGCGTATCGTAAAACGCGATGAATCCTTCTCTCCGATTTTTTCTCCCCGAAAGTGAATATATGGAGTTGGAGTTGAGGTCCGTGGAGCGTCAGGGGGCCCACGAGGCAGGGGGCGTGCCCAGGGGGGCAGACACGCCCCCACCCTCGTGGACAGGGTGTGGGCCCCCTGACGTGGATTCTTCTTCCAGTATTTTTAATATTTTCCAAAAATATGTTCCGTGGAGTTTCAGGTCATTCCGAGAACTTTTGTTTCTGCACATAAATAACACCATGGCAATTCTGCTGAAAACAACGTCAATCCGGGTTAGTTCCATTCAAATCATGCAAGTTAGAGTCCAAAACAAGGGCAAAAGTGTTTGGAAAAGTAGATACGACGGAGACGTATCACCCTACAACCAAATAACAAAGAGTCTCTTGTGTCCCCAACACACCAAATACAATGGTAATTTGTATAGGTGCACTAGTTCGGCAAAGAGATGGTGATACAAGTGTAGTGATGATAGTAGATATTAATTTTTGTAATAGTAACAATGAAAAACAGCAAGGTAGCAAGTTACAAAAGTGAGCACAAACATTATTGCAATGCTTGAAAACAAGGCCTAGGGTCCGTACTTTTGCTAGTGCAATCTCTCAACAATGCTAATATAATTGGATCATATAACCATGCCTGAACATGCGATGAAGAATCACTCCAAAGTTCCTATCTAGTGGAGAACATAAGATGAAATTGTTTGTAGGGTACGAAACCACCTCAAAGTTATCCTTTCCGATCAATCTATCCAAGAGTTCGTACTAAAATAACCACAAGTTATCCTTTCTGATCGATCTATCTAAGAGTTGGTACTAAAAGAACACCATATGATACACATCAACCAACTCTAATGTCACCTAGATACTCCAATGTCACCGCGAGTATCCGTGAGTTGATTATGCGATATGCATCAAACAATTTCATATTCATAATACTCAATCCAACACAAAGAACCTCAAAGAGTGCCCCAAGATTTCTGCCGGAGAAACAAGGACGAGAACATGCATTAACCCCTATGCATAGATTACCCAAATGTCACCTCGGGAATCCGCGAGTTGAGTGCCAAAGCACATATCAAGTGAATCAATATGATACCCCATTGTCACCACGGGTATTCATAGCAAGACATACATCAAGTGCACTCAAATCCATAAAAGTAATCAATCCGATAACAACGACATCTCAAAGAGAAAACTCAATTCATCACAACAAGATAGAGAGGGAGAAACACCATATGATCCAACTATATTAACAAAAGCTCACAATACATCAAGATCATGCCAAATCAAGAATACGAGAGAGAGAGAGAGAGATTAAACACATAGCTACTGGTACAAACCCTCAGCCTCGAGGGTGGACTACTCCCTCCTCATCATGGTGCCCATAGGGATGATGAAGATGGTTTCCTATGATGATTTCCCCCTCCGGAAGGGTGCCGGAACGGGGTCTAGATTGGTTTTTCGTGGCTACAGAGGCTTGTGGCAGCGGAACTTCTGATCGAGGGTTATTTTTGGGGGTTTCTATATTTATAGGATTTTTTGGCGTCGGTTTCACACGAAGATGGGCCTCGAGGTGACCACAACCCACCTGCACACAGGCAAGAGCCCAAGTGCGCCCTGGAGAGTTGTGCTCACCTCCTTCACCTTCTAGCCCCCCCACGAAGCTTCTAGTGCCTCTTTTGTTCCAAAAAAATCATCAAAAAGTTTCGTTGCATTTGGAGAACTTTTATTTCTGCACAAAAAACAACACCACGGTAGTTCTGCTGAAAATAGCGTCTATCCCGGTTACTTCCATGCAAATCATACCAAAACCATATAAAATTGTTGTAAACATGGCATGAATACTTCATAAATTATAGATACATTGGAGAAGTATCAGCAACTGTCAAGAGTCATAAGAAATCACCTTGCGCTCTTGCATTAGGACACAACCTAATCCTTGACGGGATGCGTCGCAATAGATCACAAAGTCCTTGCGAGTATCTGGGGGAGCAAGCACTGGGGCAGACGTCAACTGGTCTCTGAGTGTCTGAAAACTTTCCTGGCATTTTGATGACCACTCAAACTTCTTGCCCTTGTGGAGCAGGCCAGTCAATGGTTTTGCAGTCTTGGAGAAGTTCTCGACAAAGCGACAGCAATAACTGGCGAGTCTGAGAAAACTTCTAACTTGCTTGACATTCTTCGGAGGAGTCTAGTCAAGAATAGCCTGAACTCATTCTGGATTGACAGCAATGCCTGCTGCCGAAATCACATGGCCAAGATAGGTCACTTCTGGTAACCAGAATTCGCACTTGGATTATTTGGCATAAAGCTGATGTTCACGAAGCTTCTCCAATACAAGACAAAGATGTTCAACATGTTCTACTTCATTCTTGGAGTAGACCAGAATATCATCAAGATAAACCATGACGAATTTGTTGAGGTAATCCATGAAGATGTAGTTCATCAATCGAGAGAAGGTGGCTGGAGCATTGGTTAAGCCAAAGGACATGACAATGTACTCGTATGAACCATAGCGAGTAACAAGGGCAGTTTTCAGAATGTCCTCTTCACAAACTCTAATCTGGTGGTATCCTAATCTCAAATCGAGTTTAGAGAATACCGAGGAACCAATAAGTTGATCATACAGATCGTTGATCCGGGGAAGCAGATATTTGTTCTGACTTGTTGCCTGGTTGATAGGTCAGTAGTCTTGGACCAAACGATTCGTACCATCCTTCTTCTTAACAAAGGGAGAAGGGCACCCCAAGTGGAAGAACTGGGGCGAATGAAACCCTTACAAAGTGACTTGTCGATTTCCTCCTTAAGTTCAAGGAGTTCATGCGGCGACATCTTGTATGGGCGCTTGGCAATAGGAGTGGTGTCTGGTTTCAATTCTATGACAAATTAGACAGCTCTAGCAGGGGGTACTCCTGGACGTTCCTCTGGCAAGACATCTTGAAAGTCGCAAACAAGTGGAACATTCTCGATTCCCTCAAGAGGTGAAGCGCTCAACGCATTGAGGGCATATATCTGGGTTTCGGCATTTTGGACTACCTGCTCTTAATTAGTAGTTCATTATCTGGTCGGAAGGGTGTGTAAGTTGGACTATCTTAGTGGCACAGTCAATCAAGGCGTTATGGGCTTTCAGCCAATCCATACCGAGGATGACATCAATGTTGGAAGACTTGAGGAGGATGAGAGAGGCAAGGAATTGCACCCCTTCAATTTCAATGGGGGTATCATGGGTGTAGCGACCAGACCTCAAATGGTCTGTGCTGCTGTGCACCAGTGTCATCCCTGGATCAGTAATGCTGACACGCACAGTACAAATGGATGATTTATAACAGAGTAGCAATCACACACTTATTACATCGAATATCTCCAAAGAGATTAAGTATGATAAACATGGCTTAAGGCCATCTAATAACGATAACAACGGAAGACTTGGAAGATAAGTGAGTCCATCAACTCCAGCGGCATCACTGAGTATAGGACCACGACCTAAGGCACCTTACTCGTCGTCTGAAAAGTCTGCAACATGAAACGTTGCAGCCTGAAAACGGGTTAGCACATAGAATATGCTGGCAAAGTAACACATAGAGAGCAATGAACAATAATAATGCTATACTATATGCATATATGGCTGGTGGAAAGCTCTATGGTTACAGTTTTGCGAAAAGCCAATTTTATCCTACTGCAAAGGAATAAATTTTATTTAACTATCATGGTGGTTGAAACATTGAGAAGGTACCTCCAACTCAATCCCAATTAAGTGTCATCATTAACCCAACAAAATTAATTATAAGTATCACGGTGATGAGATTCAATGATAATCCAGGTACTAGATACTCAAGTTGTCCATAACCGGGGACACGGCTAATCATGATCAGTTTGTACACTCTGCAGAGGTTTGCGCACTTTTCCCCACAAGACTCGATCGCCTCCGCTTGATTCTCGCACTGCATGATGTTTGAGAAACGGATGACCGAGACACAGTCTTTCAGAAACAATCACTCTTTACTCTGGATGGACCGGTACACCTACTTTCCCCTACATCTGCTAGTCCACCTCTTCAAGAGATCCTGTAACCTACTCAGCTATGCTAGAGCCCATAATAGCTTGTGGCTGCACACGGAAGTTTCTAGCATGAATAATCTTATGATCCCTTTGAGCCTGGGTGGCGGACCTTATACATACAGACAACACTGGGTTCTCCAGGTGCCTCAATCCACCCAGATGTGAGTTTTAGTTGCCACCTTAAGTTGAACCATTAATAAACATCTCACATCTGTCATGAATATCTCTCAAACCCAATCCACGTCTACGAGCATAGCATGGCAATATAATAGCAACGTAGAAGTAACTCCCAAGGGTTTGATAAGAAAACAGGTAATAGGTACTACCTCAACTACTTCCCAGATACCCACAATTTAATTAGATCCTAATCATGCAATGTTTGAGGAATAGATCTAATGCAATAAAAACTGGGTATGAACGGGGTATGATCAAAGTGTTACTTGCCTTGCTGATGATCCGCAAAACCTAGCGATTCGAAGTAACAAGCGGCACACTCCGGGTACTCTATCGCAAACAAACAAACATGCAATCAGTACTCATCTAATGCACAGGTAAAACTCGAATGAAAGATCCAACCAGAAAGTTCAACTTAAGAACTCCGGTTTGCAAAAAGAATCAACTCGAAAGAAGCAACGAAAGTCAAACGGCGAAAGAAAGAAACTTCGTTTGCTAATCTGGATCTAGGTCAAATTTTACTGTAGCAAAAACTTGTTTGGGTAGATTAAACGGAAAAAGAATTTCGAGACGAAACTCTAGGCGCTTGAATCGCCTGATTCCGATAAACGAGCGAGAAGTTAAACGGATTCGAAAATTCGATCAGAAATCGAATCTGAGAAAAATAACGAGAAAAATCCGATGAAAAAGAAAAACGGACGAACGGTTAAATAACGGACGTTCGTTAACAGAGAAAAACCGACGAACGCGTTCGTTAAAACGAACGGTTCGGTGAACGCTCGCAAAATAAGAAAACCGAAAAAAAACCGATCTAGGGTTTATTTATTTATTTTAAAACTAAGGGTTTTTTTTTACAGAAAACCGGTCAACGACGGGAAAACGGCCGGCGGCAGTACCTCGACGGCGGGCTCCGGCGAGGGGCTCCGGCGGCGCGGGGCTCGGCGGCGGGGTGCGGGGCTCGGGGAGGCGGCGAGGGGCGGCGGCTCCGGGGCTCCCGGCGGCGGCGGCGGGCGAGGCAACCGGCGGCGGCGGCGGGTGAGTTGCGTGCGGGCGGCGGCGGCGATGTCGGCGGCGGCGGCTCGAGGTGAGGAGAGACGAGGGGGGGTATTTAAGGAGGGGGGGCTAGGGCGGCTTGGGGAAGGGGTCGGCCGGCGGTGTCGTGCGGCGGCCGGACTCGGGCGGCGAGCTCCCGTGCGGGAAGAGGAGAGGCTGCGGGCGGGCCGTCGGCTGGGCCTTTGGCCCAGTCGGCGCGGGCGTTTTAAAAAAAAATAAGTTCCGCGTAAAATATTGCGTAGAAAAATAAATAAAAATCAGAAAAATATGAAATAAATTTTCCCCGTCTAGTTAGAAAATCTAGAATAGGGTGAACATTTTTAAAATCAAAAATAAATATTTTGAAAACATGCAATATTTTTAATGCAATAAAAATTGCAAATAAAATCCAAATAAATTCCAAATAATGTTTTTAACATTTTTCCTCCAGTATTTCAATTGTTTTGGAGAAGTCATATTTTTCCCTCTCGTTTATTTAAAATGAAATATTTTTTTGGAGAGAAAAATAATTAAAACCAAAATCCTCGTTGGAAAATTAATATGAAAAAAATTCGGGAAAATCCCCAACTCTCTCCGAGGGTCCTTGAGTTGCTTAGGATTTATCGAGGATTTGTCAAAAATGCAATAAAACATGATATGCAATGGTGATCTATGTATAACATACCAAATTGAAAATTTGGGATGTTACAAACCTACCCCCCTTAAGATGAATCTCGCCCTCGAGATTCGGGTTGGCTAGAAAACAGGTGGGAGTGGTTTTTCCGTAGATCTTCCTCTCGCTCCCAGGTGGCTTCATCCTCCGTGTGGTGACTCCACTGGACTTTGCAAAACTTGATAACCTTGCTGTGGGTAACTCGGCTGGCATACTCGAGAATCTTAACTGGTTTCTCCTCATAAGTCAAATCACTTTCCAACTGAATCGCTTCTAGTGGCACAGTATCCCTCAGTGGTATCTCAGCCATCCCTGCGTGGCACTTCTTCAACTGTGAAACATGAAATACATCATGTACTCCAGACAATCCTTCGGGCAATTCCAGCTTGTAAGCAACTTCTCCCATACGTTCCAACACTCTGTATGGTCCGATAAAACGGGGCGCTAACTTTCCCTTAACTCCAAAGCGCTTCACTCCTCGAAGGGGTGATACTCGAAGATACACTCTGTCTCCGACTTCGTGAACTGTCTCTTTTCGTTTAGAATCAGCATAACTCTTCTGCCTGGACTGGGCTACCTTGAGTCTATCGCGAATCAACCTCACTTTCTGTTCCGACTCCTTAATCAAATCTGGTCCAAACAGCTGACGATCTCCAACTTTGTCCCATAACAACGGTGTTCTACACCTCCTTCCGTACAAAGCTTCGAAAGGGGCCATCTTCAAACTGGTTTGATAACTGTTGTTATACGAAAACTCCGCATATGGCAAATTGTCGTCCCAACTAGATCCATAATCTAGTGCACATGCTCTCAACATGTCCTCCAAAATCTGGTTGACTCTCTCGGTCTGTCCATCTGTCTGTGGGTGAAATGCTGTACTAAATTCCAGCCTGGTTCCCAATGTTTCATGTAGCTGCTTCCAAAACTTCGAGGTAAATTGGGTTCCTCTGTCTGATACAATGGTCCTCGGAACTCCATGCAAACATACTATCCTGGTCATGTATATCTTGGCCAACTTAGCACTGGTGTAAGTGGTCTTCACTGGAATAAAATGAGCCACTTTCGTCAATCGATCAACTACAACCCATATCGAGTCATAGCCTGAACGAGTCCTGGGTAATCCTGTGATAAAATCCATGCCTATTTTATCCCACTTCCATTCGGGTATCGGCAATGGCTGTAGCAATCCTGCTGGCTTCTGATGCTCTGCCTTCACTCTCTGACATACATCACAAACTGCTACATACTCCGCAATATCCTTCTTCATTCCGGTCCACCAGAAAGTATTCTTCAAATCCAAATACATCTTGGTATTTCCTGGGTGAATCGAGTACGGTGAATCATGGGCTTCTTGCAAAATCAACTTCCTGATCTCCGGATCATTTGGCACATATACGCGATCCTCGAACCATAAGGTATCGTGCTCATCCTCACGAAATCCCTTGGATTTTCCTTTTCTCATCTTCTCTTTTATCTCTTTAATCTCCTTGTCTATCTTCTGAGCTTCTCTGATCCTTTCCATCAAGGTAGACTGAATCTCCAATGTCGCTAAATAGCCTCTTGGGACTATCTCCAAACATAGCTCGCGTAGGTCCTCGACTAACTCCTGAGGTAACTCTCCTGTCATGAGGGTGTTGACATGACTCTTGCGGCTCAACGCGTCTGCTACTACGTTAGCCTTTCCAGGGTGATAATGCAATCTCATATCATAATCCTTAATAAGCTCCAACCATCTCCTCTGTCTGAGGTTTAACTCCTTCTGCGTGAAAATGTACTTCAAACTCTTGTGATCCGTGTACACCTCACAATAGTTTCCGATGAGAAAATGTCTCCATGTCTTCAATGCATGCACCACGGCTGCTAATTCCAAATCATGCGTAGCATAATTCTTCTCATGGGGTTTAAGTTGTCGTGAAGCATATGACACAACTCTTCCTTCCTGCATAAGCACTGCTCCAAGTCCTCGACGAGAAGCGTCGCAATAAACTTCATAATCCTTGCGTTGATCTGGCAGAATCAACACTGGTGAGGTAACCAATCGTTTCTTCAACTCTTGGAAACTAGCTTCACATTCCTCAGTCCAATTGAATTTGGTGTCCTTCTTCAATAGCTCAGTCATGGGCTTAGCAATCTTTGAGAAATTCTCGATAAATCTCCGGTAGTATCCTGCAAGTCCAAGGAAACTCCGGATTTCTCCAACTGTCGTGGGTGATTCCCAACTTGTCACTGTGTCAACCTTGGCAGGGTCTACTGCTATTCCTTCTCCAGAAATAACATGTCCAAGGAATCCAACTTCCTTCAACCAAAACTCACATTTGCTGAACTTGGCATATAACTGATGTTCTCTGAGCTTCTCACGTACCAATCGCAAATGCTCCTCATGCTCTTCTTCATCCTTGGAAAAGATTAAAATATCATCAATGAACACCACGACGAACTTATCCAAAAACTCCATAAACACTTTGTTCATCAAGTTCATGAAATAGGCCGGTGCGTTAGTCAGTCCAAATGACATAACGGTATACTCATACAATCCATATCTGGTGGTAAATGCCGTCTTGGGTATATCCTGCTCTCGAATCTTTAACTGATGGTATCCTGATCGTAGATCGATCTTGGAAAATACTTTAGCTCCTTGCAGGCGGTCAAACAAATCATTGATCATCGGCAGTGGGTACTTGTTTTTGATGGTCACTTCATTCAATCCTCGGTAATCAACAACCATCCTCAGCGATCCATCTTTCTTCTCCACTAGAAGTACTGGTGATCCCCAAGGTGACGAACTTGGGCGAATATAGCCTTTATCCAGTAACTCCTTGATCTGCTTCTTAATTTCCTCCAAATCCTTTGCGGGCATCCTGTACGGTCTCTTAGATATTGGCCCTGTGCCTGGCAAAAGTTCAATCAAGAACTCAATGTCTCTATCCGGTGGCATGCCTGGCAATTCTTCTGGAAATACATCCGGATAGTCTTTCACCACTGGTACTTCCTCCTGTACAACTCCTGATAAGGAATTCACTTGAGTCCTCTTCGGCATATGCCTGGATACATACTTGATCCTTTTTCCTTCCGGGGTGGTAAGCAAAATCGTCTTGCTGGCACAATCGATGTTTCCTCCATACAACGATAGCCAATCCATTCCCAAAATCACATCCAAACCTTGCGATTCCAAAACAATGAGGTCTGAGGGGAAAACATGCCTACCAATGGCCAACGGTATCTGAAAACATCCTTGGGTGGCCATATACTCTGCTCCTGGCGAGGTTACTAAACTCACGCTTCTTCATAGCCATAGCTCCTGCTGAAACATGAGCTGTACGGAAAGCTTGCTGAAACTGGTCCCATGTGACAGTGTCAATAGGGTGCGTGGCTGTATAATTCTCCCACCATGATGCTGCGGGTCCATCAAGCTGATGTGCGGCAAAACGCACTCTTTCCGCATCTGTGCATCCTGCAGTGATCAACTCCCTTCCAACTTTGCGGAGCCAATCATCTGCAACAATCGGCTCGGTGCTACTGGAAAACACCGGCGGGTTTAGCCTTAAGAAACAGGCTAAGTGGTCAACAGGTGGTGGTGGCGGTGGGTTGTTGTTGTTGTTGCCTTGGTTCTGAACTAACACTTGCATTAGGGCATTCTGTTGCTGAATCAACTGGGTGATCTCTGGCGGGAAAACAAATCCGGTGTCGCGTCTCGGAGGCATCTGATGGGTTTAGAAAAGATGAGAAATGAGAATAGAATGGGGTCTAGAGAGAAGACACTACCCATATGCTCATGAGACAAATTCAATCAATATCACTCAATCAATCCAAACAAGGCAAAACAATCGATCTGACTAGCGTTACAAAGTGCTTGAACTATTAAATGGGGGAAAACTACTACTGATATGGTGGTCTACTAGAAATTCTGATCCGTTGAAGACTCCATGATGTCTGCTCCAGCTTCATCAATCCATTCGTCTTCACTTGGTTCCGAGTCGGTGTCGTCGATGATGATGTAGTTACCCGGACAAGTGCATTCGTCGACTTCTGCTTTTGGCACTGGATTTCCCACGAATGCTCCAATCTTATTCTCCAGGTCGTCAATCTTCCCTACTAGTGCGTTGATTTCCTCCAAGTAATCTTCGCGTGTAGTCTTGAGTTCTTCTTGGAGTTCCTTGATCTTCGTGAATGCCTTCTTCAGTTCCTCCTTGTCCGTGCACATCTGGTTCTCCTGGCGACGAATATGTTGGTTCTGCTCCTGGATGAAAGCTGCAATTGATCCATCCTTCTTGGTCTTGATCATCTCCCATTGCGCGTCTCGACGTCCACAAATCTGGTAAATTGTATCCTTAAGCTCCTGGTGGTAGACTTCTCCAATGCGTCCCATGGCGAGGTGTGCGGCCATGCTCTTCCCTAAACTCCAAGTTGGTGCTTCGAAAACCAATCTTATGGCACTAAACATCCTTCCTGGAATGATAACTTGAATCTTCCAGCTCTCCTCTTCAGGTAAGGTGGCGTTGTAGGTTCCGGTGATGCTTGGTATTCCTATGTTCAAGTACTTGGTGACTTCCTTCAAATGTCGTCCAAACGGCGTGTCTTCATCTGGTTGCATGAACTTGCTCCTTACATTCGCCATTCCTAAAAGAGTAGAAAGTGGAGAGGGGTCAGAAATAAGAAGAGAGAAGCTTTCTAGGGCTTAAGCTTAGTGGTCGTGTCCTACAGTCAACGTGTGCTCTGATACCAACTTTGTAGCGACCAGACCTCAAATGGTCTATGCTGCTGTGCACCAGTGTCATCCCTGGATCAGTAATGCTGACACACACAGTACAAATGGAGGATTTATAACAGAGTAGCAATCACACACTTATTACATCGAATATCTCCAAAGAGATTAAGTATGATAAACATGGCTTAAGGCCATCTAATAACGATAACAACGGAAGACTTGGAAGATAAGTGAGTCCATCAACTCCAGCGGCATCACTGAGTATAGGACCACGACCTAAGGCACCTTACTCGTCGTCTGAAAAGTCTGCAACATGAAACGTTGCAGCCCGAAAACGGGTCAGCACATAGAATATGCTGGCAAAGTAACACATAGAGAGCAATGAACAATAATAATGCTATACTATATGCATTTATGGCTGGTGGAAAGCTCTATGGTTACAGTTTTGCGAAAAGCCAATTTTATCCTACTGCAAAGGAATAGATTTTATTTAACTATCATGGTGGTTGAAACATTGAGAAGGTACCTCCAACTCAATCCCAATTAAGTGTCATCATTAACCCAACAAAATTAATTATAAGTATCACGGTGATGAGATTCAATTGATAATCCAGGTACTAGATACTCAAGTTGTCCATAACCGGGGACACGGCTAATCATGATCAGTTTGTACACTCTGCAGAGGTTTGCGCACTTTTCCCCACAAGACTCGATCGCCTCCGCTTGATTCTCGCACTGCATGATGTTTGAGAAACGGATGACCGAGACACAGTCTTTCAGAAACAATCACTCTTTACTCTGGATGGACCGGTACACCTACTTTCCCCTACATCTGCTAGTCCACCTCTTCAAGAGATCCTGTAACCTACTCAGCTATGCTAGAGCCCATAATAGCTTGTGGCTGCACACGGAAGTTTCTAGCATGAATAATCTTATGATCCCTTTGAGCCTGGGTGGCGGACCTTATACATACAGACAACACTGGGTTCTCCAGGTGCCTCAGTCCACCCAGATGTGAGTTTTAGTTGCCACCTTAAGTTGAACCATTAATAAACATCTCACATCTGTCATGAATATCTCTCAAACCCAATCCACGTCTACGAGCATAGCATGGCAATATAATAGCAACGTAGAAGTAACTCCCAAGGGTTTGATAATAAAACAGGTAATAGGTACTACCTCAACTACTTCCCAGATACCCACAATTTAATTAGATCCTAATCATGCAATGTTTGAGGAATAGATCTAATGCAATAAAACTGGGTATGAACGGGTATGATCAAAGTGTTACTTGCCTTGCTGATGATCCGCAAAACCTAGCGATTCGAAGTAACAAGCGGCACACTCCGGGTACTCTATCGCAAACAAACAAACATGCAATCAGTACTCATCTAATGCACAGGTAAAACTCGAATGAAAGATCCAACCAGAAAGTTCAACTTAAGAACTCCGGTTTGCAAAAAGAATCAACTCGAGAGAAGCAACGAAAGTCAAACGGCGAAAGAAAGAAACTTCGTTTGCTAATCCGGATCTAGGCCAAATTTTACTGTAGCAAAAACTTGTTTGAGTAGATTAAACGGAAAAAGAATTTCGAGACGAAACTCTAGGCGCTTGAATCGCCTGATTCCGATAAACGAGCGAGAAGTTAAACAGATTCGAAAATTCGATCAGAAATCGAATCTGAGAAAAATAACGAGAAAAATCCGATGAAAAAGAAAAACGGACGAACGGTTAAATAACGGACGTTCGTTAATAGAGAAAAACCGACGAACGCGTTCGTTAAAACGAACGGTTCGGTGAACGCTCGCAAAATAAGAAAACCGAAAAAAACCGATCTAGGGTTTTTTTATTTTTTTTTTAAACGAAGGGTTTTTTTTTACAGAAAACCGGTCAACGACGGGAAAACAGTCGGCGGCAGTACCTCGACGGCGGGCTCTGGCGAGGGGCTCTGGCGGGGCGGGGCTCGGCGGCGGGGTGCGGGGCTCGGGGAGGCGGCGAGGGGCGGCGGCTCCGGGGCTCCCGGCGGCGGCGGCGGGCGAGGCAACCGGCGGCGGCGGCGGGCGAGTTGCGTGCGGGCGGCGGCGGTGATGTCGGCGGCGGCGGCTCGAGGTGAGGAGAGACGAGGGGGGGTATTTAAGGAGGGGGGCTAGGGCGGCTTGGGGAAGGGGTCGGCCAGCGGTGTCGTGCGGCGGCCGGACTCGGGCGGCGAGCTCCCGTGCGGGAAGAGGAGAGGCCGCGGGCGGGCCGTCGCCTGGGCCTTTGGCCCAGTCGGCGCGGGCGTTTTTTTAAATAAGTTCCGCGTAAAATATTGCGTAGAAAAATAAATAAAAATCAGAAAAATATGAAATAAATTTTCCTCGTCTAGTTAGAAAATCTAGAATAGGGTGAACATTTTTAAAATCAAAAATAAATATTTTGAAAACATGCAATATTTTTAATGCAATAAAAATTGCAAATAAAATCCAAATAAATTCCAAATAATGTTTTTAACATTTTTCCTCCAGTATTTCAATGGTTTTGGAGAATTCATATTTTCTCCTCTCGTTTATTTATAATGAAATATTTTTCCGGAGAGAAAAATAATTAAAACCAAAATCCTCGTTGGAAAATTAATATGAAAAAAATTCGGGAAAATCCCCAACTCTCTCCGAGGGTCCTTGAGTTGCTTAGGATTTATCGAGGATTTGTCAAAAATGCAATAAAACATGATATGCAATGGTGATCTATGTATAACATACCAAATTGAAAATTTGGGATGTTACAATGGGTCACCATGGTGGCACGACATTCAGATCCAGGGGTACTAACAACTAATGAAGATTGCATCTTGCTACCTCTTGAGCATGCGTTGGTTTCCCTTGAAGAGGAAAGGGTGATGCAGCAAAGTAGCGTAAGTATTTCCCTCAGTTTTTGAGAACCAAGGTATCAATCCAGTAGGAGGTTACACGCAAATCCCTAGTACCTGCACAAACAAATAAGAACCTTGCAACCAACGCGATAAAGGGGTTGTCAATACCTTCACGACCATTTGCAAAAGTGAGATCTGATAGAGATAATAAGATTTTTTTGGTATTTCTATGGTATAGATTAGAAAGTAAAGATTGCAAAATAAAATAGATCGGAAACTTATATGATGGAAAATAGACCCGGGGCCCATAGGTTTCACTAGTGGCTTCTCTCAAGATAGCAAATTCTACGGTGGGTGAACAAATTACTGTCGAGCAATTGATAAAAAGTGCATAGTTATGAGAATATCTAGGCATGATCATGTATATAGGCATCACGTCCGTGACAAGTAGACCGAAACGATTCTGCATCTACTACTATTACTCCACACATTGACCACTATCCAACATGCATCTAGAGTATTAAGTTCATAAGAACAGAGTAACGCATTAAGCAAGATGACATGATGTAGAGGGATAAACTCAAGCAATATGATATAAACCCCATATTTTTATCCTCGATGGCAACAATACAATATGTGCCTTGCTGCCCCTGCTGTCACTGGGAAAGGACACCGCAAGATTGAACCCAAAGCTAAGCACTTCTCCCATTGCAAGAAAGATCAATCTAGTAGGCCAAACTAAACTGATAATTCGAAGAGACTTGCAAAGATATCAAATCATACATATAAGAATTCAGAGAAGAATCAAATATTGTTCATAGATAATCTTGATCATAAACCCATAATTCATCGGATCTCGACAAACACACCACAGAAAGTATTACATCGAATGGATCTCCAAGAGAATTGAGGAGAACTTTGTATTGAGATCCAAAGAGAGAGAAGAAGCCATCTAGCTAATAACTTGGACCCGAAGGTCTATGGTAAACTACTCACACATCATCGGAGAGGCTATGGTGTTGATGTAGAAGCCCTCCGTGATCGATTCCCCCTCCGGCGGAGCACCGGAAAAGGCCCCAAGATGGGATCTCACGGGTACGGAAGGTTGCGGCTGTGGAAATAGGGTATCGTGGTGCTCCTGGATGTTTTCAGGTATAAGAGTATATATAGGCGAAGGAAGTAGGCCGGTGGAGTCATGAGGGGCCCACGAGGGTGGGGGGCGCGCGTACCCCCTGGGCGCGCCCTGCTACCTCGTGGCCACCTCGTTGCTTCCTTGACGTCCACTCCAAGTCTCCTAGATTGCGTTTGTTCCAAAAACGACCCTCGCAATGGTTTCATTCCGTTTGATATTCCTTTTCTGCGAAACACTGAAATAGGAAAAAACAACAATTTGCACTGGGCCTCCGGTTAGTAGGTTAGTCCCAAAAAATAATATAAAAGTGCATAATAAAGCCCATTAAACATCCAAAATAGATAATATAATAACATGGAACAATCAAAAATTATAGATACGTTGGAGACATATCAAGCATCCCCAAGCTTAATTCCTGCTCGTCCTCGAGTAGGTAAATGATAAAAATAGAATTTTTGATGTGGAATGCTACCTAGCATAATTTTCAATGTAATTTTCTTTATTGTGGCATGAATGTTCAGATCCGAAAGATTCAAGACAAAAGTTTAATATTGACATGAAAACAATAATACTTCAAGCATACTAACAAAGCAATCATGTCTTCTCAAAATAACATGGCAAAAGAAAGGTATCCCTACAAAATCATATAGTCTGGCTATGGTACACAAAATATTTAAATCATGCACAACCCCGATGACAAGCCAAGCAATTGTTTCATACTTTTGATGTTCTAAAACTTTTCCAATCTTCATGCAATACATGAGCATGAGCCATGGACATAGCACTATATGTGGAATAGAATGGTGGTTGTGGAGAAGACAAAAAGAAGAAGATAGTATCACATCAACTAGGCATATCAACGGGCTATGGAGATGGTCATCAATAGATATCAATGTGAGTGAGTAGGGATTGCCATGCAACGGATGCACTAGAGCTATAAGTGTATGAAAGCTCAACAAAAGAAACTAAGTGGGTGTGCATCCAACTCGCTTGCTCACGAAGACCTAGGGCATTTTGACGAAGCCCATCATTGGAATATACAAGCCAAGTCCCATAATGTAAAATTCCCACTAGTATATGAAAGTGATAACATAGGAGACTCTCTATCATGAAGATCATGGTGCTACTTTGAAGCACAAGTGTGGTAAAAGGATAGTAACATTGTCCCTTCTCTCTTTTTCTCTCATTTTTTTTTCTTTCTGTTTTTCTCTTTTTTTGGCCTTTCTCTCCTTTTTTATGGTCTCTTTTTTTAGTCCGGAGTCTCATCCCGACTTGTGGGGGAATCATAGTCTCCATCATCCTTTCCTCACTTGCGACAATGCTCTAATAATGATGATCATCACACTTTTATTTACTTACAACTCAAAAATTACAACTCAATACTTAGAAAAAAATATGACTCTATGTGAATGCCTCCGGCAGTGTACTGGGATATGCAATGAATCAAGAGTGACATGTATGAAAATCATGAACGGTGGCTTTGCCACAAATACGATGTCAATTACATGATCAAGCAAAGCAATATGACAATGATGAAGCGTGTCACAATAAACGGAACGGTGGAAAGTTGCATGGCAATATATCTTGGAATGGCTATGGAAATGCCATAATAGGTAGGTATGGTGGCTGTTTTGAGGAAGGTATATGGTGGGTGTATGATACCAGCGAAAGGTGCGCGGTATTAGAGAGGCTAGCAATGGTGGAAGGTTGAGAGTGCGTATGATCCATGGACTCAACATTAGTCATAAAGAACTCACATACTTATTGCAAAAATCTATTAGTTATCAAAACAAAGTACTACGTGCATGCTCCTAGGGGGATAGATTAGTAGGAAAAGACCATCGCTCGTCCCCGACCGCCACTCATAAGGAAGACAATCAATAAATAAATCATGCTCCGACTTCATCACATAACGGTTCACCATACGTGCATGCTACAGGAATCACAAACTTTAGCACAAGTATTTCTCAAATTCAGTACTGCTCAACTAGCATGACTCTAATATCACCATCTTCATATCTCAAAACAATAATAAAGAATCAAACTTCTCATAGTATTCAATGCACTTTATATGATAGTTTTTATTATACCTATCTTAGATGCTCATCACTTTAGGACTAAAATTTTAACCAAAGCAAATTACCATGCTGTTCTAAAAGAATCTCAAAATAATGTAAGTGAAGCATGGGATATCAACAATTTCTATAAAATAAACCACCACCGTGCTCGAAAAAGATATAAGCGAAACACTAGAGCAAAATTATCTAGCTCAAAGGATATAAGTGAAGCACATAGAGTATTCTAATAAATTCCGATTCATGCGTGTCTCTCCAAAAGGTGTGTACGGCAAGGATGATTGTGGTAAACTAAAAAGCAAATACTCAAATCATACAAGATGCTCCAAGCAAAACACATATCATGTGGTGAATAAAAATATAGCCTCAAGTAAAGTTACCGATAGACGAAGACAAAAGAGGGGATGCCTTTCGGGGCCTCCCCAAGCTTAGGCTTTTGGTTGTCCTTGAATTTTACCTTGGGGTGCCTTGGGCATCCCCAAGCTTAGGCTCTCGCCACTCCTTGTTCCAAAATCCGTCAAATCTTTACCCAAAAACTTGAAAACTTCACAACACAAAACTCAACAGAAAATCTCATGAGCTCCGTTAGAGAAATAAAACAAACCACCACTTTAAGTTGCTGTAATGAACTCATTATTTATTTATATTGGTGTTAACCTACTGTATTCCAACTTCTCTATGGTTCATACCCCCCGATACTAGCCATAGATTCATCAAAATAAGCAAACAACACATGAAAAATAGAATCTGTCAAAAACAGAACAGTCTGTAGTAATCTGTATCAAACACAAACTTCTGTAACTCAAAGATTCTGCCAAAATTGGACGACCTAAATAATTTGTTTATTGATCTACTGCAATTAGAATCAATATTTTATCACTTACTGGTGATTTTTAACAATTGTTTTTGTGAGCAGAAAGTTTCTGTCTTTTTCAGCAAGATCAAATAATTATCACCCAAGAAGATCCTATAGGTTTTACTTGGCACAAACACTAATTAAAACATAAAACCACATCTAACCAGAGGCTAGATGAATTATTTATTACTAAACAGGAACAAAAAGCAAGGAACAAAAATAAAATTGGGTTGCCTCCCAACAAGCGCTATCGTTTAACGCCCCTACCTAGGCATAAAAACAAGAATAGATCTAGGTATTATCATCTTTGGCGTGCAAATCATAAGTGGCCCTCATAATAGATTCATAAGGTAATTTAAATTTCTTTCTAGGAAAGTTCTCCATGCCCTTCCTTAACGGAAATTGGAATCTAATATTTCCTTCCTTCATATCAATAATTGCACCAATCATTCTAAGGAAAGGTCTACCAAGAATAATAGGACATGTAGGATTGGAATGTATATCAAGAACAATGAAATCTACGGGCACATAATTCCTATTTGCAACAATAAGAACATCATTAATCCTTCCCATAGGTTTCTTAATGGTGGAATACGCAAGATGCAAATTTAAAGAACAGTCATCAAATTCATGGAAACCTAGCACATCACACAAAGTTTTAGGAATCGTGGAAACACTAGCACCCAGATCACACAAAGAATAGCATTCATGATCTTTAATCTTAATTTTAATAATAGGTTCCCACTCATCATGAAGTTTTCTAGGGATAGAGACTTCTAATTCAAGTTTTTCTTCATAAGATTGCATTGAAGCATCAACGATATGTTTCGTAAAAGCTTTATATTGACAATAAGCATAAGGAGAATTTAACACGGATTGCAACAAGGAAATACAATCTATCAAAGAGCAATTATCATAATTAAATTCCTTGAAACCCAAAATAGTGGGTTCATTGCTATGTAAAGTTTTGACCTCTTCCATCCCACTTTTACCAATTTTTGCATCAAGATCTATAAACTCTGAATCATTGGGACGCCTTCTAACTAAAGTTGATCATCTCCAGTTCCATCTTTATCAAGATTCATATTAGAAAATAAAGATTTAGAAGGAGATACATCAATCACTTTTAGATCTTCATCCTTATTACCTTCTAGCTCTTCCGGTTTGGCGGCCATCTTATTAACTAAGGTGGCTTGCTTATCCAAAATTTGGCCTACTAAATTTTCAAGATGAGCAAACTAAGAATTCAAACCATAAAATTCCTTAGACATATCATCAAGCTCTTTATTCATGTACTCCATAAAGATTTTTTATTCTTTAAGCTCGTTTCTGAAGAAATTATTATGCTCAAATTGCAAAGTCATAAAGCTTCTAACGTTGTTTTCAATTTCTTCCGACCTTCTAAGGTGAGGATCAATGTTTTTAAGCAAGGCCATCAGGGCAAACAGGCACACAAGAAGCAAGTGAAAAGAGACGAACGGAAAAAGGCGAATAAAACAGCAAGGGTGAAGTGGGGGAGAGGAAAACGAGAGGCAAATGGCAAATAATGTAATGCGAGGGATAAGAGTTTGTGATGGGTACTTGGTATGTCTTGACTTGTGCATAGATCTCCCCGGCAATGGTGCCAGAAATCGGCTAGTTGCTGGGAGATAAACTCTTGACTTGACTTGGTGTAAACCTCCCCGGCAACGGTGCCAAAAATCATTCTTGCTACCTCTTGAGCATGCGTTGGTTTTCCCTTGAAGTGGAAAGGGTGATGCAGCAAAGTAGCGTAAGTATTTCCCTCAGTTTTTGAGAACCACGGTATCAATCCAATAGGAGGTTACACGCAAATCCCTAGTACCTGCACAAACAAATAAGAACCTTGCAACCAACGTGATAAAGGGGTTGTCAATCCCTTCACAACCACTTGCAAAAGTGAGATCTGATAGAGATAATATGATAAATATTTTTGGTATTTTTATGGAATAGATTGGAAAGTAAAGATTGCAAAATAAAATAGATCGGAAACTTATATGATGGAAAATAGACCCGGGGGCCATAGGTTTCACTAGTGGCTTCTCTCAAGATAGCAAATTCTACGATGGGTGAACAAATTATTGTCGAGCAATTGATAGAAAAGTGCATAGTTATGAGAATATCTAGGCATGATCATGTATATAGGCATCACGTCCGTGACAAGTAGACCGAAACGATTCTGCATCTACTACTATTACTCCACACATCGACCGCTATCCAACATGCATCTAGAGTATTAAGTTCATAAGAACAGAGTAACGCATTAAGCAAGATGACATGATGTAGAGGGATAAACTCAAGCAATATGATATAAACCCCATATTTTTATCCTCGATGGCAACAATACAATATGTGCCTTGCTGCCCCTGCTGTCACTGGGAAAGGACACCGCAAGATTGAACCCAAAGCTAAGCACTTCTCCCATTGCAAGAAAGATCAATCTAGTAGGCCAAACTAAACTGATAATTCGAAGAGACTTGCAAAGATATCAAATCATACATATAAGAATTCAGAGAAGAATCAAATATTGTTCATAGATAATCTTGATCATAAACCCACAATTCATCGGATCTCGACAAACACACCACAGAAAGTATTACATCGAATGGATCTCCAAGAGAATCGAGGAGAACTTTGTATTGAGATCCAAAGAGAGAGAAGAAGCCATCTAGCTAATAACTATGGACCCGAAGGTCTATGGTAAACTGAAGGAAATATGCCCTAGAGGCAATAATATAGTTGTTATTTATATTTCCTTATATCATGATAAATGTTTATTATTCATGCTAGAATTGTATTAACCGGAAACTTAGTATATGTGTGAATACATGGACAAACATAATATCACTAGTATGCCTCTACGTGACTAGCTCATTGAATCAAAGATGGTTAAGTTTCCTAGCCATTGACATGAGTTGTCATTTGATTAACGGGATCACATCATTAGAGAATGATGTGATTGACTTGACCCATTCCGTTAGCTTAGAATTTGATTGTTTTAGTATATTGCTATTGCTTTCTTCATGACTTATACATGTTCCTATGACTATGAGATTATGCAACTCCCGAATACCGGAGGAACACTTTGTGTGCTACCAAACGTCACAACATAACTGGGTGATTATAAAGGTGCTCTACAGGTGTCTCCAATGGTACTTGTTGAGTTGGCATAGATCAAGATTAGGATTTGTCACTCCGATTGTCGGAGAGGTATCTCTGGGCCCTCTCGGTAATGCACATCACTATAAGCCTTGCAAGCAATGTGTTTAATGAGTTAGTTGCGGGATGATGCATTACGAAACGAGTAAAGAGACTTGCCGGTAACGAGATTGAACTAGGTATTGAGATACCGACGATCGAATCTCGGGCAAGTAACATACCGATGACAAAGGGAACAATGTATGTTGTTATTCCGTTTGACCGATAAAGATCTTCGTAGAATATGTAGGAGCCAATACGAGCATCCAAGTTCCGCTATTGGCTATTGACCGGATACATGTCTTGGTCATGTTTACATAGTTCTCGAACCCGTAGGGTCCGCACGCTTAATGTTCGGTGACGATCGGTATTATGAGTTTATGTGTTTTGATGTACCGAAGATAGTTCGGAGTCCCGGATGTGATCACGGACATGACGAGGAGTATCGAAATGGTCGAGACATAAAGATTGATATATTGGACGACTATATTCGGACACTGGATGAGTTCCGGGGGTCATAGGATATTTATCGGACTGCCGGGGGGTTAGCGGAACCCCCGAGGGAACTAGTGGGCCAACATGGGCCTTGTGGAGAGAGAGGAGAGGGCCTAGGGCTGGCTGCCCCCCCTTGGTAGTCCGAATTGGACAAGGAGGGGGGCGGCGCCCCCTCTTTCCTCCCTCTCTCCCTCTCCTACCTTTCCCCTTCCTCCTTCCTAGTTGGACTAGGAAAGGGGAGTCCTACTCCCACTAGGAGGAGGACTCCCCCCTCTCCTTGGCGCGCCCCAAGGCCGGCCGGCCTCCCCCTTGCTCCTTTATATACGGGGTTAGGGTCGCACCCTAGAACACACAAGTTGATCATTGATCTCTTAGCCGTGTGCGGTGCCCCCTCCACCATAATCCACCTCGGTCATATCGTCGTAGTGCTTAGGCGAAGCCCTGCACTGGTAGCTTCATCATCACCGTTATCACGTCGTTGTGCTGTAGAAGCTCTCCCTTGAAGCTCTACTGGATCGTGAGTTCGTGGGACGTGACCGAGCTGAACGTGTGCAGATCGCGGAGGTGCTGTACATGCGGTACTAGGATCGGTCGATCGTGAAGACGTACGACTACATCAACCGCGTTGTCATAACGCTTCCGCTTTCGGTCTACGAGGGTACGAGGACAACACTGTCCCCTCTCGTTGCTATGCATCACCATGATCTTGCGTGTGCGTAGGAATTTTTTTGAAATTACTACGTTCCCCAATAGTGGCATCAGAGCTAGGTTTATGTGTAGATGTTATATGCACGAGTAGAACACAAGTGAGTTGTGGGCGCTACTAGTCATACTGCTTACCAGCATGTCATACTTTGATTCGGCGGTATTCTTGGATGAAGCGGCCCGGACCGACATTACGCGTACGCTTACACGAGACTGGTTCTACCGACGTGCTTCGCACACAGGTGGCTGGCGGGTGTCAGTTTCTCCAACTTTAGTTGAATCGAGTGTGGCTACGCCCGGTCCTTGTTGAAGGTTAAAACAACACATACTTGACGAAATATCGTTGTGGTTTTGATGCGTAGGTAAGAACGGTTCTTGCTCAGCCCGTAGTAGCCACGTAAAAACTTGCAACAACAAAGTAGAGGACGCCTAACTTGTTTTTGCAGGGCATGTTGTGATGTGATATGGTCAAGACATGATGCTAAATTTTATTGTATGAGATGATCATGTTTTGTAACAAAGTTATCGGCAACTGGCAGGAGCCATATGGTTGTCGCTTTATTGTATGAAATGCAATCGCCATTGTCGGTGTGGAATGACACCTATGGGATCACAAGAATCCCTACTACGGTTGCCTGGGCGCAGGGTTGCGAGGAGAGCAGTGCTAGTAGAAAACACAAGGATCGTTTACCCAGGTTCGGGCCGCGAGGATGCGTAAAACCCTAGTGCTGCTTTGGTGGGTGTATTTCTGAGAGTTCTTGAGCTCTCGAACTGGCTGTGGTCAGTGCGTGGTTCAAAAGAGCCGAATCCTTCTCCAGTATGCCATGGGCCTCCTTTTATAGTCGGAAGGGGCTGCCACAGTGGCACACAGGAGGTGGAAAGGCGTACAGTGCCCTGAGCTTATCACTCGTATTACAGGACAAGACGCATTTAATGCGTAGCTTAGGTGTCCCCTTGCTTTATTGGGGACGGGGGCGAGGCCCGTCCCGTCCGTCGCTGCTCCTCCTCGCCTTGACACGCGCTCTGGCCAGTGAGCTGCGTGGTGCCATGTAGGCACCCAGGCAGCTGAGGTGGAGCGGTGGTGGAGCCTTCACGAAGATCTGCATGCCGCCACGCAGGTGCTCGATGAGTTGGCCTGGGAGCTGCATGTTGCCACGCAGGTGCCCGCCCAGCTGGTTGGGCTGGCAGCTACATGTGAACGGTGGTGGGAGCTTGGTCGTCGGCGGGCCTGGCGGTGGCCCTGCTGGCGTCCTTGGTGAGGGCCTTGCCGGGTGGCCCGGCAAGGGTCTCTCCGTGTGGCCCGGCAAGGGTCTTGCCGTGGCGCGCTGTCGTCCCCGGCAAGGGCCTTGCCGGGGGTCTCGTGGCCTTCCTCAGTAAGGATCTTGCCGAGGGTCGTCGTCTTCTAATCCTCATCTGATCTTGAATATGTCTTCACAAAGATCTGCATGCCACCACAGAGGCGCCTTCCCGAGCCCTGGTCCACGTTGATGATGGCGCTGGGGGCCGTGGGCTCAAGTGCGGCTCGCTCTGTTGGTGTGGGGCGAGTTGTCCCGGCAAGGGTCTTGCCGGGGCCACTGAGGCCGCCCCGGCAAGGGTCTTGCCGGGGGAACCTGCTTCGTCCCTCTGCTCTTTGTGGTCTTGGCCTTGGCGTTGCTCTGGTTATCTTGGGCTCTGGTCCTACCTTGGCTCACCTCCCCTGTTCTGCTTGGCGTGACTGTAGGCGCGGCTCCGACTGCCCGTGCATAGGTATAGGAGTACAAAAACGCACCCCTCTTTTTGTACACCGACAGGAGCCCCTGGGCCTAGGCCACACATAAGCGCGACACGTTGTTGGGCCAGGCCCAAAACGGTGTGCGGGCAGGCGGGGCGGTTTTTACCGCGGTAGGACTTTTCGCGCGCTGCGCTTCCCACGACCCGCGCGCGTGGCGCGACATGGAGGGCGTGCGTGACGTGGGCGGCATGCGTGGGGCGGTTCTTGCACGCATGCGTCACATCGTAGTAAATGGGCAGCGCGACTCGCAGCTTCCCCATAAAAAGGGATAACCGCGGGCGCACTGTTCCTTTTACCCTTCGCGCAACCCCAATCTTGAAAACCTCCGCCTTCCTTCCTCTTCTTCTCCAGGCTTCGTTCTTGCTTGCCGCCGTCGCGCTCCCACCACCCTCTGTCCTGCTCTCCTCCCCCAGCCGCCATGGCGCCAAAATCCACCAAGGGCAAGGGAGTGGCCAAGGACGCCGGAGCCGCGGAGCCGCCGGAGAGTGCGCTGGCGGTGCAGCGGATGCAGTCCGCCGTCTTCCCTTCGACAGTGGACGTGTTCGAGCTTCGGGACTCCTTCAGGCCCCTGTGTGGAGTGAAGACGGGGGGGGGGGGGGGATCCGGGGCATCCAGCCACGCGCGTCATCCCCGCCGACTGCGCCGAGGCTGCCCCAAATCGGTATCGCTTCTTTGTCGATTATTTTTCTTGCGGGCTCTGTCCTCTCTTCTCCGATTTCTTCAACGACGTCATGCATACCTTCGGCTCCCGCCTTCTGGATTTTACACCGAATGCGGTGGCGTGCATGGCCCTTTTTGCGCATCTCTGCGAGGGCTTCGCCGGAGTGCACCCCAACACGGCGCTCTTTCGCCATTACTTCTCCCCTCGAATCCAACCAGGGGGCGCCATCTCCGGTTGCATCGCCCGGGTCTCAAGATCCAAGGGGGCGTATCCGGAGGGCGCCATGAAGGAGAGGTGGGAAGAATGGCAGGGCCGGTGGTGCCGGATCGAGGAGAAGGACCCGCCGGCGTTCTGCGAAGTTCGCCCGGCGCCGCCGGTCCGCAGAAGCGACTGGAGCGACGTCGATGCTGACGACGAGAAGCTCACGGTCGCCACCACCAGGATCCTTCGGCTCACCAAGGCCGGCCTCAACCTTGAGATGATCGGGGCGGACTTCATCCGCCGCCGGATTGCTCCGTTGCATAACAAGGGGAGGCCAGCCTGGCTCTTCACGAACCCCGCTGACATCATGCGGCTTCGCTCTAGCCTCGACCACAATTTCACAGTGATGGGGCACGCCCATTTCTGCCAACGGCTCTTCCAGCTTGACGTGGGCCGCGACGGTGAGGTCGAGCGGACCGGCAAGGTCGCGAGGGCTGCCGCAAAGGCCGGCAAGGTCTACAAGGGGCCCCTGTTCAAGCTGCCGATGGGGGTGGTCCCATTGTGCAATAACTCACGCCGGTCCAAGATCATTGCTATGATGCCAGACTGCAACACGCATGGCCCCGACACGAGCTGGAAGGAGCCGGAGGACGCCGAGGTGCAGCAGTTCTTCGACACCCTGCACGAGGGGTACGTCAACGCCGACGCTGAGCGGCTGCTTGTCCAGGACACCACCCAGGCGGAGCTGGACTACATCACCACCAGGGCGAGGGAGGCACAGCTTGCCAAGGAGGCCAGCAGCACCGGCGGTGTGGAGGACAAGGCTGCGACGGCCGCGGAGGAGGAGGAGCTCGCCCGGTGGGCGGCGGCCGCCGAGGGAGCCAGCAGCGCCGGCACCGAGGCTCCTCTGGTTGAAGACGTGACCGGCGAGTCGTCAGAGGAGGAGGTCGAGCCCGCAGGCTCGACGCCAGCTGCGGGGAGAGGGCGAGTCCTGCGGCGGGCCAGTTCCGGCGAGCCGGTCCGGCCCGGCAGGGCTGCGCGGCCACAGCTGACCTTGGAGGGGTCCGGGCACCACACGAGGGCCGCGGTGGCAAAGAAGCCGGCGAAGGTCGCGGTGAAGAAGAAGACAGCCGCCCCTTCTTCGTCCACGCGTGTCCAGACACCACCTCCTTCTCCTCCTCCGGCGGATGTTGGTACGGAGGTCACTTTTGATTATGGATCCCTCAGCCCGAGGAGGAAGAGGAAAACAACAGAGGAGGAAGAGGAAAACAACAGAGGAGGAGGCGGACGACGAGTAAGTATCTGGTTCCTTTTTGTTATCTCTGCCTCCTCAATTTGTGTTGCTCGTCTTGACTTGTCTTTATCTTTCCAGGGTCATGGAGATGCTGGCCCAGAGAGTGAAGAGGGCCAAGGTCTCGGTGGGTGGCCAACCCCCAGTTGGTACTTCAGGGGCGCCACTGGTGGTGTTGAGCAGCCCAGACAGCAGCCCCCGGCATAGCCCCCAGCGTAAGTTCATCACCCTTCCCCCGTCGACATGTGTCAGGGGCACGATACTTTGGTGCTGACCTTGCCAGGTACGCAGGAGGAGAGCAGCAGCAGGAGGAGCCACAGAGGGCTACTCCCAACACGCCGCCCCCATCGACCAGGCCGCCCCGAGGGGCGTCCCCGACAAGGGCGCCAAGCACCGAGCCCACACACATGGAGGAGGAGGAGGAGAACTTGGGCGCCGGCGGCTTTGCCTCGACGCCAAATGTTGGCGGGGAGGGGACTTCTATTCCCCAGCTGGGTACTGGCACAGGTAAGTCATTCGCTGTTCGTCCCTGCTTCTTTTTCCTTCCGGCTCTTGGTCCTGGCCTTGCCTCACCCCCTTCTTCGGCATCCAGATTCCTCCTCGGTGAACCTAGCGGACGTGGACGCTGTCATCGAGGATGTTGCCAAGGCCGCCGAGGCGGACGCCGAGAAGATCGCTGCCGAGGAGGCCGCCAAGGACGCCGGCGAGGACGTCGCCGAGGGGCCTACCGGGGAGGCTGGCAAGGCTGCCGCTGAGGAAGCCGGCAAGGGGCCTGCCGGAGAGGCCGGCGGGGCCGCTCCAAGGAGGAGGAGGATGAGGTGGCTGAGGACCAGCCTTCCTCTTCCGCTGCTTCCGGCTCCGGCAAGTACCTAAGGGTGAGCGATGACTTGTTCGTCCACCTTCCAGGCGCGTCGAGCACCAGGACACCCGTTGAGGGAGAGGTGTTCGACGACGAAGTGCTTGCCGCTGCCGGGCTGGAGGTTGTCGATGAGCCGATCGTTGGCGGCAACGGTTCGCAGGAAGAGCGGCTCCTCCACGCATGGGCGCCAGCTTCCGGAAGCTCCAGGTGCTCCACCACGCCCGCCTGGACAAGGTTAAGTCCAGGACAGCGGTGGTGGAGAAGGCGGAGGCGGACCTCCAAAAGCGCGTTGCCGAGACGTAGGACTGGTCCCGCGTGGACCACAAGGAGCTCAAGGCTGCTCAGGGCGAGCTGGCCAAGCGCGACGTGGAGCTCACCATGAAGCTTGACGACGTCGAGAAGGCTCAAGAGACGGCGAAGAACTTGGCCGTGGCCGCCGAAGCTGCCCGCACTCAGCACGAGGCCGCGCTGCACTCCCAGGAGGAGGACCTCGCCGCACGCGAGGAGAAGCTTGCCGCCATGCTTCGTGGCAAGGATGCAGAGGTGGAGAAGCTTGTCTTGTAGCGGACCAGTGAGCTGGAGCAGAGGCACGAAGAGGCACTCAATGCCCAGGCCTAGGTTCACGCCGGCAAGGTGGAGGAGTTGGAGGTGGAGCGCGACGGGCTGAAGGAGCAGGCCCTGAAGCTGTCCCAGGAGAAGGACACGCTCAATAGTGCCCTGACAGAGGCGCAGGGCGCGGTCGTCGGCAAGGCCGGGGAGCTCTCCGAGGCCAACAACTCCATCAAGGACCTCAAGCTGAAGCTGGAGGGTCTCGAGAAGGTGCCGGAGGAGGCCAAGATCCGAGAGGGGACCCTGGCCAAGGAGCTGGAGGCCGAGAAGCAGTTGCGGGAGAACAAGGGCCTCAACTTCGCGGATCACGTGGCGGGCGAGAACCGTTGGCTCGATCGCCTCGCCACCGTCGCCAACCAGGCCGCCGCGCAGCTGGCCATCATGGGGATGCCAGATGTGAGGTACGTCCCGGAGCGGAGCGTGAGCGCCAATTGCAGCCTGACCATGTTCTTTGAAAAGGTCGTCGGCGCTCTGGAGCGGCTCCACGCCAACCGGGCGGCCTCACTGGCCGACGAGTCCCGGAGGTTTTGCCAGGGAGACATCACCAAGGTTCTCACCAAGGTGGCGCACTGGTACCCCGACCTCGACTTCGACGCCGCGCTGGAGAGCTTGCCGGAGGGTACTGACCTCGCGCCGTTCAGGGAGCGCATCAAGCCCATCATCAGCCGTGTAGGCGGAATTCTGAGGGTGGAGGGCCAGCGCCGGGATTAGGCATCCCGTTCTTTATCGCCGCTGCAGGTTCACAACCAAGACAATCGCTATCTCTAGTTAGAACCGCAACAACAATTTGATGTAATATAACTCTGCAACACTTTCAGTATCATGCATGTTATTTTCCTGTTCGATTTTCCTTTGTATGTCCGCCCTACGTAACTGGGTAGGCTTTGTCGGCGTGTAAACCCAGGGTGGCGTCTTGGGGACGGATCCCATTGGCCTGCCGGGTGTGCTTGCTGCCGGGCAAACCACCTTACCGCCCTTAGCACCGCCGCCCGAACTGTCGAGTTTGACTCGAGTCAGAGTCAGGAGCGTTGCCAGGTGTGGAAGGCTACCCCGCCACTGTCGATGCGGCCGCTTTGAGCTGTTGAGCGGACTTGAAACAGAACAAGGGCGTTGCCAATTGCGGGGGCCCTTTGCGTGCAGGTTTCCCATACATAGGCAAGATCCTTGAGGACGATAACCTTAAATGTAAAAGGAAATAACCCAAGGCTCTGGATGACTTAGCTTTTCTGTTGCTGAGCCGGCGTCGTTCCTCCAGCCTTCTTCTTCTCAGAAACCGAAAGCGATGAAGAACTACTAGGCTAACTACTAGACCAGATCCTCACAATTGCGCCCCCTACCTGGCGCGCCAAAGATGTCGGTGTGGCATGACACCTATGGGATCACAAGAATCCCTACTACGGTTGCCGGGGCGCAGGGTTGCGAGGAGAGCAGGGCTAGTAGACAGCACAAGGATCGTTTACCCAGGTTCGGGCCGCAAGGATGCGTAAAACCCTAGTCCTGCTTTGGTGGGTGTATTTCTGAGAGTTCTTGAGCTCTCGAACTAGCTGTGGTCAGTGCGTGGTTCGAAAGAGCCGAATCCTTGTCCAGTATGCCATGGGCCTCCTTTTATAGTCGGAAGGGGCTGCCACAGTGGCACACGGGAGGTGGAAAGGCGTACAGTGCCCTGAGCTTATCGCTCGTATTACAGGACAAGGCGCATTTAATGCGTAGCTTAGGTGTCCCCTTGATTTATTGGGGACGGGGGCGAGGCCCGTCCCGTCCGTCGCCGCTCCTCCTCGCCTTGACACGCACCCTGGCCAGTGAGGTGCGTGGTGCCATGTAGGCAGCCAGGCAGCTGAGGTGGAGCGGTGGTGGAGCCTTCACGAAGATCTGCATGCCGCCACGCAGGCGCTCGATGAGTTGGCCTGGGAGCTGCATGTTGCCACGCAGGTGCCCGCCCAGCTGGTTGGGCTGGCAGCTGCATGTGAATGGTGGTGGGAGCTTGGTCGTCCGCGGGCCTGGCGGTGGCCCTGCTGGCGTCCTTGGTGAGGGCCTTGCCGGGTGGCCCGACAAGGGTCTCGCCGTGTGGCCCGACAAGGGTCTTGCCGTGGCGCGCTGTCGTCCCCGGCAAGGGCCTTCCCGAGGGTCTGGTGGCCTTCCTCGGTAAGGATCTTGCCGAGGGTCGTCGTCTTCTAATCCTCATCTGATCTTGAATATGTCTTTACAAAGATCTGCATGCCACCACAGAGGCGCCTTCCCGAGCCCTGGCCCCACGTTGATGATGGCGCTGGGGGCTGTGGGCTCAAGGGCAGCTCGCTCTGTTGGTGTGGGGCGAGCTGTCCCGGCAAGGGTCTTGCCGGGGCCGCTGAGGCCGCCCCGGCAAGGGTCTTGGCATGGGAACCTGCTTCGTCCCTCTGCTCTTTGTGGTCTTGGCCTTGGCGTTGCTCTGTTTATCTTGGGCTCTGGCCCTACCTTGGCTCACCTCCCCTGTTCTGCTTGGCGTGATTGTAGGCGCGGCTCCGACTGCCCGTGCACAGGTATAGGGGTACAAAAATGCACCCCTCTTTTTGTACACCGACAGCCATGTAATTGCTTTACTTTATCACTAAGCGGTAGCGATAGTCGCAGAAGCAATAGTTGGCGAGACGACAACGATGCTACGATGGAGATCAAGGTGTCGCGCTGGTGACGATGGTGATCATGACGGTGCTTTGGAGATGGAGATCAAAGGCACAAGATGATGATGGCCATATCATATCACTTATATTGATTGCATGTGATGTTTATCCTTTATGCATCTTATTTTGCTTAGTTCGACGGTAGCATTATAAGATGATCTCTCACTAAATTTCAAGGTATAAGTGTTCTCCCTAAGTATGCACCATTGCGAAAGTTCGTCGTGCCGAGACACCACGTGATGATCGGGTGTGATAAGCTCTACGTTCACATATAACGGGTGCAAGCCAGTTTTGCACACGCAGAATACTCAGGTTAAACTTGAAGAGCCTAGCATATGCAGATATGGCCTCGGAACACTGAGATCAAAAGGTCGAGCGTGAATCATATAGTAGATATGATCAACATAGTGATGTTCACCATTGAAAACTACTCCATCTCACGTGATGATCGGACATGGTTTAGTTGATTTGGATCATGTGATCGCTTAGATGATTAGAGGGGTGTCTATCTAAGTGGGAGTTCTTAACTAATTTGATTAATTGAACTTTAATTTATCATGAACTTAGTACCTGATAGTATTTTGCATGTCTATGTTGTTGTAGATAGATGGCCCGTGCTGCTGTTCCGTTGAATTTTAATGCGTTCCTAGAGAAAGCTAAGTTGAAAGATGATGGTAGCAACTACACGGACTGGGTCCATAACTTGAGGATTATCCTCATTCCTGCACAGAAGAATTACATCCTGGAAGCACCGCTAGGTGCCAAACCCGCTGTAGGAGCAATGCCAGATGTTATGAACGTCTGGCGGAGCAAAGCTTATGACTACTTGGTAGTTTAGTGTGCCATGCTTTACAGCTTAGAACCGGGACTTCAACGATGTTTTGAACATCATGGAGCATATGAGATGTTCCAGGAGTTGAAGTTAATATTTCAAGCAAACGCCCGGGTTGAGAGATATGAAGTCTCTAATAAGTTCTACAGCTGCAAGATGGAGGAGAATAGTTCTGTCAGTGAGCATATACTCAAAATGTCTGGGTATAACAATCACTTGATTTAACTGGGAGTTAATCTTCCTGATGATAGTGCCATTGACAGAATTCTTCAGTCACTGCCGCCAAGCTACAAGAGCTTTGTGATGAACTATAATATGCAAGGGATGGATAAGACAATTCCCGAGCTCTTCGCAATGTTAAAGGCTGCGGAGGTAGAAATCAAGAAGGAGCATCAAGTGTTGATGGTCAACAAGACCACCAGTTTCAAGAAAAAGGGTAAAGGGAAGAAGGGGAACTTCAAGAAGAACGGCAAGCAAGTTGCTGCTCAAGTGAAGAAGCCCAAGTCTGGACCTAAGCCTGAGACTGAGTGCTTCTACTGCAAAGGGACTGGTCACTGGAAGCGGAACTGCCCCAAGTATTTGGCGGATAAGAAGGATGGCAAGGTGAACAAAGGTATATGTGATATACATGTTATTGATGTGTACCTTACTAATGCTCGCAGTAGCACCTGGGTATTTGATACTGGTTCTGTTGCTAATACTTGCAACTCGAAACACGGACTACGGATTAAGCAAAGATTGGCTAAGGACGGGGTGACGATGCACGTGGGAAATGGTTCCAAAGTCGATGTGATCGCGGCCAGCACGCTACCTCTACATCTACCTTCGGGATTAGTTTTAGACCTGAATAATTGTTATTTGGTGCCAGAGTTGAGCATGAACATTATATTTGGATCTTGTTTGATGCGAGACGGTTATTCATTTAAATCTAAGAATAATGGTTGTTCTATTTATATGAGTAATATCTTTTATGGTCATGTAACCTTGAAGAGTGGTCTATTTTTATTGAATCTCGATAGTAGTGATACACATATTCATAATATTGAAGCCAAAAGATGCAGAGTTGATAATGATAGTGCAACTTATTTGTGGCACTGCCGTTTCGGTCATATTGGTGTAAAGCGCATGAAGAAACTCCATTCTGATGGACTTTTGGAATCACTTGATTATGAATCACTTGGTACTTGTGAACCATGCCTCATGGGCAAGATGACTAAAACTCTGTTCTCCGGAACAATGCAACGAGCAACAGACTTGTTGGAAATCATACATACTAATGTATGTGGTCCAATGAATGTTGAGGCTCGCGGCGGGTATCATTATTTTCTCACCTTCACAGATGATTTGAGCAGATATAGGTATATCTACTTGATGAAGCATAAGTCTGAAACATTTGAAAAGTTCAAAGAATTTCAGAGTGAAGTGGAAAATCATCGTAACAAGAAATTAAAGTTTCTACGATCTGATCATGGAGGAGAATATTTGAGTTACGAGTTTGGTCTTCATTTGAAACAATGCGGAATAGTTTCGCAAGTCACGCCACACGGACCACCATAGCGTAATGGTGTGTCCGAGCGTCGTAATCGTACTTTACTAGATATGGTGCGATCTATGATGTCTCTTACTGATTTACCGCTATCGTTTTGGGGTTATGCTTTAGAGAAGGCTGCATTCACGTTAAAAAGGGCACCATCTAAATCCATTGAGACGACACCTTATGAACTGTCGTTTGGCAAGAAACCAAAGTTGTCATTTCTTAAAGTTTGGGGTTGCGATGCTTATGTGAAAAAGCTTCAACCTGATAAGCTCGAACCCAAATCAGAGAAATGTGTCTTCATAGGTGCTACCTCTTGAGCTTGCGTTGGTTTTTCCCTTGAGGAGGAAACGGTGATGCAGCAAAGTAGCGTAATTATTTCCCTCAGTTTTTGAGAACCAAGGTATCAATCCAGTAGGAGGTTACATGCAAGTCGCCTTATACCTGCACAAATAAATAAGAACCTTGCAACCAACGCGATAAAGGGGTTGTCACTCCCTTCACGGCCACTTGCAAAAGTGAGATCTGATAGAGATAATGAGATAAATATTTTTGGTATTTTTATGATATAGATTGAAAGTAAAAATAGATTGGAAACTTATATGATGGAAAATAGACCCGGGGGCCATAGGTTTCACTAGTGGCTTCTCAAGATAGCATAAGTATTACGGTGGGTGAACAAATTACTGTCGAGCAATTGATAGAAAAGTGCATAATTATGAGAATATCTAGGCATGATCATGTATATAGGCATCACGTCCGCGACAAGTAGACCAAAACGATTCTGCATCTACTACTATTACTCCACACATGGACCGCTATCCAGCATGCATCTAGAGTATTAAGTTCATAAGAATAGAGTAACGCATTAGGCAAGATGACATGATGTAGAGGGATAAACTCAAGCAATATGATATAAACCCCATCTTTTTATCCTCAATGGCAACAATACAATACGTGCCTTCCTGCCCCTGCTGTCACTGGGAAAGGACACCGCAAGATTGAACCCAAAGCTAAGCACTTCTCCCATTGCAAGAAAGATCAATCTAGTAGGCCAAACCAAACTGATAATTCGAAGAGACTTGCAAAGATAACCAATCATACATAAAAGAATTCAGAGAAGATTCAAATATTGTTCAAAAACCCACAATTCATCGAATCTCGACAAACACACCGCAAAAAGAATTACATCGAATAGATCTCCAAGAAGATCGAGGAGAACTTTGTATTGAGATCCAAAGAGAGAGAAGAAGCCATCTAGCTAATAACTATGGACCCGAAGGTCTGTGGTAAACTACTCACACATCATCGGAGAGGCTATGGTGTTGATGTAGAAGCTCTCCGTGATCGATTCCCCCTCCGGCGGAGCGCCGGAAAAGGCCCCAAGATGGGATCTCACGGGTACAGAAGGTTGTGGCGGGGGGAATAGGGTTTCGTGGTGCTCTTGGATGTTTTCAGGGTATATGGGTATATATAGGAGGAAGAAGTAGGTTGGTGGAGCTGCGAGGGGCCCACGAGGGTGGGGGGCGCGCCCAGGGGGGCAGGCGCGCCTCCGTGCCTCGTGGCCTCCTCGCTTCTTTCTTGACGTCCACTCCAAGTCTCCTGGATCACGTTTGTTCCAAAAATAACTCTCCCGAAGGTTTCATTCCGTTTGGACTCCGTTTGATATTCCTTTTCTGCGAAACACTGAAATAGGCAAAAAAACAGCAATTTGCAGTGGGCCTTCGATTAATAGGTTAGTCCCAAAAATAATATAAAAGTGCTTAGTAAAGCCCATTAAACATCCAAAACAGATAATATAATATCATGGAACAATCAAAAATTATAGATACGTTGGAGACATATCAAGCATCGCCAAGCTTAATTCCTGCTCGTCCTCGAGTAGGTAAATGATAAAAACAGAATTTTTGATGTGGAATGCTACCTAGCATATTTCTCAATGTATTCTTGTTTATTGTGGCATGAATGTTCAGATCCGAAAGATTCAAGACAAAAGTTTAATATTGACATGAAAATAATAATACTTCAAGCATACTAACAAAGCAATCATGTCTTCTCAAATTAGCATGGCCAAAGAAAGTTATCCCTACAAAATCATATAGTCTGGCTATGCTCTATCTTCATCACACAAAGTATTTAATCATGCACAACCCCGATGACAAGCCAAGCAATTGTTTCATACTTTTGATGTTCTCAAACTTTTTCAATCTTCACGCAATACATGAGCGTGAGCCATGGACATAGCACTATATGTGGAATAGAATGGTGGTTGTGGAGAAGACAAAAAGGATAAGATAGTCTCACATCAACTAGGCTTATCAACGGGCTATGGAGATGCCCATTAATAGCTATCAATGTGAGTGAGTAGGGATTGCCATGCAACGGATGCACTAGAGCTATAAGTGTATGAAAGCTCAACAAAATAAACTAAGTGGGTGTGCATCCAACTCGCTTGCTCACGAAGACCTAGGGCATTTTGAGGAAGCCCATCATTGGAATATACAAGCCAAGTTCTATAATGTAAAATTCCCACTAGTATATGAAAGTGACAACATAGGAGACTCTCTATCATGAAGATCATGGTGCTACTTTGAAGCACAAGTGTGGCAAAAGGATAGTAACATTGTCCCTTCTCTCTTTTTCTCTCATCTCTTTTTTTTATTTCTTTTTTTGTTTGGGCCTTTTTCTCCCCTTTTATGGCCTCTTTTTTTCTTTTTCTTTTTTTCTTCGTCCGGAGTCTCATCCTGACTTGTGGGGGAATCATAGCGTCCATCATCCTTTTCTCACTTGGGACAATGCTCTAATAATGATGATCATCACACTTTTATTTACGTACAACTCGAAAATTACAACTCAATACTTAGAACAAAATATGACTCTATGTGAATGCCTCCGGCGGTGTACCGGGATATGCAATGAATCAAGAGTGACTTATATGGAAGAATTATGAATGGTGGCTTTGCCGCAAATACGATGTCAACTACATGATCATGCAAAGCAATATGACAATGATGGAGCGTGTCATAATAAACGGAACGGTGGTAAGTTGCATGGCAATATATGTCGGAATGGCTATGGAAATGCCATAATAGGTAGGTATGGTGGCTGTTTTGAGGAAGGTATATGGTGGGTGTATGATACTGGCGAAAGGTGCACGGTATTAGAGAGGCTAGCAATGGTGGAAGGGTGAGAGTGCGTATAATCCATGGACTCAACATTAGTCATAAAGAACTCACATACTTATTGCAAAAATCTATTAGTTATCAAAACAAAGTACTACACACATGCTCCTAGGGGGATAGATTGGTAGGAAAAGACTATCGCTCATCCCCTTCTGCCACTCATAAGGAAGAATCAATAAATAAAGCATGCTCCGACTTCATCACATAACGGTTCACCATACGTGCATGCTACGGGAATCACACACTTTAGAACAAGTATTTCTCAAATTCACAACTACTCAACTAGCATGACTCTAATATCACCATCTTCATATCTCAAAACAATCATCAAGTATCAAACTTCTCATAGTATTCAATGCACTTTATATGATAGTTTTTATTATACCCATCTTGGATGTTCATCATATTAGGACTAATTTTATAGCCAAAGCAACCATGCTGTTCTAAAATACTCTCAAAATAATATAAGTGAAGAATGAGAGATCAATAATTTCTATAAAATAAAACCACCACCGTCCTCTAAAAAGATATAAGTGAAGCTCTAGAGCAAAATTATCTAGCTCAAAAGATATAAGTGAAGCACATAGAGTATTCTAATAAATTCCGATTCATGTATGTCTCTCCCAAAAGGTGTGTACCGAAAGTATGATTGTGGTAAACTAAAAAGCAAAGGCTCAAATCATACAAGACGCTCCAAGCAAAACACATATCATGTGGTGAATAAAAATATAGCATCAAGTAAAGTTACCGATGGACGAAGACGAAAAAAGGGATGCCTTCCGGGGCATCCCCATGCTTAGGCTTTTGGTTGTCCTTGAATTTTACCTTGGGGTGCCTTGGGCATCCCCAAGCTTAGGCTCTTTCCACTCCTTATTCCATAATCCATCAAATCTTTACCCAAAACTTGAAAACTTCACAACACAAAACTCAACAGAAAATTCTCATGAGCTCCGTTAGCGAAAGAAAACAAACCACCACTTCAAGGTACTGTAATGAACTCATTATTTATTTATATTGGTGTTAAACCTACTTTATTCCAACTTCTCTATGGTTTATACCCTCCGATACTAGCCATAGATTCATCAAAATAAGCAAACAACACACGAAAAACAGAATCTGTCAAAAACAGAACAGTATGTAGTAATCTGTATCAAACGTATACTTATGGGACTCCAAAAATTCTGAAATAAATTTCTGGACGTGAGGAATTTGTATATTAATCATATTCAAAAAGAATCAACTAAATATCACTCTCCAGTTAAAAATGGCAGCTAATCTCATGAGCGCTAAAGTTTCTGTTTTTTACAGCAAGATCATAAAGACTTCACCCAAGTCTTCCCCAAGGTTCTACTTGGCACAAATACTAATTTAAAACATGGAAACACATCTTAACAGAAGCTAGATGAATTATTTATTACTAAACAGAACCAAAAAGCAAGAAACAAAAATAAAATTGGGTTGCCTCCCAACAAGCGCTATCATTTAACGCCCCTAGCTAGGCAAAAAGGCAAGGATAGATCTAGGTATTACCATATTTGGTAGGCAATTCTTCAATAGAACACTTATAACCCTTAGGAGTTTCCTTCTTTTTTTTAATGATCAAACTCCTAGGCAAGAAATCTAGAAAATCATTTGTAGCAAAAGGTTCCTTACTGATAGCGAGAAAGTTGGGGTGAACACTTATGGATTTGAGATCCGCATTTTCCTTACTAGAAGTTTCACCCTTATTTTTAGGAACATACATTAGTTTGGAAATTTTAGCATTAGGAGGTTTTGAAGTATTTTTCACGGAAGAAAGGGCAGACCCTAAGTTAGTAATAATATCTTCAATTTTATCAATTCTTGTGGAATCTTGATCTATCTTTTCGTTAACTATGGGTTCCTTTTCTTTAAACTTTTTCAGAGCAACTCCTACCTTAGAACCATATTGGGTAATTTGGTTGTGGATCTTTTTATCCAAATTTTCAATCAACTCTACAGTGGCAACTTTATTTTCAATAATTTCAAGCCTTTGCATCACATGCTCCAAAGTTAAAATAGTTCCATTAACCAAAAGAGGTGGTGGGCCAAACAAATCTATCATAGCATTATAAGAATCAAAAGTATGGCTACCCAAGAAATTCCCTCTGGTAATGGTATCAAGAATATATCTGTTCCAAGGAGTGATGCCTACATAAAAATTGCGAAGAAGAATGGAAGTAGATTGCTTCCTAGTAGATCTATTCTGAGCATTGCAAATTCTATGCCAAGCATCTTTTAGATTTTCTCCCTCCCTTTGTTTAAAATTAAGAACTTCATGATCGGGAGTACTAACAATGATAGAAGGACTAGCCATGACGACACACGGGGGCCATAGTTGAGATGACACCTTATGAACTGTGGTTTGGCAAGAAACCAAAGTTGTCATTTCTTAAAGTTTGGGGTTGCGATGCTTATGTGAAAAAGATTCAACCTGATAAGCTCGAACCCAAATCAGATGAATGTGTCTTCATAGGTGCTACCTCTTGAGCTTGCGTTGGTTTTTCCCTTGAAGAGGAAAGAGTGATGCAGCAAAGTAGCATAAGTATTTCCCTCAGTTTTGGAGAACCAAGGTATCAATCCAGTAGGAGGTTACACGCAAGTCGCCTTATACCTGCACAAACAAATAAGAACCTTGCAACCAACGCGATAAAGGGGTTGTCAATCCCTTCACGGCCACATGCAAAAGTGAGATCTGATAGAGATAATAAGATAAATATTTTTTGTATTTTTATGATATAGATTGAAAGTAAAGATTGCAAAGTAAAAATAGATTGGAAACTTATATGATGGAAAATAGACCCGGGGGCCATAGGTTTCACTCGTGGCTTCTCTCAAGATAGCATAAGTATTACGGTGGGTGAACAAATTACTGTCGAGCAATTGATAGAAAAGTGGCATAATTATGAGAATATCTAGGCATGATCATGTATATAGGCATCACGTCCACGACAAGTAGACCGAAACGATTCTGCATCTACTACTATTACTCCACACATCGACCGCTATCCAGCATGTATCTAGAGTATTAAGTTCATAAGAACAGAGTAACGCATTAGGCAAGATGACATGATGTAGAGGGATAAACTCAAGCAATATGATATAAACCCCATCTTTTTATCCTCGATGGCAACAATACAATACGTGCCTTGCAGCCCCTGCTGTCACTGGGAAAGGACACCGCAAGATTGAACCCAAAGCTAAGCACTTCTCCCATTGCCAGAAAGATCAATATAGTAGGCCAAACCAAACTGATAATTCGAAGAGACTTGCAAAGATAACCAATCATACATAAAAGAATACAGAGAAGATTCAAATATTGTTCATAGATAATCTTGATCATAAACCCACAATTCATCGGATCTCGACAAACACACTGTAAAAAGAATTACATCATATAGATCTCCAAGAAGATCGAGAACTTTGTATTGAGATCCAAAGAGAGAGAAGAATCCATCTAGCTAATAAATATGTACCCGAAGGTCTGTGGTAAACTACTCACACATCATCGGAGAGGCTATGGTGTTGATGTAGAAGCCCTCCATGATCGATTCCCCCTCCGGCGAAGCGCCGGAAAAGGCCCCAAGATGGGATCTCACGGATACAGAAGGTTGCGGCGGTGGAAATAGGGTTTCGTGGTGCTCGTGGATGTTTTCGGGGTATATGGGTATATATAGAAGGAAGAAGTAGGTCGGTGGAGCTGCGAGGGGCCCACGAGGGTGGGGGCGCGCCCAGGGGGTAGGCGCGCCTCCTTGCCTCGTGGCCTCCTCGCTTCTTTCTTGACGTCCACTCCAAGTCTCCTGGATCACGTTTGTTCCAAAAATAACTCTCCCGAAGGTTTCATTCCGTTTGGACTCCATTTGATATTCCTTTTTTGTGAAACACTGAAATAGGCAAAAAAAACAGCAATTTGCACTGGGCCTTCGGTTAATAGGTTAGTCCCAAAAATAATATAAAAGTGCTTAGTAAAGCCCATTAAACATCCAAAACAGATAATATAATAGCATGGAACAATAAAAAATTATAGATATGTTGGAGACGTATCAATAGGATACCCAAAGGAGACTGTTGGGTACACCTTCTATCACAGATCCGAAGGCAAGACATTCGTTGCTAAGAATGGATCATTTCTAGAGAAGGAGTTTCTCTCGAAAGAAGTGAGTCGGAGGAAAGTAGAACTTGATGAGGTAACTGTACCTGGTCCCTTATTGGAAAGTAGTTCATCATAGAAATATGTTCCTATGACTCCTACACCAATTAGTGAGGAAGCTAATGATGATGATCATGTAACTTCAGAACAAGTTACTACCGAACCTCATAGGTCAGCCAGAGTAAGATCCGCACCAGAGTGGTACGGTAATCCTGTTCTGGAGGTCATGTTACTTCACCATGACGAACCTACGAACTATGAGGAAGCGATGATGAGCCCAGATTTCGCAAAATGGCTTGAGGCCATGAAATTTGAGATAGAATCCATGTATGAGAACAAAGTGTGGACTTTGGTTGACTTGCCCGTTGATCGGCAAGCCATCGAGAATAAATGGATCTTCAAGAAGAAGACTGACGCTGACGGTAATGTTACTGTCTACAAAGCTCGACTTGTTGCGAAAGGTTACCGACAAAGGAGTTGACTACGATGAGACCTTCTCACCCGTAGCGATGCTTAAGTCCGTCTGAATCATGTTATCAATTGCCGCATTTTATGATTATGAAATTTGGCAAATGGATGTAAAGACTGCATTCCTGAATGGATTTCTGGAAGAGGAGTTGTATATGATGCAACCTGAAGGTTTTATCGATCCAAAGAATGCTAACAAAGTGTGCAAGCTCCAGCGATCCATTTATGGACTGGTGCAAGCATCTCAGAGTTGGAACAAATGTTTTGATAGTGTGATCAAAGCATATGGTTTTATACAGACTTTTGGAGAAGCCCATATTTACAAGAAAGTGAGTGGGAGCTCTGTAGCATTTCTAATATTATATGTGGATGACATATTATTGATTGGAAATGATATAGAATTTCTGGATAGCATAAAAGGATACTTGAATAAGAGTTTTTCAATGAAATACCTCGGTGAAACTGCTTATATATTGGGCATCAAGATCTATAGAGATAGATCAAGACGCTTAATTGGACTTTCACAAAGCACATACCTTGATAAAGTTTTGAAAAAGTTCAAAATAGATCAAGCAAAGAAAGGGTTCTTGCCCGTGTTACAAGGTGTGAAGTTGAGTCAGACTCAATGCCCGACCACTACAGAAGATAGAGAGAAAATGAAAGGTGGTCCCTATGCTTCAGCCATAGGCTCTATCATGTATGCAATGTTGTGTACCAGACCTGATGTGTGCCTTGATATTAGTTTAGCAGGGAGGTACCAAAGTAATCCAGGAGTGGATCACTGGACAGCGGTCAAGAACATCCTGAAATATCTGAAAAGGACTAAGGATATGTTTCTCGTTTATGGAGGTGACAAAGAGCTCGTCGTAAATGGTTACGTCGATGCAAGCTTTGACTCTGATCCGGATGACTCTAAGTCACAAACGGGCTACGTATTTATATTGAATGGTGGAGCTGTCAGTTGGTGCAGTTCTAAGCAAAGCGTCGTGGCGGTATCTACGTGTGAAGCGGGGTACATAGCTGCTTCGGAAGCAGCAAATGAAGGAGTATGGATGAAGGAGTTCATATCCGATCTAGGTGTCAACCTAGTGCATCGGGTCCAATGAAAATCTATTGTGACAATACTAGTGCAATTGCCTTGGCAACGGAATCCAGATTTCACAAGAGACGCTTCAATTCCATCCGCGATCAAGTCAAGGAGGGAGACATAGAGATTTGCAAGATACATACGGACCTAAATGTTGCGGACCCGTTGACTAAGCCTCTCTCACGAGCAAAACATGATCATCACCAAGACTCCATGGGTGTTAGAATCATTACTGTGTAATCTAGATTATTGACTCTAGTGCAAGTGGGAGACTGAAGGAAATATGCCCTAGAGGCAATAATAAAGTTGTTATTTATATTTCCTTATATCATGATAAATGTTTATTATTCATGCTAGAATTGTATTAACCGGAAACTTAGTACATGTGTGAATACATAGACAAACATAATGTCACTAGTATGCCTCTACTTGACTAGCTCGTTGAATCAAAGATCGTTAAGTTTCCTAGCCATTGACATGAGTTGTCATTTGATTAACGGGATCACATCATTAGAGAATGATGTGATTGACTTGACCCATTTCGTTAGCTTAGCATTTGATCGTTTAAGTATGTTGCTATTGCTTTCTTCATGACTTATACATGTTCCTATGACTATGAGATTATGCAACTCCCGAATACCGGAGGAACACTTTGTGTGCTACCAAACGTCACAACGTAACTGGGTGATTATAGAGGTGCTCTACAGGTGTCTCCGATGGTACTTGTTGAGTTGGCATAGATCGAGATTAGGATTTGTCACTCCGATTGTCGGAGAGGTATCTTTGGGCCCTCTTGGTAATGCACATCACTATAAGCCTTGCAAGCAATGTGACTAATGAGTTAGTTGCGGGATGATGCATTACGGAACGAGTAAAGAGACTTGCCGGTAACGAGATTGAACTAGGTATTGAGATACCAACGATCGAATCTCGGGCAAGTAACATACCGATGACAAAGGGAACAACGTATGTTGTTATGTGGTTTGACCGATAAAGATCTTCGTAGAATATGTAGTTGCCAATATGAGCATCCAGGTTCCGCTATTGGTTATTGACCAGAGACATGTCTCGGTCATGTCTACATAGTTCTCGAACCCGTAGGGTCCGCACGCTTAACGTTCGGTGACGATCGGTATTATGAGTTTATGTGTTTTGATATACCGAAGATAGTTCAGAGTCCCGGATGTGATCACGGACATGACGAGGAGTATCGAAATGGTCGAGACATAAAGATTGGTATATTGGACGACTATATTCGGACACCGGATGAGTTCTGGGGGTCATCGGATATTAATCGGAGTGCCGGGGGGTTATCGGAACCTTGTGGGAGAGAGAGGAGAGGGCCTAGGGCTGGCCGCGCCCCCCCCTTGGGAGTCCGAATTGGACAAGGAGGAGGGGAGTTGCCCCCTCTTTCCTCCCTCTCCCCCTCTCCTTCCTTTCCCCTTCCTCCTTCCTAGTTGGACTAGGAAAGGGGAGTCCTACTCCCACTAGGAGGACTCCCCCCTCTCCTTGGCGCGCCCCAAGGCCGGCCGTCCTCCCCCTTGCTCCTTTATATACGGGGGCAGGGGGCACCCTAGAACACACAAGTTGATCATTGATCTCTTAGCCGTGTGCGGTGCCCCCCTCCACCATAATCCACCTCGGTCATATCGTCGTAGTGCTTAGGCGAAGCCCTGCGTCGGTAGCTTCATCATCACTGTTATCACGCCGTCGTGCTGACGAAGCTCTCCCTCGAAGCTCTATTGGATCGTGAGTTCGTGGGACGTCACCGAGCTAAACGTGTGCAGATCGCGGAGGTTCCGTACGTTAGGTACTAGGATCGGTCGATCGTGAAGACGTACGGCTACATCAACTGCGTTGTCATAACGCTTCCGCTTTCGGTCTACGAGGGTACATGGACAACACTCTCGTTGCTATGCATCACCATGATCTTGCGTGTGCGTAGGATTTTTTTTTTGAAATGACTACGTTCCCCAACATAAACTACTCACACATCATCGGAGAGGCTATGGTGTTGATGTAGAAGCCCTCCGTGATCAATTCCCCCTCCGGCGGAGCGCCAAAAAAGGCCCCAAGATGGGATCTCATGGGTACAGAAGGTTGCGGTGGTGGAAATAGGCTTCCGTGGTGCTCCTGGATGTTTTCAGGGTATAAGAGTATATATAGGCGAAGGAAGTAGGTCGGTGGAGCCACGAGGGTGGGGGCGCGCCTACCCCCCCTGGGCGCGCCCTCCTACCTCGTGCCGCCTTGTTGCTTCCTTGACATCCACTCCAAGTCTCCTGGATTGCGTTTGTTCCAAAAAAGATCCTCGCAAAGGTTTCATTCCGTTTGGATTCCGTTTGATATTCATTTTCTGCGAAACACTGAAATAGGCAAAAAAACAGCAATTTGCACTGGGCCTCCGGTTAGTAGGTTAGTCCCAAAAAATATTATAAAAGTGCATAATAAAGCCCATTAAACATTCAAAAAAGATAATATAATATCATGGAGCAATCAAAAATTATAGATACATTGGAGACGTATCACATCTCTACATAATTTATGCCATGCATGAATGCAAATTTTTCGGAGATGAACAAATGTGATGCTCCGGAATCAAAGAGAACAGAAGCTGGTACTAAATTAATAGAAGGGTTCCCATCACGATGGTTGGTGCATTCTGAGCTTCTTCTGCCTTAACATGGTTGGCATGACCATGACCGATTGCAGGCGGTGTGGCTTTAGAGTTTCTCGGCTGACGAGCTGGCGCATTCAGAGACTGGTTCGAGCAAAAATTTATAGCAGTGTGTCCTGGCTGTCCACACTTGAAGCAATTTCCATCACGGGGGTGAGGAGCCATAGCATTGGGTTGTTCATCTTGAATCATTAGCTGTCTCGGCGGCAAAGGCAGACGAGGTGCAACATACGATGGCCTCGGGGCTGGAGCAGGTTGGTGATGGAGGTTGTGCGAAATCCACACTCTGCACTTCTGAGCAAACGGGCCTGAAGATGAGCCAATGTCACGAGTATGCTTGACCGACTCCTGGAACTCAGCCTGACCAGTTTCGGCTCAGAAAGATTGGCTGACGAGCATTGCAAAGTCTATAGATTCATGGAGACTAAGTGCGAGATTCAAATCAGGATGTAGTCCTTCTCGGAACTTCTCCTGCTTACGTGCGTCAGTGTGGACGTCATCTTCAGCATAGCGGGATAAATTGAGAAACTTCCTCTCATATTCATCCACAGTCATTTTTGCCCTGGCTGAGTTTGCGGAATTCCTTCTTCTTCTGGTCCATGAGACCTTGAGGAATGTGATGTGCACAGAAGGCTGTCTGAAATTCCAGCCAACTGGTTATGATTCCAGCAGGCAGCATACGCCTATGGCTTTCCCACCATTGAGCAGCTGAACCACTCAGCTGATACATCGCAAGGGTGACATAAATGGCAGGGGCAACATTAGCCGACTCCATCTGAAAGGCGATGTCACGGAGCCAATCATCAGCATCCAAAGGATCAGATGAGTTACGGAAGGTGGACGGGTTGAGGCACAGAAATTCTTGCAGTGTTATTGGGGGAGGCTGTTGATCAGCATTTCTGTTTGGAAGCTGGGCCATTATCCCGATCATAACCTAACGGTTCAGCTCAAACTGCTGCATCATTGCGGCAATATAGGGTGGAGGCGGAGGATCACCATGATCCGCCATTCTGTGCAAAATCAACAGGGTCAAGTTAACAATGCACGGAATATGAGTGACGGCCATATGGAATTATTCATAAGTGTGTATGGGCACAAGGGTTAAAGTGCGGTAGGTTCTTGGCAAAACAAAGAGTATGTTGATATATCTTGAGACATCAAGAGTTCATCTAGCTGAGTGACTCTCCGTAAAGAAGTCATCACGAGATCCTAAAGTTAGAGTTAGCAAAAAAATTAACCCGAAGAGAAGAGAGATCAGAATCCCAAAGTAAAGGAGAGGAATAAAATATTCTAATCCCATCCATAGTTGATGTGGGCCCATAAGCCATACAACACAGTTAGTAAAATAGATTTTCTTTCAAGTCTAGACTCAACATCGACCAAGGAGTTGGAAGGGGGGTTCCTATAGGCAGTCGGCTCTGACACCAACTTGTGATGCCCCCAAAATTAATCATGCAGTAAACATCCACGCAGCATGCACGATCAAGATCAGTGAATCACGGTATAATATCACAACACAACTCTATGACTCAAAAATAAACAAATAAACAAAATATTACAAGCCAGGGTCGTAAGACCCGATATTACGTCAAGAGTTAGGTCTGACTACAAACAAATACAAAGGTGCCTTAAGAAGGTGAAAACAAACAACGAATCTAGATCAAAAAGGCGCAGGCCTCCTACCTACGACCTCTGAACTACTCCTCGATATCGAACTCCATGTAGTAGCCAAGCTTAGAATCCTCTGGCTTCTGGGCTCCATCACCTGATCGCAGCAACCAGGTAGAAGAAAAGGGGTGCAAAGCAACGGTAAGTACTCATCTGAAGTACGCGCAAGACTTACATCAGATCTATGCTAAGTATGCATCAGTATCAAGGGAATGGTTTGTCTGAGGACTATATTGCAGAAATGCCAGAATAGAATGGAAGACCTAGCCTAACAAAGACTAGCCTCTTGCAGCGTCTTGCAGCAACAGAAGGGAGTAGAGTAACATATCATATAGTAACAAGTTATAATAGCAACGCCCAAAGATCCTTCCTCGACTCCCTGGAAGAAAGCGATCCCGGAGCCATCATATCAGTTTAGTGTAACAAGTATCCAGTTCTAGTTGTAGTAGATCGAGATACAACTCCGAGATTCCGTTACCGTGGACACGGCTATTCAAATAGATTACTTCCCTGCAGTGGTGCACCAACTTACCCATCATGCTCGATTAACTCCGGCAGAACACACTTTTCTGGGTCATGCCCGGCCTCAGCTGATCGAAACACCGTAGTCCTACCTAGGCTCCGCAGAGAGGTCCCCGTCGGTCTACGTCCTAAGCGCGAAGGGGTTGTTTGCACGCTCACCGCTAAGCACTCCTGGTCGTTGCGAGGGTGACCAGGACCAAACGGAACTCTTCCAGGATCCGCTTGCCCAATCAAGCCGCAATATTGAACGGGATGTCTGACAAAGCTTTCGGGAGAATTGTACGACGCCGAGTGCCCATACTTATTCCGGCATGGTGGTTAGTGCGAAAAGTCCAGAGGCCTACTCATATCACATATCCAAACCCGTTAGTGTATAGGGAGCTCACAGAAACGATCCGTGATCCTGTCGCCCCGTCTCACAGACTTACGACAAGGGTCAGGCCCATCCCTCTCTAGGGAGGTCTCTGCCTACCCGCTCGTGCCACATCATTATCTTGCGGGTACTCTCATGGTCAACCCGACTTCAATAACTCTCGCGGGTACCCCATGGGCCGACCCGACTTCAACAAAGGACTAGGGTGAAGGTCAAAGTATCTGCATGTCCATAACATCAAGGGGAATCTGAGGAATCACCCTCGATGGATTCCCACTCAACGTAACCGTCAAGGTGACATTGGAGGAATCACCCTCGAAGGGTTCACACTTGAGATGTTGCACGACAGAGTCATCATCAGGAGTGGTGAATTAGGAATCGCCCTCAGTAATCCACGACCGATTAGCTACACTACAAAGATATCATCAGGAGTGAGATCCGAGGTATCACCCTCGGCACTCGATAGTATCTCTACAAAGTCGCACAACTAAAGGGGGGTGCTGGTGATGTCTCGGTCTCTGCACCTCGATCACATTGATCGAGTCATCCGAAAGCACAGCATGGCAACACGGACAAGGGCGCGGGGCCACTAATGGATCACTAACCAACCTATACTAAGCATATAGGATAATAGGTAAAGTGACAACAACATATTACAAAAGCAGGCTATGCATCAGAATAGGAGCTATCAAACAACACTAGCAAAATCTAATGCAAGCATGAGAGAGAAAGAATGGGTGATATAGGAATGATCAAGGGGGTTTTGCTTGCCTGGAAGCTCTACTGGGAGGGGCTAGATGTCAGGCGCGTAGTTGCACTCGGGAGCAGCGTCAGCTTTAGGGTCTATCAGACAGAAGAGGGGGGAGACATAGTAAATATAATGCAAACAAATGCATCACAATGCATGCCATGGCAATAAGTTGTGCTAGGGGTGACCTAATGCAGTGCTACATGTTACAGATGGAGCAGGAAATTTTCTCGGCTTTAGGCAGTTATGGGACAGACGAACCGGAGGGGAAGGTTCCAGGTTTGTAGTATTAGAGGCATGTGACGGGTATGTGAAGGGCATACACAGATTCATCTCATTTTTCTGATCATTTTTTCACATATAAATCTTGTTCCTCCGAATTTCGGTTTATTTTATATGAATTTCCAAAGTTTTAATGAATTTCTAGATTTTTATTTAATTCAATTTAAAAAGGCAAAATGGTAAATGAACGAGAACTGTACGGAGGCGGCGGCGGCGGTAGATAGCAGCAATTGGAGCAGAGCAAGCGGCGGCAGGGGAGGCAACAGTAGCTGGGAGGAGCAGCAGCCGTAGCAGCACAACATGGGGCATGCGGGGGTGCGGGCGGCAGCGGGCGAGGCGCGGCCCGGGCATGCGCCCGTGCTGGGCGCGGCCGGGGCAGGGGCCGCGCGGGGGCATGGCGAGCTCAGCAAGGAGGACGAGTTCCGGCGCTCGGCCACGGCGGCCCACGGAGGCAGAGAAGATGGGGAAAGGGGGGAATCGGCGCGGCTCACCGAGAGGAAGGCCGGGGACGTGCTTGCGATGATCGGGGTGGCGCGGTGGTGCAGATCAATGGCGAGGCAGAAGCAGACTGCAGCGAGGGGGGACGGGCGTGGGTGGCGTTGCCGGGGCTCCCGGCTTCGATCTCATGGTGCAGAGGACGAAGAGGAGCCCGATGGAGCTCGTGGACATGAAGAGGAGGCGAGGGGAGTTCGGTGGCCACGGGATTCACGGCGGCGCGGCCATGACGTCTCGGGTGGGTGCTCAGGGTGGAAGAAACGACGCGGGAAGGAAGAGAGGAGGACTAGGGCTCATCAGCGGGGGTCGGAGGGTTTGGCCTTATACTCCAAGGGGACCGAGTGATGGACAGCTCGTGCCATGGCGCGACCATGGCCGGTTGGATGCCGTCCATGATCCCCCTCCCGTGAACAGGAGGAAGGAGGAGGGGCGGCTGGGCTGGCTGGGCCAGGCACTGTGCACTAAGGCCCAGTGCACAGTGGCCTTTCTCCTTTTCTTTTTATTACCTTTTATATATTTTTTACAGCAGGAGCCTTTTATTTTAGCCATCAAATGACTTTTGTAAAATATGGAACTTGGCCACATATTTACTTTGCATTATTTGGCACTGCCAAAAAAAGTTTGGAAAATATTTGAAGCTGTTTGAATTTTGCATAAATGGAAAAGCATTTAAATACGCTGATTTGGCACTGTTTTAATTGCTATAGGATGGACTATTTTGCCACCATGTTTGGGAAACTTTAAATTTCACTTGCAATTTGAATTTGAATTTGACTTAGGTTTTTATTCAGGAGAGATTAAGCTTAGAAAAATAAGATGACATGGCATCATTAGTCAGGGATCACTTTAGCATAATTACAAGGGTGTTACAGTGGGCCAACTAGGTTGGTACCCTATAGTCCAGGACACTGTCAGTGGCCCCTGAACTGGTCTTCAACGCCGAGGACGACGCTCTTAGGTTGAGTGACTTCGGCTCCGGAGTCCTTGGGCTTGACAAACGAGTTCCTCCTTCGATGATTCGGGATCTTCCCCGTTATTGCGAGCTATCACGGGCCCTTCCTCGAAGGAATTGCCCTCCCCCCACCCGAGTAGGGTTCGTCTAAACTTGCCTAGCATCCAAAGACGTGGGTTACTTAGCCTCGAAGGCCAGCCACACAGGTGTGAACAACACCTACGGTCTGACAACTTTACCGAAGCGACACCACCTATAACTAGGCGGGTCAGTTACTATTGCTCGAATTGCAGCCCGAGGAAAATTTCCCATTGGCACATCCCATCACAGTAGAGATCATGCCCATTTTTAAGGGATATCATAAAGATTCTATTTCTCCCCTTATGCATAGTGGCATCTTTTTTTGGGTAGTGGCGACTTCAACGGCGCGACCGGAGGGACTAGCTCTTTGCCTTTTACCAGCCTATAAGAGCAAAGGGAGAGCGATAGCAATAGTATGCTTCCATTCCTCCTTGGCTACCGCCTTTCAAGCTCCAGCGCTGAGATCCAGTTCTAAATCCACACCTCCCCCTCAGCGCCCACAACTCCCACTTCCCAGCCACGGCTGACGCCACCCTCAAGGGGCATAGGTCCGACTCCTCCATTACAGAGGGCACGATCCCTAGAGTTGCGAAGCGCGGGGTATATCTATGCTAATGTCGCCATCCGGCCGCTGGAGCCAAACAAACGCGTGCCAACTCCCTATCTTGGGGAGAGGGTAGTTTTCATTCCCCACCTCGTCCAAGGTCTGGGGTTCCCGTTGCACCCTAGACATACATCAAGTGTTCTCAAATCCAAAATATTCAATCCGATAATAGTGAAACCTCAAAGGAAAATACTCAATTCATCACAACAAGATAGAGAGGAAAAACACCATACGATCTGACAATATTAACAAAGCTCACGGTACATCAAGATCGTGCCAAATCAAGAACATGTGAGAGAGAGAGATCAAACACATAGCAACGGGTACATACCCTCGGCCCCAAGGGTGAACTACTCCCTCCTCGTCATGGCGACCGCCATGATGATGAAGATGGAATCCGGTGATGATTTCCCCCCTCCGGCAGGGTGCCAGAGAAGGCCTCCAGATGAAATCTCTTTGGCACAGAGGCTTGCGGCGGCGGAGCAGAAGTTCTTCGTTTCTTTCTAGGGTTTTCTATATTTATAGGAATATTTGGCGTTGCTTTTACGTCAGGGGGCCATGAGGAAGTGACAAGCTCGGTAGGCCCTCCCTACCCCCAGGGCGTGCCTACTGAGCTTGTCGTGTCCTCATGGCTCTACTAGTCCTTCCACGAAGCTTTGGGGGTCTCTTTTGGTCCATAAAAAATCACCGTAAATTTTTTAGCCCAATCCGAGAACTTTTATTTCTGCACAAAAAACAACACCACCGTAGTTCTACTGAAAATAGCGTCAGTCCGGGTTAGTCCCATTTAAATCATATAGAAGTGCACCAAAACCATATAAAATTGTTGTAAACATGGCATGAATACTTCATAAATTATAGATATATTGGAGACGTATCAGCATGCCCAAGCTTAATTCTTGCTCGTCCTCGAGTAGGTAAATGATAAAAGAAATAATTTATGAAGTGTGAATGCTAGCATAGTGCATAAATTTGATCAATGATAATTTCAATCACCTTCTCTAGCATCATTATGTATCATAAGTAGTAGCTCATCTCATAAAACTTCTCATGATCAAGTAGGAAGCTATTCACATGTTAAAGTATAGACCATAAACTTTCTTGAAAACTAACAAACTATGTTTTTAGTCATCAAACGATTACAATTCATCTTATTTTCAAGAAGGGTATATGTAAGAGCCTTGTTCTAGAAAATTCCACATACTCAACTATCATTAATCTTCCGTGATTGCTGACACTCAAAGCATATTTTTAGAAAAAAATGTTTCAGTCAAACACATAGGAAGATAGGGGTTAATGTTTCTCCTCACAACTTATTTATATTAGGGATAATGTCAACAATAATAACTCATGATCACCTATATTCAACTGGATATATGTGCCTGGATCTTTCCCCACCACATGATGCTTGCCAACTAAAGAATAACTGAGGTTGGAATGATAAGGAATACTATTGACTCTTGCGTAAAAGTAAATACTGAAAAGTAAAATATATGCCCTTCGCATAGTGAAGCATAGGTTGTCATGTGCTTTTGATTTTTTGGATGTGCAAGCCCTTAATGCAAAGGAACGTCACTTTATATTTCCCCTTGTGATAGCAACCTTTATTATGTAGTCCGTCACTTTTATTTCTTTACCATCACAAGTTCATACAAAGCTTATTTTCCCTTGCAATAAAGAACATACATATTCAAGAGCAATTTTTTTATTGATTTTTACACTGAGGACAACTTACTTGAAGGATCTTATTCAATCCATAGGTAGATATAGTGGACTCTCATGGAAGAAACTTGGCTCAAGGATTTGGCATGCACAAGCAGCACTCCCGCTTAGTACATAAATTTTTGTCTAGCAAAGATTCTAAACAAGCACCACATCTTGGAGGATCCATAACAATATTACTTATATGTGAATATAAACAAACATAACCCATTACGCTATCTTCCTTATCCAACACTAACTACTTGATCAAGCTTGAAAATAATTAATGGGGGCTCACAATCATAAAATATGTCCAAGATAGTATATTGATATGTGAAATCTCTCTTCCTTCAATATTCTTTCATGAATTATTCAAGTGACCAATGTTTTATTTGCTAATTTTCAATAATTTTTACCACTTATACTTCTTATATGTGAAGTCATTACTCCCCATATGGGACAGGCATATGATGCACATATAATTTCAAATTCATGATATTCAATTCATTCAACAATTTACTCATAGGATATAAATGAAGCACAAGAGTAAATGACAAACTACTCCAAAAAGATATAAGTGAAGATCAAATGAGTAGTTAAATAATTAAGCAGCTATGTGAGGACTCTCTCTCAAAAAAACTTTCAGATCTAACTATTTTATTCAAACAGCAAACAAAATGAAAATAAAATACACACCAAGGATAGCACACATCATACGAACAAATGAAAACTTAGGCTCAACCGAGGCTAACCAATAGTTGTTGAGGAAGAAAGGTGGGATGCCTACCCGGGTATCCCCAAGCTTAGATGCTTGAGACTTCTTTAAATATTAACGTGGGAGCGCCTTGTTCATCCCCAAGCTTGAGCTCTTGTGTCTCCTTAATTCCTCTCATATCATGGTTTCCCTAAATCTTAAAAACTTCATCCACACAAAACTCAACAAGAACTCGTGAGATAAGTTAGAATAAATCAACTCAAAACTTTAACATTCTCTACTGTAGAAAATCACTAAAATTATAATTTAACATTGCATACTAAATACCTCTGCATATTTAATACTCCTATCCTCAAATAGAATCATTAAACAAGCAAACAATGCAAACATAACATCAATCTGTCTAAACAGAATAGTCTGTAAAGGATGAAGAAAGATTCATACTTCTTTAACTCCAAAAATTCTAAAAAATTACCACACTATAGAAAATTTGTTATAGCTTACTGCATAAAAATTTCAAGATTTATCATGTTCTTACCATCCAGAAGAATTCAGATAATAATAAAAAACTCTCGGTTTTGAAACAACAACTCATGAACATGCAAACCAAGCATGGTAAAGGCTATATTTGACATTTTTATTTAAATAAAGGATACAAAACATTATTCTAAAGAATAGAAAGCAAATCTCAACAAAATAAAATGACGCACCAAGCAAAACACATATCATGTGATGAATAAAAATATAGCTCCAAGTGAGGTTACCGATAATGTTGAATACGAAAGAGGGGATGCCTTCCGGGGCATCCCCAAGCTTGGACGCTTGGGTCTTCCTTAGATATTACCTTGGGGTGCCTTGGGCATCCCCAAGCTTAGGGTCCTGCCACACCATATTCTCCTCATATCGATATCTCACCCAAAACTTCAAAACTTCAATCACACAAAACTTAACGGAACTTTGTGAGATAGGTTAGTATGATTAAGAGCAAATCATTCACTTTAGTACTGTCAAGACAAGATTCATAATTGTTCTCACATAATTCCTATTGTACCCAAACATTTATACAACCTATATTGACCAATATAAGTCACGGAAACTATGAAACAAGCAAACTATGCACCAAAAACAGAATCTGTCAAAAACAGAACAATCTGTAATGATCTGAACAAACACCATACTTCTGTATTTGCAAAAGTTCTGAAAAATTAGGACAACATCGGCAATTTGTAATCAATAATGTGTAAACAATTCAGAATTTTATCATGTCCCGGTGAATTATAGTAATTCCAACGCTGGGCACAAAAGTTCCTGTTTTTGAACAGAATCAATTCAATTATCATCAAAATCATCCCAAAGGCTTTACTTGGCACATTATTAAAACATAGGCTATGAAACATGATTACTATCGTAGCTTAATCATGTGAACACACAAAAATAGTAGGGGTAAATATTGGGTTGTTTCCCAACTAGCACTTTTCTTTAATGCCTTTTTAGTTAGACATGACGATTTCAATGATGCTCACATAAAAGTAAAGAATTGAAGCATAACAAGAGCATCATGAAGCATATGACTAGCACATTTAAGCCTAACCCACTTCCTATGCATAGATATTTTGTGAGCAAACAATTTATGGGAGCAAGAATCAACTAGCATAGGAAGGTAAAACAAGCATGACTTCAAAACTTTCAACACATAGAGAGGAAACTCGATATTATTGAGATATGTAAAAGCACATGTTTCTCTCTCATAATAATTTCCAGTAGCATCATGAATGAATTCAACAATATAGCTATCACATAAAGCATTTTTTTCATGATCCACAAGCATAGAAATTCTATTACTCCCCACATAAGCAAATTTCTTCTCATTCATAATAGTGGGAGCAAACTCAACAAAATAACTATCATGAGATACTTGATTGACATAACCAACTTGAATATGAAAATCATGATGAGAAGTTTCATGGTTATTATTATTCATTATAGCATACATGTCATCACCATAAGCATTATAGATAGCAACCTTTTTGTCATAATTAATTGAAACCTCTTCCGAAATAGTGGGATCATCATTAAATAAAGTCACGACCTCTCCAAATCCACTTTCGTAATTATTGCAATAAGATTCAACACCCTCCAAAATAGTGGGGTCATTAGTTCCTAGCGTTGACACTCTTCCAAACCCACTTTCATCATTGTAATCATCATATATAGGAGGCATGCAATCATCATAATAAATTTTCTCATCAAAACTTGGGGGGGGGGGGACTAAAAATATCATCTTCATCAGATATAGCATCCCCAAGCTTAGGGTTTGCATATCGTCAGCATCACAGATATTCATAGAAAGTATTTTATCGAATTCTTCTTCTAACTCTTTGGCACAATTTTCTGATCCATCATTTTCAAGAAAGACTTCATAAACATAAAGCATTTGAGGCAACCTCAATTCTATTTTTTTAGCTTTCTGTTATAAACCGAACTACTGATAAAACAAGAAACTAAAAAATTCAATTGCAAGATCTAAACATATACCTTCAAGCACTCACCTCCCCGACAACGGCACCAGAAAAGAGCTTGATGTCTACTACGCAAATTTTATTCTTGTAGATGTTGTTGGGCCTCCAAGTGCAGAGTTTTGTAGGACAACAACAAATTTCCCCAAGTGGATGTACTAAGATTTATCAATCTGTGGGAGGTGTAGGATTAAGATGGTCTCTCTCAAACAACTCTGCAATCAAAACAAGAAATCTCTTGTGTCCCCAACCCATCCAATACAATGGTAAATTGTATAGGTGCACTAATTCGGTGAAGAGATGGTGATACAAGTGTAGTATGGATACTAGATATAGGTTTTTGTAATATGAAAATATAAAAATAGCAAGGTAGCAAGTGATAAAAGTGATCACAAATGGTATTGCAATGCTTAGAAACAAGGCCTAGAGTTCCTACTATCACTAGTGCAATATCTCAACAGTGCTAACATAATTGAATCATATAACAATCCCTCTGTTGGTGCCGCCTCCTTGCAGCACCGCTCTCCTTCTACCTTGGTGCTGCCTCTCACAGCTCCCTCTCTCTTCCTCTGGTTGTTTCTCTCTATCTTCTTCTCACAAGAACACAAGAACACACACACACACATGAAACTCTACACACACACGCAACTAAGGAGAAGACCAGCTGGTGCTTTGCCGAGAGGCTCTCCTCCTTGGTGGAACAAGAGACTACATTGTGTATTTCCATCCCTCACGGCCTTCTCTTTCTATTACTTCACATGCAAAGTATAAATACACCAGTTAACACGGCCAGGCCAAACACCCTGATCCGCTTCCAACGCCCACGTCCAGGACGTGGCCAACTACTCCACCAATGCGGCTGCATGCAACCTCCATCAGCTACATGCACGTACTGACTAGATTGAACGACTTACTCAGCCACATCTCAAGTAACTAACTTCGTGATTCACTCTAGAAGCTAACAAACTCAATGATCCAGCCAATCTATAGACCACTAACATGATACGCACACATGCAGGTGCACACATGTCAAGATTAGCTCCAACACCCTCAACGCATGACAAAGAATCACTTCAAAGTTCTTATCAAGCGGAGAGCATAACAAGAAATCGTTGTAGGTAGGAAACCACCTCAAAGTTATCCTTTCCGATCAATCTATTAAGTTGTTCCTATAAGTGTCACAAACACCCCTAGAGTTCATACTAAAATAACACCATATGATACGTGATAACCCACAAGTATAGGGGATCGCAACAGTTCTCGAGGGTAGAGTATTCAACCCAAATTTATTGATTCGACACAAGGGGAGCCAAAGAATATTTGCAAGTATTAGCAGCTGAGTTGTCAATTAAACCACACCTGGAGATTAAGTATCTGCAGCGATATGATCAATAGCACAGTAATATAATAGTTTTGATAGCAGTAGTAATAGTAATAGTAATGCCAACAGTGATAGCAATGATTTTGTAGCAGTTGTGAAAGTAGCAATAGCAATAGCAACTTAACAAGAACAATATGTGAAAGACTCATGGGCATTGGATCAGTGAATTCGTTGGATGATATTGATCATATAACAGTCATAACCTAGGGTGATACGGCACTAGCTCCAGTTCATAAATATAATGTAGGCATGTATTCCATAAATAGTCATACATGCTTATGGAAAGAACTTGCGTGACATCTTTTGTCCTACCCTCCCGTGACAGCGGGGTCCATAAGGAAACTAAGGGATATTAAGGCCTCCTTTTAATAGAGAACTGGAACAAAGCATTAACACATAGTGAATACATGAACTCCTCAAACTATGGTCATCACTGGAAATTATCCCGAGTACTGTCACTCCGGGGTTTACGGATCATAACACGTAATAGGTGACTATAACTTGCAAGATCGGATCTAGAACATAGATATAATGATGATAACATAAACGGTTCAGATCTGAAATCATGGCACCCGGGCCGAAAGTGACAAGCATTAAGCATAACAAAGTCATAGCAACATCAATCTTAGAACATAATGGATACTAGGGATCAAGCCCTAACAAAACTAACTCGATTACATGATGAATCTCATCCAACTCCCTCACCGACCAGCTAGCCTAAAAAGGAATTAATCACTCCCGGTGAGGAGCATCATGGAATTGGCGATGGAGAAGGGTTGGTGATGATGAAGATCGAAGATTCCCCTCTCCGGAGCCCCAAACGGACTCCAGATCTAGCCTCCCAATGAAGAACATGAGGTGGCGGCGGCTCCATCTCGTGAAACATGAAATTCTTTCTCCCTTATTTTTCTCTCCAAAAATAGGATTTTATAGCGTCGGAGATAGGCTCAGCGAGGCCACCAGGTGGGCACAACCTACTTGGGCGCGCCAGGAGGGGGGCGCGCCCTGGTGGGTTGTGCTCCCCCAGGGACCCCCCCCTCCGGTGGTTCTTGGCTCCAGTATTTTTCTTTTTATTGTATAAAAAATTCTCCAAAAAGTTCCGTTCCAATCTGAGAACTTCTATTTCTGCACACAAAACAACACCATGGTAGTTCTGCTGAAAACATCGTCAGTCCGGGTTAGTTTCATTCAAATCATGCAAATTAGAGTCCAAAACAAGAGGAAAAGCATTAGGAAAAGTAGATACGAAGGAGACGTATCAACTCCCCCAAGCTTAAACATTTGCTTGTCCTCAAGCAATTCAGTTGATAAACTGAAAGTGAAAAAGAAAAACTTTTACGAACTCTTTTGCTCTTGTTTACATAAATAAGCTTAAGTAGCACCCAGGTTTTCAGCAAAGATTATAACTAACCATGTCAACAATAACTCTTGGAAATTATATTAACTCATATCAATGGCATAAGTAACTAGCGAGCAATAATAAAGCATCTCAAACGACAACACTTTGTCAAAACAATCATGATATAATATGACAACAGTGGTATCTCGCTAGCCCTTTCTGAGACCGCAAAACATAAATGCAGAGCACCTCCAAAGTTCAAGCAATGACTAAACATTGTAATTCACGGTAGAAAAGATCCAGTCATGATGCATCCAACATTAGCTACACACAATGCATGAGGATGACAATAGTGCTCTCATATCTGGCGCTTATTTGAGAAGGTGATGACTCAACATAAAAGTAAATAGATGGTCCCTTCGCAGAGGGAAGCAGTGATTTGTAGCGGTGCGAGAGCTCAGTTTTTTTAAAACGGAGATAAATGAAATTTTGAGAAATGCACCCTTCCTGTTTACTTCGCAACTATTGGTTATCGATATCTTCCATGCTAAACACATTAGTGGCGGGTCCCAAGCGATAAAAGTAAAGGTTTAGTCCCCTTCCACCAACAAACACACTCCACAGCTAGCCGAATCCACGGGTACCGTCCATACCAACAACAATCCTGGGGGAGTTTTGTTTAATTATTGGCAACTTTTTTTGAATTCGGGACTGGGCATCCCTAATACCGCCCCTCTAATGCAATGACGAGTGAATAAGCATTCATCATGAGAATAACCCACTTAGCATGGAAGATACCGACTACCTCCTGTCGCTCTATGTCCAGGCACACGAAAACAGATGCTTATTTGAAGTTTTTAGAGGTGGCACATGCAAATTTACTTAGAACGACAGGGTAATACCGCATATAGGTAGGTATGGTGGACTCATCTGGGATAACTTGAGTTTTAGGATTTTGATGCACAAGCAATATCCCCGCTTAGTACAGGCAAAGGCTAGCAAATAGGTTGAGAAGCGGCCAGCTAGAGAGCGAAAACGGTCATGAACATGCATTATGCATAAGTAACATTGGATACTAGCATGGTTAGGATACGGACACCATGAACATAAATATCATAGAGGCTATGTTGGTTTTGATTCAATGACATGCATGAACATGTGCCAAGTCAAGCCTCTTGAAACATTCAGAGGAGGATACCATATCATCATACTACATCACAATCATTTTAACGCAATGTTGACATCTAAGATAAAACCCACAAGTATAGGGGATCAATCATAGTCCTTTCGATAAGTAAGAGTGTCGAACCCAACGAGGAGCAGAAGCAAATGACAAGTGGTTTTCAACAAGGTATTGTCTGCAAGCACTGAAATTATAAGTAATGAGTAGTTTGATAGCAGGATAATTTATAATGAACAAGTAACGGTAATGGTAACAAAAGTGCAGCAAGGTAGCCCAATCCTTTTAAGGCAAAGTACAGGCCAAAACGGTCTCTTATAATAAGCAAAGCATTCTTGTGGGTACACGGGAATTTCATCTAGTCACTTTCATCATGTTGGTTTGATTTGTGTTCGCTACTTTGATAATTTGATATGTGGGTGGATCGGTGCTTAGGTGCTGTTCTTACTTGAACAAACCTCCTACTTATGATTAACCCCCTCGCAAGCATCCGCAACTATGAGAAAAGCATTAAGAATAAATTCTAACCATAGCATTAAACTTTTGGATCCAATCGGTCCCTTACGGAATAGCGCATAAACTAGGGTTTAAGCTTCTGTCACTCTCGCAACCCATCATCTAATAACTACTCCACAATGCATTTCCTTAGGCCCAAATATGGTGAAGTGTCATGTAGTCGACGTTCACATGACACCACTAAGGGAATCACAACATACATATTATCAAAATATCGAACACATATCAAGTTCACATGATTACTTGCAACATGATTTCTCCCGTGACCTCAAGAACAAAAGTAACTACTCACAAGTGATAAACATGTTCATGATTAGAAGGGTATTAAATAGCATAATGGATCTGAACATATATTCTTCCACCAAATAAACCATATAGTGATCAACTACATTGAGACACAACACGATTGAATGATGGAAATAAGGAACGCATATGAAGCGAAAGAGAACAGTAGGGAAAGATGACACCCAGACATGTGCACTAAGATAGAAGAAGGTGAACAATAAGAGTGGATTTAACGGGACGGGAAGATGTAGTGTACGTACAAGAACATGTACGTAGTGTCAGGAATATGCAACTTGGTATTATCATGAGGCAAAAGCCATAATATATACATGTACAGGGAGGCCAAAGGCCAGAATGCAAAAGGCCAAAAGGCCATCATAAATATAACTCTAACACCCCCCCTCAAACTCATGGTGGATCCACAACACTGAGTTTGGAGAGGTAAAATCCATGCTGCGCTCTAGTCTGGGCCTTCGTGAAGAAGTCCACCAGCTGTAACTCAGAAGGCACATACTGAAGAGCAATAACATGGTCCTACACACCAGCATGCACAAAGAAGGCATCAACACCAATATGCTTGGTAAGCTCATGCTTCACAGGGTCCCGTGCAATATTGATAGCACTTGTACTGTCTGACAAGAGTGTAGTAGGTGTAGTAACACTAACACCAAAAACCTCAAGTAACCAGCGTAACCAAGTCACCTCTGCCGTGAGAAGAGCCATAGCTCGCAACTCAGCTTCTGCACTCAAACGGGAAACTGTAGTCTGTTTCTTCGTCTTCCAGGCAATGAGAGAACCACCAAGAAAGACACAGTAAGCAGAAAGTGAACGGCGATCCAAAGGATCACTAGCCCAAGTAGCATCTGAATAGGCCTGGAGTTGTAACGAGCTGGAACGAGGAAAGAAGAGACAGTGAGAGATCGTGCCACGAAGATATCGTAGAACACGAAGAAGGTGACTATAGTGAACCGAAGTGGGAGAAGAAACAAACTGACTCAGGATATGGACAGGATAGGAGATATCTAGACGAGTGACAACAAGATAGACAAGGCTCCCAACAAGATGACGATAACGAGTCGGATCAGACAAGGGCTCACCATCAGAAGCATGAAGGTGAAAATTAAGCTCCATAGGAGTCTCAACAGTGCGGTCATCACTAAGAGCCGCACGAGAAAGAAGATCCTGAATGTACTTTTCTTGGGAAATAAAAAAGCCATCAGAGGTGGAGGAAATCTCAATCCCAAGAAAGTAACGAAGAGGACCAAGATCAGACATAGAAAACTGCTCACTGAGATGGGCCTTAACAAAGGCAATGTACTCAAGATCATCGCCAGTGATGATCATGTCATCAACATATAGAAGAAGAAGAGTGCGACCACGAGCAGAAAGGTGGACAAACAGCGCTGGATCATGAGCACTGGGCGAAAAACCAGCTGCGGTGACCACCGAGGCAAAATGCTCAAACCAAGCGCGTGGGGCTTGCTTAAGGCCATAGAGAGGGCGACGAAGACGACAAACCATGCCATCTGGAACTGAATACCCAGGTGGTGGATGCATATAAACTTCCTCACACAACTCACCATTAAGAAAGGCATTCTTAACATCACGTTGAGACACGGACCAGTGGCGAACAGAGGCCACAACGAGAAGTGTGCGAACAGTGGTCATATGGGCCACGGGAGCAAAAGTCTCATCGTAATCACGACCATGCTCCTGCTGAAAGCCACGAGCTACAAGACGAGCTTTATAACGCTCAAGAGAACCATCAGAGCGAGTCTTAATCTTATAGACCCACTTACAAGTGATGGGACGGACACGGGGAGGAAGAGAAACCAGATCCCACGTGCCGGTGCGCTCAAGGGCAGCAATCTCCTCTGCCATGGCAAACTGCCATTCGGGATGAACAATAGCATCTTGATAAGAAGTCGGCTCAACAATGATCGAAAGACCATAGTGAGAAGGAGAATATCGGTCAGGAGGTGGGCAAGGCCAAGAACGAAGACGATACGTCGGTGCTACCTCTTGAGATCTGTGTTGGTTTCCCTTGAAGAGGAAAGGGTGATGCAGTAAAGTAGCGTAAGTATTTCCCTCAGTTTTTGAGAACCAAGGTATCAATCCAGTAGGAGACCACGCTCAAGTCCCTCGTACCTACACAAACAAATAAGAACCTTGCAACCAACGCGATAAAGGGGTTGTCAATCCCTTCACGGCCACTTGCAAAAGTGAGATCTAATAGAGATGATAAGATAATATTTTTGGTATTTTTATGATAAAGACTAAAAGTAAAGAAAGCAAAATAAACGGTAATAGAAATAACGGTAGACTAATATGATAGAGAATAGACCCGGGGGCCATAGGTTTCACTAGTGGCTTCTCTCAAGATAGCATAAGTATTACGGTGGGTGAACAAATTACTGTCGAGCAATTGATAGAATTGAGCATAGTTATGAGAATATCTCGGCTTGATCATGTATATAGGCATCACGTCCGTGACAAGTAGACCGACTCCTGCCTGCATCTACTACTATTACTCCACACATTGACCGCTATCCAGCATGCACCTGAGTATTAAGTTCATAAGAACAGAGTAACGCATTAGGTAAGATGACATGATGTAGAGGGATAAACTCAAGCAATATGATATAAACCCCATCTTTTTATCCTCGATGGCAACAATACAATACGTGTCATTTCCCCTACTGTCACTAGGATCGAGCACCGCAAGATTGAACCCAAAGCTAAGCACTTCTCCCATTGCAAGAAAGATCAATCTAGTAGGCCAAACCAAACTGATAATTCGAAGAGACTTGCAAAGATAACCAATCATACATAGAAGAATTCAGAGGAGATTCAAGTAGTGTTCATAGATAATCTTGATCATAAACCCACAATTCATCAGATCTCGACAAACACACCACAAAAGAAGATTATATCGAATAGATCTCCAAGAGAATCGAGGAGAACTTTGTATTGAGATCCAAAGAGAGAGAAGAAGTCATCTAGCTAATAACTGTGGACCCGAAGGTCTGAGGTAAACTACTCACACATCATCGGAGAGGCTATGGTGTTGATGTAGAAGCCCTCCATGATCAATGCCCCTCCGGCGGAGCGCTGGAAAAGCCCCAAGATGGGATCTCACGGGTACAGAAGGTTGCGGCGGTGGAATTAGGGTTTCGGCTCCTGTCCTGATGTTTCCAGGGTATATGAGTATATATAGGTGAAAGAGGTTGGTCAGGAGAGCTACGAGGGGCCCACGAGGGTGGGGGTGCGCCCAGGGGGCAGGCGCGCCTCCCTGCCTCGTGGCCTGCTCGTTGATTGCTTGACGTCCACTCCAAGTCCTCTGGATCACGTTTGTTCCGAAAATCACGTTACCGAAGGTTTCATTCCGTTTGGACTCCGTTTGATATTCCTTTCCTTCAAAACACTAAAATAGGCAAAAAACAACAATTTGGGTTGGGCCTCCGGTTAATAGGTTAGTCCTAAAAATAATATAAAAGTGTATAATAAAGCCCATTGAACATCCAAAACAGATAATATAATAGCATGGAACAATAAAAAATTATAGATACGTTGGAGACGTATCAAGGATCCCCAAGCTTAATTCCTGCTCGTCCTCGAGTAGGTAAATGATAAAAACTGAATTCTTGATGTGGAATGCTACTTAGCATAATTTTCAATGTAATTATTTTTATTGTGGCATGAATATTTAGATCCGAAAGATTCAAGATAAAAGTTTAATGTTGACATAAAAACAATAATACTTCAAACGTGCTAACCAAGCAATTATGTCTTATCAAAATAACATAGCCAAAGAAAGCTTATCCCTACAAAATCATATAGTTAGGCCATGCTTCAACTTCGTCACACAAAACGTTCTCATCATGCATAACCCCGATGACAAGCCGAGCAATTGGTTCATACTTTTTAACGCGCTTCGGCCTTTTCAACCCTTACGCAATACATGAGCGCAAGAGATGGATATAGCACTATGGGTGGAATAAAGTATAATGATGGGGGTTATGTGAGAAGACAAAAAGGTAGAAGGTCACACATCGACGCGGCTAATCAATAGGCTATGGAGATGCCCATCAATTGATGTCAATGTGAGGAGTAGGGATTGCCATGCAACAGATGCACTAGAGCTATAAATATATGAAAGCTCAACAAAAGAAACTAAGTGGGTGTGTATCCAACTTGCTTGCTCACGAAGACCTAGGGCATTTTGAGGAAGCCCATCATTGGAATATACAAGCCAAGTTCTATAATGAAAAATTCCCACTAGTATATGAAAGTGACAACATAGGAGACTCTCTATCATGAAGATTACGGTGCTACTTTGAAGCACAAGTGTGAAAAAACGATAGTAAAATTGTCCCTTCTCTCTTTTTCTCTCATTTTTTGGGCCTTCTCTTTTTTTGGCCTTTTTCTCTCTCTTTTTTGTCCGGAATCTCATCCCGACTTGTGGGGGAATCATAGTCTCCATCATCCTTTCCTCACATGGGACAATGCTCTAATAATGATGATCATCACACTTTTAATTACTTACAACTCAAGAATTACAACTCAATACTTAGAACAAAATATGACTCTATGTGAATGCCTCCGGCGGCGTACCGGGATATGCAATGAATCAAGAGTGACATGTATATGAATGGTGGCTTTGCCACAAATACAATGTCAACTACATGATTATGCAAAGGAATATGACAATGATGGAGCGTGTCATAATAAACGAAACGGTGGAAAGTTGCATGGCAATATATCTCAGAATGGCTATGGAAATGCCATGATAGGTAGGTATGGTGGCTGTTTTGAGGAAGATATAAGAAGGTTTATGTGTGATACAGCGTATCATATCATGGGGTTTGGATGCACCGGCGAATTTTGCACCAACTCTCAAGGTGAGAAAGCGCAATGCACGGTACCGTAGAGGCTAGAAAATTCTGGAAGGTTGAGAGTGCGTATAATCCATGGACTCACATTAGTCATAAAGAACTCATATACTTATTGCAAAAGTTTATTAGTCCTCGAAGCAAAGTTGTAACATCCCAAAATTCTAAATTTTGGAATGTTATAATAAACAGATAGATTGGATTGATTGTTTGATTGACTGAGTGAAATTGAGTGGAATTCGAAACTTTTTGAAAGTTAAATGAGAGGGAATAAAAGGATTTTCCCAAACTTTCATTTTCGCTGTTATGATCTCCATGAATTCAAATTCTTTTCACCACAAAACCCTGGAGAGAAGATGACATGACTTCTTCCATTTATTTAAATGACAAGGGGTGTTGAAAATAATTGAATTTCATCTGAGAATATTTCCAATCCTGAAACTTTATGCAACTCAATGATTTTCACGAGCGAAGATAAAATGACTTCTTCAAAACATATGAAATATGAGTTGGGAGTTTCAAAGGATCAAATTCAAGTCCTTTTGGAAATTATTCTAATTTGGAGTTATTTGGGTTTTATTCAAATTATTTTTTTCTCCAAAAATAAAATATAAAGAAATTAGGGTAACATGATTCCCTACAACAGAAAATGGGAGAGAAATAAATTTGAAATCATTTTGGTATTTTTAAAATGATTTTTATTGGATTTTATTAAGGCAGTAGCACTGTTTGATTTATTTGAATTTTTGTGGTCTTTATTTGACTTTACAAAAATGTTCACGTTGTAGGAAAAAAATTTCTGAAAATTTTGATATATTATATGCCTATATAATATTTTCATTTTCTTTTGTTTTATTATTTCTTTCTCTGTATAAAAAAAAACCCTCCGCCGAACTGGGCCGGCCCAGCACCCAGCCAGGCCACGGCCCAGCCCGACGCCCGCGCGTCCTCGACCTCCCGGGCGGGACTCCGCCTCCCGCACGCCGTCGCGCCGCCATGGACGCCGTGCCGCCTCCGGCCTCCTCCTACCCCTCCTCCACGCCACCTCCTCGCCCCCCCTCTTAAATAGCTCCGCCCCGACCCCCCCCTCTCTCTCTCTGCTCCCGCCGCCGCCCGCTCCCGCATAGCCGCCGCCGCCGGCGAGATCCGCCGCTTCGCCCCGCGCTCCACCGGCGCGCTCGGCCGCCGCCACCACCGCCATCGGGTCCGCCGCTCAGCGCCGCCCCTCCCCGTCCACTCCGCCCTCGCCGCGGGCCACCAGAGCCGCCGCTCCGGTCGAGCCCGAGCCGCCGCCGCCCTTCTCCGACGCCGGCGAACCCCGCCACCGCCGACCCGGTCCGCCGCCGAAAACCGCCGGTTTTCGATGAAGACCCCATCGGTATAAACCGTGAACCGCCCCGGTTTATTTTTTTTCGTTTTTGGTTTTATTAAGAAAACCTAGATCTGTTTTTTTTGTTTTACTAAACTGCGAACGTCCAGTGTTTAGATCCTATAAACGAACGTTCACTATTTAGTTTTTTTCTTTTACTGTTATTTTCGGCCAGGGACCTAGTAGCAATTTGTTTTTCTTACAGAATAGCCCCTAGTTTTCAAACACTCATAACTTTTTACTCGTTTGTCCAAATCCTACGAAACCAACGCCCACTTCTTCGTTACGATCCCCTCTATCCAGTTAAACAACTTAAACATGTTTTTGAAAGTTTTAAAATTTGATTTCAAACAGATTTGTATTTGAACTTCTTTTGTTCATAACTTGAGTTCCGTAACTCCGTTTGAGTTGATTCTTTTTGCAAATCGAAGCTCTTGACTTAAACTTTCCGATAAGGCCAAATTCATATAATTTTGGTACTGTTAGAAACTGTTTTATGTTGCAAGAGTTAATTGCTTGGTTTTGAAGTTTTCCGAATTGTTTTCCTCGTTCTTCCTGATCTTTTGAGTGATTGCTTATGTGTGGTTACCATTGCTTGCTGACGATAGATTGACCGAAGTGTGACTAGTAGATCTATCCAGAGTATTGAGTGCGAATCATCTTCATCAACATTGCAGGCAAGTAACACTTTGATCATATACCTTCCATACCCAGTTTTTATTGCATTAGATCTATTATCCTCAAACAGTGCATGATTAGGATCTAATTAAATTGTGGGTATTGGGAAGTAGTTGAGGTAGTACCTATTACCTGTTTTATTATCAAACCCTTGGGAGTTACTTCTACGTTGCTATTATATTGCCATGCTATGCTCGTAGACGTGGATTGGGTTTGAGAGATTTCCATGACAGATGTGAGATTGTTAATTAATGGTTTACCTAAGGTGGCAACTAAAACTCACATCTGGGTGGATTGAGGTACCTGGGTATTCCAGGATTGCCTGTTTTTCTTTTGGACCGCCACCCAGGTTCAAAGGGATCATGAGATTATTCATGCTAGAAACTTCCGTGTGCAGCCGCAAGCTATTATGGGCTCTAGCATAGTTGACTAAGTTGTGTAAACTCTTACAGTGGTAGACTAGCAGATGTAGGGGAAAGTAGGTGTAACGGTCTACCCATACGTAAGGTGCAAACACTTCTGAAAGACTATGTCTCGGTCATCCGTTACTCAAACACCATGTAGTGCGAGTAATCCAACGGAGGAGATCGAGTCTTGTGGGGAAAAGTGCACAAACCTCTGCAGAGTGTACAAACTAATCATGGTTAGCCGTGTCCCCGGTTATGGACATCCTGAGTATCTAGTTCTTGGATTATCCCGTTGATCTCATCATGTTACTTTAATTAATCTTGTTGGGTTAATGATGATACTTAATTGGGATTGAGATGCTGTCAACCATCTCAATGTTTCACAACCACCATGATAGTTAAATAAAATTTATTCCTTTGCAGTAGGGAAAAATTGGCTTTTTGCAAAAACTTTATAACCATAGAGCTTTTCCACCAGCCATATATGCATGTAGTGATAGCCTTTGTTCATCATTTCTCTATGGTGTGAATTTGCCAGCATATTCCATGTGCTGACCCGTTTTCGGGCTGCAACGTTTCATGTTGCAGGATATCTTACGACGAGTAAGTGATACGTTAGGGTTACGATTTCTACACTCAACTTTGCCGTTGGTGTTGATGGGAATCCACAACCTTGTTACTTCCGCTATTTGGATTGAGGTAATAGTATTTACGTTACTTTATGCATGTGATTTACCTCTGTTATAAATCCTCGAGTACTGTGTGTGTCAGCATACCGATCCAGGGATGACACTTAAGCACAGAGACTTGATCCATTCGGGTCGGGTCGCTACAAGATAGTACTACTACGCATGCCCCTAGAGGGATAGATTGGTAGGAAAAGACCATCGCTCGTCCCCGACCGCCACTCATAAGGAAAGCAATAAAAGAACACCTTATGCGTCAAATTTGTAACACAACTTTTACCATACGTGCATGCTATTGGACTTGCCAACCTTAACACAAGTATTTCTCAATTTCACAATTACTCAACTAGCATACTCTAATATTACCACCTTTATATCTTAAAACACTTATCAAGTATCAAACTTCTCACGATATCCAATGAACTCAATATGGAAGTTTTTATTATAGTCATCTTGGATGCCTATCATATTAGGACTAATTTCACAATTAAAGCAAATTACCATGCTGTTTAAGACTCTCAAAATAATATAAGTGAATCATGAGAGATCAATAATTTCTATAAAATAAAACCACCACCGTGCTCTAAAAGATATAAGTGAAGCACTAGAGCAAAAAATATATAGCTCAAAAGATATAAGTGAAGCACATAGAGTATTCTAATAAATTCCGAATCATGTGTGTCTCTCTCAAAAGGTGTGTACAGAAAAGATGATTGTGGTAAACTAAAAAGCAAAGACTCAGATCATACAAGACGCTCCAAGCAAAACACATATCATGTGGTGAATAAAAATATAGCCCAAGTAAAGTTACGATAGACGAAGAAGAAAGAGGGGATGCCTTCCGGGGCATCTCCAAGCTTAAGCTTTTGGTTGTCCTTGAATTTTACCTTGGGGTGCCTTGGGCATCCCCAAGCTTAGGCTCTTGCCACTCCTTGTTCCATAATCCATCAAATCTTTACCCAAAACTTGAAAACTTCACAACACAAAACTCAACAGAAAATCTCATGAGCTCCGTTAGCGAAATAAAACAAACCACCACTTTAAGGTACTGTATAGAACTCATTATTTATTTATTTTGGTGTTAAACCTACTGTATTCAAACTTCTCTATGGTTTATAAACTCTTTTACTAGCCATAGACTCATCAAAATAAGCAAACAACACACAAAAACAGAATCTGTCAAAAACAGAACAGTCTGTAGTAATCTGTATCTAACGCAAACGTCTGAAACTCAGAAAAATACACCAAAATAGGACGACCTAGATAATTTGTTTATTGATCTACTGCAATTGGAATCAGTATTTTATCACGTTCTAGTGATTTTAAAATATTGTTTTTGTGAATAGAAAGTTTCTGGAATTTTCAGCAAGATCAAATAACTATCATCCAAGAAGATCCTATAGGTTTAACTTGGCACAAACACTAATTAAAACATAAAAACACATCTAACCAGAGGCTAGATCAAAGATTTATTACTAAACAGAAATAAAAAGCAAGAAAATAAAATTGAATTGGGTTGCCTCCCAACAAGCGCTATCGTTTAACGCCCCTAGCTAGGCATAAACGCGAGGATAGATCTAGGTATTGCCATCTTTGGTAGGAAATCCATAAGTGGCTCTCAAAATATATTCATAAGGTAATTTAATCTTCTTTATAGGGAAGTGTTCCATGCCTTTCCTTAACGGAAATTGGAATCTAATATTCTCTTCCTTCATATCAATAATTGCACCGATCGTTCTAAGGAAAGGTCTACCAAGAATAATAGGACATGAAGGATTGCAATCTATATCAAGAACAATAAAATATACGGGCACATAATTCATATTTGCAACAATAAGAACATCATTAATTCTTCCCATAGGTTTCTTGATAGTGGAATCCGCAAGGTGCAAGTTTAAAGAGCAATCATCAAATTCACGGAAACCTAACAAATCACACAAAGTTTTTGGAATCGTGGAAACACTAGCACCCAAATCACACAAAGCATAGCATTCATGATCTTCAATTTTAATTTTAATTGTAGGTTCCCACTCATCATAAAGTTTTCTAGGGATAGAAACTTCCAACTCAAGTTTTTCTTCATAAGATTGCATCAAAGCATCAACGATATGTCTAGTAAAGGCTTTATTTTGACTATAAGCATGATGAGAATTTAGCACGGATTGCAACAAGGAAATACAATATATTAAAGAGCAAATCATTGTTAAATTCCTTGAAATCCAAAATAGTGGGCTCATTGCTATCTAAAGTTTTAACCTCTTCAATCCCACTTTTACCACTTTTTGCATCAAGATCTAAAAACTCCGAATTATTGGGACGCCTTTTAAATAAAGTTGACTCATCTCCAGTCCCATCATTATCAAGATTCATATTCCAAAACAAAGATTTAATCGGAGACGCATCAATAACTTTTAGATCTTCATCTTTATTCTCATAAAAACTAGAAGAACACACCTTACAAAGCAATCTTTCTTAGCGCGCATCCTAGGGGTTCTTTCTTTGCACTCATCAATGGAAATTCTCATGGCTTTGAGAGACTCATTGATATCATGCTTAGGTGTAATAGATCTAAGCTTCAAAGAATCAACATCAAGAGAAATTCTATCCACGTTCCTAGCCAATTCATCAACCTTAAGCAATTTTTTTTCAAGCAAAGCATTGAAATTCTTTTGCGAATTCATAAACTCTTTAACACTAGTCTCAAAATCAGAGGGAAACTTATTAAAATTTCCATAATAATTGTTGTAGGAATTACCTAATTATTAGAGGGATTACTAGGATACGGCCTAGGATTAAAGTTTCCTCTATAAGCGTTGTTGCCAAAATTGTTCCTACCAACAAAATTCACATCCATAGATTCATTATTATTCTCAATCAAAGTAGACAAAGGCATATCATTAGGATCAGAAGAAACACTCTTATTAGCAAACAATTTCATAAGTTCATCCATCTTTCCACTCAAAACATTAATTTCTTCAATCGCATGAACCTTTTTACTAGTAGATCTTTCTGTGTGCCATTGAGAATAATTAACCATAATATTATCTAGGAGTTTAGTAGCTTCTCCTAAATTGATTTCCATAAAAGTGCCTCCCATGGCCGAATCTAAAAGATTTCTAGAAGCAAAATTCAATCCGGCATAAAAATTTGTATAATCATCCACAAATTCAAACCATGAGTAGGGCAATTACGTATCATTAATTTCATCCTCTCCCAAGCTTGTGCAACATGTTCATGATCAAGTTGCTTAAAATTCATAATGTCGTTTCTAAGAGAGATGATCTCAGCGGGAGGAAAATACTTAGAGATAAAAGCATCTTTGCACTTATTCCAACAATCAATACTACTTTTAGGCAAAGACGAAAACCAAGTTTTAGCACGATCTCTAAGAGAAAAAGGAAATAGCTTCAATTTAACAATATCATTGTCCACATCTTTCTTCTTTTGCATATCACACAAATCAACAAAGCTATTTAGATGGGTAGCGGCATATTCACTAGGAAGGCCGGTGAATTGTTCTTTCATGACAAGATTCAGCAAAGCAGCATTAATTTCACAAGATTCAGCATCGGTAAGAGGAGCAATCGGAGTGCTAAGAAAATCATTGTTGTTGGTATTGGCAAAGTCACACAATTTAGTATTATCTTGAGCCATCGAGACAAGCAAGCAATCCAACACACGAGCAAACAAGAAGCACGCGAAAAAGAGGCGAACGGAAAAGAGGGCGAATAAAACGGCAAGGGTGAAGTGGGGGAGAGGAAAACGAGAGGCAAATGGCAAATAATGTAATGCGAGGGATAAGAGTTTATGATGGGTAATTTGTATGTCTTGACTTGTGCGTAGACTCCCCGGCAACGGTGCCAGAAATCGCACGTTGGCGGGAGTCAAATCTTTACTTGACTTGGTGTAAGCCTCCCCGGCAACGGCGCCAGAAATCCTTCTTGCTACCTCTTGAGCACTGCGTTGGTTTTTCTCTTGAAGAAGAAAGGGTGATGCCGTAAAGTAGTGCAAGTATTTCCCTCAGTTTTTGAGAACCAAGGTATCAATCCAGTAGGAGACCACGCTCAAGTCCCTCATACCTACACAAACAAATAAGAACCTTGCAACCAACGCGATAAAGGGGTTGTCAATCCCTTCACGGCCACTTGCAAAAGTGAGATCTAATAGAGATGATAAGATAATATTTTTGGTACTTTTATGATAAAGACTAAAAGTAAAGAAAGCAAAATAAACGGTAATAGAAATAACGGTAGATTAATATGATAGAGAATAGACCTGGGGGCCATAGGTTTCACTAGTGGCTTCTCTCAAGATAGCATAAGTATTACGGTGGGTGAACAAATTACTGTCGAGCAATTGATAGAATTGAGCATAGTTATGAGAATATCTAGGCATGGTCATGTATATAGGCATCACGCCCGTGACAAGTAGACCGACTCCTGCCTGCATCTACTACTATTACTCCACACCTCGACCGCTATCCAACATGCATCTAGAGTATTAAGTTCACAAGAACAGAGTAACGCATTAGGTAAGATGACATGATGTAGAGGGATAAACTCAAGTAATATGATATAAACCCCATCTTTTTATCCTCGATGGCAACAATACAATACGTGTCGTTTCCCCTATTGTCACTGGGATTGGGCATCGCAAGATTGAACCCAAAGCTAAGCACTTCTCCCATTGCAAGAAAGATCAATCTAGTAGGCCAAACCAAACTGATAATTCGAAGAGACTTGCAAGATAACCAATCATACATAAAAGAATTCAGAGGAGATTCAAATATTGTGCATAGATAATCTTGATCATAAACCCACAATTCATCGGATCTCGACAAACACACCGCAAAAGAAGATTACATCGAATAGATCTCCAAGAGAATCAAGGAGAACTTTGTATTGAGATCCAAAGAGAGAGAAGAAGTCATCTAGCTAATAACTATGGACCCGAAGGTCTGAGGTAAACTACTCACACATCATCGGAGAGGCTATGGTGTTGATGTAGAAGCCCTCCGTGATCAATGCCCCCTCTGGGGGAGCACCGGAAAAGGCCCCAAGATGGGATCTCACGGGTACAGAAGGTTGCGGCGGTGGAATTAGGGTTTTGGCTCCTGTTCTGATGTTTCCAGGGTGTATGAGTATATATAGGCGAAAGAGGTCGGTCAGGAGAGCTATGAGGGGCCCACGAGGGTGGGGGGTGCGCCCAGGGGGGCAGGCGCGCCTCCCTGCCTCGTGGCCTCCTCGTTGATTGCTTGACGTCCACTCCAAGTCCTCTGGATCACGTTTGTTCTGAAAATCACGTTCCCGAAGGTTTCATTCCGTTTGGACTCCATTTGATATTCCTTTCCTTCGAAACACTGAAATAGGCAAAAAAACAGCAATTTGGGCTGGGCCTCCGATTAATAGGTTAGTCCCAAAAATAATATAAAAGTGTATAATAAAGCCCATTGAACATCCAAAACAGATAATATAATAGCATGGAACAATCAAAAATTATAAATACGTTGGAGACGTATCAGTCGGCTGACCAGAAGTAGAGGGCACATCTGTAGATTCATCCACAACACGTCGACGACGAGTATAATGGAAAGGAAAGGAGGGGAGAGGTGGAATCACTGGAGGTGGAGACGGAACATGTATCGATGATGAAGATGGAGAAGAGGGAGGTACCGGTGATGAAGGTGGAGAAGAGGAAGGTATTGGTGATGAGGGTGGAGAGTCATGCGATGAGGGAGGAGAAGAAACCATAGGAGAGGATGGCGTGGGGTCAGCAATAGCGGGACGATGAGTAGGAATACTGGGCACAACAGGAGGTGTATCTGGAAACGTAAGAAAAGAGATGTCCTCTATGGAAAAAGCCGAGGAGGATGGACGCGGGTATAAAGGGCGAGACTCATCAAAAGTGACATCCCAGGAAATACGCATCCGGCGACCGATAGGATCCCAACACCGATAGCCCTTATGCTCATCACTGTATCCGAGAAACACACACTCAACAGACTGAGCGGTCAGTTTGGTACGTTCACGAGGGGCAAGCAAAACATAGGAAACACAACCAAACAAAAGAAGCGACGAATAATTAGGAGAACGACCAGAAAGATGCTCAAGACGAATACCACCCTGTAGAGCAGCAAACGGCTGAATAATGATGAGATAAGTGGAAGTGGTAATAGCCTCTGCCCAGAAGTGAGGTGGGAGAGAGGCGGTGATCATCATCGCACGCACCGTCTTAAGAAGGTGACGATGTTTGCTCTCAGCCACACCATTCTGAGTATGAGCACCAGGACAGGAAAACTGGGCAAGAGTACCCTGCTTAGCAACAAATCCTCACAACACATGGGAGATATACTCACCAGCTGAATCTGCTCTAAAAACACGAATAGGAGTGGAAAACTGGGTATGAACCATGGCAGCAAATTTGTTGTATATAGATAAGACCTCACTATGAGAAGACATGAAATAGATCCAAGTGTACCGAGAAAAATCGTCTATAAAGATAATACAGTAGCGATGACCTCCTTTTGAAGCGAAGGGAGCCGGACCCCAAACATCAGAGTGAACGAGGTCAAAAGGGCGTTCGGACACTGACTCACTATAAGGATAGGGTAGCTGAATCTGTTTACCAAGCCTACAACCTAGACAATCCAACGAAGCATTACCGGAGACAGACCCCAGAACACCGCGATGAACCAAAGACGAGAGACGAGAACCACATAAATGGCCAAGACGATGATGCCATTGCTGAAAAGAGCTGGTAGAGGCAGCAACAGGGATTGTAAGACTGGCGGCGGTGGCAGTAGAGGGAAGACGAAGCCAATCAAGCTCCCAGAGACCATCAGAACATCGAGGGCCAGCACCAAGCAGAGCACCCGTGCAACGATCCTGAACAGAACACGAAACAAAGTCAAGAATGACCCTACAACTAGAGTCAATAATCTGAGAAACATGAGCTACATAGGGAACATGAAATGAAGAAGTGCTAAGAGTGTCTCGACTAGCTACAGGGAGGGGAGTGCCATCAGCCGTGAGAACACGAATAGGGGACTCGACAGGTCGAACAGAGGTCAAAGTGGAAGAATCATAAGTCATATGAAAAGACGCTCCGGTATCAAGAATCCATGGGGATGTACATGAATGGGTAGAAGGTCGTTTCTCAGTGCCAGAAGAGTTAGTTACGGAAACTGCAGAACCTGTCGGTGAAGAATCCCAAGCAGCCAGCAAGCATTGCAGCTGTGCAATCTCTCGCGTAGACAAGGACAAAACGGCAGGTGCCGAGGTAGAAACACCTGCCGACAATGAGCAGTCGTCATCATCCGTGGAGGCCGCGTGTAGAGTCGACATAGAGCGGTCACCATAATATGCAGAAGACAATGTAGGAGACAACCTCACAGACGGACGAGCACAAGCACCGAGCGACGACGCATGTGCGAAATGAGATCAATATAGGGAACTCCATCGAAAGTCTGCGGACGACGACGGAGATGCAGGCCCGAGGAACACATCATAACAGTTCTCTCTCTCTCTCTCTCTCTTTACACTCTCTTTTGTTTTTACTAGTAAACTGAACAGATGAAAGGTCAACCCAACCTCAGGAGGCCCTCGCGCGGCCCGTCGTACTCGACGATAGCCGTGGAACAGGCGGCCTGGGAGGACGCCGGCCGGGGCGGAGGGTGCGCCGGCGGACGGCAGCCGCGGAATGGGCGGCCTTGGAAGAAGCCGACCGGGGCGGAGGGTGCGCCGGCGGACGACAGCCGCGGAACTGGCGGCTTGGGAGGTCGCCTGCTGGGGCGGAGGGTGCGCCGGCGGACGACAGCCGCGGAACGGGCGGCCTGGGAGGACGCCGGCCGGGGCGGAGGGTATGCTGGCGGACCTGGAGAAGGCCGGCGGCAGGAGCAGCGGAGTAGACAGAGACGTCCAAGTGGCTCGCGTTGGTGGGCGGCAGAAGAGAAGCCGGTCGGCAGACGAGCGAACGCACGCTGTCCCGTCCCGTGCGATCGGGGTGAGACGGAGGGACTCGATCCAGAAGCCGAGGTCGTTCTTCAATGGAGGGGCGGCCCGAGCGGGAGAGCACCGAGCGATGGAAAGGCCCGATCTGGGATGAGGCGGGCGAACAGCGCCTCGATCTGGAGCGCTGGACAGCTCGGTCGGTAGGCGGGGAGCAGGAGTTAATTGCAGGGAACTACCACACTTCGGCACGTCGTAACAAATCAGTACCATAGTCATTTTTTTGCCATGCAGTACCAACTCTAAGCTTTTTTTGCGGGAAACTTCGAGCTTTATTCAACTAAACTCTGTTCCCGCACGATCAGCCAAAACGCTGGTCATGAGGAAGCCAGGGGGCAGTCCATCCAGCAGTCGGTGATCCCCAAGGTGCAAGCATGTTTAGCACACAAGTGGGCCGACATATTGGAGTTTCTCGATACATGTTGAACATCAAAAGATAGAAAAGATAAGGCTAGCTTTTCTATTTCTAATAATAGCGGCGCTACGATGGAGCGCGAAAACCGTCGCGAGTGCCATAGCTGAACCAATTCTAAGCAATCTGTTTCCATGAGCACTTGCAAAAAGCCTCGAAGCTGTGCGAATATCACCCCATCTCGCAAAACAGACGCCTCGGCTATCAACGGGCCCGTGATGTGGGGGTAGGGCTTGCTCCAGGCAGCCAAGAAGGTCGAGGAAGTCCGTGCCACTCCTCCAGCTCCACTTTTGTGTTCAAGCACTGAAACACTAGCATCTGTGTTTACCTTTGTCCAGCCTTGATCCGGTGGCCTCCAGCCATAGCCAGGTAGAACCTTTGTCTGTTACAAGGGAAGCTCCAGCAAGGCAAGATTTTCTCTTATACGTTTGAGAGATTGCGCCGGGTTCATACTTGCTCTGTCATGCGTTATATTATTGCGAGAGGTCCAAATAGCCCACATGACAGTAACAATTTTTGCCCGATCACTCTCTGAAAACCGAGAGTCGCAAAGAATATCCCTACACCAAGTCATAGGGTGTAACTCCGGTAGCTTGACCTGCAGCCATTTTTGAGCTTCTGTCCAGAAAGTTTGAGCATGTGAACACTTGATCAAAGCATGCATCAAATCTTCATCAGCTCCCATGCACACCTTGCATCGTGCTAAGGTTGCAATATGCCTGTACTGTAGTGTGCTCTCCACTGGAAGAATGCCACGGAGGACCCTCCACCAGAACACACGCACCTTAGGTAGCACTTTGAGCTTCCAAAGACGAGTCCATAACTGCTTATTATTCTCTGAAGATTCTGCAGCCGCCCCTTCCTCTAGAACTGAATGCTCGTTATGAGTCATTAGAGCATGATACGCTGACTTCACAGTATAGGAACCCGATCTCTCATGATCCCAAGCCCAGTAATCATCACCACCTCCTTGTCTGAGTGGAATATTCAAAATAGTATCAGCATCCGGTGGTATAAAATTTTCTCGAACAAGGCCAGCTTTCCAAGACCAAGTCACATCATCGATCAGGTCTGAAACAAGATTGATAGGTGATGTACCGATCTGTGCAGTGGGCCGCAACGAAAGCTTGCCTGGTAGCCATCCATCCTGCCACACGCGCGTGGATGAGCCATCGCCAATCCGTTTTAGTAGGCCAGTATCCAGTGCCGCCCTCCCGGCAATGATCGCTCGCCAGGTAGCCGAGGCGTGACAAGGAACAGTAGCATGCATGAAATCCGTATTCGGGAAATAGCGGCCTTTCAACACCCGAGAGCATAACGAATTCGGGCTAGTGATAAGCCTCCAGCCATGTTTCCCTAACAATGCAATATTGAAACATTCCAGATCACGAAATCCCATGCCTCCTCTGATTTTTGGAAGCGACAAAGACTTCCAATCTATCCAATGTAGAGATCTTCGATCTATAGAACTGCTCCACCAGAACTTTGCCATCGGTGAGGAGATGTTTTTGTACCTTTTTTCATGAGTTTAAAGAAACTCATAGTGTATGTTGGCACCGCCAGTGCTCTTGCCTTGATGAGCACTTCCCTCGCCGCGCAAGACACCAATCTTTCTGTACCCCCATTCAACTTTGACCTCACCCTTTCTCCAAAGAAATCAAAGGTGTCTGAGGTGATCTGTCCAACTGCTGTGGGGAGGCCCAAATACCTCTCATTGAATGCCTCAACTGATATACCCATCGCAGTTTTCACAATTGCTCGTACTGCACTAGGAGTGTTTGGACTAAAAAATATGGAGCTCTTCTCTTTGTTAACACACTATCCCGAACACTCACCATAAATCCTGAGAATGTTGTTTAGACGCTCTGCACTCTCCAGTTTAGCTTGCATGAAGGTAAGACTATCATCTGCAAACAGTAGATGATTAATCCACGGTGACTGGGTGCATACTCGAATCCCCTTGTCTGCATACACTCCACCATATCTGTTTAAGAGTGTAGTAAAGCCCTCGGCACACAGAAGGAATAAATAAGGTGACATGGGACATCCTTGCCTGAATCCCCTAGAAGGGGTGAAAACCGGCAGCAACTCCCCGTTCACTCGAACCGCGAACCGCACTGATGTTACACACTTCATAATCAGTCAGATAAAGGACGAGCTGAAGCCCAACTTGGTCATAATCGCATGAAGATAATGCCATTCGACGCGGTCATAAGCTTTCATCATGTCCAACTTGACAGCACATACCCAATTCTTTCCCTTCCTCCTTTTCTTCATTGCATGAATACTCTCATGATCAATAAGAACATTATCTGTAATGAGTCGCCCAGGCACAAACGCACTTTGCTCCTCACTTACAACGTCGTCAAGAAAATCTCTCATCCTGTTAACAATACATTTTGCTGCAATCTTGTACAACACAGGACAAAGAGAAATAGGTCTATATTGGGTTATTCTTTGTGGATGCCGAACCTTTGGGATGAGGGTGATGGATGTATCATTCATACCTTCTGGAAGCTTCGCCCCCATTCAAAAAGCTCAACACTGCCGGGGTTATGTCATCTTTCAGCAGTAGCCAGTGCCTCTGAAAAAATCCCGCAGTAAATCTGTCCACTCCGGGTGCTTTGGATGGAGCCATTTGAAACAGCGCCACCCTCACCTCTTCTGCCGTAAACGGCTTATCTAGGTGTGCATTCATAGGTGCTGTCACCCTATTTGGAACTAAGTCCAGCAGTTCATCAAGGGGTCTGACTCCTTGAGATGTATACAGAGTTGTGTAGAACTGTTGTACCTCCTCATGGTCATCTGCCCAGGACTGGCATACCGACCCATCAGCTCGCACAAGTCCCTCAATTTTGTTCATTCTCCTGCATTGAGCTACTTGTGCGTGAAAAAAATTTGTATTCCTGTCTCCCTCGCGCAAATATGGTACTCTGGACCTCTGGCGCATCCATATTTCCTCCTGATGAAGTGCCTCACGTAGCTTCTTGACTATGGCTTTCTCTTCATCAGTTGGACCTCTCCTGCCCGCGCGGCTCCTAAGCTGGTTCAACCTCTGTCGAAGTTTCCTCACTTTGGCCGTCAGGCTGCCGAACTCACGTGCGCTCCATGTGGATAATGAACTCTGCATGTTATTAAGCGCATTAATCACCCCCGCCAGACCATGCAAACCAGCTCCTTTTTGCCAATTATTCAAGACAACACTATCATAGTCTGCATGTGTCTGCCATACATCTTCACAGCGAAACTGCTTCCCTCCCCTTCTCCTCTCGGCCACATCCGTACGGAGTTCGACCAGGACCAAGCAATGGTCGGAGTCCGTGGTACTTATGTGCCGAACTCTTGAGTGCCCGAACATCTAGATCAATGATGGGTTCCCAAACGCTCTGTCAATTCGGGCCCTGATATTATCGTCACCTATTTGACCATTATCCCAAGTGTACTCTGTTCCAGACCACCCCGTATCTTGGAACAAGCAATCATCAGCTGCTTCACGGAACGCACGCATCTGCCATTCAGGCCGGGCAGCGAGCGAAAAATGTTCCGTAGCATACAGTGTTTCATTGAAATCCCCTACGCATAACCATGCCGGATGTTGGATAGAAAACAAAGTCCGAAGACATCTCCAACTGTGGTGTCTGTCTGATGCTCGAGGGGCCCCATAAAACCCCGTAAATCTCCATTTATCTCGATTCAAATTACTATTCTGCACCATCACGTCTATGTGCCCCGAACTGAAACTCTGAAGATCCACCTGAACCTCACTTGTCCAGAATAGACCAATGCCACCACTTAGACCTTCACTATCAACTGCAAAACAGCCCGCAAAGCCCAGGAGATTTTGCAGACTTTCTACCCTCTTTGCCGCAATCTTAGTCTCCATCAGAAATAAGAGACCGGGCCCTTCTTGCTTCACCACACTGCGAAGCTCGCGAACTGTCGCTGGGTTCCCAAGCCCGCGACAGTTCCAGCTGAGGCAATTCATTATGCCCGGTAGGGCTGCACCGCAGCCTCTACCGTCTCACCGGAGTTGACCGGGGTAGGTTTCTTCTTCTTTAGCAACCTCTCGCCTTCACCACTTTTCTCAGAGGAGTCTGAGAGCACCTCTACATCGCCCCCTTGGCCATCCTCTGGGTCGTGTGCCTTGTCCATCAGCAAGGGTATAACCCTCCTGTACTCTTGTTTCTTCTCTTGCGGCCCTCCCTTGCGTTTAGATTTTTGCTCTTAACCGGAGAATTAACTTCAGCTCCTTTCTCAGCTGCACTCCTCGAACCTCTTGTCTCAGCTTTGTTCTTTTGACTATTTGATTGATCTCGAGACGAGTTCTCGCTAGCACTCGGCGTCTGCGATATTCCGGCGCCAGCAATCCTCTTCCAAAGGGGAGGTCCCCATTGGCATCTCGAGTCCCCGGGGTCTGACAATGCAAATCGGAGTGGCCCAACCTTCCGCGTGAGAAACAGAAGTGCGGAACATTCTCATATTGGATGTCATACAAGTCCGTCTGTTTCCTCCTCGCTGACTGAATTAAGATCCAGTGCCTTAACGGTTTGTCCACATCAATTGTAACTCTAGCTCTGAGATAGCCATTAACATGATCAAACTGCACCCCAGATGCTTGCTTGTCAATCTGTTGAGCTATTGCAGCACACCACTTCTCTCCCCGTAGATTGAAAGGCAAGTTGATGACCCTTGCCCACATATGAATCTTGCTAAAGCTCAGTTCAGAAGGCCGCATGCATTCATCAAACTCCGACAAGACGACGGCGTTTTTACTTACATGCCAAGGCGAACCTTCCCAAACTCGATCACAATCTCTCCTGCTCACGAACTCAGCCACGAACGTGTTTTCCTCTACCGATCTAAAGATCAGACCTTTAGGGTTACCCCAGGCCGGACGAAGTGCGCTGATGATTGTCTGTATGTGTAGAACACGTCGGTGCAGAACCTTCCCCGCTATCATCCACTTCTCCGGCTGAACTTCTTCTCTATCATCGAGAACCAGCGGCGTCGCCTCCTCTTCAGTAATGTCCAGTTTACCTAGGGCCTCCGCCAGCTTCGCCCTTGCCGCGCCCGGCGACAGGGGCTCCTTCCCATGGCCATGCCCCGCAGATGAAGCCATCCTCGGGATCACGATCCTGTGCGCCGCGCCGTAGATCGGCGCGCGCCGTCGAGTTCCACCCGTAAAACCCTAATCGCCCTTGGCGGCGCTCCGGGAGTTTCGGGGGAAAAGAATGAAAATCTGTTTAGAAATCGGAAATAGGGCTACTAGTCCAACTTACTCGCTATGCCCTACCAACTCTAAGCCTAAGTGTTGCAAAACGGTCTGACAGCCGTATAAGCGCGTATTGACGGTGTATCTAACCGCTGGGACCCGTGCGTCAGGGCTGACGTGGCATGCTCTTTTACAAAGACAACCCTTACTTTTTATTTAATCATGCATATGTCCTCTGTTTGTTAAAAAAGGTGTTGCCACAAAAAATCTTTTAAACGCACGCGCGGGTGCCGCAGGGATTCGAACCCGCGACGTGCAGCTCTACTGGGTAGCTCGCTGCCGCTGCGCCGTTACTCCTTTTGCGTCAACAAGCACGCGTATAAGTTTTTATATTTTGGGCTTCGTTTTTTTACGAAGTAGGAAATCGCGCGCCCGTCCGACGGAAATCGATCCCGCGCCTAGTCGTTTGCAGCGCTTGCTTGCGCATCCTATGCGTCAACTAGTACGCGTATACGCCTTAAACTCCTAGCCGTTTTGATTTTTATACGATAATAAAAATATAATATATGACATTAAAAAAATGTTTGTCACGTCGTATAATTGAAAATATGTTCATTGCATAATATATTAAAAAGTTCCATACATACACAAATAAATTATATATACCAGTAATAATATGAGCTAGCATAAAATACAGTTGTTCTGATACCTACCAATAAGCATCCACGTGCGTGGGCGTCGCCCATATCTGGTGTTAGGCGACGAGGGTTGAGGGCCGCGCAGCGGCGTGGTCGCCGGTGCCCAAACGGGAAACCGGCGCTGGATTCAAACCCCGCCGCTTTGTGCCTCGTCCCCGAGTCCCAGATCCCCTCGAGGTAGACGAGCCAGCGTAGCATGGGCTGCAGGACGGCCCAATCGCGGCCCAGTGAGGCCAGCATATTTTTTTTTCTGAGGCCAGCACAGTCTTTATCAGTTTTTTTTAATTATATGTTAGTACTATTTAGTGAAAAGCACCAGACCCACGCACGGCAAGTTTTTATGTGGGTTAGTATTATTTAGTGCCATGCATGATGAACATTTTATAAAATACATTTACAATTTTTAAATACGCGTTCAACACTCTCGGTTTTGAGCCGAGGAACCCATATAGTTATGTCATCAATAATAGCCCTAATGGAATCAGCAGTGGGAAGGTCTATTCCCTGGAAGACTTTTTTGTTCCGTGCGTCCCAGATCTTCCAGAGGACGGTTAGGAACATGAAGGAGCGGACTGAAGTTGGCAAAGCAGTTGGTAACCTCGTAGAGAAGAGGTCACTAATAGGCGTAAAGCACGGGCGAATGGAGGTAGCCTGCCAAATGCCCCGAGCAGCCGGGCATGTAAAGAACAGGTGCTCGCGATCTTCAGCCTGGTGAGAACATCTTGGACAAGCTTCTGTATCCAGGATGCTTTTTTTATGCAAGTTCTTTCGGGTGTTGAGACGATCGAGGTAGAAGAGCCATCCGAAGATCATAACCTTTTTGGGCACTTTTGAGTCCCAGATGGCGGCGAGCATGGGATCGGAGAGATGATCCGAGAGAGCCGCATACGCACCCCGGGTCGAGAAGGCGGACCCGTTGAGCAGGCGACGAGTGTCCGATACCTGCGAGAGAGCACAATCCTGCAACAAAGAGTTTAGAGAAGCAAGTTTTGCAATCGCAGTAGTGGTTAGCCGATTAGGAAGAGCAAGTTCGATCCCTTCCTGCATAATTGTAACTACCAAGGCATTTTGTTTTGTATGGTGGGAAAAAAGGGCTGGGTAGACTATAGCCAGAGGTTCTGGCTTTAGCCATCGATCTAACCAGAAGAAGGTGGAGCAACCGTCTCCAACAGTGCACTGGGAAATCTCTCTCAAGTTCTGTAGGTGTTTGAAAATGGTCTTAGCAAGAAAGGAGCCGTTCTTGCCAAAGCGAATGTGGAGAGGTGAGTGATGCAAAACCCAATCCTTCCAAGGGCGGGAGGTGGAGTGTAAAAATTTGTAAGCAAATTTCAGCAGTAAACAAAAAATTTGTGCGTGAAGGTTTTTAACACCCAAACCACCTGCATCTCTAGGAGTGCACACTTTATCCCAAGCAACCAAGCATTTAGCCCCGGAGTAGGTTTCATCGTTGGACCAGAAGAAAGTGCGTCTACGTTTATCGATCGCTTCAATAACCTGGACAGGCAGAGAAAAACAAAGCATAAAATACGTGGGGAGACTGTCTAGGACGGCAGAGAGGAGAACTAATTTGCCTCCACGCGAGAGGAGTAGGGCACACCAGCCAGCCAGATAGGTGTCACATCGGTCGATGACAGGCTGGAATGCAGAGGGCGACAGCTTATGCGGGGAGAGGGGTAGTCCTAGGTAGGTTTGAGGAAAGGAGGAGATGTTCGTCCCAAGGTCAGAGGCCATTAGAGCGGCATCCTGCGGATCCACATTAAGGGGGATGAAAGTCGTTTTGGTGAAGTTGATTTGTAGACCAGTGGCTGCGGCAAAGGCGTCTAGGATGTGTTTGAGGCGCTTGGCTGCATTCGTGGTAGCTTTAACAATGATTAGAGTGTCGTCCGCATATTGCAGAACAGGGCACGGGAGGTGGGGACACAGGGGGTGTAAAAGCGTACCATCCTTGTGAGCGTTAATGATCATTTGTTGTAGAATGTCGGCCATAATAATGAACAGGTAAGGTGATAGGGGGTCACCTTGCCAGAGTCCGTTCTTGCATTGGATCCACTTCCCTGGGATGCCATTAAGCATAACAGTGGTGGATCCAGTGGTAAGCAGAGATCGGATCCAGTCACACCAGCAAGGTCGGAAGCCCCTAACCTGTAAGGTGTGGAGGAGGGGGGACCAACAGATTGAGTCGAACGCTTTCCGAAAGTCCAGCTTGACGATGATGGCTGGAGCCTTTTTCTTGGCGCAGCAGTGAAGAATGTCAGCGGCGTAGAGGAAGTTTTCCGAGATATTGCGACCAGACATGAAGCCAGTTTGGTCGGCGTGGACCAGAAGAGGGATATGAGCTTTAAGTCTGTTGGTAAGGAGTTTGGCAACACCTTTGATAGGGCAATTTTGTAGGGAGATGGGGCGAAAGTCATTTGGGGACCTGGCGTCATTATTCTTCAGGAGAAGAATAATGAGGGCTCGGTTGAGGCAAGAGATGTCCGAACGCAAGGCATGAAAATCAGCGAAGAAGTTGCGGATTTTACCTTTGAGAATATGCCAAAATTTCCTGTAGAACCCAGGGCCAAAAGCGTCCGGGCCAGGGCTAGCATTTTTATTCATGGACAAGAAAGCCTCTGAAATCTCATCATCCGTGAAAGGGTCATCGAGAGATCGAAGTTGGGGAATAGATGAGGGATATAGATCTAGAAGGGAGAAGGACCAAGTGGGTTGAAAAGCAGTGCCAAGAAGGGAGGTGTAGTAGTGAGAGAGGATTTTTGATTTAGTGTCATGAGAAAAGAACATTTTTCTTCAAATATACAAACACTTTATTTAGCTTTCAGAGTAATTTTAAAATTTTTGAACATCAACCAAAAACAAGGCAGAGACCAGCAGGTTTATTCTTCAGACATTGTATATTATAAAATGTTCAATATATATACGATGAACTTCTTAATATATTATGCAATGAACATATTTTCAATTATACGGCTGACAAACTTTTTTTAATGTCATATAATATTTTTGTTAGTATCATATAAAAACCAGAACGGCACGGAGTTTAAAGACGTATACGCGTACGTTGACGCATAGGATGCGCAAGCAAACGAGCGCGGGATCGAGATTTCCGGCGGACGGGCGCGCGATTTTCTACTTTGTAGAAGAAAACGAATGGCAGCGGCAGCGAGCATCTCCCTCGAACGGCACGTCGCGAGTGCCAACCCCGGCGGCACGCGCGGGCTGTTATTTCCCGAAAAACGTGTTTGCCTTTTTTTAACTCACAGAGGATATATGCGTGATTAAATAAAAAGTAAGGGTTCTTTTTGTAAAAGAGCATGCCACGTCAGCCCCTGACACACGGGTCCAGCGGTCAGATACACCGTCAGTACGCGTTTATACGTGACTTAGACAGTTTTGCAACACTTAAGCTCTGAGCTAGTACTGCATGGCAAAAAATGATTAATGATACTGATTCGTTACAACATGCCGAAATGTAATAGTTCCCTGCAATTAACTCGGGGAGCAGCGTGGTGGTGGCGTAGACTTGGCCAGTGCGGGCTGGATGCCTGATCAGCGAGGAGCACGCAGAATTGGAAGCAGCAGTTGGCCGGAGAAATTAGCAGCGGCGGCCGGTAGAATTGAAACGGAAGAGCACGAGTTGCATGTGTGAAAAAGCCTAGAGCTCTAATACCATATTAGGAATATGCAACTTGGTATTATCATAAGGCAAAAGCCATAATATATACATATACAGGGAGGCCAAAGGCCAGAATGCAAAAAGCCATCATAAATATAATTCTAACATTCCTAAAAAAAAATATAACTCTAACACGTAGAAGAAAGATTGGACGAAGTATTAGTACAAGATAAACAAGTATATTGTGTTGTATTGACAGGGTTACAAATTTCCATCTATTTTTAAGAAATTTCCGTCAGGCAAATTTCTGGATCATGACGCAAGCCAACAGCTATACACAAATGTGCAGGTGCGTGCTGCCGCACCTTCGTGTTCCTCTGAATTTTTGTATATCTCTCTATGGGCAAAGCTGTAGAAATGCACTAAAATAAAGTCTCACCTTTACTGCTAAGAAAATGCCACCCCTTTGATATGTGCAAACCTGTGAAAATGCACTAAAATAAACGTGTGCTCTGTCTCACCTTTATTGATAGACATATCAAACCTGTGAAAATGCACTAAAATAAACGTGTGCTCAGTCTCAACTTTATTGATAGAAAAAGGCCACCCCTTGATATATATGTGCAAACCTGTGAAAATGCACTAAAAAAACGTGTGCTACTATGTCTCACATTTGCTCCTCTCTCAACTAATAGAATGTCCGCATGTGGTGGAGAGAATTGCCTAATCGGTTGGCCTTAAAAAAAAGTTGATCGGCATCTTCAATATGGATCCTCAAACCAAGAGATGATTTTTCCTGTAAACCAGAAACAAAGTGTGTGTGTGTGAGGGGGAGGGGGGAGGGGGTGGGGGAGGTAGGGGCTTTGTGGGCATCCACGCCGTTGCCACGTTGGTTTTGACCGCTCCGGCCGACCAAATACCCCTCTTCACACTACTAGGGAAAACCCTAGTAGTAGCGCGGGTTTTGAGGCTAGCAGCAGCGCGGGCAACCGCGCTACTAATACGGCGCTACAGTTAACTGTTAGTAGTGCGGTCCGCACCCGCGCTACTACTGTTGACTATATCAGCAGCGCTTTTCTGGAATGCGCTACTATTAGTTAGCTTTAGCGATTTCCTAGCCCCTCGCTACTGTTATATATGTCATCATTTTCCCCCGCTTCCTACCCCGTTTCGGTTTCAATAAACTGCAATTTCCAGATATTACTACTAGATATCAATTTCATAAAGCATTATAGGTACTAGGTAGTACTCCCTCCGTTCCAAATTACTCGTCGTGGTTTTAGTTCAAACCACAACGAGTAATTTGGAACGAAGGGAGTACTAGATAACAATTTCGTGTATAGTCAACATGCATCCTCAAGCAGTACAAGGTCATATCGGCGACGATCATCATATGTAGTTCTAGATAATATCGACGATGATCATCATATGTAGTTCTAGATGATATAGCCACACACATATATGTAGTTCTAGATGATATCCAAGACGATCATTATCCTCAAGCCCGGGCGGTGGGTGTTCCTGATAGTAATTAGGATGGCCTGTCCAACACGAAGATTCTTGCCATCGAGGAATCTCTTTCACCCAACCGAGTTTAAGTGTGTGCGACCGTCTGTGTCCACGCGGTTGTACAGATTGTGACGGAGCCCCTTGCGGTAAGGCGTAGTCCAGCTGAGCCTTCTTCTTCAGGCTCGATACCATAACTCACAGATAGGCTCTTAGCCAATTTCTGAATAAGAAAAACATATCAATTAATAAATAGCCTCGCACATACTCTTGCAAATAGGTATATATGAATTATCTACACTATTAATAGTTCCTTAGATTCTACACTAATAAGCACGTGATCGAACTCTACACTAAAGCATATCATCGACTAGATTCCACACAACATATCATTGGACTCTACACTAAGCATATCATCGGATAATTTGCATTTGTAAGTATAACATACCATATCATGTCGATCGACCATGGTACTTGTCAGGCGGGTCACGAATGGCACCCCGACAAAGTCAGCACATGGCGGAATTATGTCCCATAGGTTGCACACCTCCTCCTCGCTCAGCCTCATTCTTTGAGCTACGATGGCTTCATGAAGTGGGTCCTCATCATCTTCATCGAGTGGGTCCTCATTATCTTCATCATCTTCGTCATCTTCATCATCTTCCACCAGGTTGATATAAATGATAGCCAGCTTGGGTCTTTCTGCTCTGAAGAAGAAGCTGATCAACTCACCACGAGTAAGACGCATGCGGGCGAGGAAACGGGGCCATCCATCTCCTCCAATATGCGACATATTGTGTCTTTTCTCGACCTCCATAGTGTACGGCCCCCAGGAGCCTGAAATGTCACAGTGTCTCCTGTCAGCTTGTTGAATTTCAACCTCACATTGCATGGGACGATCTGTGTAAAAAAAGCAAAATGACACAATGCAGTAATGCCCACACTAAAAATAAAATAGTTGTTACATTTCATATAATTTCTTACCGCCGCATGACGAAAACTCGGCTGGAAGTAGATGCCGAACAGCTTGCCAGTTGCAAGGCTGCTGGCGCACCTTGACTTGCACAATCGACATGGTGGTGGTGGTGGTGGCGCCATTTTCCTAAAGCAATATGAGCAAGGATTAACGATCCACTTCACAGGAAAGAAAAATAATTGTTAAATCAAAATGTTCTATAAATCAACTAAATCAACTAGCCTATTAAATCAACTTGCCTACTAAATCAACTAAATCAAAATGTTCTATAAATCAACTAAATCAACTAGCCTATTAAATCAACTTGCCTACTAAATCAACTAAATCAAAATGTTCTATAAATCAACTAAATCAACTAGCCTACTAAATCAACTTGCCTACTAAATCAACTAAATCAAAATGTTCTAAATCAACTAAATCAACTAGCCTACTAAATCAACTAAATCATATGAACTAAATCAAAATGTTGCATATGAACTAGCCTACTAAATCAAAATGTAGCAGGGAGGAGGGGTTGTGGATGGAGGAGGGAGGAGGGAGAAGGAGGGGCGACTGTAGGAGGGAGGAGATAATAGGACGGAGGAGGAATGGCAGAGCGAGGAGGGTCCGGCCGGCAGCGAGTCGAGGAAGGACGGAGGAGGAGGGCGGTACCGAGTCCAGCGAGGAGGAGGAGTTGACGGCGGCGCAGAGGGAAGAGGGGTAGGCGACGGCGGCTGGCGGGGACGACGGCGGTCGGCGGGGGAGGACCGGCGCACGGGGGATTGAGGGGGAGATGGAGTGAGTGTGGATCGGATAGAGGAGAGCGTGGGGTGGGAGATAGCTAGTTTTAGCAGTAGCGCTCTAAAGGTAAAGGCGCTACTGCTAAAATACCTAGCAGTAGCGCGCTCCGAATTAACGCGCTGCTGCTAGAACTAGCTTCGCGGCGGGATCATGGGAATTATAGCAGTAGCGCGGCTTAGAGGAGGCGCGCTACTGCTATGTTTATTTCAGCAGCGAGTACTGCCGGAGCGCGCTACTGCTACATTGCAGCAGCACCTTAATTTAAAACTCGCTGCTAGTAAGATCCTATGTATAAGCTTTTCCCTAGTAGTGTCTGCGCCCGCGCACATTCCCGCCCGAAGCCAGCTGCCCGCATTCATGCAGGTCCAGAGCGGCCGCGGCCGCTCACTGAAGCCGGCGTCGAAGCAGCTCGCCCGCACGCCTTCTCTCCGCATTGAAACATCATCCGGGTGCCCGCCTACCTCCATTAAACATGCACGCGTGCTGAGGAACCTACTTTGTCGCCCCGAGAGCCACATGTTCGTTTCTATGCTGACCGGAATTAAACACCTCTCCGGCTGGCTCCTCGCATCCGCCTGCTATATAAACGTGGCTAGGCACCAGGCTAACCACACCTCACCTCCGCTCTACATCTTCGCCTTGTAAAACACCCGCCATGGACTCCGGCTAGTAGAAGAAGGAGTTATCCGGCATTGCAGTGGCCTGGGTTGCTCGGCGAGCCAGGCCGATACGGGTTGGCTAACCGGAAAATACTCCGGGTCCGGCACCACCGCCATTGCCAGCTCCTCCTCGCCAATCCAGGCTAGCCAACGCCATCTCCCGACAACTCCACCGCGAGGAATGGCGGCAACACATCAGGTAGGTGGGAAAAGAATCCACCGCAAACAACGAGGAAAAGTAGATCATGGGAGCCCGCCGACACTTGGGTCCCATGAAGGCCAATGCCGCCGCATCGCCGGGTGACACAACCGGTGACTTGCCCGGTGAGCGGGGGCGTAGACCACGGCGACCGTCTTCCCCCGGCCAAAACCAACCTTGATCCATGCTACGCGGAGGCTACTTTTCCCCTCCCGCTGAAGCATATCCCTCTGGGCTCACAACAGTCCGATGAGCGGGCTGCTGAACATAGGGAAGACATGTCATGGGAGTGGGGATCCACCTGGCAAACATTAGACTAGAGTTACCCTAGCCTGGTATAGTTTAGTTAAAATATGTCTGAAACGTGAATATTATCATCTAGTTTGTATGAAAATCATCCGGTTTGCATGTAATTCGTCTGATTTGTTTAAAATTATTTTAAAATGTATGCAGATAGTTTTGGATGACTGGCTTCCGCATCTGTGCCCGCGGACTGGTCCCTTTGTCCGCAGACGAATGTTTGCGGGTGGTTTGGAGGTAAGGGCATCTCCACCGCAGACCCTCAAACCCCCCCACATACGTGTGGACCACGCGGTCCACACGTGTTGTGCCATCTACCGCAGGCCTGTATCGGTCAGCTGGACGGTCCGGTCGTACTTTTTCCCGCAAACCGGAGAAAAAAAGGGAGCCTTTGCGGGCGTCCGGGCCACTGCCACGCTCACGTCTGGCCGCCCCGGCCGACCAAAAAAACCGTCCCTCGTCTGCGTGCGCTTTTCACCCGGCGCTAGCTCCCCACGTTCGTGCCGCTGGAGAGCGGTCGCTCCGTATTGACGCCGATGCAGAATGGATGCAACCACTCACTAGCGTTGGCATTGAAGCGGCGAGCCAGCCGAGAGAGAGAGAGAGAGTTGCCCGCCACACACCTAGCTGAACACCCCTTCTCGTCACATTCATACAGCAGAGACTGCTCGCCTTTCTCCATTAAACGCATGCGCGTGTGGAGAAATCTACTCCGGCCACACGTCCGTTGGCGAGCCACCTGCCATTAAACACAACACTGGTTGGCTCCGACCATCCCCCCCCCCCCCCGACGCTATTTAAATGATGCCAGAAGTCGGGCAAAAAATGCACCGCACTCTACTCACATCTCCTCCTTGCACCATTTTTACCACAATCCCTATGGCATCCGGCGAGCAAGAAGACGAGTTCTCTGGCATAAAAGTCGGCTAGGTGGCCCGTCAAGCCGGCCGGATAAGAGCCAGGCAACTCTCCGATCCAACCCCATCCATGCTCCAGGCCGCTGCAGGCCAGCTCGCGAAGGCAGAAGCTCCAATCCGGCGCGTTGTGGACTGCGGCAACACAAGCTCCATGGCTGTCGTGGACGACACCGTGTCGCACCGCACCTCCCGTGAGCCATCTGTCGTCAACGTTTGCATAATTGCACACTGCCGATGGAGAAAGAAGCCGGCTCCGCGGGGATCGACGAGGCAGCGTCCAGCACGTCCGCGCCCGCCACCATCATCGAGGAGAAGTAGAACATGAGAGGCCGCCGCCGCTTGGGTCCCATAAAGGCCACCGCCGAGGTGACGCCGGCGTACACAACCGGTGTCTCGCTCGGTCGCAGGTCACCTTCAGCCCTTCCCCTTCGGCTGAAGCACATCCCAGCGGTTCCACTCCGGTGAGTGACGCTGCCGAACATGGGGAAGCGAGCCACCCTTTGCGCTGAAGCATATACCTCTGGGGGCTCACGACAGTCGGATGGGCGGGTTGCCTAACATGGGGAATACAATGGAGATCCGATGCGACTGGCCGTAGACTAGTCAAGGGTATCCATGTCGTGGCAATGGATATCCGTTGGTGCCGCCCGTAGACTAGTTTTACCTTAGTCCGGTGTAGTTTTTAGTTACAAAAATGTTTGAAATGTAATGGATTTTGTCGTGTTTATATGAAAATCTGTCGTGTTTGCATGAATTTCGTCTGGTTAGTTCAAAAGTGGTTTGAATGTATGCGGGCAGTGTTGAATGGTCGCCTCGCGTATCAGTGTTGGCGGACTGATCCCCTGTCCATGGACAGATGCCACAGCAAATTTAGAGCATCTCCAGCCGTTGGCCCCCACGGGGAGCCTAAAATCGCCGCCTAGGGGTGAGCAGGCGCAAAAAATGGCCGCCCGCCCTAGGGCCGCCCCAGGCGCGTTCAAAAAAGGCAAATATATAGCAAATTTTGGCAAAGTTCGGCGAAGTTCAGCATATATTACATAATAGTCGCGGATTTTTATTACATAATATATCTAATCTAAGAAAGAAATTGGGTGAACGCGGAGTAGTCGCCGTCGTCGCCGCCATCTTAGCCGCCGTCGTCGTCATCGGACTTTTCCTCCTTGACACGGGCGTCCCTGCTGGACCCCTGCCCGGTGACGCCATGGCGGACTGGTGGCGGTGGCGGTGCGTCCTCGTCATCACTGTCGTCGATGACGACGACTCCTCCTTCGTCGCGGCCCCGGCGGCGCTCCGCGAAGCGCGGCGCACTGGCGCTCCCTCGCCATCTTCAGGGAGTCCGCGCGCGCCCATTCCAGGGTCGCGTCGTCGTCGAGCTCGACGTCGCCGCCGTGCTCCGTCTTCACCGCGAGGTGGCCTGGCTCCGTCTTCACCGGCGCGAGCCCCGGCTCCGTCTTGGGCTTGACGAAGCGCGAAGGAGCCGAAGAGGAGGCGCCCCGGCCGCCCTCGTTGATGACGATGCCGGTGCTGCGAGTGCGCCGGCCGAGCGGCCTCTCCGCCGCGGGCTCGGCCTTGACGCCGAGCAGCGCCGGAGAGCCGGAGGAGTGCGAAGAAGAGCGTGATGAGGAGGAAGAAGAGGAGGAGTCGAACCTCCTGGGCAACCATTGCCCGTCGCGTCGGCGCTGAGCCGTGGCCGTGGCGGCCGCCCTCGCCGGGGGGTATGCCAACGACGGGTCGTTGCCGCCCTGGAGGTACGTCAGAACGCCCTCGAGGGTGCGGCCGGGGACACCCCACCACAGGTGGCGTCCCTCGCTGTTCTTCAGGCCGGCCACCACCGGCGCGCCGTTGGTAGACGCCATCCTCTGCTGCTGCCGGTGCTGGAAGTACGCTGTCCATGCCGCTTGGTTGTCGGCGGCGTACTGGGGAGGGCGAGCTGGTCGTCGGTAAGGGAGGCGCGCACGACCTCTACCTCCTCGGCGAAGTAGGAGGGGTGCGCCACGGCGTCGGGCAACGGGGGAATGGGCACTCCCCCGTTGCTAAGCCTCCACCCCGTCGGCCCGGCGCGCATGTCCGGCGCCGCCGGGATGTTCGCCTGGAACAGGAGCCAAGACTCCTCTTCGCGGAGCGAGCGGCGGCCGAAGCCGTTGGCCGCCGCCTCATCTCCGGGGAAACTCTCGGCCATCGAGAGAGGGAGGGCTCGACGGCGGCGCACGGGAGAGGGAGAGCTCGGCGGCTAGGGCTGGTGCGGCCGGAGGCGAGTGAGGCCACCGGCTTATATAGCCGCGCCGCGCCCGTGTGTACGCGTGCGAGGGAGGGGAGGCGTCGGCGCGTCGCCCCGTGACGCGCCGCCCGTGAGAAATCAATGGCAAGGCTGACCGGCGGCAGCCTTGCCATTGATTCCCGCGGGAAACCGAGGCGTTGGGGGAAGACGAGGCGCGGTGTCGCTGACGCGGCGGGCCCGCAGCTCTTTCGTGCCAAAACTGCTAGACCCGGCGCCCCCGAGCGCCCCAGCGCGCCGGGTTCGGCCTGGGTCCGCCGGCGCTGATTTCGGCCCAGACGGTGAAAATCGGGCTCCTGGGGCGTGACTGGGCCGATTTTTCGGCGCCGGCGCGAAAAAATCGCTTGCGGAGGTCTTTCTGAGGCGCGGCTGGAGATGCTCTTACAGGTCAACATCGGAAATGCCCTAACTTTGAGGTATAATTTCATCCACCGATCAATGGCCTTCGAATCTTCGGGTCTTTCTACGAAAGAAGAGGACAGCAGGACTGCTGCATGCCAACTGACAACTGACGGCTGCCATTGTAGCCATTCCATTTCTCCTTTTGTAGAGGAGCTGTATCCATTACATAGAGGACACTCCATGCACGTAGAGGACCCGTGACCACGGCCTGTCTAGTAGTAGTATTTGCTTAGCAGATGCCCAGCGTTACGTGGGCCCCGGCACCGCCGCGAGGACCCTTCCACGGCACTCCACCATTGCTTGCAGCTGCCGTGACACGCGTCCACCAACCCACCCCGCCTCCTATAAAGCCCCCAAAAAACCCATTGCTTAGCTTCTACTCCTCGCCGCCCTACGTCCCCCCTTCTCTCCTCCTCTGTCACCCCGGCGTGAACCCCGAGGGACGCCAATGGCGCACGCGTCGGAGGGGGAGAAACCACGGGAGGAGGAGCAGCAGCACGAGGAGGAGGTGATCATCGTCGGGGCCGGCCCGTCGGGGCTGGCGGCCGCCGCGTGCCTGTCCCTGCGCGGGGTGCGGAGCCTCGTCCTGGAGCGCGACGACTGCGTGGGGTCGCTGTGGCGGAACCGCACCTACGACCGCATCCGCCTCCACCTCGCCAAGCAGTACTCGGCGCTGCCGCACGCGCCGCACGGCCCCGCGGCGCCGACCTACCTCCCGCGCGACGACTTCGTGCGCTACCTCGACGACTACGCGACCCGCTTCGGCGTCCGCGTGCGGCTCCGCCGCGAGGTCCGCGAGGCCCGCTTCGACGAGGCGCGGGGCGCGTGGCTCGTCGAGGCCGTCGACCACGCCACGGGGCTGGTGGAGCGGTACGCCGCGAGGCACCTGGTGGCCGCCACCGGGGAGAACGACGAGAAGGTGCTGCCGGAGGTGCCCGGGCTGGACGGCTTCCCCGGGAAGGTGATGCACGCCTGCGAGTACCGGACGGGCAAGGGGATGGAGGGGAATGCGGTGCTCGTCGTCGGGTCCGGCAACTCCGGCATGGAGATCGCCTACGACCTCGCCGAGGCCGGCGCCGCCACCTCCATCATCGTCCGCAGCGAGGTCAGTTACTTGCCAAGTAGCAGCAGTATGTTTAACGTTTCTTAATTAAGGGCCCACAGTGAGGCCAGTTGCTTTTAATGTTTCTTACTCAAGGTATGTGCAGTGTTTCTTACTTATAGTAGTATGCTTAATGTTTCTTACTCTCGGTGTGCATGGCTGCATGCGTGGTTCGCTCCGTTTATAGAGTACTTAACATCTCCAACAGGCGCCGAACGCGCCGCGCGCAAAAAACTGCTTTGTCGCGTGTCCATCGCTTAGTTAGACGCGGGGCGCGGCGCTGGTTTCAGCAGCCGCGCTAAAATGCAGCGCGCGCCGTTTCAGCAGCGCGCAAAAAATGCAGCGCGCGTGACTCACCGGGGCATTGCATATATGGCATTTTGAACACAAAATGAAGTTGAAACATTCAAAATGCAATGAACATGACATATAAAATTTCACGCAAACAAGTTGATGAAGAAAAGTTCATGCCCACAAGTTTAAAATCATGCCTACAAGTTCATCCAAGCAAGTTCAAAATGCAAATCAAGTTCAATACACAAATGAAAGACACATCATTCCTCGTCCTCGTCCTCATCTTCGGAAGACGATTCTTCCGCCTCCGGAGATGAATCTTCCTCCCTCTCCTCATCGCGCACCGCATCACGTGAAGCTCCGACGGTGTTGGCAAGATCTTCAACGGCATCTTCATGGAAATGTGTGCGAGGAGGCACATCGAAAGACATTCCGCCCATGGCGGCCGGAGGTGCACCCATGCCTCCCATGAGAGAAGCAAAACTCATGCCTCCCATGGTGGCCATAGCGTCGGGGGGTGCTCCAAAGCCAGCAATGCCTCCCATTGCACCCGCCACGGTACCTCCGAAGCCACCCATGCCACCCATGGCGCCGAGGCCACCCATGCCACCCATGGCACCCATGGCGCCGAGGCCATCGCCGCCTTGTTTTTCTTCGCCGATGTCTTGCCCTTCTTTGGCCGCGCCGCATTGGGGAGCTTTGAGGAGGCGGCGGCGGCTCGGGCCGGCGCCGGCGCGACGCCACCGGCCCCCGAGGTCATCCGCAACGGCATGAAGAGGCCGCGCGCGAGGCCGATGGTCGGAGGAGCTCCGGCGGAGGCGAGGCCAACGCCACCCGGGCTAGGGTTTGCGGCGGCGGCGGCGGCGGCGGTGGAGGGGTCGCGGCTATAGAATGGGGTGAGCGGGGTGCCGGCGCGCGCGGGGCGTAGGAGGCGGAGAAGAGAGAGTGCAGCGCGAGCGCTCGAGTGTGCCGCGCGCGAAAGCGGGCGCCCCAAATACACCGCGCGAGATAGCGAATCCGACCGCACGCCCAACACCTTATACCGCGCGCGCGGTTATTGCGCGCCTGCTGGAGCCACCCGCCGGGTTGCGCGCGCGCTAAACTGGCTAAATTTGCGGCGCAGCGCTTGTTTAGCGCGCCTGTTAGAGATGCTCTAAGGTCTGTTTGGTAGTAGTACCAAAATTTTGCTAACGACATTTGCGATGGTAAAACTTGCCAGAAAATAACAACTTTTTAGGAGATTGGCAAAAGAATTTGGTACTTAGTATCTAAATCAGTTACTAGCCAGTATTTTACATCAAGCCATGCCTGCTGGCGGCTCACGCACGCGTGCCGGGCCCACGAGTCATAGGGCGACGAGCTCTAAGTTGGCGCTCCCGGTGTGCATGGCTGCGTGCGTGGTTCGCTCCGTTTTGCATGTAGGGGTTGAGCTGTACCGCGCGCTCCACGGCCGTTGGACGGCTCCGAATGATCGATCATGTTTGTGCATGCATGCGTGCATGGTCTTATTTCTGCTCTATTTTGTCAAGATGGGAATGGGCCGGGTCGGCCCGTTGGGTCACTGACCCAACCCAAGAAGTCGAGGCCAATGGGCCAAGTAGGTCAGCCTTCAAATGATATACGGGTCAATGGAGCCGGCACCGTGCGACCCGATGGGTCTGACGGGTCGACCCAGTTGCTATACACTACTTTTTTATACACTATATAATAGCTGCTGGCCGCCCGTGTATTGATATGCGAAGCTAACCAAAGTGGATCCATTCGGTTGCAGACGTTCCTGTATAAGAAGCAGGCAGATATACACGTTGATTGATTATTACGTGAACTAGTACATGCATGCAGTAGCGAAGCAACCAGCCTCTTGTTCGTCTCGCTCAGCGTCGAGGATCGCCGTCCCAGTCGCCGTCGACCTCGCCATCCCCAGCTTGCTATCCCATTGGCCTTCCTGGTCTTTAGAATGTGCTCACTCGATTCATGAATTTTTTATCTTAATCTTGGGTCGGCCTCATATACTCAATGGGTTGAGGGGCCATAATTTTTTGATAAAATAGGTCGACCCATGGCCTCATATATTGACCTTGGGGCCACGGGGCCGGGTCCAAGGCCAGGGCCGGGTCGGCCTCATATACCCAATGGGTTGAACGTAGTATTTTGTACGTACGTCACGACCTAGCAGATCGGGCGCTGTGCTCGTTCTGAACTTCTGAACCGTCGTTGCTACCACTGCAGCAACCATTCGGTTGTTCTCAAATCAGAGTAGTACTCTATGTAGTTAACATCGCAACAGTTTGGTCAGTGTGCCCTCCCCCGTCCAAGAACCTTCGGATTTTTCTAAGAAAGAAGGCGACACTAGGACTGCTGCCAGCCTGCCACCGTACCCACTCGACCCACACTGCATGCACGTAGAGCCCATAAGCTAGCTCCTCCCTCCGTTCCTAAATATTTGTCTTTCTAGAGGTTTCAAATGATGACTACATACGGAACAAAATGAGTGAATCTACACTCTAAAATATGTCTATATACATCCATATGTGGTGACCATTTGAAATCTCTAGAAAGACAAATATTTAGGAACGGAGGGAGTAATATATTGTACTACCCTATATGTAGTTTCTGACGTTTGATCCTTGGATCCATGTACCTGTACTGTTCCGACACATAGCCTGATCGACCGGATCGATGCCAACAAATCGCTGCAGGAGCAGCACAAGATTATTCAATGCCGCAACGGAGCCAGTCGATCTGCAGGATAATTAACGACAGATATCATTCTCACACACGCACGCGGGTCACGGTTGGTAGGCACTAATATTCGGCACTGCGTAATGAGCAACCGCAATCGGTGACAAATTGATGAATGGCAACATAGGATCCTGCTGTCTCGCTTGTGGTCAACAGGCCGCTTAATTAGCAGATGACTAAGTCCTGTCTCTGTCGCTTATATAGGTCAAATAGTAAAGACAACTTGCAAATAGCAAACCACTCATTCACGTGCGTGATAAAAATACTTGGTTAGGTTAACCCGATCGGTGTATATATGGCCTTTTGTATTTCCAGTGATGGACCATGTGATGTGATGCAATTGCAACCAGTAAAGACCATTGTCGTTTTGTCCGCAGCCAGCTAAATAATTGGCTGCAATGCGCTGCAGCGGTCGTGTGAATTGATTAACTATTTGTTGTTACTGTGGCTGCATGCAGCTTCACCTTGTGACCAAGGAGATCTGGAACGTGGCGATGACGCTATACAGGTACCTGCCGCTGTGGCTGATCGACAGGATCGTGCTCTTCATGTGCAGCGTCGTGTTCGGGGACACCTCCCGCTACGGCCTCCGCCGGCCCGCCATCGGACCCTTCTCCATGAAGATCCACACCCCGGCCTACCCTGTTGTTGACGTCGGGACCTACGCCAAGATCAAGACCGGCGAGATCCAGGTCAGTGAAAATTAATGGATGTTGGATTTTATCTTTTTTGTTTGAAAATCAGGTTGAAATGCTTATTGTGATACATACAATCATTTTTATTAAAGTCGATGGAAGCGATGAACTCAAAGTCATCAACAAACAGATTACATAATATAGATGGCTACAAGAGGGAAATACGCACGTGAACATAGTTAGACGCGCACACACATAAATATTAAAAATTTAAAAATACTAGAGAAAAAACTAAAATTTCTAAAATTTTGGGTATCAAACTTGGTCCACCCTGTACGCACGTGTGAAATTTCATGAAGTAATTACACCCGTGGTACTTTTAGCGTAGAAAATATAATCAAGACGTTATCATTCATGCAAACAGTGTTTTTGAATATAGCTTTGATTTTTTTTCCTTTCATTTTTGCTCATAATACCATGAATGTCAATACAAAATCTGATGCAGAAATAACATGTGAATAATTAACATGCATTAATTTATGATGTGGCAGCGTTGCATTCATAGAGTAATGAAAAGAATATAATTTATTACTCGCATGCATAACTTGTTTATGTGATATGGTTGCATGGCTAGAAACATAGATAGTGGGTTATAGATATTTAGGATTTTTTTTTTGCAAAACACAGATATTTAGGAATTGAAAACATAGGATACAGGATCCCCTCTTTTTTTCTCAACCGAAACAATTTAGGAACTTAAAACTTTTCTGGTCAACAAGACCTTATAACCACAATGTGTAGAGAAATATTTTTGATTTTTGGTGCAATTTCAATGCTTAAAATAATATAGCTTTATTGAACATAAAATCTGAAATCTTTTCTTTCTTTCTTTTTTACGAGAAAACTTCCTATCTATTCATCTTCAATCATGATAGTACAACGAACAATAGAAATAATAAAACTTACATCCAAATCCGTAGATCACCTAGCGACGAATACAAACACTGAATCAAGCCGAAGGCGCGCCTCCGTCATTGCCTTTCCCTCGTCGGAGCCGGGCAAAACTTGTTGTAGTAGACAGTAGGGAAGTGCTAAGGCCCCATAGGACCAGCGCAGCAGAACAACAACCGCCGCCGATGAAGAGTAGCATATATCAAAAGGATTCAATCCGAAACACATGAACGTAGACGAACTACGACCAAATCTGAGCAAATCCACCAAGGACAGATTTGCCGGAGACACACCTCCACACACCCACCCATGATGCTAGACACCATCGGGACGGGGGCTAGGCGGGGAGAACTTTATTCCATCTTCAGGAAGCCACCGCCGTCTCGTCTTCCTAGTAGGACACAAACCCTAACAAAACGCGAAGAAACAAGTGAAAACAGAGCCATCACGTCGGCAAGGGCCGAGATCCACCGTGCCGCCATGGCTCTAAGGCCACCGGAGATGAGGCGGACCGACGGCGGTGCCGGCGAGAGGCAGGGAACCCTAGACTTTTCTTGGGGAGGAGGCAGCCCGCTTCGTGTCAACTGAAATCTTTTCTATACGCGGAAGTTCTGTTGTGTTTTTGGAATTTTTTGCGAGGAATTCTAGGTTTTTTTTTATTTGGAAAAGTTTCAAGTTTACATATCGTTTTGTTTATAAACCTTGATGCAAAAAAAATGGATGGTCTATAACTCTAGATAGAGGCACACCTGCTGCGGATTTAGAAAGCCTACCATCTTAACTTCAAGCTGAACGGGTAAAGGATTATAAATTGCATGCTTAATTCAAGGGGATGTGAACACGTGCAGGTCCTGCCGGCGATGAAGACTGTGGACGGGAACGTCGTGGAGTTCGCCGACGGCAAGCGGTACCCATTCGATGCCATCGTCTTCGCCACCGGCTACCGGAGCACAACCAAAAAGTGGCTCAAGGTAAGTTTATTACGTCCATTGCAGACGCATCTGTCCATGCATCCAGCTCATGCTGCCACATGCCCACGTGTGTATAGAACACCAATGCACGCACGTCCTCTGCACCAGCTTGGCCGCACAGGGATCGGTACATCATGATTCATAATTGGTACATTTTGTTGATAAAAAACAAGAGAAGAGGTTCGTGCATGCATGTCCCTTTGGAGACGAGAGACGAGACTTTGGCAAGAAGCAAAACCCAGCTCGGTTCCTGGTCTCGTCTTTCCGGAACATGCGCGCGTGCGTTCATGTACCGTTCGTGCTACGCATGCTGAAAGTGCACGCCTGAAAATAGACATGCCGATCTGTACTATTACTATATATGCATATGCACAATGTGGGGATTCGGGACGCAAACTCGCTGATAATCCGGCCGGCCTTTTCACCTCTGTATTTTGCTTTTGTTCTCTCAGAGTGACGATGGGCTGATCGGCGAGGACGGGATGGCGCGGCGGAGCTTCCCGGAGCACTGGAAGGGGGAGAACGGCCTCTACTGCGCGGGGATGGTGAGGAGGGGCCTCTACGGGAGCTGCGAGGACGCCGAGTCCATCGCCGAGGACATCAGCAACAAGAAGACGAAGCCACATCAAGCCTGACCATGATCATCGTGAGAAGAGCAATAATACCTTCTGGAGTCGCACAGCGATGGGTGTGTTGTGATTATATGTCAAGACTTAAATAATCTGGAAAAGTAGCCGTAGCTTATCTGTGATTACCGGGGAAACTATTGCCTGTTCGTTGCCTTGTCTTTGCACAGTCCGGCCGGGACCAGTGCAGGTTAATAATTTCCAGATGCGATCTGCAGACCGATCCATGCGCGACTCGCACTGACTGTACTCTGACTATGTAGCACTGTTATTCTTTTTGCGGGTTAACTATGTAGCAATGTACCGGGCCAATGTTCGGTTTTTTTTTTCCGGGGGAATGTTTGGTTTATAATCCGTCGTCCATTTGTTGTGTTTGAAAATACGTAAGACTTTCTAGTGTTCCTTTGGTCGGGCAAATACTTGCACATACGTTTTGGTGGAATAGGGAGGAAGTGGACGAAAGTGTAATTGTGAGCTCGAGCGAACAGTAAATTCCTGAAAAATATTTTAAAAATAGAAAGTTCTGATTATTTTGGCAAGAAACATTGATGTTTTTTCTACACGTGTGCAAACTTTCGCGGCGGTGGAGGTATGGGCAAAAAAAATCGATGCTACAAAATGCTTCCACAAACATTCTTTTTGGAGCATCCATTTTGTTTTTTCTTCACACACACCTCACGGATGTGTTTCCATCATGAAAATATGCACGGATAGAAAGAACATCAATGTTTCTTGTACAAAAAATCAGTTTTAAAAAAAAAAACTATTCTTTTGGAGTTTACTGTTCACCCAAGCTCATGTCAGCTCGAGCTAAGAAAGTCCATGTATGGAAGTGGAGCGGTACAGTGGAAGTGTGGGAGGCGAAAAGGCACCATTCCCCGTCTCTCCATAACTACCCCAACCCCCACCCTTTGCCTGCTCCGAGCTCTTTCTCCTCTCTTGATAGCGGTTGTCCCATCCCTTGCTCCCTCTTCTCGGCTCTCGCTGTGAATCCAATGCTAATTCATGCAATCGGTGTAGATCTCCATTCCATCCGGATTGCGATGACGGAGTGGGAAGCGCGTACGGCGAAGATCGCGAGCGGGATCCTCTGAAGTTGGCGGGGCTCCATGAGATCAGTTTGTGGTTCACGAACTTGCGGGAGATGTGGAAGAAGGCACTGGATATCTCAAGGGAGGTGAACATGGAGGAGGAGAAGTGGCTATTTGGCAAAAGGGCGTTGTTCCCCGATCGAGCCCATGCTCTGGGTCATGGAGGAGGATGAATCGGCGGATTTGGCTCAAAGGTCGAGGTAGGCTGCCTTTCGCTCACGGATACAACACCTTCCTCGCTCGGAATAGGATGCAGTCACGATGGTGATGGTGTCGCCGTCACCGGGCACCCAAAGGTACTGATCTTGACCGAAGACAACGAGGTCAAGGTGCGACAGAATAAGGGGTCAGGGAGTTGTGCACATGCCACGAAGCTCTGTGCGGTTTCCCCGCCGATCTTTGCAGCTGGTCAGCCTCTCTCACTCCGCGACGGCGGGATAGGGGTCTCCCTGACCGGTAACCGCTTCCGGCTGGCCGGGGAGGATTTCAGCGAGGAGGGTGGGAACTCGTTAAACCTAAGTAAGTCGTGTTTGCCTTCAAAATACTTGCATTATCCTTCATGATTGAGTGGAGTGAGAATTCTGGTTAATAATTCTAGGTCAAGGAAGGGTAAATCATGACCTAGGAAAATTCTTAGATTTTGATATTCTTGCTGTTGAGGATTGTAGTGAATGCGTCTTACCAAATGAGGGGCGGAGTGGGATTGGTACTCTTGCATCCTCTGATGACATGAATTTAGCTAAGAATAATTCAGTTATTATTGATGATTTATGTCGCAAATTAGTCTTTGATGGCGTGCTGGTTCGAGATTTTTTGCAAGAAAGGATTTATCTAGTACCCTTGCCTTTTGGTCAAAGCATATGCTTGGTTTGGGGTTGATTTTATGGATTGTGGTAGGTTGGAGCTTAACGATCTTGGGCGAGCACAAATTTTGCCCTTCAGGGGTGCGGCTTTGAACCCATGGCGGCTGACAGTGCCTTTGGGCTTAGTGGTCGTTCTATGTTTGATCCAGGTGGCACGTGGGATCCACAAAAGTATGCTTTCCAGGGGCCTTTTGGTGTTTAGATGGCCTACCCTCTCAGCACAGAGGTGATGTCTGTCACCCCTTCGAACCTGATCTACAATTCCCTGCCCCTTTTTAAGAAGAGGAAGAGGTGGAGATGGCTGGACACTATGGAGGTGGAGATGGCCGGACACTATCGAGGTGGCCGGGGACAGGGTAGATTCAATAGGGGTGGAAGAGACAATTACCAATATAGGAGAATAAACCAGGGTGAGTTATTTAAGAGAGATTTGCAATCTCATGGTGGTGATAGATCTTGGAACAACAATTTCAGTGGTTTTCATTAGGAGAACTATGGTGTTGAGATGAACTAGATGATGCTCTGCGCGTTGCTGGGGGACATTGGTGCGGGATAGCATTATTTTTTCTAAGCATGTTAGCATGAAATATGTAAGGTAAAATACAAATTAACAACTGGTAATTATTAGTAACTGAAATAATTATTATATAACAAGAAACCCCGTAGTTTTTTCATGTCTGTCAAACATGGGGAACTACATTCATAATTTGGCTATCTTCATATCAATATATCATCGGATATAACTCTATAAAACAAATAAACATATTATTTTTTGCTAGCTCGAAAGATTATATGTACATCTTGGTTAACACACACGCTCGGGGGTACATGCGCCCTCTTGCTTCAAGCTTTGTCTCCAAAAGTGAAAATTATGAAATAAAAATGTCAGATAAAGACGGAAAAAATAAGGGAATAGATAATAATTGAGAGATGGATATAGGAGAGAAGAGATACAACAACAGAATTAGGAGGGGAAAACTTAGGCTCAACTCACTTAGTAGTGTATTCAGAAGATAATACATGGAAAAATGATTCTTTTGCAAGAAGTTTACGTTCTCCTTTAACAGGGTAACAAATGAAAAATGTGTGTATTAGGCCTAATGGGCAAGCATTTTCATGAGATAATATTAGTAAACAATTGACAGAATGGAATCATATTATCTTGGCACAAACCTCAAGACCGTAGTTGGTCCAACAACATGTTATTGGACATTGTTGCTCCTTGAAACATCAAGAATGGTTATCCTACAAAAATTCATTACATACCTTCTTGTGTAAGTTGTCATATCGAGCAGTTCCTAGATGTTCCAATAATCAACATAACAAACAAAGAGTATTTTCCGCAAGATCAAAAAACTTTCTATAAGTTATGCACCAACAATAATATATCAAGAAAAACATATGCAGAAAAGCAACCTAAAAATTATAATAGTAGAGTCGAGATCGGGTACGGACCTACCGGGTCATACCATGACCATCAGGCATTCAATCATGTCATGCTTGGCAACCACGCTGCTTCGTGGACTGGGAGTCATTCGGATCGATGCCTGATACGTCTCCGTCGTATCTACTTTTCCAAACTCTTTTGCCCTTGTTTTGGACTCTACCTTGCATGATTTGAATGAAACTAACCTGGACTGACGTTGTTTTCAGCAGAATTGCCATGGTGTTATTTTTGTGCAGAAATAAAAGTTCTCGAAATGACCTGAAACTTCACGGAGATGATTTTTGGAATTAATAAAAAATATTGGCAAAAGAATCAACCGAAGGGGGGCCACACCCTGGCCACAAGGGTGGGGGCGCACCCTCTGTCCTTGTGGGCCCCCTGGACCTCTACCGACCTCAACTTCAGCTCCATATATTCACGTTCGGGGAGAAAAAATCAGAGAGAAGGATTCATCGCTTTTTATGATACGGAGCCGCCGCCAAGCCCTGTTCTTCCTCGGGAGGGCAGATCTGGAGTCCGTTCGGGGCTCCAGAGAGGGGAATCCGTCGCCATCGTCATCATCGACCATCCTCCATCACCAATTTCATGATGCTCACCGCCGTGCGTGAGTAATTCCATCATAGGCTTGCTGGACCGTGATGGGTTGGATGAGATTTACCATGTAATCGAGTTAGTTTTGTTAGGGTTTGATCCCTAGTATCCACTATGTTCTAAGATTGATGTTGCTATGACTTTGCTATGCTTAAAGCTTGTCACTAGGGCCCGAGTGCCATGATTTCAGATCTGAACCTATTATGTTTTCATGAATATATTTGTGTTCTTGATCCTATCTTGCAAGTTATAGTCACCTACTATGTGTTATGATCCGACAACCCCGGAGTGACAATAGTCGGGACACTTCCCGGTGATGACCGTAGTTTGAGGAGTTCATGTATTCACTAAGTGCTAATGCTTTGGTCCGGCACTCTATTAAATTGAGGCCTTAATATCCCTTAGTTTCCACTAGGACCCTACTGCCACGGGAGGGTAGGACAAAAGATGTCATGCAAGTTCTTTTCCATAAGCACGTGTGACTATATTCGGAATACATGCCTACATTATATTGATGAATTGGAGCTAGTTCTGTGTCACCCGATGTTATAACTGTTGCATGATGAATGCCATCCAACATAATTATTCATCATTGATCCATTGCCTACGAGCTTTTCACATATTGATCTTTGCTAAGTTACTTTTCCGTTGCCACTGTTACGATTACTACAAAACTGCTACTGTTACTTTTGCCACCGTTACCGCTACTTCCATACTACTTTGCTACTAAATATTCTGCCGCAGATATTAAGTCTTTCAGGTGTGGTTGAATTGACAACTCAGCTACTAATACTTGAGAATATTCTTTGGATCCCCTTGTGTCGAATCAATAAATTTGGGTTGAATACTCTACCCTCGAAAACTGTTGCGATCCCCTATACTTGTGGGTTATCAAGACCTTTTTCTGGCGCCGTTGCCGAGGAGCATAGCTCTATTCTCTGAGTCACTTGGGATTTATATTTGTTGATCACTATGAGGAATTTGAAAGACCAAAGAACCGAGATTTTTCCCTCAACTACGAGGGGAGGTAAGGAACTGCCATCTAGCTCTGCACTTGATTCTCCCTCTGTTTTGAGTAAACTTGCGACACCTACACCTGCTATTGATTCCGATATGTCGCATGTTATTGATGATGTCACTTCTGCTATGCATGATGCTTATGATGAAACTACTTCTCTGCTTGATAATACTGCGCCGCTAGGTGAATTTCTTGATGAACAACTTGCTAGGGTTAGAGAGAATGAAATTACTGAAACTGATGATATTTTTGAAACTGAAGATTATGATTCTCCCCCTAGATATGAATTGTCTGTTGTACCTGAGGGTTATGTTATGGATGAAGAGGATTTCGAGCGCTTTGCTGAAATGATTAGACCTATCTTTTTGCGTATGCGTTTGACTGATATGCTTAAAATGCCTCCTTATGCTAAGTATATGAAAGATATTGTTACAAATAAAAGGAAGATACCGGAAGCTGAAATTTCCACCATGCTTGCTAATTACACTTTTAAGGGTGGAATACGAAAGAAACTTGGAGATCTAGGAGTACCAACTATACCATGCTCCATTAAAAGAAACTATGTTAAAACTGCTTTATGTGATCTTGGAGCCAGTGTTAGTGTTATGCCTTTCTCTTTATATCGTAGACTTGAATTGAAATAGTTGACACCCACTGAAATTTCTTTGCAAATGGCTGATAAATCAACTGCTATACCCATCGATATTTGTGAGGATGTGCCTGTTGTGGTTGCAAACGTTACTATCTTAACAGCCTTTGTTATTCTTGATATTCCCGAGGATGACAGTATGTTGATCATCCTTGGTAGACCCTTTTTGAATACTGCAGGGGCTGTTATTGACCGCAACAAAGGCAATGTCACTTTTCATGTTAATGGTAATGAGCATACGGTACACTTTCCAAAGAAACAACCTCAAGTACATAATATCAATTCTATTGGAAAAATTTCAACTATTACTATCGGAGGTTTTGAATTTCCTCTTCCTACTATCAAAAAGAAATATGATATTATTATTGTTGGGGATATGCATATCCCCGTTGAGGTAACCTAGTGTTATTCGAAATTTCTCCGGTTTCATGTCATCGAAAGAAGTTTGTTAATAAGACTTGATCCAACTTGTTAATGGATTCCTTTTGATGAGCATGAGAGGGATGAATTTAGAAGGCACAACTCTCTATAACCATATTTTACTTTCTGTTATTTAGAATAAATAAAGCAAAAATAGTATTTTTTGTCTGTTTTCTGAATTATCCGTGCAATAAAAAATGTCCCGAAAATAAAAGTTCTCCAAATGCCCTGAAAATTTAGTATGATTTTTTATAGAATATTTGAGAATTTCTAGCACTGAACACATTGAAGGAAATATGCCCTAGAGGCAATAATAAAGTATTATATATTTCCTTATATCATGATAAATGTTTATTATTCATGCTAGAATTGTATTAACCGGAAACATAATACATGTGTGAATACATAGACAAACAGAGTGTCACTAGTATGCCTCTACTTGACTAGCTCGTTAATCAAAGATGGTTATGTTTCCTAGCCATAGACATGAGTTGTCATTTGATTAATGGGATCACCTCATTAGGAGAATGACGTGATTGACTTGACCCATTCCGTTAGCTTAGCACCCGATCGTTTAGTATGTTGCTATTGCTTTCTTCATGACTTATACATGTTCCTATGACTATGAGATTATGCAACTCCCGTTTACCGGAGGAACACTTTGTGTGCTACCAAACGTCACAACGTAAATGGGTGATTATAAAGGTGCTCTACAGGTGTCTCCAAAGGTACTTGTTGGGTTGGCGTATTTCGAGATTAGGATTTGTCACTCCGATTGTCGGAGAGGTATCTCTGGGCCCACTCGGTAATGCACATCACTATAAGCCTTGCAAGCATTGTGACTAATGAGTTAGTTGCGGGATGATGTATTACGGAACGAGTAAAGAGACTTGCCAGTAACGAGATTGAACTAGGTATCGAGATACCGACGATCGAATCTCGAGCAAGTAACATACCGATGACAAAGGGAACAACGTATGTTGTTATGCGGTCTGACTGATAAAGATCTTCGTAGAATATGTGGGAGCCAATATGGGCATCCAGGTCCCGCTATTGGTTATTGACCGGAGAGGTGTCTCGGTCATGTCTACATAGTTCTCGAACCCGAAGGGTCCGCACGCTTAAAGTTACGATGACAGTTATATTATGAGTTTATGTGATTTGATGTACCGAAGGTTGTTCGGAGTCCCGGATGTGATCACGGACATGACGAGGAGTCTCGAAATGGTTGAGACATAAAGATTGATATATTGGACGACTATATTCGGACACCGGAAGTGTTCCGGAGAAGTTTCGGATTAAACCGGAGTGCCGGGGGGTTACCGGAACCCCCCGGGGAAGTATTGGGCCTTGGTGGGCCTTGAGGGGAGAGAGAGGGCAGCAGCCCCCTTTCCCTCTCCCTCTCCCTCTCTTTCCTTCCCCCCTTCTTTCCTAGTAGGACTAGGAAAGGGGAGTCCTACTCCTACTAGGAGGAGGACTCCCCCTGTCTCCTTGGCGCGCCTAGGGCAGCCGGCCTCCCCCTTGCTCCTTTATATACGGGGGCAGGGGGGCACCTAAGAACACACTTGATATACGATATTTTAGCCGTGTGCGGTGCCCCCCTCCACCAGATTACACCTTGATAATACCGTCGCGGAGCTTAGGCGAAGCCCTGCGTCGGTGGAACATCATCATCGTCACCACGCCGTCGTGCTGACGAAACTCTCCCTCAACACTCGGCTGGATCGGAGTTCGAGGGACGTCATCGAGCTGAACGTGTGTAGAACTTGGAGGTGCCGTACGTTCGGTACTTGATCGGTCGGATCGTGAAGACGTACGACTACATCAACCGCGTTGTGATAACGCTTCCGTTGTCGGTCTACGAGGGTACGTGGACAACACTCTCCCCTCTCGTTGCTATGCATCACCATGATCTTGCGTGTGCGTAGGAATTTTTTTGAAATTACTACGTTCCCCAACACACACCAGGGGGCCTCACCAGCTGGCCACAAGGGTGGAGGGCGCGCCCCTGTCCTTGTGGGCCCCACGTGGCACCCCTCCACTTATTTCAGCACCCATCCACTCCTTCTTCCTCCAGAAAAAATCACTCCATAGCTCAAACTCGTGTTCTTGCTCATTTTGCTACCATTTTTGATCTCCTTGCTCAAAGCTCCATTCACAAAACTGCTTTGGGGGATTGTTCTTCGGTATGTGACTCCTCCAATGGTCCAATTAGTTTTTGTTCTAGTGCTTTATTTATTGCAAATTTTTGCTGATGTGGTGACCTTGTTCTTGAGCTTGCATGCTAAATTTATATGGTACAAAGTAGTTTTGATGCATGATATAGCCTCTAGGCACTTGTAGGAGTAGTTGCTATCAATTTTGTCGAGTTTGGTTCACTTTTATTTTCGAGTCACTAAAAATTTCAGAAATTTTTCAGAGGAAGAAAAATGTCTAGGAGAATGTACCAAGGGGGTTCCGGACCTTGAACCACCAATGGAAGCTCAAGTGAAGCCTTGTCAATGGCCATCGGATGAATTTATGGTTCATGCAGGTTTCAAGGATGAATTCTATGCGTACGTACAAAATGCCAGCCTTGAGGACTTCTTATCAGACAAGTGCCTACAATATTATTATCTCACCGATTCTTTTGTGCGGAGGTTTGAGTTTTCATATAAGCGTAATACTCATACTGTCTTGTTTGATCTTTATGATGAATCTTACACCATGGACCTAGAAGATTTTTGTGATGCATGCAAAATTCCACAATGCGGCCTTCTTAGTGAGCCTCACAAATCTGAATATAATGATTTCCTTGCTAGCATCACCATTGGAGAAACTAGAAATATCACACAAGCTACCATGGGGAGCATTCATTTTCCTTCCATACATTACTTTTCTCTCTTTATAGGAAGAGGCCTTAACGGTAAACATGAGCATTGCCACCTTTGTGTTCCAGATCTTAGTGTCCTCAAGTGTGCGGTGTTAGGCGATAAGCGATATAACTCGGGGGCCATTATTGCTAGGAGGTTACATCTTAATGCTAAAGATGGAGATTTATTTGGTGGGATTTATGCAACTCGTTTAGCTAATTATTTGGGCGTACCCATAAGAGGGTATGATATTGAGTTGCCACATGCTTTTCTAGATTATGATGCTATCACTACTGCAGGATGCTGCTAATGCGACACTACGATCAGAGACCCTTCAAAGAAACTGTGTGTGATGCAATAATCGCAAATGATGGTGTAAAAAACCGTCAAAAAAGGTGCAAAACGTTTGCGATGACGGATGCATCAAACACAGTTCCGATTTTAGTTGCGTGTGCGATGCAGGGCATACGGTTCAGTTCAATTAACTGTTTGCGATGAGGAGGAACAAAAGAAACAGGCAGCCAGATGAAGGTGTGTGCGATATACAACATACGGTTCACTCAGATGAACTGTTTGTGATTAGGCAACACAAAAGAAACGGTCAGCCAGATCAAGGTGTGTGCGATATACGGCATGCGGTTCACTCAGATGAACTGTTTGTGTTGAGACAAGAGAACAGAAACGGTTCAATATAACAAGATGTGTGTGATACGCGGAAAACAGGTCTGTAATCAGAAATGTGTGCGAAGACCGATAATAACACAGACGATTGCTTGTAATAAGGCGTATGTGATATGCTCTGTCTACACACCATCTATTGGCTATTGGGCGACGGGCGGTCATCCGAGCACGCAATGAGGATGCGAAGAGGCATCCTATATCAGCAAGGACTAGTTGTTCCACCAATAGCTCATCTAAGAGAACTCTCAAGTTAACTGTGCTTAGGCTGGAGCAGCCATCAGATGGGTGACTGGATGGGAAGTTGTCTTGATGTTAAATTAACTGATAGGATGGGTCATATAGGTCAAATTAAATGACCTCTAGCCATCAGTTAAATTAACCTCGAGGTCCTTGTTTTTTTTGTTTTTTTATTGTTTTAACACATGTTAAAGAAGGTCTACCGCATTACTTTTTAACAATGTGCGATACGTGGCATACAGTTGATCCATCTGACCTGTTTGTTATGGAATAAGCCATGTGTGTTGTGGGAAAATGCTTGCTAGTATACAACCGTTTTCGATTGATGAATTCATCACCGACGGGTTCCCTAGTGTGGTCCGTGTTCATCTGATCATCATCTACTTCTTGTCCTAGCTCGATGTTCCTTATATGCTAACTTTCCATTAATTAATGGCGTTTTATGAACACGCCACCGTTTCCTGACATTTCCTCACCTGTTTCCCACCACCCAGCAATATTACGCATAAACCTAGGCGGTGCGCGACGCACGGAGGCAACAAGCGCAGCCTGTAGCACATCCACCTTTTCCAAGCATGCCAACCCACCAAAGCGCCGCCTCTGCCATCAACCTTGTCGACGAGGACAACGAGCAGGCGCCACGGCCCGTCGAGGCCGAGGCGCTCCCCGGCAACGCGGTGACAACACCGTGATGCGTGTCATCGCCAGGGTTGAGCAGACCCTTGGCGCATGGCGCTTCAGCACCGCGGATCAAGATAGGCATGCTAGCGCCGACAGGTTGCAGCTTGCCGCACAACATGATCGCTGGCGCGCCGCAGAGCAAGCTAGCCGCGTCCGTGCCAATAGGCTGCGGCTCGCCGCACGGCGAGACCGTTGGAGGGCCGCAGAGCGAGAGGCGCGGCGCACCGCACCACAAGAGCGGATCCATCGGCCCTTGCCTGCTGTCGACACGACGTCGGAGCTGGGTAGACGTCCCGTCAGTACCCCCATTCCTCGCCAGGAGTGGGCAGAGGCCCTCTGCGCCGTACTTGCACCAGAGGCCGGCCACGCCGTACTTGCACCGGAGGCCCGCCGTGCCGTTTGCATGGGTCGCTGATAACCCACAAGTATAGGGGATCGCAACAGTTTCCAAGGGTAGAGTATTCAACCCAAATTTTTTGATTCGACACAAGGGGAGCCAAAGAATATTCTCAAGTATTAGCAGTTGAGTTGTCAATTCAACCACACCTGGATAACTTAATATCTGCAGCAAAGTATTTAGTAGGAAAGTAGTATGGAAGTAACGGTAACGGTGGCAAAAGTAACAGTGGCAGTTTTGTAGTAATTGTAACAGTGGCAACGGTAAAGTAACTAAGCAAAGATCAATATGTGAAAAGCTCGTAGGCATTGGATCCGTGATGGATAATTATGTCGGATGCGATTCCTCATGCAACAGTTATAACATAGGGTGACACAGAACTAGCTCCAGTTCATCAATGTAATGTAGGCATGTATTCCGAATATAGTCATACGTGCTTATGGAAAAGAACTTGCATGACATCTTTTGTCCTACCCTCCCGTGGCAGCGGGGTCCTATTGGAAACTAAGGGATATTAAGGCCTCCTTTTAATAGAGTACCGGACCAAAGCATTAACACTTAGTGAATACATGAACTCCTCAAACTACGGTCATCACCGGGAGTGGTCCCGATTATTGTCACTTCGGGGTTACCGGATCATAACACATAGTAGGTGACTAATGACTTGCAAGATAGGATCAAGAACTCACATATATTCATGAAAACATAATAGGTTCAGATCTGAAATCATGGCACTCGGGCCCTAGTGACAAGCATTAAGCATAGCAAAGTCATAGCAACATCAATCTCAGAACATAGTGGATACTAGGGATCAAACCCTAACAAAACTAACTCGATTACATGATAAATCTCATCCAACCCATCACCGTCCAGCAAGCCTACGATGGAATTACTCACGCACGGCGGTGAGCATCATGAAATTGGTGATGGAGGAAGGTTGATGATGACGACGGCGACGGATTCCCCTCTCCGGAGCCCCGAACGGACTCCAGATCAGCCCTCCCGAGAGAGATTAGGGCTTGGCGGCGGCTCCGTATCGTAAAACGCGATGAATCCTTCTCTCTGATTTTTTTCTCCCCGAACGTGAATATATAGAGTTGGAGTTGAGGTCGGTGGAGCTCCAGGGGGTCCACGAGGCAGGGGGCGCGCCCAGGGGGTAGGCGCGCCCCCACCCTCGTGGACAGGGTGTGGGCCCCCTGGTCTTGATTCTTTCGCCAGTATTTTTTATATATTCCAAAAATATTCTCCGTGAAGTTTCAGGTCATTCCGAGAACTTTTATTTCTGCACAAAAATAACACCATGGCAATTCTGCTGAAAACAGCGTCAGTCCGGGTTAGTTCCATTCAAATCATGCAAGTTAGAGTCCAAAACAAGGGCAAAAGTGTTTGGAAAAGTAGATACGATGGAGACGTATCAACTCCCCCAAGCTTAAACCTTTGCTTGTCCTCAAGCAATTCAGTTGATAAACTGAAAGTGATAAAGAAAAACTTTTACAAACTCTGTTTGCTCTTGTTGTTGTAAATATGTAAAGCCAGCATTCAAGTTTTCAGCAAAGATTATGAACTAACCATATTCACAATAACATTTAGGTCTCAAGTTTACTCATATCAATGGCATAATCAACTAGCGAGCAATAATAATAAATCTCGGATGACAACACTTTCTCAAAACAATCATAATATGATATAACAATATGGTATCTCGCAAGCCCTTTCTGAGACCGCAAAACATAAATGCAGAGCACCTCTGAAGATCAAGGACTGACTAAACATTGTAATTCATGGTAAAAGAGATCCAGTCATAGTCATACTCAATATAAATTAATAGTAATGGATGCAAATGACAGCGGTGCTCTCCAACTGGTGCTTTTTAATAAGAGGAGGATCACTCAACATAAAAGTAAATAGATAGGCCCTTCGTAGAGGGAAGCAGGGATTTGTAGAGGTGCCAGAGCTCGGTTTTGAAATAGAGATAAATAATATTTTGAGTGGCATACTTTCATTGTCAACATAACAACCGAGAGATCTCGATATCTTCCATGCTACACACATTATAGGCGGTTCCCAAACAGAATGGTAAAGTTTATACTCCCCCACCACCAACAAGCATCAATCCATGGCTTGCCCGAAACAACGGGTGCCTCCAACTAACAACAGTCCTGGGGGAGTTTTGTTTGCAATTATTTTGATTTGATTTGAGCATGGGACTGGGCATCCTGGTGACCAGCCATTTTCCCATGAGTGAGGAGCGGAGTCCACTCCTCTTGAGAATAACCCGCCTAGCATGGAAGATACAGACAGCCCTAGTTGATACATGAGCTATTCGAGCATACAAAACAGAATTTCATTTGAAGGTTTAGAGTTTGGCACATACAAATTTACTTGGAACGGCAGGTAGATACCGCATATAGGAAGGTATGGTGGACTCATATGGAATAACTTTGGGGTTTATGGAAGTGGATGCACAAGCAGTATTCCCGCTTAGTACAAGTGAAGGCTAGAAAAAGACTGGGAAGCGACCAACTAGAGAGCGACAACAGTCATGAACATGCATTAAAATTAATCAACATTGAGTGCAAGCATGAGTAGGATATAATTCACCATGAACATAAATATCGTGGAGGCTATGTTGATTTTGTTTCAACTACATGTGTGAACATGTGCCAAGTCAAGCCACTTGAATCGTTCAAAGGAGGATACCACCCTATCATACCACATCACAACCATTTTAATAGCATGTTGGCACGCAAGGTAAACCATTATAAACTCCTAGCTAATTAAGCATGGCATGAAGCAACTATAATCTCTAATTGTCATTGCAAACATGTTTCATTCATAATAGGCTGAATCAGGAACGATGAACTAATCATATTTACAAAAACAAGAGAGGTCGAGTTCATACCAGCTTCTCTCATCTCAATCAGTCCATCATATATCGTCATTATTGCCTTTCACTTGCACGACCGAACGGTGTGGATAATAATAATAGTGCACGTGCATTGGACTAAGCTGGAATCTGCAAGCATTTAATACAAGGGAGAAGACAAGGTAATATGGGCTCCTGGTTAAATCAACAACAATGCATATAAGAGCCACTTCAACATTTTCATTATGATCTTATCCTCTCAACCCCCAAAGAAAAGAAAAGAAAAGAAATAAAACTATTTACACGGGAAAGCTCCCATTAAGCAAAAGAAGAACAAGAAATCTTTTTGGGTTTCCTTTAATTATTACTACTTCAAGCATGGAAAGTAAACTAGCTAAAAGCTACAACTAATTTTTTTGGTTTTTCTCAAGGTTATGCAAACACACAAGAAGAAGGCTTAAAACAGAAAATAAACTAGCATGGATAGTACAATGAAAAGGTATGAGCACCGACAACTGGCGTGAGTGTGTGAACATGAATGTAATGTCGGTCGGAAATACGTACTCCCCCAAGCTTAGGCTTTTGGCCTAAGTTGGTCTATGCCCATGGATCAAAGTGGTCCTCTCCAGTGTACCGAGGAGGATCCTCGGGGTGCCACTGGTTAGCGAGCTCCTCCGGATCCCACTGATAAACAAACTGTCGATAAGGGTCCAGGGGTGGCTCCGGCTCAGGCTCTGGAACTGGTGTCAGGCTCCAGTACGCATAAATGGCCTCCGGCAGGATGAGGTACGTGCCTGAAAATATGTTAAACAAAGAGGGCGCAGGCAAGGTAATAATCTCACAATAATTTTTATCAAATATCAATTTATACTTAAGCATCTTCTTCTTATCTTTAACAATAAAGTCATGTGCTACCATACTCTTATAATCTAGAAAGACAGGGGCTAGCAACTTTTCTTCTTTCTCATAATGCCTAATAGGTATATTAAAGTGTGCAGCAAGGTGTGAGGCAAAGATGCCACCGAGGATGGGGCCCTTTGTACGGTTCAGACTTAATCGTTTATCAATAATAGCGCCTAGACTGAAAGTTGTATCACGAAACAAAGCATGGCACAAAATAACAATATCAGGAGCACTAAGATTTCCACTATTCCTGCGACCAATGAAGCATCTACTAGCAAATATTGCAAAGTAACGTAGAACAGGAAAATGTATGCTAGTAATTCTTGCACCGGAAACTTTTCGTTTCCCCTACAACAATTTCATTAGTAAATCCTTCCACATCATTACGGTGTGGTTCCTCTATGCTGCCCTCAAAGGGTATCTTGCATACCCGACAAAAATCATATAAGGTCATCTCCTTAAATTCATCATATAAATGAAACTCCACTGAAGGTGGTGATCTCCTAGCATGGAAATGAAAATTTTGCACAAATATGTTAGTGAGTAGGAGATACTGTTTGCACTGGTCGTGGAGGAAGTCGGTGAGGCCTGCATTCTCAGCCAAATAATAAAAATCATCATGAATCCCGGCTGCCTTCAAGAACTCATCACAATGCCATTCAGACGGCCGAACCTCCGCAGTGCGAGGGAGATTATATTTGGGCTTCTTATCCTCCTCACTTTGCTTATCCTTCGAGCTTCGGCTCGAAGAGCCTCTCAACAATCTCTTCATCATTTTCTTTTCTGAAAATTTCTGAAATTTTTAGTAACTCAAAATAAAAGTGAACCAAACTCAACAAAATTGATAGCAACTACTCCCACAAGTGCCTAGAGACTATATCATGCATTAGAACTACTTGGGACCAAATAAATTTGACATGCAAGCTCAAGAACAGGGTCACCTAAGCAGCAAAAATTTGCAATGAATAAAGCACTAGAACAAAAACTAATTGGACCATTGGAGGAGTCACATACCGAAGAACAATCCCCCAAAGCAGTTTTGTGAGTGGAGCTTTGAGCAAGGAGATCGAAAATCGTAGCAAAACGAGCTAGAACACGAGTTTGAGCTGTGTGGTGATTTTTTCTGGAGGAAGACGAAGTGTGTGGGTGCAGGAACGTGGAGGGGGCCACGTGGGGCCCACGAGGCAGGGGCGCGCCCAGGGGGTGGGCGCGCCCTGGACCCTCGTGTCCAAGTGGTGGCTCCCCCTAATGTGTTCTCAGTGCCAGATATTCTTAAATATTCTACAAAAAATCATATTTCATTTTCAGGGCATTTGGAGAACTTTTATTTTTGGGGTATTTTTTATTGCAAGGATAAATCAGAAAACAGACAGAAAATACTATCTTTGCTTTATTTAATCTAAATAACAGAAAGTAAAAGGAGGGTACAGAGAGTTGTGCTTTCTAACTTGATCCATCTCATGCTCATCAAAAGGAATCCACTAACAAGGTTGATCAAGTCTTGTTAACAAACTCATTCCGAATCGCATGAAACCGGAGAATTTTCGAATAACACTAGGTTACCTCAACGGGGATATGCACGTCCCCAACAATAAGAATATCATATTTCTTCTTGACAGTAGGAAGAGGAAATTCAAAACCTCCAATAGTAATAGTTGGAATTTTTCCAATAGAATTGATACTGTGGACTTGAGGTTGTTTCCTCGGAAAGTGTACCGTATGCTCATTACCATTAACATGAAAAGTGACATTGCCTTTGTTGCAATCAATAACAGCCCCTGCAGTATTCAAAAAGGGTCTACCAAGGATAATCGACATACTATCGTCCTCGGGAATATCAAGAATAACAAAGTCCGTTAAAATAGTAACGTTTGCAACCACAACAGGCACATCCTCACAAATACCGACAGGTATAGCAGTTGATTTATCGGCCATTTGCAAAGATATTTCAGTAGGTGTCAACTTATTCAAATCAAGTCTACGATATAAAGAGAGAGGCATAACACTAACACCGGCTCCAAGATCACATAAAGCAGTTTTAACATAGTTTCTTTTAATGGAGCATGGTATAGTTGGTACTCCTGGATCTCCAAGTTTCTTAGGTATTCCACCTTTAAAAGTATAATTAGCAAGCATGGTGGAAATTTCAGCTTCCAGTATCTTTCTTTTATTTGTAACAATATCTTTCATATACTTAGCATAAGGATTCATTTTAAGCATATCAGTCAAACGCATACGCAAAAAGATAGGTCTAATCATTTCAGCAAAGCGCTCAAAATCCTCATCATCCTTTTTCTTGGATGGTTTAGGAGGAAAAGGCATGGGTTTCTGAACCCATGGTTCTCTTTCTTTACCGTACTTCCTAGCAACAAAGTCTCTCTTATCATAACGTTGATTCTTTGATTGTGGGTTATCAAGATCAACAGCAGGTTCAATCTCTACATCATTGTTATTGCTAGGTTGAGCATCAACATGAACATCATCATTAACATTATCACTAGGTTCATGTTCATCACCAGATTGTGTTTCAGCATCAGAAATAGAAATATCATTGGGATTCTCAGGTGTGTCAACAACAGGTTCACTAGAAGCATGCAAAGTCCTATCATTTTTCTTTTTCTTCTTCTTAGAAGGACTAGGTGCATCAACATTAGTTCTCTGAGAATCTTGCTCAATTCTCTTAGGGTGGCCCTCAGGATACAAAGGTTCCTGAGTCATTTTACCCCCTCTAGTCATAACTCTAACAACATTATCATTTTTCTTATTATTTAATTCATTGAGCAAATCATTTTGAGCTTTAAGCACTTGTTCTACTTGAGTGGTAACCATAGAAGCATGTTTACTAATAAGTTTAAGTTCACCTTTAACTCTAGACATATAATCACTCAAGTGTTCAATCATATAAGCATTACGTTTCAATTGTCTACCAACATAAGCATTGAAGTTTTCTTGTTTAACAATAAAATTATCAAACTCATCTAAGCATTGGCTAGCAGACTTATAACGAGGAATATCACCTTCATCAAATCTATAGAGAGAATTTACCTTTACTACCTGTGTCGGGTTATCAAGACCATGTATTTCTTCAATAGGTGGTAAATTCTTAACATCTTCAGCTTTAATACCCTTTTCTTTCATAGATTTCTTTGCCTCTTGCATATCTTCAGGACTGAGAAATAGAATACCCCTTTTCTTCGGAGTTGGCTTAGGAGTTGGTTCAGGAAGTGTCCAATTATTTTCATTAGTCAACATATTATTCAATAGCAATTCAGCTTGATCAACTGTTCTTTCCCTGAAAACACAACCAGCACAACTATCCAGGTGGTCTCTGGAAGCATCGGTTAGTCCATTATAAAAGATATCAAGTATTTCATTTTTCTTGAGAGGATGATCAGGCAAAGCATTAAGTAATTGGAGAAGCCTCCCCCAAGCTTGTGGGAGACTCTCTTCTTCAATTTGCACAAAATTATATATTTCCCTTAAAGCAGCTTGTTTCTTATGAGCGGGGAAATATTTAGCAGAGAAGTAATAAATCATATCCTGGGGACTACGCACACAACCAGGATCAAGAGAATTAAACCATGTTTTAGCATCACCCTTTAATGAGAACGGAAATAATTTAAGGATATAGTAGTAACGAATTTTTCCTCATGAGTGAATAGGGTGGCTATATCATTTAATTTAGTAAGATGTGCCACAACAGTTTCAGATTCATAGCCATGAAAAGGATCATATTCAACCAAAGTAATAATCTTAGGATCTACAGAGAAATCATAATCCTTATCGGAAATACAGATAGGTGAAGTAGCAAAAGCAGGGTCATATTTCATTCTAGCATTCAAAGATTTTTCTTTCAGCTTAGCTAATAATTTCTTAAGATCATATCTATCATTGCAAGCAAGAAAATCTCTAGCAGTTTCTTCATCCATAACATAACCCTCAGGCACAACAGGCAATTCATATCTAGGGGGAGAATCTTCATCATCACTTTCATCAATATTATCAGTTTCAATAATTTCATTCTCTCTAGCCCTAGCAAGTTGTTCATCAAGAAATTCACCTAGTGGCACAGTATTATCAAGCATAGAAGTAGTTTCATCATAAGTATCATGCATAGCAGAAGTGGCATCATCAATAACATGCGACATATCAGAATTAATAGCAGAAGCAGGTTTAGGTGTCGCAAGTTTACTCAAAACAGAAGGAGAATCAAGTGCAGAGCTAGATGGCAGTTCCTTACCTCCCCTCGTAGTTGAGGGATAAATTTTGGTTTTCTCGTCTTTCAAGTTCCTCATAGTGATCAGCAGATATAAATCCCAAGTGACTCAAAGAATAGAGCTATGCTCCCCGGCAACGGCGCCAGAAAATAGTCTTGATAACCCACAAGTATAGGGGATCGCAACAGTTTTCTAGGGTAGAGTATTCAACCCAAATTTATTGATTCGACACAAGGGGAGCCAAAGAATATTCTCAAGTATTAGCAGTTGAGTTGTCAATTCAACCACATCTGGATAACTTAATATCTGCAGAAAAGTATTTAGTAGCAAAGTAGTATGGAAGTAACGGTAACGGTGGCAAAAGTAATAGTAGCAGTTTTGTAGTAATTGTAACAGTGGCAACGGTAAAGTAACTAAGCAAAGATCAATATGTGAAAATCTCGTAGGCATTGGATCAGTGATGGAGAATTATGTCGGATGCGATTCCTCATGCAACAGTTATAACATAGGGTGACACAGAACTAGCTCCAGTTCATCAATGTAACGTAGGCATGTATTCCTAATACAGTCATACGTGCTTATGGAAAAGAACTTGCATGACATCTTTTGTCCTACCCTCCCGTGGCAGCGGGGTCCTATTGGAAACTAAGGGATATTAAGGCCTCCTTTTAATAGAGTACCGGACCAAAGCATTAACACTTAGTGAATACACAAACTCCTCAAACTACGGTCATCACCGGGAGTGGTCCCGATTATTGTCACTTCGGGGTTACCGGATCATAACACATAGTAGGTGACTAATGACTTGCAAGATAGGATCAAGAACTCACATATATTCATGAAAACATAATAGGTTCAGATCTGAATTCATGGCACTCGGGCCCTAGTGACAAGCATTAAGCATAGCAAAGTCATAGCAACATCAATCTCAGAACATAATGGATACTAGGGATCAAACCCTAACAAAACTAACTCGATTACATGGTAAATATCATCAAAACCATCACCGTCCAGCAAGCCTACGATGGAATTACTCACGCACGACGGTGAGCATCATGAAATTGGTGATGGAGGAAGGTTGATGATGACGACGGCGACGGATTCCCCTCACCGGAGCCCCGAACGGACTCCAGATCAGCCCTCCCGAGAGAGATTAGGGCTTGGCGGCGGCTCCGTATCGTAAAACGCGATGAACCCTTCTCTCTAATTTTTTCTCCCCGAACGTGAATATATAGAGTTGGAGTTGAGGTCGGTGGAGCACCAGGGGGCCCACGAGGTAGGGGGCGCGCCCAGGGGGTAGGCGTGCCCCCCACCGTCGTGGACAGGGTGTGGGCCCCCTAGTCTTGATTCTTTCGCCAGTATTTTTTATATATTCCAAAAATATTCTCCGTGAAGTTTCAGGTCATTCCAAGAACTTTTATTTCTGCACAAAAATAACACCAGGGCAATTCTGCTGAAAACAGCGTCAGTCCGGGTTAGTTCCATTCAAATCATGCAAGTTAGAGTCCAAAACAAGGGAAAAAGTGTTTGGAAAAGTAGATACGATGGAGATGTATCGGTCGCACCGTTCGCCTTGTCCGCGGCCCGCTCGATGCCAACGCGCTGGTCGGTAGGCTCGACCGCCTCCTTGGCCCAGGTGTCCACCTGGGCGCAGTAGAGGAACATGGCCGTCACATCCTCGAGCTGGTGATCTTCGATGAAATAGCCAACTTCGAGCTCGAGATTGCGCTCCCGATGTACCGCGACTGTGTGGACCGCTTGGACGAATGCCTGCACGAGTTCACGCAGAGCCAAGAGCTACCGTAGGCAAGGCCTGCTGGTCATGGTCCCATGGACGCGTTTTATTTTGTTGAGTCGTTTCGACGTGGATAGCTATGTATTCACAACAATCATAGTATTGCTCTGTTTATTGCTCTATTTTAATGTGTGTACTCTGTTTTCCGTTCTTATATGTTCTGTTTCAATGTGTGTATATACGCTTTCCATTCTGTATATGTGGATGATAACAACTAGATTCAAATTAGTATACAAAAACAGATAGAAAATGGAATTCATAATATATATATATATATAAATTATTCATTAGTTCATCATAGAATATATATATATATATAATATCATCACATATACGTGATGATACTTAACTACTAGGTACAATGCATAAAATTGAAAATGAACAATACTAAAACTAATAATCCCTCCTGGGGCCAGTATTCCGGCAGCCCCTCGCCAGCTGCTCCCTGGTCTGCGGCGTCTTCCCAATGCGGAGGCAGTACTCCGCCTCCTCCGCCTCGTAGCGCTTGACGTACCGATCTGCCTCTTGCTGGCGGACGAGCGCGAACGATCTTGCCATTTTGTTGGGCGCCCACCGGAGCTCCTCGTCGATGGCACACTGGAGCTTATCGGCCCACCTCCACGCAGTGATGAGGTGCCCAGCGCCTTTGACCTTCCTTGCGAAGTACCCGTCTTCGTACACCTCCTCCGCATGACGACGCGCCCGCCCCCAAAGCTCCGCCGCCTCCTTTTTCCAGGCGGCATCACGGGCTTCACAGACCACCTGGTACCTGGCTTCCTCCTCCGCCATCTCCTTCTTGAACGCCACTTGCCTGGCTTTCTCAGCCGGTGGCAGCGACTTCCACAGACAAAGATTGTACTGGCCCCAAAACAAATTCAAAGTTGGGGGGGGGGTCCGGCGCAACCTTGTCCGACGGCGCGTAGGGGTCCTCGTCGCTGCTATTCAAGTGAGTGTCCTCGGGGGGCGGCGACTCCTTGTCGGCGCATGGGCAGACCGGCGGCGCCATGGTAGAGATTTGAGAGAGGGAGAGAGAGGGCGAGCGAGGGGAGGATGTAGATGAGAATGCAGGCGGGACGACATGAGCAAGGTAGTATTTATTAGTGGCTGGAATCTAGGTCGACGGGAACAGTACACACGCCGGTCACCGGAATTTACGAGTACTGTTGTTTGAATTACACACGATTCCCGCAGCAAAATTCGTGTGTGGACATAATAGCTAACGGTTTCCAATACAGAACCGTGTCTGATTAATGACCCCCGCCACTCACCTACCAAACCTCGAGCCGCGAGATAGAGTGCCAATCATGTGGGGGCCGGTTGTCTTGCCAGATCTTTACATTTTCATTTTTGAACACCAGATATTTACATCGTCTGATGATTTTTTTAACTCGCACACAAGTATAGATTTTTCAAACCGTTATGGTTAGCCGTTGCATGTAGATGTAGTTCAAATTTGAATTACGGTCATTATATGGCTAGAAAATCACTTAAATGTCTTTAAAAGGTCAAATAACCCCTAGAATTTTCCAAATTTTCACATGACAGCTGTAGTAGTGCACGCTAGACGTAGAAAAAAATTAAAGGCCGGAAGAGGAAGCTATCTCCCATTCGTCATCAAACATGCATTGTTCCCTCTCGGAACCACGAGCCTTCTAGTGAGTTGCTCCAGTTTGTGAGGGGTGTGCGTCCAAACTTTCATCAAAGAGGCCAATTTTTTTACCACATCATCTTGGTGGCATGACATTACATCAATCAAGGTTTCATGTTTTTCTGATCATTTTTTAATTTTTTTGAATTAAAATGCCATGGCACTCCATGCATGTGCCCATGCCGTGAGACCAATATGTTTGAAAATTACTTCTAATTTACTGCACATGAAATTAACTCGCACACAAGTACACTAATATGATTTTTCAAACTGTTATGGTTAGCCGTTGCATGTAGATGTAGTTCAAATTTGAATTACGGTCATTAAATGGCTAGAAAATCACTTAAATGTCTTTAAAATTTCAAATGACCCCTGAAATTTTCCAATTTTTCACATGACAGTTGTATTAGTGCATGTTAAATGTAGAAAAAAATTGAAGGCCGTAAGAGGAAGCTATCTCCCGTTCGTCATCAAACATGCATTGTTCCCTTTCGGAACCACGAGCCTTCTAGTGAGTTGCTCCGGTTTGTGAGGGGGGTGTGTCCAAACTTTCGTCAAACAAACCAATTTTTTTACCACATCATCTTGGTGGCATGACATTACATCAAGCAATGTTTCATGTTTTTCTGATCATTTTTTAATTTTTTGGAATTAAAATGCCATGGCACTCCATGCATGTGTCCATGCCGTGAGACCAATATGTTTGAAAATTCCATCTAATTTACTGCACATGGAATTAACTCGCACACAAGTACACAAATATGATTTTTCAAACCGTTATGGTTAGCCGTTGCATGTAGATGTAGTTCACATTTGAATTATGGTCATTAAATGGCTAGAAAATCACTTACATGTCTTTAAAAGGTCAAATGACCCCTGAAATTTTCCAAAATTTCACATGACAGTTGTATTAGTGCATGTTAAATGTAGAAAAAAATTGAAGGCCGTAAGAGGAAGTTATCTCCCGTTCATCATCAAACATGCATTGTTCCCTCTCGGAACCACGAGCCTTCTAGCGAGTTGCTCTGGTTTGTGAGGGGTGTGTGTCCAAACTTTTGTCAAACAAGCCAATTTTTTTACCACATCATCTTGGTGGCATGACATTACATCAAGCAAGGTTTCATGTTTTTCTGATCATTTTTTTAATTTTTTGGAATTAAAATGCCATGACACTCCATGCATGTGTCCTTGTCGTGAGACCAATATGTTTGAAAATTCCTTCTAATTTACTACACATGGAATTAACTTTCACACAAGTTCACAAATATGACTTTTCAAACCGTTATGGTTAGCCGTTGCATGTAGATGTAGTTTAAATTTGAATTACTATAATTAAATGGCTATAAAATCACTTAAATGTCTTTAAAATGTCAAATGACCCCTGAAATTTTCCAATTTTTCACATGACAGTTGTATTAGTGCGCGTTAAATGTAGAAAAAAATTGAAGGCCGTAAGGGGAAGCTATCTCCCGTTCGTCATCAAACATGCATTGTTCCCTCTCTGAACCACTAGCCTTCTAGTGAGTTGCTCCGGTTTGTGAGGAGTGTGTGTCCAAACTTTCGTCAAACATGCCAATTTTTTTACCACATCATCTTGGTGGCATGACATTACATTAAGCAAGGTTTCATGTTTTTCTGATCATTTTTTTAATTTTTTGGAATTAAAATGCCATGGCACTACATGCATACATATGCATGTGTCCATGTCGTGAGACCAATATGTTTGAAAATTTCTTCTAATTTACTGCACATGGAATTAACTCGCACACAAGTACACAAATATGATTTTTCAAACCGTTATGGTTAGCCATTGCATGTAGATGTAGTTCAAATTTGAATTACGGTCATTAAATGGCTAGAAGATCACTTAAATGTCTTATAAAGGTCAAATGACCCCTGAAATATTCCAAATTTTCACATGATAGTTGTATTAGTGCATGTTACACGTAGAAATTTTTTGAAGGCCGTAAGAGGAAGCTATCTCACGTTCGTCATCAAATATGCATTGTTCCCTCTCGAAACCAGGGTGGGCGTTCGGTATAAACCGAAATTTCGGTTTCTACCATTCGGTTTATATTTAAATTCAGTTTGCAAAACCAGAAACCGAAATTGATAACTCAAAATAACTAACCGAAAATTCGGTTAACCGACAATTCGGTACGGTTTTCGGTTTACACCGAATATACCATGCTTTAATGGATTGTGCCAGCGGCACACTCTTATATAACCAAAAATCCTTGCCTCGTGTCATCGGCCAGGCGAGGTGGGACTAAAGGAATATAAGATGTCTCTGGTTGTCTTCACATGTGGGCTAGCATGCATGTACGTGATCGGCCCATGGTCAAAGAAAGTCACGTCACAGTTTGCATGTGGGCCTAGTGGCTGGCTACTGGCTTGGTGTATGGTTGAGGCCTTGCCCTATTAAAAAATCAACTTGAAAGATGGGCAGACTGCGCAGTGCATACAGGAAAGATGGACAGCGCGCCGCTCCACTCCAGTTTTGTGTCTGCGGACTATTTCTTTATTTGTTTGGGTAGTCTGCTTGCTGTCTCTATGTCTCACGTACTCTGTGTTCGGTTTTGTTTCGGCTAACCGAATTACAAACAGAACAAACCGAACCTAGTTCGGTTAGTACAAGCAGAAACCGAATTTTTCTATATTATTGATAAAAACCGAAAATTCGGTTTCTTCGGTTTCGGCTTCGGTCCAGTGTTCGGTTTGTCGGTTTTTATGCCCACCCCTACTCAGAACCACGAGTCTTCTAGTGAGTTGTTCCGGTTTGTGAGGGGTGTGACGATGACATGTACCTCGGGTAGGGTCATAGGCCCGACCTAGACGCCCTACCCAAGGACAGTGCCCTAGACTCAAAGACATTCAAAGCACAAGAAGAGAAACCGACTGAGTTCACCTAGGAGTGCGACCCACTCGACCTTCAACCTCACTCGGATACCCCAATTCCATTCGACCAATATAAAGTCACTCGACGATACAAGAAATCACTCGGAGTAGAGAAGACCTAACGTCACTCAGGATGGCAACGGTCAGGCATTCACTCTGTAGTCTTAAAGATCATTTATACCTCTTTATTACTAGCGTTATCAGTAACGCTCTGTCTTAATGTATATTGAACCCCTTGTAACGTGGGCTGGCTGGGGTCCTGGCGCACTCTATATAAGCCACCCCCTCCACTGGCACAAGGGTTCGCACCCCCTGTAACTTCGACGCAAAATCCAGTCGACTAAGCCTCCGGGCAGATGTAGGGCTATTACTTCCTCCGAGAAGGGCCTGAACTCGTAAACCTTGCGTGCATAATCTCACCGTAGCTAGGATCTTGCCTCCTCCTACGTGCCCCCTATTCTACTGTCAGACTTACTCCCATGACAGTTGGCGCCCACCGTGGGGCCGGTGTCTTAGCGACTTCCGGTGAGGTTGCAATTTTCTCGATCTCCATCATCATGGTTTTTGGCGGCGGTTTGGCTGAGGGCCATGAGATCTATCTCAGCGCGCTCGTTTTCATCACCGATGACTCCGCTTGGCTCTAGGAGGCCCCCCTCGACGCCGAGATGCTCCCCGTGCGCGAGGCGACGCACTTTTGTGCGTGCGTCCACGGCGTCCTTCTGTGTTAGCCGTCGACTCAGTATTGGTCGGCTCCCGCGGCGTCTTTTCTCCCCGCTGCTCGTCGTCACAAGTGATCTGGTCGATCGCGGCTTCAGCGGTGGGTAAAGCATGCAGTGGATCGTCAGTCGGCCACCCCTCAAGTCGCGGCAATCGACCCCGACGAATCTCTCTACGGGCTATTCGACCTGTCGACTGGCTCCGTCGAGACCCTGTCCGAGTGCGACAGCAGTGACCCTGCGGCAGAAGTCCTGATGGTCAACACGCCGTGCAGCCCGCCTGGTTTTCGTCGCAGCGGCGGCGGCGATAGTGGCGGTGATCCGTCGCATGTTCACGAGGAATATCGTCCTGAAGCCCTCACTTCACAGCAGAGGGATGAGCTGCACCATCACAACATGGAGGCACTCCACACTCCCATTGTTGGAGAGACCTCCGAGGCTCGGGCCTTGGAGGCTGCGCGCCACCACTTTGGCTGAGCGTGCGCGGCTGGAGAACCTTCAACATTCACTCGACGAGCGCGCTCGACGACAGATCCCCGAATCCAGACAACGACAATTGTTCGTGCCTGAACCTCAAGTATACCGCACTCCGATTCAGAATCTTGCAGCTGCAGCCCGTATAGCAAAGTCAATTCAGTCGTCCCAATCAGAGGCTGGAAGAGGTTTGATGCAGATCCGAACGCTGCTCCAGGCAGCAGGAGAGCAAAACACAGCCGTTTCTCAGTCTCGTAACATGATCCATAGCAGGTCTGTGGTGGCGGACACAGTCCAGTCGGCTCACAGCCCAAGATCGCCTTTGCAGCGTGAGGGTCATGGGCACCGCCAAGAGCAGTACTTCGGTCAGAACCACAAGCAGTATGATCATCGGCTTAGTCGTGATGACCGCTGTCGAGTGCCTACGCCCCCTCCGAGGGGCGGATCATACGTGCCCCGGCAGTATGATGACAGGCGCCCGTATAGCAATGAGCCAAGGGTCCCAGTCGACCCTAGAGAGCCCGGGTTTGATGTGAGGTCAGTCTTTGTTCAAGGTCTGGTCGACAGAAACCGAGCCCATAGAGAAGGGCTGGACAGAGACCGTTTGACTGGCAGCAGAGTTCATGTCTCCGGACCTGAATGCTTCAGCAGAGCCATCAGAGCTGCTGAGATCCCTCCCAACTTCAGGTTAGCAACAGGAGTGAGCAAGTTCACCAGTGAGTCGAAGCCGGACACTTGGCTGGAGGATTACCGAGTGGCTATGCAGATTGGCGGTGGCAATGATGATGTAGCCATGAAACATCTCCCCCTGATGTTGGAGGGTTCAGCCAGAGCTTGGTTGAATCAATTGGTCCCTGGTAGTATATTCAGTTGGGAAGAGTTGGCCTGAGTGTTTGTCAGGACATTTGAGGGCACCTGCAAATGGCCTGCAGGGCTGACTGAGTTGCAGCATTGTGTGCAGAAACCGAATGAAACTTTGAGGGATTACATCCAGAGGTGGACCACTTTCATCACACAGTGGAAAATGTGTCACAACACCAAGCTGTTTGCGCCTTCAAGGAGGGTGTTCGGTACATAGAGCTTAACCTGAAATTCGATCGGACAGGAGATATGACTCTGGCTCGAATGATGGAAATAGCCACTCGGCACGCTAACGGCGAAGAAGAAGACCGACTCCGCAGTGGCAAGAACAAACCAGTAGCCCAGGACACCGGAGGAGGGAATTCCAGTCGGAAGCAGAAGCGCAAAGCCGAGCCCGCAGGTCCTGGAGAGGCCGCAGTTGTGACCCAAGGAAAATTCAAGGGGAAGCCTAAGGGGCCATGGATCCCCAAGAGGTGAAAGATCAAGCGGGAAATGGTGTGCTAGATTTGCTGTGTCATATACACACCAAGAAAGATGAGGAGGGAAACTTGATTTATCCCAAGCATACCACTCGACAGTGTCGATTCCTAATTCAAAGCTTCCGAGAGGGTCAACCCAGTGAGAAGGAAAAGGAATTTGATAAGGATGAAGACAAAGAGGAGGATGATGGTTACCCCAATGTCAATGCCACTATGGTGATTTTTGCTGACATAGAAAGCAAAAGTCGAATGGAAGTTATCAATAGATAAGTGAACATGGTTGCTCCGGCAACAACGACATATCTAAAGTGGTCAAAGACTCCCATTACATTCGACCAGTCCGATCACCCAGCGCACGTTGCTACCCCTGGGCGGCAAGCGTTGGTGGTCGACCCAGTCGTTGGGGGCACTCAATTGACCAAGGTCTTGATGGACGGTGGCAGTGGCTTAAAAATTTTATACACCAAGACCCTCAGAGGGATGGGCATCCCGATGTCCAAGCTCAGTGAGAAGGCTAATTCACTCGGCCAGATCGCCCTTGATGTGGTTTTCGGTGATTCCAAGAATTACCGCAAGGAAAAGTTGATATTTGAAGTCGTGGACTTTCACAGTGCCTATCACGCCATTTTTGGCAGACCTGCATATGCTTGTTTCATGGCTTGACCGTGTTACGTGTACCTCAAGTTGAAGATGCCTGGTCCCAGAGGTGTGATCACAGTTACTGGGAATCGGCAGAGAGCAGAAGAGTGCCTCCAGAAGGGCTCAAAGATTGCCGATGAACAGATGGCAGCAGTAGAGATGCAAGAGTACCAGAAAAATGCAGATCTGAGTGATTTGTTGCGTGCGAAGAAGCCTGCTTCAGAGTCCGCATTTCAGTCGTCCGGGGAAACAAAGCAAGTTCACATTCACCCGACCGACCCCAATGCTGCTCTGACTCGTATCTCAACAACACTCGACATCAAATGGGAAGAAGCGCTCATCTAGTTCCTCTGTGAGAACTGGGACATCTTTGCATGGAAGCCGTCTGACATGCCAGGTGTACCCAGGGAATTGGTTGAGCACCGTTTGCGAGTCGACTCGAAAGTAAAACCCGTCAAAGAGTATCTCCGCCAGTCCGCCGTGGAGAAGAGAAAAACAATTGGCGAAGAGGTGGCTCGACTCCTGGCTGCTGAGCTCATCCGCGAGATATACCACTCTGAGTAGCTCGCAGATGTTGTCATGGTCCCCAAGAAAGATGATTCACTTCATATGTGCATCGACTTCAAGCATATCAATCGGGCATGCCCGAAAGATCATTTCCCTCTACCCCGCATCAATCAAATTGTCGACTCGACTACGGGATGTGAGCGTTTGTCCTTTTTGGACGCTTATTCCGGGTACCATCAGATCCGACTTGATGGACCCGACGAAATAAAAACAGCTTTCATCACCCCATTCGGGTGTTTTTGCTATGTTACCATGCCTTTTGGTCTTAAGAATGCTGGCGCTACATTTATGCGCATGATTCAGAAGTGCTTACTCACTCAAATCAGTCGGAATGTGGAAGCATACATGGATGACATCATGGTCAAGTCGCGTAAAGGTTCCGACCTGCCGACTGACCTCGCTAAAACCTTTGCCAACTTTAGAAGATATGATATCAAGCTTAATCCGTCGAAGTGCACATTCGGTTTCCTCGTTTCCGAACGAGGGATAAATGCAAACCCAGAGAAGGTTGGTGCAATCCTCGAATGAAATGCCATGTGCGTGTGCATGACGTTCAGAAGCTTATTGGTTGTTTGGCCGCTTTGAGTCGATTCATCTCTCATCTCGGTGAAAAGGCATTGCCTCTTTACCGATTTATGAAAAAGTCTGACAAGTTCGAGTGGACTCCTGAAGCTGAAGCAACATTTGTAGAGCTCAAAGCCCTGCTTTCCACCCAGCCGGTGCTTGCTGCCCCAGTCAGCAAAGAGCCTCTACTACCGTATATAGCAGCCACTGGACAGGTTGTCAGCACAGTGCTCACGGTTGAGCGGGAAGAAGAAGGCAAAGCCTACAAAGTTCAACGCCCAGTGTACTATATTTCTGAAGTCTTGACTTCGTCCAAGCAGAGATTTCGCATTATCAGAAGCTTGTTTATGGAATTTATTTGACCACGAAGAAAGTTGCACACTACTTCTCTGACCACTCAGTTTCAGTCGTCAGTGATGCTCCATTATCAGAAATTCTGAACAACAGAGATGCAACTGGTCGAGTGGCAAAGTGGGCGATTGAACTCCTTCCGTTGGATATCAAGTTTGAGGCAAAGAAAGCAATCAAGTCCCAAGCAATAGCAGATTTCCTCACCGAGTGGATTGAGCAGCAACAACCAACTTAGATTCACTCGAAACATTGGACAATGTTCTTTGATGGGTCCAAGATGCTGAATGGTTCTGGTGCTGGGGTAGTCCTGGTATCCCCACGAGGCGACAAACTCAGTTATGTTCTCCAGATTCACTTTGATTCCTCCAACAATGAAGCTGAATATGAGGCACTTCTGTACGGGTTGCGTATGGCCATTTCACTCGGCGTCCATCGCCTAATGGTTTACGGCGACTCAGATTTTGTGGTCAATCAAGTGATGAAGGAGTGGGACATCAGGAGCCCGGCTATGACTGGCTATTGCAATGCAGTGAGAAAGTTGGAAAAAAAGTTTGAGGGGTTAGAGCTCCACCACATACCCCGAATCAAGAATCAAGCAGTGGATGACCTAGCGAAGTTAGGTTCCACTCGGAAGCCTATTCCCAGCCATGTGTTCTTGGAACATCTCCATTCCCCGTCAGTTCAAGAGGATCCTTTCACAGAAGAGCCCTCGCAACCGAAAAGTTCTACTGCTCCGACTGAGATCGAAGTCCCACCCGTGGTCGACCTGATCATGGAGGTTTTGGTCATCACCCCCGATTGGACGGTGCCATATATTGCATATCTGCTCAGGAAGGAGCTTCCGGAGGATGAAGATGAGGCCCATCAGATTGTCTGTCGATCCAAAGCCTTTACCGTGATAGGTGGACAGCTTTACAGAGAGTGTTACTAGAGTTGTTCAGCGATGCATCATGCCAGAAGAAGGTCGAATGATTCTCAATGATATCCACTCGGGGACCTGTGGTCACCATGCGTCCTCTCGGACCATTGTAGCCAAAGCATACCGAGCGGGATTCTACTGGCCACGAGCAAATGAGATGGCAAAACATAGAGTCGACAAATGCGAAGGCTGTCAGTTCTACTCAAACATGTCCCACAACCCTGCATCTACCTTGAAGACTATTCCACTTGTCTGGCCGTTTGCTGTTTGGGGGTTGGATATGGTTGGACCCTTCAAGACCGGCAGAAGTGGTTTCACTCATTTGCTTGTAGTAGTTGACAAGTTCACTAAATGGATCAAAGCCAAGCCTATCAAGAATCTTTATTCAAGCACTGCCATCTGATGTCTACTACACAACCTTCTTCTTGTAGACGTTGTTGGGCCTCCAAGTGCAGAGGTTTGTAGGACAGTAGCAAATTTCCCTAAAGTGGATGACCTAAGGTTTATCAATCCGTGGGAGGCGTAGGATGAAGATGGTCTCTCTCAAGCAACCCTGCAACAAAATAACAAAGAGTCTCTTGTGTCCCCAATACACCCAATACAATGGTAAATTGTATAGGTGCACTAGTTCGGCGAAGAGATGGTGATACAAGTGCAATATGGATGGTAGATATAGGTTTTTGTAATCTGAAAATATAAAAACAGCAAGGTAGCAAGTGGTAAAAGTGAGCGTAAACGGTATTGCAATGCTAGGAAACAAGGCCTAGGGTTCATACTTTCACTAGTGCAAGTTCTCTCAACAATAATAACATAATTGGATCATATAACTATCCCTCAACATGCAACAAAGAGTCACTCCAAAGTCAGTAATAGCGGAGAAGAAACGAAGAGATTATTGTAGGGTACGAAACCACCTCAAAGTTATCCTTTCTGATCAATCTATTCTAGAGTTCGTACTAGAATAACACCTTAAGACAAAAATCAACCAAAACCCTAATGTCACCTAGATACTCCAATGTCACCTCAAGTATCCATGGGTATGATTATACGATATGCATCACACAATCTCATATTCATCTATTCAACCAACACAAAGAACTTCAAAGAGTGCCCCAAAGTTTCTTCCGGAGAGTCAAGACGAAAACATGTGCCAACCCCTATGCATAAGTTCATGAGGTCATGGAACCCGCAAGTTGATCACCAAAATGTACATCAAGTAGATCACGTGATATCCCATTGTCACCACAGATAAGCACATGCAAGACATACATCAAGTGTTCTCAAATCCTTAAAGACTCAATCCGATAAGACAACTTCAAAGGGAAAACTCAATCCATTACAAGAGAGTAGAGGGGGAGAAACATCATAGTTTTGAATCAAGAACACGAGAGAGAGAGAGATCAAACTCATAGCTACTGGTACATACCCTCAGCCCCGAGGGTGATCTACTCCCTCCTCATCATGGAGAGCGCCGGGATGATGAAGATGGCCACCGGTGAGGGTTCCCCCCTCCGGCAGGGTGCCAGAACAGGGTCCTGATTGGTTTTTGGTGGCTACAGAGGCTTGCGGCGGTGAAACTCCTGATCTAGGTTTCTTTTCGGGGGTTTCTATATTTATAGGGATTTTTGGCGTCGGGAACAAGTCAGGGGGGTCTCCGAGGCGGCCACGAGGTAGGGGGCGCGCCCAGGGGGTAGGGCACGCCCCACCCTCGTGGGTGCCTCGGGGCTCTTCTGGTCCATCTCCGATACTCTGTGGGCTTCTTCTGGTCCAAAAATAATCTCCGTGAAATTTCAGGTCAATTGGACTCCGTTTCGTTTTCCTTTTCTACGATACTCAAAAACAAGGAAAAAACAGAAACTGGCACTGGGCTCTAGGTTAATAGGTTAGTCCCAAAAATCATATAAAATAGCATATAAATGCATATAAAACATCCTAGATGGATAATATAATAGCATGGAACAATAAAAATTACAGATACGTGGGAGACGTATCACCATCAGTTTCATCAGAGAGCTGATTTTTAGATATGGAGTTCCTCACAGTATTATCACAGATAATGGCTCCAACTTTGATTCTAACTAGTTCAGAGCATTCTGTGCTTCCCAAGGCACTCGGGTGGACTACGCATCTGTTGCGCATCCACAGTCGAATGGGCAGGCAGAAAGGGTGAATGGTTTGATACTTCAAGGGCTGAAACCCCTACTGATGCGCGATCTCAAGCATGCTGCTGGGGCTTGGGTGACTGAATTGCCGTCTGTCTTATGGGGACTGAGAGCAACTCCGAACCGGTCGATTGGCCGAACCCCTTTCTTCATGGTGTATGGCGCTGAAGCTGTGCTTCCGAGCGACTTATTACACAACGCTCCCCGAGTGGAACTTTTCTCAGAAGCTGAAGCTAAACAGGCATGCCAAGATGCAGTTGATCTCTTGGAGGAAGAACGTGAGATGGCTCTGATCAGGTTGACCATGTATCAGCAAGACTTGCGTCGATTTCATGCCCATAATGTCAGAGGTCAAGCATTCCAAGAAGGAGATCTTGTGCTCCGAGTGCATCAGAAACGACCTCACAAGCTTGCTCCGTCCTGGGAAGGTCCCTTCATCATCACCAAGGTGCTCCAGAACAGAGCTTATCAGCTTTACAACGTAGCCAAGAAAGTAGATGATCCACGCTCGTGGAATGCGGATCTGCTCCGCCGTTTTTACACCTAAACACTCGAGTCGACGAGTTGTAATAAGAATCGTTCAGTTTGCTTATCAAAGATAAGATTTTTACAGTATCTTAACGATTGTTCCAAACATATGTGTTCAAATCCCCCAGTGGCTTAGCCGCGAACCCGATTCGCCTAAGTTTCAAAAACATTCCGAGTGGAGAGCAATCCTCCCACTCGGGGGCTTAGCTGCGAACCCGATTTGCCTAAGTTAAAAAATCCTCCGAGTGAAGAGAAATCCTCCCAGTCGGGGGCTTAGCTGCGACCCTGTACTCGCCTAAGTTAAAAAATCCTCCGAATGGAGAGCAATCCTCCCAGTCGGAGGCTTAGCTGCGACCCCGTACTCGCCTAAGTTAAAAAATCCTCCGAGTGGAGAGCAATCCTCCCACTCGGGGGCTTAGCTGCGACCTCGTACTCGCCTAAGTTAAAAAATCCTCCGAATGGAGAGCAATCCTCCCACTCGGAGGCTTAGCTGCGACCCCGTACTGAATGTTGCAGACCCCTTGACTAAGCCTCTCTCACGAACAGAACATGATCAGCACCAAGACTCCATGGGTGTTAGAATCATTACTGTGTAATCTAGATTATTGACTCTAGTGCAAGTGGGAGACTGAAGGAAATATGCCCTAGAGGCAATAATAAAGTTGTTATTTATATTTCCTTATATCATGATAAATGTTTATTATTCATGCTAGAATTGTATTAACCAGAAACTTAGTACATGTGTGAATACATAGACAAAAAGAGTGTCACTAGTATGCCACTACTTGACTAGCTCGTTGAATCAAAGATGGTTAAGTTTCCTAGCCATAGACATGAGTTGTCATTTGATTAATGGGATCACATCATTAGAGAATGATGTGATTGACTTGACCCATTCCGTTAGCTTAGCACTTGATTGTTTAGTATATTGTTATTGCTTTCTTCATGACTTATACATGTTCCGAGATTATGCAACTCCCGAATACCGGAGGAACACTTTGTGTGCTACCAAATGTCACAACATAATTGGGTGATTATAAACGTGCTCTACAGGTGTCTCCGATGGTACTTGTTGAGTTGGCATAGATCAAGATTAGGATTTGTCACTCCGATTGTCGGAGAGGATCTTTGGGCCCTCTCGGTAATGCACATCACTATAAGCCTTGCAAGCAATGTGATTAATGAGTTAGTTGCAGGATGATGCATTACTGAACGAGTAAAGAGACTTGCCGGTAACGAGATTGAACTAGGTATTGAGATACCGACGATCGAATCTCGGGCAAGTAACATACCGATGACAAAGGGAACAACGTATGTTGTTATGCGGTTTGACCGATAAAGATCTTCGTAGAATATGTGGGAGCCAATATGAGCATCCAGGTTCCACTATTGGTTATTGACTGGAGATGTGTCTTGGTCATGTCTACATAGTTCTTGAACCCGTAGGGTCCGCACGCTTAACGTACGGTGACGATCGGTATTATGAGTTTATGTGTTTTGATGTACCGAAGGTAGTTCGGAGTCCCGGATATGATCACGGACATGATGAGGAGTCTCAAAATGGTCGAGACATAAAGATCAATATATTGGATGACTATGTTTGGACATCGGAAAGGTTTCGAGAGAGTTCGGGCATATACCGGAGTACCGGGGGGTTACCGGAACCCCCTGGGGAGTCAATGTGCCTTAATGGGCCATAGTGGAAAGGAGGAGGAGGCGGCCAAGGTGGGGCGCGCCCCCCAAGCCCAATCCGAATTCGGAAGGGGGCCGGCCCCCCTTTCCTTCTCTTCTTCTCCCCCTTCCTTCCCTCTCCTACTCCAACTAGGGAAGGGGGAATCCTACTCCCACCGGGAGTAGGACTCCCCCCTTGCGCGCCTAGGAGGCCGGCGCTCTCCCCCTCCTCCACTCCTTTATATACGGGGGAGGGGGCACCCCATAGACACACAAGTTGATCATTGATCCCTTAGCCGTGTGCGGTGCCCCCCTCCACCATAATCCACCTCGGTCATATCGCCGTAGTGCTTAGGCGAAGCCCTGCACCGGTAGCTTCATCATCACCATCCTCACGCCATCGTGCTGACGAAGCTCTCCCTCGACACTCTGCTGGATGGTGAGTTCGTGGGACGTCACCGAGCAGAACGTGTGCAGATCGCGGAGGTGCCATACTTTCGGTACTAGGATCGGTCGGTCATGAAGACGTACAACTACATCAACCGCGTTGTCATAACTCTTGCACTTTCGGTCTATGAGGGTACATGGACTACACTCTCCCGTCTCGTTGTTATGCATCACCATGATCTTGCGTGTGCGTAGGAATTTTTTTGAAATTTCTACATTCCCCAACAGTGGCATCCGAGCCAGGTTTATGCGTAGATGTTATATGCACGAGTAGAACACAAGTGAATTGTGGGCGATAATAGTCATACTGCTTACCAGCATGTCATACTTTGATTCAGCGGTATTGTTGGATGAAGCGGCCCGGACGGACATTACGCGTACACTTACGCGAGACTGGTTCTACCGACGTGCTTCGCACACAGGTGGCTGGCGGGTGTCAGTTTCTCCAACTTTAGTTGAATCGAGTGTGGCTACACCCTGTCCTTGTTGAAGGTTAAAACAACACATACTTGACGAAAAATCGTTGTGGTTTTGATGCGTAGGTAAGAACGGTTCTTGCTCAGCCCGTAGCAGCCACGTAAAACTTGCAACAACAAAGTAGAGGACGTCTAACTTGTTTTTGCAGGGCATGTTGTGATGTGATATGGTCAAGACATGATGCTAAATTTTATTGTATGGATGATCATGTTTTGTAACGGAGTTATCGGCAGCTGGCAGGAGCCATATGGTTGTCGCTTTATTGTATGAAGTGCAATCGCCATGTAATTGCTTTACTTTATCACTAAGCGGTAGCGATAGTTGTAGAAGAAATAGTTGGCGAGACGACAATGATGCTACGATGGAGATCAAGGTGTCGCGCCGGTGACGATGGTGATCATGACGGTGCTTTGGAGATGGAGATCAAAGGCACAAGATGATGATGGCCATATCATATCACTTATATTGATTGCATGTGATGTTTATCCTTTATGCATCTTATTTTGCTTAGTTCGACGGTAGCATTATAAGATGATCTCTCACTAAATTTCAAGGTACAAGTGTTCTACCTGAGTATGCACCGTTGCGAAAGTTCGTCGTGCCGAGACACCACGTGATGATCGGGTGTGATAAGTTGTACGTTCACATACAACGGGTGCAAGCCAGTTTTGCACACGTAGAATACTCGGGTTAAACTTGACGAGCCTAGCATATGCAGATATGGCCTCAGAACACTGAGACCGAAAGGTCGAGCGTGAATCATATAGTAGATATGATCAACATAGTGATGTTCACCATTGAAAACTACTCCATCTCACGTGATGATCGGACATGGTTTAGTTGATATGGATCATGTGATCACTTAGATGATTAGAGGGATGTCTATCTAAGTGGGAGTTCTTAAGTAATTTGATTAATTGAACTTTAATTTATTATGAACTTAGTACCTGATAGTATTTTGCATGTCTATGTTGTTGTAGATAGATGGCCCGTGTTGTTGTTCCGTTGAATTTTAATGCATTCCTAGAGAAAGCTAAGTTGAAAGATGATGGTAGCAACTACACGGACTGGGTCCGTAACTTGAGGATTATCCTCATTGCTGCACAAAAGAATTACGTCCTGGAAGCACCGCTAGGTGCCAAACCCGCTGTAGGAGCAACACCAGATGTTATGAACGTCTGGCAGAGCAAAGCTGATGACTACTCGATAGTTCAGTGTGCCATGCTTTATGGCTTAGAACCGGGACTTGAACGATGTTTTGAACGTCATGGAGCATATGGGATGTTCCAGGAGTTGAAGTTAATATTTCAAGCAAATGCCCGGATTGAGAGATATGAAGTCTCCAATAAGTTCTACAGCTGCAAGATGGAGGAGAATAGTTCTGTTAGTGAGCATATACTCAAAATGTCTGGGTATAACAATCACTTGATTCAACTGAGAGTTAATCTTCCTGATGATAGTGTCATTGACAGAATTCTTCAATCGCTGCCACCAAGCTACAAGAGCTTCGTGATGAACTATAACATGCAAGGGATGGATAAGACAATTCCCGAGCTCTTCGCAATGCTAAAGGCTGCGGAGGTAGAAATCAAGAAGGAGCATCAAGTGTTGATGGTCAACAAGACCACCATGTGACGCCCTCGATTCAATCATACACTAATCATACACGCAAATGTGTACGATCAAGATCAAGGACTCACGGGAAGATATCACAACACAACTCTAGACACAAATTAAAATAATACAAGCTTTATATTACAAGCCAGGGGCCTCGAGGGCTCGAATACATCAGCTTGAATACAAACGAGTCAGCGGAAGCAACAATATCTGAGTACAGAAATAAGTTAAACAAGTTTGCCTTAAGAAGGCCAGGACAAAAGCATCTACGATTGAAAAGGCAAGGCCACCTGCCTGGGAGCCTCCTAACTACTCCTGGTCGTCGGCGGTCTCCACGTAGTAGTAGGCATCGACGGTGGCATCTGGCTCCTGGGCTCCGACATCTGGTTGCATCAATCGGAAAGAAGAAGAAAGGGGGAAAAGGGGGAGCAAAGCAACCGTGAGTACTCATCCAAAGTACTCGCAAGCAAGGATCTACACTACATATGCATCAGTATCAATGAAATGGGCTGTATCTATGGACTGGACTGCAGAATGCCAGAAGAGAAGGGGGAAAGCCTAGCCTATCGAAGACTAGCATCTTCAAGCAGCTCCAAGCATCTTGCAGCATCAGAAGAGATAAGGGTAGCATAAAGTAAAATAGTAGCAGTGTTATCAACCTCGTCCAGAGATCCTTTCTCGACTCCCTGCGAGAAAGCAGTCCCAGAGCCATACTATCCATTTCTCATATCCATTTCTCATCTCAAGTATCCAGTTCTAGTTGTATCGATCGGGATACAACTCCAAGTGTCCGTTACCGTACGACAGGCTATCGATAGTTGTTTTCTTCCCTGCAGGGGTGCACCAACTTACCCATCACGCTCGATTAACTCCGGCCGGACACACTTTCCTGGGTCATGCCCAGCCTCGGCCAAACAATATGCCGCAACCCGACCTAGGCTTAATAGAGAGGTCAGCACGCCGGACTAAACCTATGCCCCAAGGGGTCATGGGCCATCGCCCCGGGAACTCCTGCACGTTGCAAGGGCGGCCGGTGAGCAGACCTAGCTACCTCCTTCAAAAAGGCAGGTGCTTACGCAGTCCAACCCGGCGCGCGCCGCTCAGTCGCTGACGTCTATTAAGCTTCGGCTGATGCATATGACGCAGAACGCCCATACTATGCCCACGTGATGGTTAGTGCTATCAGGCCAGAGGCCCCTCGGATTAAATATCCAAATCGTACTGGATTAGGAACACGCGGTAACAAGCAGAGACTCACGAAAGATGTGACCCCGTTGCCCCGTCTCGAGGACATGCGGCAAGGGCTAGGAATGCCCGGCCTCGCCTCGTAATTATCTCGCGGGCACCCTCCAGGTCAACCGGACTCCTCATCACTCGCAAATATGCTCGCACGGGTACCCCTCAGGGCCGACCCGTCTTTAGTAACATGGTTCAGTGTAAAGTCATAGTAACCATAGTAACAGTGTGTCTAACACCAAGGGGAAAACCTGAGGAATCACCCTTGACAGATTCCACTCGATGTATTCATCAAGGTGAACGTAAGAGGATCCACCCTCGAGGTTCACACTTGAGGGGTTGCACGACAGAGTCGTATCGGAAGTGGTTAAGGCGGAATCACCCTCGATGACCACGACCGGATAGCTACACTACAGGGTTAACATCAGAAGTGCTAATGAGGTCTCACCCTCGGCACTCGATAGTAACCCAGTAGTGTCGAGCAACTAGGGGAAAGTGATGTGCGGTGCCGGGGCCTAGTCTTCGATCCCGTTGATCGGGTATTTGATGATGAAGCAGGGGCAACAAGGACAAGGTGGGGTCATTGATGGATCACTAACCAACCTATACTAAGCAGTTTAGGATAAACAGATAAGGTACAATGAGCAGGTTACAAAAGCAGGCTATGCATCAGAATAGGAGCAAACAATAACAGTAGCAAAATATAATGCAAGCATGAGAGAATGGAATGGGCGATATTGGGATGATCAAAGGGGGGGGCTTGCCTGGAAGCTCTGTTGTAAAGGAAGAAGGGTCGTCGGAGACGTAGTCGATCACAGGGGCATCATCGGTCTCGGGGTCTACCAGAGAGAAGAGGGGGAAGAAACAGTAAATACATAGCAAGCAAGTGCAGAACAGGACAACAGGCAGAGCTAGACGTGTTCTAACGCGGTGCTATACGTTACCGGCGAAGGGGATAACATCCGGGAATGTTTCCCCGAAGTTTGGCATTTTCGGACCGATGAAACGGAGGGGAAAGGTTGCATGTTCGCTATGCTAGGGACGTGTGGCAGACAAACGGACCGCGTATTCGGATTCATCTCGTCGTTCTGAGCAACTTTCATGTAGAAAACATTTTCATCCGAGTTATGGTTTATTTTCTATGAATTTTCAAAGATTAAACCATTTTTTGGATTTATTTAAATTAACAGAAATGGAATATGACGTCGGGATGATGTCTTGATGACGTCAGCAGTCAACAGAGCGGCTGACCAGGTCAAACCTGACCAGTGGGACCCACGTGTCATAGACAGAGAGCTAACAGAGTTTTAAAACTAACTAAACAAAGTTATTTAGCAGGTAGGTCCCACCTGTCATAGACTAATTAACTAAACTAATTAGTTTTAGTTATTAAAACGTTTTAATTAGAGGATTAAGCGGTGGGGCCCGCACATCAATGGCTGGGGCTGCCCGGTCAGCAGTTGACTGGGTCAACCCGGTCAACTGGGGCCCGCTGGCAGCGACCCTGGGGGTGGCCCCATGTCGGCCACGTCGGCGGCCGGCGCCGGAGTTGCGCCGGTGAGCTCTCCGCGGCGGCGAGTTCGCCGGAGAGGCTCGGATCTTCGATACAGAGCGCCAAATCACGCGTTTTTCACGTGCGTTCGAATGCTGACGCTGCCGCGCGTCGAGTGGTGCCACTGGACCGACCGGAGATGGCCGGAACAGGAAGCTGCAAGGTCGCCGGCGGCGCTGGTCTACGGTGGCTCGGCAAAAACGAAGAACTAGCGCACGCACAAGCGATCTAAAGCGCTAGGCCGCACCGCTGGAGTGCCCCGAGCACGATGGTGTGCTCGGATGACCATGACATCGACGAAAGCGACGACAATGAGCGGCACGACGGAGCTGAGTTCGGTCATCCATGGCGGCGACGTTATGCGCAGCAGAACGATGGGGAGGCAGGGGAGAACGTGCGGTGCTCACCGTGCGGGCGCAAGGAGGCCCCGTGAGTGAACGGGAGCGCAGAGGGAGACTGCGGTCGACGGGAATCACCGGCGGCCGAGGCGGAAGGGGACGAGGTGGATCCGGCACTGTGGTGCCTCCCGGCTCCAATGGCGGGCACCGGTCGACGTGGAGGACGACGACAGACGCCTATGACATGTCGGCGATGCAGGGCGATGACGGTGAACGCGGGATCGACCCAGCGACGGCGGCGGGTGCATTCGGCTGCGTGGGAGAGAGAAGCGAGGAGGAGGGGGATCTGATGTGGGTTAGGGTTTGGGCGAGAGAGAGAGCGTCGGGGCGGGGGGGCAAGTGGTGAGGTGAGTCGGAGGGGTGCCCGAGGCATCGCCCTTATCCCCTCCCGGCGAGGCCGGCGAGGTGGTCGGGTGGCGCCCGCGGTGCCCGGTCGGTCAAACAGTGGAAGGTGGGAGACGATAAGGGAGGGGGGAGTGGGCCGGCCTAGCTGGGCGAGTTGGCTCGGGTGGGCCGAAGCCCAGGTGAGGCAGAGGGCCTCTCCCTCATTTCCCTTTTTTTAATATTTTCTTTTCTTTTGCCAGCAGCCTTTTGCCTTTTCATTTAGCCACAATTGACTTTACAAATATAAGCCACTGGCCAAAACAATTTCAAAGAATTACTGGGCACTGCCAAAAAAAGATTGGGAGGCTTTTGAAATAGTTTGAAATTTTTACAAACTAAAAAGGCATTTAATTTATTGCTTAGGTCACTGTTTTAATTGGTTTAGGCCATTTAAACACCTTGCAAAAATGTTGGTTCACCACCAATATTAACAAATGACTACTTGCCACAAGATGAACATTTTAGATTTCATGTCTCACAAATATGAGTTTTTGACTTTAGATTGGATTTGAATTTGAATTGTGATTTGGAGCAAGTGAAGATTAGCAACAGTAACATGATGACATGATACCATTAACAGGGGATTACTGTAGCATGAAACTGGGGGTGTTACACACCAGTTTCAAGAAAAAGGGTAAAGGGAAGAAGGGGAACTTCTAGAAGAATGGCAAGCAAGTTGCTGCTCAAGTGAAGAAGCCCAAGTCTGGACCTAAGCCTAAGACTGAGTGCTTCTACTGCAAAGGGACTGGTCACTGGAAGCAGAACTGCCCCAAGTATTTGGCGGATAAGAAGGATGGCAAGGTGAAAAAAGGTATATGTGATATACATGTTATTGACGTGTACCTTACTAATGCTCGCAGTAGCACCTGGGTATTTGATACTGGTTCTGTTGCTAATATTTGCAACTCGAAACAGGGACTACGGATTAAGTGAAGATTGGCTAAGGACGAGGTGACGATGCGCGTGGGAAATGGTTCCAAAGTCGATGTGATCGCGGTCCGCACGCTACCTCTACATCTACCTTCGGGATTAGTTTTAGACCTGAGTAATTGTTATTTGGTGCCAGCGTTAAGCATGAACATTATATCTGGATCTTGTTTAATCCGAGACGGTTATTCATATAAATCAGAGAATAATGGTTGTTCTATTTATATGAGTAATATCTTTTATGGTCATGCACCCTTGAAGAGTGGTCTATTTCTATTGAATCTCGATAGTAGTGATACACATATTCATAATAATGAAGCCAAAAGATGCAGAGTTGATAATGATAGTGCAACTTATTTGTGGCACTGCCGTTTGGGTCATATTGGTGTAAAGCGCATGAAGAAACTCCATTCTGATGGACTTTTGGAATCACTTGATTATGAATCACTTGGTACTTGCGAACCATGCCTCATGGGCAAGATGACTAAAACTCCGTTCTCCGGAACAATGGAGCGAGCAACAGATTTGTTGGTAATCATACATACTGATGTATGTGGTCCGATGAATGTTGAGGCTTGCGGCGGGTATCGTTATTTTCTCACCTTCACACATGATTTGAGCAGATATGGGTATATCTACTTGATGAAACATAAGTCTGAAACATTTGAAATGTTCAAAGAATTTCAGAGTGAAGTGGAAAATCATCGTAACAAGAAAATAAAGTTCCAACGATCTGATCGTGGAGGAGAATATTTGAGTTACGAGTTTGGTCTTCATTTGAAACAATGCGGAATAGTTTCCCAACTCATGCTACCCGGAACACCACAGCGTAATGGTGTGTCCGAACGTCTTAATCGTACTTTACTAGATATGGTGCGATCTATGATGTCACTTACTGATTTACCGCTATCGTTTTCGGGTTATGCTTTAGAGACGGCTGCATTCACGTTAAATAGGGCACCATCTAAATCTGTTGAGGCGACACCTTATGAACTATGGTTTGGCAAGAAACCAAAGTTGTCGTTTCTTAATGTTTGGGGTTGCGATGCTTATGTGAAAAAGTTTCATCCTGATAAGCTCAAACCCAAATCGGAGAAATATTCTTCATAGGATACCCAAAGGAGACAGTTGGGTACACCTTCTATCATAGATCCAAAGGCAAGACATTCGTTGCTAAAAATGGATCCTTTCTAGAGAAGTAGTTTCTCTCGAAAGAAGTGAGTGGGAGGAAAGTAGAACTTGATGAGGTAACTGTACCTGCTCCCTTATTGGAAAGTAGTTCATCACAGAAATCTGTTCCTGTGACTCCTACACCAATTAGTGAGGAAGTTAATGATGATGATCATGTAAACTTCAGATGAAGTTACTACCAAACCTCGTAGGTAAACCAGAGTGAGATCCACACCAGAGTGGTATGGTAATCCTGTTCTGGAGGTCATGTTATTTGACCATGACGAACCTACGAACTATGAGGAAGCGATGATGAGCCCAGATTCCACGAAATGGCTTGAGGCCATGAAATCTGAGATGGGATCCATGTATGAGAACAAAGTGTGGACTTTGGTTGACTTGCCCGATGATCGGTGTGGACTTTGGTTGACTTGCCCGATGATCGGCAAGCCACCGAGAATAAATGGATCTTCAAGAAGAAGACTAATGCTGACGGTAATGTTACTGTCTACAAATCTCGACTTGTTGCGAAAGGTTTTCGACAAGTTCAAGGAGTTGACTACGATGAGACCTTCTCACCGTAGCGATGCTTAAGTCCGTCCGAATCATGTTAGCAATTGCTGCATTTTATGATTATGAAATTTGGCAAATGGATGTAAAGACTGCATTCCTGAATGGATTTCTGGAAGAAGAGTTGTATATGATGCAACCTGAAGGTTTTATTGATCCAAAGGATGCTAACAAAGTGTGCAAGCTCCAGCGATCCATTTATGGACTGGTGCAAGCATCTCGGAGTTGGAATAAACGTTTTGATAGTGTGATCAAAGCATATGGTTTTATACAGACTTTTGGAGAAGCCTGTATTTACAAGAAAGTGAGTGGGAGCTCTGTAGCATTTCTAATATTATATGTGGATGACATATTGTTGATTGGAAATGATATAGAATTTCTGGATAGCATAAAAGGATACTTGAACAAGAGTTTTTCAATGAAAGACCTCGGTGAAGCTGCTTATATATTGGGCATCAAGATCTATAGAGATAGATCAAGATGCTTAATTGGACTTTCACAAAGCACATACCTTGATAAAGTTTTGAAAAAGTTCAAAATGGATCAAGCAAAGAAAGGGTTCTTGCATGTGTTACAAGGTGTGAAGTTGAGCCAGACTCAATGCCCGACCACTACAGAAGAAAGAGGAAAATGAAAGGTGTTCCCTATGCTTCAGCCATAGGCTCTATCATGTATGCAATGTTGTGTACCAGACCTGATGTGTGCCTTGCTATCAATTTAGCAGGGAGGTACCAAAGTAATCCAGGAGTGGATCACTGGACAGCGGTCAAGAACATCCTGAAATACCTGAAAAGGACTAAGGATATGTTTCTCGTTTATGGAGGTGACAAAGGGCTCGTCGTAAATGGTTATCTCGATGCAAGGTTTGACACTGATCCGGATGACTCTAAGTCACAAACCGGATACGTGTTTATATTGAACGGTGGAGCCGTCAGTTGGTGCAGTTCTAAGCAAAGTGTCGTGGCGGGATCTACGTGTGAAGCGGAGTACATAGCTGCTTCAGAAGCAGCAAATGAAGGAGTCTGGATGAAGGAGTTCATATCCAATCTAGGTGTCATACCTAGTGCATCGGGTCCAATGAAAATCTTTTGTGACAATACTGGTGCAATTGCCCTTGCAAAGGAATCCAGATTTCACAAGAGAACCAAGCACATCAAGAGACGCTTCAATTCCATCCGTGATCAAGTCAAGGAGGGAGACATAGAGATTTGCACGATACATGCGGATCTGAATGTTGCAGACCCGTCGACTAAGCCTCTCTCACGAACAAAACATGATCAGCACCAAGACTCCATGGGTGTTAGAATCATTACTGTGTAATCTTGATTATTGACTCTAGTGCAAGTGGAGACTGAAGGAAATATGCCCTAGAGGCAATAATAAAGTTGTTATTTATATTTCCCTATATCATGATAAATGTTTATTATTCATGCTAGAATTGTATTAACCGGAAACTTAGTACATGTGTGAATACATAGACAAAAAGAGTGTCACTAGTATGCGTCTACTTGACTAGCTCATTGAATCAAAGATGGTTAAGTTTCCTAGCCATAGACATGAGTTGTCATTTGATTAACGGGATCACATCATTAGAGAATGATGTGATTGACTTGACCCATTCCGTTAGCTTAGCACTTGATCGTTTAGTATATTGTTATTGCTTTCTTCATGACTTATACATGTTCCTATGACTATGAGTCCCGGATATGATCACGGACACGACGAGGAGTCTTGAAATGATCGAGACATAAATATCGATATATTGGATGACTATGTTTGGACATCAAAGAGGTTTCGAGAGAGTTCGGGCATATGCCGGAGTATCGGGGGGTTACCGGAATCCCCCGGGGAGTCAATGGGCCTTAATGGGCCATAGTGGAAAGGAGGAGGAGGTGGCCAAGGTGGGGACGCCCCCCCAAGCCCAATCTGAATTGGGAAGGGGGTTGCCCCCCTTTCCTTCTCTTCTTCTCCCCCTTCCTTCCCTCTCCTACTCCAACTAGGGAAGGGGAATCCTACACCCACCAGGAGTAGGACTCCCCCTTGGGCCCGCCTAGGAGGCCGGCCCTCTCCCCCTCCTCCACTCCTTTATATACGGGGGGGCACCCCATAGACACACAAGTTGATCATTGACCCCTTAACCGTGTGCGGTGCCCCCCTCCACCATAATCCCCCTCGGTCATATCTTCGTACTGCTTAGGCGAAGCCCTGCGCCGGTAGCTTCATCATCACCATCATCACGCCGTCGTGCTGACGAAGCTCTCCGTCGACACTCTGCTGGATCGTGAGTTCGTGGGACGTCACCGAGCTGAACGTGTGCAGATCGCGAAGGTGCCGTTCTTTCGGTACTAGGATCGGTCGATCATGAAGACGTACGACTACATCAACCGCGTTGTCATAACGCTTCCGCTTTCGGTCTACGAGGGTACGTGGACTACACTCTCCCCTCTCGTTGCTATGCATCACCATGATCTTGCGTGTGCATAGGAATTTTTTTGAAATTACTACGTTCCCCAACATGTACACTCCATCTTGATCCGCAAGGACGACAAGGTGCTGGTCATGTGCAACACCTAGTGCTCTTGCCCATGACCCTCTCGACGGAGCTGCATCACAAGTACAATGTACGCTCCATCCTGATCCGCAAGGACGACGAAGTGCAGGTCGTGTGCAGCACCTAGTGCTCATGCCCACAACCCTCTCGTCGGAGCTGCATCACAAATACAACATCTATTCCGAGTAAAGAATCAAGATTCAATCGGAGTTAAAAGATTTGATAGCGGTAAAAGCAAAGGAAGCATATCGAAAGGAAAAACCAAGTTCGAATAAATCCAGCAAGGTCCAGAACCACGAACGGAAGTACTCGGGCGTCAGGCCCAAAGGAGTTTAATGGTGACAAAATGACTCAGCATTCCGAGGCAAATAAAAGTGAGGCTTAAAGTTTGTTCACTCAGCAGGAGGAGGGCTAGCTGGCTCGACGAACTAGTCCAAGTCGATTCCATCAGCAATACGAGTAGCAGCGTCGATGAAGGTCTCCATGAAGGGCAGGAAGTCAAGATTCTTGGTATTGGCAACCTTGAGGGCCACGAGCTTTTCTTCTCTGACCTCCTTGCAATGGACGCGGACCAGAGACAGAGCCACATCAGCACCACACCGAGCAGATGACTTCTTCCAGGCCTGCACCCGACCAGGAATCTCGTTGAGTCGAGTCATCAGAGACTCGAGGTCATTCTGGAACGTCTCCTTCGGCCAGAGCTCCGCGTTGATCCATGATACCTCCGCCTTCAGTCGAGCCAGATAATTGGTGACACTGGCAAGGCGAGATTCCAGTCACAGCACATTCATTGCAGCTTCATCCTTGACGGGAGAGTTTATAGGGTCCATCTTGGTCTCAATCCGCCCGGTCTCTTCCTCAAAGTTTTGACAAAATTCTGCACTCACAGAAAAATGATGAGTCGAGAACTATATGAAGAGTCGACAGTGGCAAATCAATCGGACAAGGGAAAGTATCTTCAAGCATAAGGAACAACTTCTTGGCGAGTCCTGCCAGATAAACCTCCATCTCGTCCCTCTTCCGAGTGAGATCTCCAACTTTGTCGGTCAGAGCTACCTTGTCCTTCTTCAGCTGCACGACTTCCTTGTTGGCTTCGCTGATGGCAGCTTCAGTTTGGCGTTTTCTTCTTCTAATTTGCCGACTGAAGCCAGCTTCTTGTCGGCAAGTTTAGTTTTTTCCCGTGCCGTATTCTGAGCTGCAGCAAGGTCAAGGTCCTTCTGCTCCAGCGCCTGCTTCATTTTCACTAAAGAAACAACATTCTTCAGTCGAGCTTGGAGTTGTCTGTTTTCACTACGCACATCTGTTCAAGTGGAATCACTCGGTTCAAAAGGCGAAAAGTAAGGCTAGCAAAGCAAACAGTCAACAAGTAGTTACCTCCCATAGCAGCTACTTCGTCCTTAGACTTCTACAGATTTTGCTTAGCCAGTTCCAGATCAAGGTTGAGCTGAATTTGTTTTTGCTCCAGTTCAGCGAATTGAGCCCCGAGTGCACAAGATTTCTGCAATCGACAAATAAGACACGTTAGTCGACACAAGGATCGATCGCTTCTGAGCGATAAGATACAAGTTCAGATCATTACGGCAAAAAGAGTTCTAAGACTACTGCCGAATCAAAGATTCAACAGTAGTTTCGGGGACTACACCCAGTGGGTGCACTTAGTGTGCCCCCACTGGTTCGACTTTTCAATCGACACGGTCCGTCCAGTCGAGAAAAAGAAGAAGGCAACAGTTATTCTGAGACCACAGCCGACTGCCCGCAGTCAACTGCGGTCTCAGGGACTACACCCAGTGGGTGCACTCAACGTGCCCCCACTGGTCCAGATTCCACTCGACACGACCTGTCTAGACCGAGTGGAAGAACTGTAAAGAGACATTTTTATCAAGACCCCCGCCGAATCCAACATTCGACGGTGGCCTCGGGGACTACACCCAGTGGTGCACTCTGCGTGCCCCCACTAGTTCAAAGATACACTCGATGCGACCTAGTTGACTCAACTGGAAAAACTACTCAGCAAAAGTTGAAGCACCCAGTGGATGTACAGATGCAAGATGCAGACTGACAATAGATGCTTAGTCGTAGTATTAAAAGAAAAACCCAAAAAGATTTCCCGTTCTTCTTTTGCTTGTTGGGAGCCTTCCCATGTAAATAGTTTTTCTCGTTCTTCTTTTACTTTCTAAAGAAAAACAAAAACTCCAAAAATATTTCAGTGTGTTTCTTTGAATTTCTTTTCTTTTCTTTGGGGGTCGAGAGGAGAAGACCATGATGAAAATGTTGAGTGGCTCTCATATGCATTATTATTGATCTAACAAAGAGCCCATATTACCTTGTCATCTCCTTTGAATAAATGTTTGCATATTCCAACTTAGTCCAATGCACGTGCACTATTATTATTATCCACACCGTTTGGTCGTGCAAGTGAAAGGCAATAATGATGATATATGATGAAATGATTGAGATGAGGAAAAGCTGGTATGAACTCGACCTATCTTGTTTTTGTAAATATGATTAGTTCATTGTTCCTGATTCAGGCTATTATGAATGAAATGTGTTTGCAATGACAATTAGAGATTATAGTTACTCATGCCATGCCTAATTAGCTAGGAGTTTATAATGGTTTACCTTGCATGCCAACATGGAAATTAAAATGGTTGTGATGTAGTATGATAGGATGGTATCCTCCTTTGAATGATTCGAGTGGCTTGACTTGGCACATGTTCATGCATGTAGTTGAAACAAAATCAACATAGCCTCCATGATATTTATGTTCATGGTGATTTATATCCTACTCATGCTTGCACTCAATGTTGGTTAATATCAATGCATGTTCATGACTCTTGTCGCTCTCTAGTTGGTCGCTCCCCAGTCTTTTTCTAGCCTTCACCAGTACTAAGCGGGAATACTGCTTGTGCATCCACTTCCATAAACCCCAAAGTTGTTCCATATGATCCCAACATACCTACCTATATGCGGTATTTACCTGTCATTCCAAGTAAATTTGCAAGTGCCAAAATCTAAACCTTCAAATGATAATCTGTTTTGTATGCTCAAATCGCTTATCTACCAACTAGGGCTGTCAATATCTTCCATGCTAGGTGGGTTATTCTCAAGATGAGTGGACTCCGCTCATCATTCATGAGAAAACGGCTGGTAACTGGGATGCCCAGTCCCATGCTCAAATCAAATCAAAATAATTGCAAACAAAACTCCTCCCGGACTGTTGTTAGTTGGACGGTACCCGTTGTTTCGAACCAGCCGTGGAATGTGCTTGTTGGTGGTGAGGGAGTATAAACTTTACCATTTTGTTTGGGAACCGCCTATAATGTATGTAGCATGGAAGATATAGAGATCTCTTAGTTGTTATGTTGACAATCAAAGTATGCCGCTCAAAATATTATTTATCTCTATTTCAAAACTCGAGCTCTGGCACCTCTGTAAATCCCTGCTTCCCTCTGCGAAGGGCCTATCTATTTACTTTTATGCTGATTCATCATCCTCTTATAAAAGGCCACAGCTAGACAGCACCACTTTCATTTGTATGCATTGTTATTAACTTATATTGAGTATGACTGTGACTGGATCTCTTTTACCATGAATTACAATGTCTAGTCAGTCCTTGATCTTAAGGGGTGCTCTACATTTATGTTTTGCGGTCTCAGAAAGGGCTAGTGATGCGGCTTGAAGCTACGTCGGTATTTCCCCAAAGAGGAAGGGATTGATAACCCACAAGTATAGGGCATCACAACAGTTTTCGAGGGTGGAGTATTCAACCCAAATTTATAGATTCGACACAAGGGGAGCCAAAGAATATTTGAAGGTATTAGTAGTTGAGTTATCAATTCAACCACACCTCAAGATTAATTATCTGCGGCAGAGTGATTAGTAGCAAAGTAGTATGATAGTTTTGATAATAGTAGCAACAGTGACGGTAACGGTAATAGTGATAGCAGTAATTTTGTAGCAAGTGTAACAGTGATGATAGCAGTAGTAACTTAGCAAGAACAATATAAGATAAATTCATAGGCATTGGATCTGTGACTTGTTGGATGATATTCATCATGAGACAGTTATAACCTAGGGCGATACGGCACTAGCTCCAGTTCATCAATATAATGTAGGCATGTATTCCGTAAATAGTCATACATGCTTATGGAAAAAACATGCATGACTTCTTTTGTCCTACCCTCCCGTGGCAGCGGGATCCTATTGGAAACTAAGGGATATTAAGGCCACCTTTTAATAGAGAACCAGAACAAAGCATTAACACATAGTGAATAAATGAACTCCTCAAACTACAGTCATCACCGGGAGTGGTCCCGACTATTGTCACTCCGGGGTTGCCGGATCATAACACGTAGTAGGTGACTATAACTTGCAAGATCGGATCTAGAACATGGATATAATTGTGATAACATAAATGGTTCAGATCTGATTTCATGGCACCTGGGCCCAAAGTGACAAGCATTAAGCAAGGCAAAGTCATAGCAACATCAATCTTGGAACATAGTGGATACTAGGGATCAAGCCCTAACAAAACTAACTCGATTACATGATGAATCTCATCCAACTCCTCACCGACCAGTGAGCCTACGAAGGAATTACTCACTCCCGGTGGGGAGCATCATGGAATTGGCGATGGAGAATGGTTGGTGATGACGAAGAACGAAGATCCCCCTCTCCGGACCCCCAAACGGACTCCAGGTCTGGCCTCCCGATGAAGAACAGGAGGTGACGGTGGCTCCGTCTCGTGGATTGCGATAATTCTTTCTCCCTGACTTTTTCTGGAAAAATAGGATTTTATAGCGTCGGTTTCAAGGTCTGTGGGGCCACCAGGTGGGGACAACCCACCTGGGCGCACCAGGAGAGGGGCACACCCTGGTGGGTTGTGCCCACCCAGGTGCCCATTCCGGTGGGTCTTGGCTCTAGAAATTCTTATTTATTGTATAAAAAATCCTCATAAAGTTTCGTTCCATTCCGAGAACTTTTATTTCTGCACAAAAACAACATCATGGTAGTTCTGCTGAAAACAGCATCAGTCCGGGGTTAGTTTCTTTCAAATCATGCAAATTAGAGTCCAAAACAAGAGGAAAAGCGTTAGGAAAAGTAGATACGTTGGAGACGTATCAACTCCCTCAAGCTTAAACCTTTGCTTGTCCTCAAGCAATTCCGTTGATAAACTGAAAGTGAAAAAGAAAAACTTTTACGAACTCTTTTGTTCTTGTTTGCATAAATAAGCTTAAACAGCACCCAGGTTTTCAGCCAACATTATAACTAACCATGCCAACAATAACTCTTAAAGATTATATTAACTCATATCAATGGCATAATCAGCTAGCGAGCAATAATAAGATATCTCAAACGGCAAGACGTTGTCAAAACAACAATGATATAATATGACAACAGTGGTATCTCGCTTGCCCTTTCTGAGACCGCAAAACATAAATGCAGAGCACCTCCAAAGTTCAGGCAACGACTAAACATTGTAATTCATGGTAGAAAAGATCCACTCATGATGCACCCAACATTAGCTACACACAATGCATAAGTCATGACAACAGTGCTCTCAGGTTCTAGCGCTTGTTCTAGAAGGTGATGACACAACATAAAAGTAAATAGATTGTCCCTTCATAGAGGGAAGCAGTGATTTGCAGAGGTGCCTGAGCTCAAGTTTTTAAAACAGAGGTAAATGATATTTTGAGACATGCACCCTTCTCATTTACTTCACGATCATCAGTTATCAATATCTTCCATGCTAAGCACGGTAGTGGCGGTTCCCAAGCGATAAAAGTAAAGGTTTACTCCCCCTCCACCAACAATCACATTCCACGGCTTGTCCATGACAACGGGTGCCGTCCATACCAACAACAGTCCCGGGACAGTTTTGTTTAATTATTTGCATTTTTTTAGTTCGAGACTGGGAATCCCTATTACCGCCCTTTTCTCATGCGATGGCGAGTGAATAAACACTCGACCTGAGAATAACCCGCTTAGCATGGAAGATACCGACCACCTCCTATCGTTCCATGAACGATCCAGGGACACAAAAACGATATTTATTAGAAGTTTTTAGAGGTGGCACATACAAATTTAATTAGGACAGCAGGGTAATACCGCATATAGGTAGGTATGGTGGACTCATCTGGAATAACTTTTGGGTTCAAGGTTTTTGATGTACAAGAAGAATTCCCACTTAGTACAGGCGAAGGCTAGCAATTAGATTGAGAAGCGGCCAGCTAGAGAGCAACAACGGTCATAAACATGCATTATGCATAAGTTACATTAGACACTAGCATGAGTAGGATATGAACACCATGAACATAAATATCATAGAGGCTATGTTGGTTTTGATTCAACTACATGCATGAACATGTGCCAAGTCAAGCCACTAGAACATTCAGAGGAGGATACCATATCATCGTACTACATCACAATCATTTTAATGCAATGTTGATGTCCAAGATAAATCATTATCCACTCCTAGCTACTTATGCATGAGCATGCATAGAAAGTAAACTAACTACAACTAATTTTTTTTGGTTTCTCTAAAGTTTTTCCAAACACACAAGAAGAAAGCAAGAAAATAAATCTAAACATGGATGATACAATGAAAAAGTGTGAACACCGACAAATGGAATAAGTAATCATGAATATAAAGTCGGTGGAAACACGTACTCCCCCAAGCTTAGGCTTTTGGCCTAACTTGGTAAACAGTCAGTAGCCTGGATAGTAGTTGGGGTACTGAGGAGCGGGCATCCAGTCATCCCACTGCTGAGGCTCCTCCTCTGCCTCTGCAGCAGCCTGAGCATTCCGGTAGGCGATGATGTCTGCAGGCATAATCCTATATCCGCCCTGGCAACAGAATCAAACAAAGCAGGAGCAGGCAACGGAATAATATCACGAGTTTCAATGCTAAAAACCAGGTTATAAGGAATAGGGATGTCAGGGTAATCTCGTGCAATAAAATGGTGGTGTTCCATGGCTGCGTGGTCTAGGTAAACCTTGGTCAGAGGGTAATCATAATGGCGTATATCAACATTAAAGTGAGCTGCCAAACGAGTCGCGAAAATCCCACCATGTATTTTACCCTTGGACTTATTAATGTGGAGGCGACGAGCCACAATAGCTCCCAAGCTATAGTTGTTGTCACCCTCTAATGCACGACGCAAAACAGCAAGGTCTTGTGAGCTGAGCACACCCACCTTCTCTCTAGCAAGCAAGCATTTTGCAATGAAAAGGGCAAAGTAATGAGCAGCAGGAAAATGCAAGCCAGCGACAGTGATAGCTGACACCCCTCTCTCATCTCCCAATGTCAAGGTGCGATAAAAGGTCTCAAACTCCGCCGGCCTAGGCTCGGCTAAGCTCCCATCAGAAGGGATCATGCATATGTTACAAAATTCAGTAAGTGGTATCTGATGGTTTTCAGCATATAAATCAAAACACACTTTAGGAGGATTATTCCTAGGAAGGAAAGTAAAACTTTGAACAAAGATGTTTGTTAGGATTTGATGTTGTTCACACTCATCTGCGATGAAGTCGGTGAGGCCGGCATTAGCAGCGTATTGTGTGAACTCCTGAAGGATTCCAGCCTCTTCCAGGAACGGGGTGTGCGACCATTCACACGGCCGTACTTCCGCCAACCTCCGAGGATGGAGATCACTGTCAGAAGACTCCCCAATAACACCCTTTTTGGAGTTCTTCTTAGAGCCAAACTTCCTAAAGATATTCATGGTTTTCCTATGAACAAAAATTCTGAAATTTATTAGCCCACAAAATTTTCTCAACAAAACTTCACAAAAATGATACCATCTACTCATAGGGATACATAGAGGCCATATCAAGCATTCAAACTACTTAGAACACTAAGAATTTAACATGCAAGCTCATCTACAGCAGCACCAAGAGTAGCTAATTATTCAAAATATAAACCACTAAAACAAAACTAATTGGACAAACGGTGGAGTCACATACCAAGCAACAATCCCCCGAAACAGTTTCAGAAATGGAGCTGTCTGTGTACAAAAGTAGGGGCCTATCTGTACCCCTTTACTTGTGCACGAGCAGTCGTAGCCGCACCTGCAGCCGGGCTTGGCGGGGCAGAAGAAGGAAAGATACAAGGCTGCCGAGGCAGCACTCAATCTAGAAGCATAAAGAGCAAAGGGACAAGATGGGCTTCCCCCGGCAAGAGCCTTGCTAGGGCAACTTGCCCAACACTAGCAAGGCCACCACCCTTGAGCCTGAGAGCTCTGACACCGCCAACAGTGTCAAGACCAAGAATCAGGGGTGCCTTGCGTAGTGGCATGCAGATCTTTGTGAAGACCAAAGACCCGCAAGCCTAGATGAGAACCAGAAGGCGAAGACCCCCGGCAAGGGCCTTGCCGGGGACAGACAGAGACCCCCGGCAAGAGCCTTGCCGGGGACAGATGAAGACCCCCGGCAAGATCCTTGCCGGGGACGCCCGCGAGACCCCGGCAAGACTTGCCGGGGGCTTCTGCGGGGCCGAGGCTAGGCCCGCACACACCAACGTTCCGCTGCCCCGCGCCCGTGCCGACGCGGCGGTTAGCCCGCCAACTAGGCCAGCGCCTGCGTGGCAGCATGCAACTTCTAGGCCAACTAGCCAAGCACCTGCGTGGTGGCATGCAGATCTTCGTGAAGACCCTGTCACCACACCAACTCAGGAGCCAGCCAGCCAGTGTGGCGCTGCATGCCTCGTCACCTTCGACATGCGTCGAAGCAAGGCGAGGCGGCGATGGATGGGACAAGCTTATTTGACGTCCCCGATAAAGCAAGAGGGCACGTCGGCAGCGCATTAAATGTCTTTGTCCTACGGTGCCAGGTGATAGACTTGTACACTGTACATACTTTCCACCTCCTGTGTGCCACTGTGGCAACCCCTTTTGACATATAAAAGGAGGCTCAAGGCGTACAGAGGAAGGATTCAGACTTTTTGGACTAGGCATGCATCGTAGCTAGTTCAAGAGCTGAAGAACACTAAATACACACAAAGCATGACTAGGGTTTTACGCATCGTTTGCGGCCCGAACCTGGGTAAAAATCCCCCCGCATTGATTTTCTAGACCCGCTCTTTGCGCAGCTCCACGCCCCGCCAACCGTAGAAGGGACTCCCCGAGGGATCCCATAGGTGTCGTTCCTGAGACCCGACATGAGCTTCGAGCAAAGAGATTGAAATCCGCGGGTTTGAGAGCAAGAACACGGGAGAGAGAGCAATGGACAATATTTTCTGGAGCTAAGTGATGATGTGTGCTACCTCTTGAGCATGCGTTGGGTTTCCCTTGAAGAGGAAAGGGTGATGCAGCAAAGTAGCGTAAGTATTTCCCTCAGTTTTTGAGAACCAAGGTATAAATCCAGTAGGAGGTTACACGCAAGTCGCCTTGTACCTACACAAACAAATAAGAACCTTGCAACCAACACGATAAAGGGGTTGTCAATCCCTTCACGGCCACTTGCAAAAGTGAGGTCTGATAGAGATAATAAGATAAATATTTTTGGTATTTTTATGATATAGATTGGAAAGAAAAGATTGCAAAATAAATAACGGAAGAAATAGTAAATTGATAGGAAAATAATATGATGGAAGATAGACCCGAGGGCCATAGGTTTCACTAGTGACTTCTCTCAAGATAGCATAATTTACGGTGGGTGAACAAATTACGGTCGAGCAATTGATAGAAAAGCGCATAGTTATGAGAATATCTAGGCATGATCATGTATATAGGCATCACGTCTGCGACAAGTAGACCGAAATGATTCTGCATCTACTACTATTACTCCACACATCGACCGCTATCCAGCATGCATCTAGAGTATTAAGTTCATAAGAACAGAGTAACGCATTAGGCAAGATGACATGATGTAGAGGGATAAACTCAAGCAATATGATATAAACCCCAACTTTTTATCCTCGATGGCAACAATACAATACGTGCCTTGCTGCCCCTGCTGTCACTGGGAAAGGACACCGCAAGATTGAACCCAAAGCTAAGCACTTCTCGTATTGCAAGAAAGATCAATCTAGTAGGCCAAACCAAACTGATAATTCGAAGAGACTTGCAAAGATAACAAATCATACATATAAGAATTCAGAGAACAACCAAATATTGTTCATAGATAATCTTGATCATAAACACACAATTCATCGGATCTTGACAAACACACCGCAAAAAGAATTACATTGAATAGATCTCCAAGAGAATCGAGGAGAACTTTGTATTGAGATCTAAAGATAGAGCAGAAGCCATCTAGCTAATAACTATGGACCCGAAGGTCTGTGGTAAACTACTCACACATCATCGGAGAGGCTATGGTGTTGATGTAGAAGCCCTCCGTGATCGATTCCCCCTCCGGCGGAGCGCCGGAAAAGGCCCCAAGATGGGATCTCACGGGTATAGAAGGTTGCGGCGGTGGAAATAGGGTTTCGTTGTGCTCTCGGATGTTTTCGGGGTACATGTGTATATATAGGCGAAAAGAGTAGGTCGGTGGAGCCAAGAGGGGCCCACGAGGGTGGGGGTGCGCCTACACCCCTGGGCGCGCCTCCCTGCCTCGTGGCCGCCACGTTGCTTGCTTGATGTCCACTCCAAGTCTCCTGGATTGCGTTTGTTCCAAAAATAACTCTCCCGAAGGTTTCATTCCGTTTGATATTCCTTTTCTGCGAAACACTGAAATAGGCAAAAAAACAGCAATTTGCACTGGGCCTTTGGTTAGTAGGTTACTCCCAAATATAATATAAAAGTGTATAATAAATCCCATTAAACATCAAAACAGATAATATAATAGCATGGAACAATCAAAAATTATAGATACGTTGGAGACGTATCAAGCGTCCCCAAGCTTAATTCCTGCTCATCCTCGAGTAGGTAAATGATAAAAACAAAAAAATTGATGTGGAATGCTACCTAACATAATTCTCAATGTAATTTTCTTTATTGTGGCATGAATGTTCAAATCCAAAAGATTCAAGACAAAAGTTTAATATTGACATAAAAATAATAATACTTCAAGCATAGTAACTAAGAAATTGTGTCTTCTCAAAATATCATGGCCAAAGAAAGCTTATCCCTACAAAATCATATAGTTCGGCTATGCTTCATTTTCATCACACAAAAATGCTCTCATCATGCACAACCCTGATGACAAGCCAATCAATTGTTTCATACTTTAGTAATCTCAAACTTTTTTCAACTTTCACGCAATACATGAGCGTGAGCCATGGACATAGCACTATGGGTGGAATAGAGTATAACGATGGGGGTTGTGTGGAGAAGACAAAAAGGAGAAAGTCTCACATTGACGCGGCTAATCAACGGGCTAGGGAGATGCCCATCAATTGATGTCAATGCAATGAGTAGGGATTGCCGTGCAATGGATGCACTAGAGCTATAAATGTATGAAAGCTCAACAAAAGAAACTAAGTGGGTGTGCATCCAACTTGCTTGCTCATGAAGACCTAGGGCATTTGAGGAAGCCCATTGTTGGAATATACAGGCCAAGTTCTATAATGAAAAATTCCCACTAGTATATGAAAGTGACAAAGCAAGAGACTTTCTATCATAAAGATCATGGTGCTACTTTGAAGCACAAGTGTGGAAAAAAAGGATAGTAGCATTGTCCCTTTTATTTATTTTGTTTTTTATTGTTTTTTTGGGCCTTACTTTTTTTGGCATTTCTCTTTTTTTTGGACAACGCTCTATTAATGATGATCATCACACTTCTATTTATTTTCAACTCAATGATTACAACTCGATACTAGAACAAAATATGACTCTATATGAATGCCTCCGGCGCTGTACCGGGATGGGCAATGAATCAAGAGTGACATGTATGAAAAATTATGCATGGTGGCTTTGCCACAAATACGATTTCAACTACATGATCATGCAAAGCAATATGATAATGATGAAGAGTGTCATAATAAATGAAACGGTGGAAAGTTGCATGGCAATATATCTCGGAATGGCTATGGAAATGCCATAATAGGTAGGTATGGTGGCTGTTTTGAGGAAGATATAAGGAGGTTTATGTGTGATAGAGCGTATCGTATCACGGGGTTTGGATGCACCGGCGAAGTTTGCACCAACTCTCAAGGTGAGAAAGGGCAATTCACGGTACCGAAGAGGCTAGCAATGATGGAAAGGTGAGAGTGCGTATAATCCATGGACTCAACATTAGTCATAAATAACTCACATACTTATTGCAAAAATCTACAAGTCATCAAAAACCAAGCATTACGTGCATGATCCTAGGGGGATAGATTGGTAGTAAAAGACCATCGCTCGTCCCCGACCGCCACTCATAAGGATGACAATCAAAGAACACCTCATGTTTGAAATTTGTCACACAATGGTTACCATACGTGCATGCTACGGGACTTGCAAACTTCAACACAAGTATTTCTCAAATTCACAACTACTCAACTAGCATGACTCTGATATTACCATCTTCATATCTCAAAACAATCATCAAGTATCAAACTTCTCATAGTATTCAATGCACTTTTTATGAAAGTTTTTATTATACCCATCTTGGATGCCTATCATATTAGGACTAGTTTTATAGCCAAAGCAAATTACCATACTGTTCTAAAGGACTCTCAAAATAATATAAGTGAATCATGAGAGATCAATAATTTCTATAAAATAAAACCACCACCGTGCTCTAAAAGATATAAGTGAAGCACTAGAGCAAAATTATCTAGCTCAAAAGATATAAGTGAAGCACATAGAGTATTCTAATAAATTCCGATTCATGTGTGTCTCTCCAAAAGGTTTGTACAGCAAGGATGATTGTGGTAAACTAAAAATCAAAGGCTCAAATCATACAAGACGCTCCAAGCAAAACACATATCATGTGGTGAATAAAAATATAGCCTCAAGTAAAGTTACCGATAGACGAAGACGAAAGAGGGGATGCCTTCCGGGGCATCCCCAGCTTAGGCTTTTGGTTGTCCTTGAATTTTACCTTGGGGTGCCTTGGACATCCCCAAGCTTAGGCGCTTGCCACTCCTTATTCCATAATCCATCAAATTTTTACCCAAAACTTGAAAACTTCACAACACAAGACTCAACAGAAGATCTCATGAGCTCCGTTAGTATAAGAAAACAAATCACCACTTTAAGGTACTGTAATGAACTCATTATTTATTTATATTGGTTTTAAACCTACTATATTCCAACTTCTCTATGGTTCATACCCCCCGATACTAGCCATAGATTCATCAAAATAAGCAAACAACACACGAAAAACAGAATCTGTCAAAAACAGAACAGTCTGTAGTAATCTGTATCAAACGTATACTTATGTAACTCCAACAATTCTAAAATAAATTGGTGGACGTGAGTAATTTGTCTATTAATCATCTGCAAAAAGAATCAACCTAAAAGCACTCTCCAGTAAAATATGGCAGCTAATCTTGTGAGCGCTAAAGTTTCTGTTTTTTACAGCAAGATCATAAAGACTTCACCCAAGTCTTCCCAAAGGTTTTACTTGGCACAAACACTAACATAAAACCACATCTAAACAGAAGCTAGATGAATTATTTATTACTAAACAGAAACAAAAAGCAAGAAACAAAAATAAAATTGGGTTGCCTCCCAACAAGCGCTATCGTTTAACGGCCCTAGCTAGGCATAAAGGCAAGAATAGATCTAGGTACTGCCATCTTTGGTTGGCAGTTCTTCAATAGAACACTTATACCCCTTAGGAGTTTCCTTCCTTTTGTTAATGATCAAACTCCTAGGCAAGAAATCAAGAAATTCATTTGTAGCAAAAGGTTCCTCAATGATAGCGAAAAAGTTGGAGTGAACACTTATGGATTTGAGATCCGCATTTTCCTTACTAGAAGATTCACCCTTATTTTTAGGAACATGCATCAATTTGGTAACTTTAGTAGTAGGAGGATTTGGGGTATTTTTCACGGACGAAAAGGCAGACCCTAAGTTGGTAATAATATCCTCAAGTTTATCAATTCTTGTGGAATCTTGATCTATTCTTTCGTTAACTATAGGTTCCTTTTCTTTAAAAAATTCAGAGTAACTCCTACCTTAGATCCAAACTGGGTAATTTCGTTGTGGATCTTTTTATCCAAATTTTCAATCAACTCTACAGTGGAAACTTTATTTTTGTCGGATGTGGGGTTCCGGCAAAACCCTTAAGGTTCGAACTCTGGGGTGCGCGCGAAGTTCTTTTCCTCCTACCGATTCACGCCCTAGCCCGCTAAGATCTCATGGACGAACTCGACGCACTCGCAACACAGAAAGACACGAGATTTATACTGGTTCAGGCCACCGTTGTGGTGTAATACCCTACTCCAGTGTGTGGTGGAGGATTGCCTCTTGGGCTGATGAAGAATAGTACAAGGGGAAGAACAGCCTCCTGAGGTTGAGGTGTTCTTGTGCTCTGTGGACTTGTGGATGAGGACTTGATCAGTTCAACCTGCCTCTACTATGGTGGCTAGCTCTACTTATATAGGCCCTGGTCCTCTCCCCAAATATTGAGCGGGAAGGGAGCCAACAATGGCGGGCAAATTCGAAAGGGGACAACTAGTACAAGCTATCTTGACAAAAGCGGTCTTCGCCTGCAAAAGGCTCTGGTGGTGACGCCGTCTTGGGCTCCATGGTGACCTCCGTCTTGCCGTCCCGCTGGTCTTGGTCTTGTTGCACCGATATGGAAACCTTTGCCTGATGCCTCGGTACTCCGCGCCTGCGCCTGCCTCCTTAGCACCAAAGAGGAAACAAGGACGCTGCACGCGCTGGCGCCCGCCTGGCGCTCGCCTGGTGTCGATCATCATGGCTCACGTCATGAGAGCCTCGTGAGTTTTGCCCCGCCTTGGTATCTCTGCTCCTCACGAGGTAGCCTGGAGAGGCCGCTCCTGAGGAGGTCTTGCATTGTCCGCCTCGCGAGGCTTGGCCCCTCGCGAGGGTCTTGAATGCTTTGTTGATGAAGATGGGCCGTACGGGCCCGCTAGCATAGCCATGCCGTGGGCCGCAGGCAGGCAAGTCTGGGGACCCCTGTTCCCAGAACGCCGACAGTAGCCCCCGGGACCAAGGTGCGCTCGGGCTTGGCTTCACGGCGAAGCCAAGGGTCAAGTACGGAGCGCCGTGGGCCCCCAAAGCCTGCGGCCTTGGTCAACGTGTGGCGGTTGATTGGACGTGGGCGTCTCCACTTCCCACGCTGCCTCGGCAACTGCACGACTTGACAAAAGGCTAGCGCAGACAGTGTTTGCCTTCATTATTTCTTCCTCGCCTTGCTCCAGATACCCTTTCTCGCTCCCCGCCACCGGTACCTCCGGATCTGCTCCAATCTTGCTCCGCATCTGCGACCCATGGCGCCGCGCAAGACCAAGACCTCCTCGGCACTGGCTTGGTATGAGCCAGCTCTTGAAGCGCCCACCGTCACGGAAAAGAGCCTCGCCTCTGTGCGCCCGCTGACGGCGGGGGAGAGCAACGAAGGGGGGAAGACGGAGCTCCGGCTTGCCTCCGACGTGCCGGAGCCTGAGGGAAGCACCTTCTTCCCCTTCTTCTCGAGCAGCATCATCGTCGGGTTGGTTCCCCCCTTCTCCAATTTCTTTTTTGAGGTCCTTGACCACTACGGGTTGCAGGCATTGCACCTCCACCCCAACTCTATTCTCCTCCTGTCCATCTTCGCCTACTACTGTGAGGCGTACCTGGGCGTGATGCCATCCATGGCGCTTCTACGCCACTTCTTCTTCCTTCGCGTCAGCGAGGGACACATCTCCGGGTGCGCCAATTTCATCGCATCTGGCAAGTCCAACTCAATCTCGAGCACTGGGAAGAGGGCCGAAAATATCCGAGCCAAATGGGTCATGATGGACGCCAAGCGCGCCCATCCGCGTTTCGCCTTGCCAAAGGAGGCGCCCCAGCTTAACAAAGGGTGGCCCTGTGAGAAGCTCACTGATGAGCGGGTGTTGTCTGTGCTGGGGACGAAGTAGACCGACCTGAAGCTAGGCAACGCAAAGGCGGCGAAGGTCACAGGGGCCATGCTCCTGAGGGAAATCTTGCTGCTGCGCGTCGCCCCACTCCAGGCGCGGTCGTGCCCCTTGTGGGAGCTCGGAGATGAAGAAGACAAGACCCGCCTGAGGCCAGGGGCCTGCCTAGCGATGAACTGGCTGCTGTCCTGCGCCTCCTGGTTGGGGACAACCAGGAGTACCCGCCGAGCGCCTTCACTCCTTTGTTCCTCCGCAAGGATTGGGAGGCGCTTGTGCTTTCCAGGTCGACCTTCGACGCACGCGGGCTGGTGCCGCCTGCGCTCTCCGGAGCCCCAGTAGCACCGAAGCCGGTGGAGGTGTCCTCCGATGAGTCCGGCGGGGGGAAGGAAGAGGAGGAGGACTCGGAGGCGACCCTCGAAGAGATGGGGGACAACTCCCCCTTGAGCAAAGCTGAAATCCTCCGCGCCTTGCCGGACGACGCCGAGACCGACGCTCGCCAGGAGGAGAAGGAGCAGCCCCTCATCCCGACAAAGGGTAGGTCATCGCTGGTTCCTCGGGATGTTGCCTCCGCCTTGACGCCGCCCGGAGCTGCCTCCGGCCCCTCTGCCGCGCCATCCTCTGCCCCGGGGCCCGCACGCCCACTTCCCAGGCTCCGAGGCTTTCAGGCTTCAAGCTTCCCAAGCGGAAATATGTCGCGCTAGATCAGTAAGTGTTCGATCTCCATATTGTTTTTGCTCATGTCGCTGCTTCCTGACTTTCGTCTTTGGCTGTCCAGGCCGCTGCCTACGGCGAAGAAGAGGAAAGAGGGTACGGTGGTCGCGCCCCCTTCTGCTGAGAAAGGAGGCGCCAGCGCCCGCACCTCCCCAGCCCAGTCGTCTTCGCGAGGCCAGGAGGAACATCGCCGGGAGGAGTCAGCCCCCATGGCCCCGCTGGCTCCGGAAGTGCCGGCGTCTGGCCCGGTTGAAGAGGTCCCAGCTGCTCCGAAGCCCGCAGTCTCCCAGGCCTTGGTGACGGCATCATCTCCTCCCACTGCTGCATCTCCACTCCCAGGTTCTTCTGCTCCTGCTGCTGTTCTGGAGTGCGCTCTTTTGGAGATGACCCAGTTGCAGGCAGATCTCCTGAGCGCGGACCCGCGCCTGGTGGCCGGGCGCCTGGAGCTGGCCTCTGGCTGGCTTCACTCTGACTTGGCGGTCCACACGACGCTGAGCCAGGCCACGGCATCTTCCGAGAAGGAGAAGCAGAGTGCCGCCAACGTTGCAGCCGATCGTGAGGCGACGCTGAAAGACGCCAAGGCCGCCCGCGACCGCTACCAAGAGCTGGAGGACGAGTTGAAGGACCTGCGCGACAAGCATGCTGAAGAAGCACGCGGCCGCCTGGTGAAGGAGGACGAGATGAAGGCCCGGGAGGATGCCGTCAAGAACCGTGATGCTGAGCTGGAGGAGTTGGGGAAGACGCAGTTCGCCGAGCACAGCCGGCTGGAGGAGCTGGAGCGGAAGGTGAAGGCGAGGGAAGCCGATCTTGACGCCAAGGCGTGAGTCTTGGCCGAAGACCACGTGGCCTTTGCCGATCTCGAGGAGAGGTCTCGCAAGGCACTGAAGAAGCTCTACGAGCACGGCTTGGAGAGGCCGCTGTCCACCGACAAGGACGGCCCCGCCCTGCTGCTTCCGCCCTTGGTGAAGGTGCTTGAGGAGGTTGTGGATGGTATCGGTCCCATGGCAGAGGCAGAAGCTCGTGTCCTATCTTCAGCTGCATTGACTCGTGTCTTCAGCCACCTACACCTTCGTGGCCCCAACGCTTGTCTTGACGAGCTGCTGGAGCCTGTGGCTGAAGATCACTGTGAAGCCGCCGCCGCAACCGTGCAAAGTCAGGTGGAGGCCCTGCTGAAGAGGTTCCGCGGCTTTGCGTCCGCACCCTTGTCTGACGATGCCACTGATCCTGTGGCTGGTGGTGCAGGTGAAGACGTCGCTACCCGGGGAGGAGCACCTTCTGCAGGCGATGGCGGTGTCCAGGGGTGACCTGCAGCTGCTCTCCAGTTTCGTTCCTGTAACATGCATCAGGCCTCGTGGAGGCGTTAAACTTTCATTTGATATTGTGAGGACAATATGTTTTGTAATATTTGCTTCGAGATTTTGCGATTTTCTTCCTACCCGTTTTGTGTTCTGCGTCGGAAGAGCCCGGCCCCGCGCATACCTCAACCGCCGTTGGGCCGACCGGAGACCAGGACGGACCAAGGAGTGAGGGGCTACGTGACCAGTTAGTCTCCTGAGTCGTGATGCTCAGGAGTCCCCCTTGACACGCAAATAGCTTACAGGAAGAGGGCGCGAGGGTAGATTAATGTTCTACGTCGGCAGAGCCCGGCCCCGTGCATACCTCAACCGCCATTGGGCCGACCGGAGACCAGGACGGACCAAGGAGTGAGGGGCTACGTGACCAGTTAGGCTCCTGAGTTACGATGCTCAGGAGTCCCCCTTGACGTGCAAACAATTTCCATACCTTCCCTCGCTGAGGCCTCTGGAGGGGCGTGCGTCGACCAGGTCCAGGGGACCTATTTGGGCGGCGTGCGCTTGGGCGTGACCCAAGAGCAGCCCCCAGGCCCGGGAGGCCTGGTTGGGTGGCGTACGCTTGGGCGTGACCCGAGCGCAGCCCCCGTGTCCAGCCCCCTCGCGTGGCCCTCCCGAGGGGAGGCGTTGCGGTGAGGCCGGACACTGAGCTCTGGGGCTTCGTGAGGTTGGTACAACCGTGGAGCCGCCCTCCGTTGTTTATCACCAGTGCAGAGCATAGTGCTTCTGCTTGTGCACGGGCATAGCCGCTCCTCGGCAGTGTCGACGGCCAGCGCGGAGCATGGTGCTTCCACTTGTGCGTGGGAGGGGACCCCTCCGGGAGGAGCCCCCGGGGCGTGTACAGCCCCGCCCTGACACGTGGCTTGCACGGCAGGGCTGCGAGGTGTATCTGGGCACTCGTGAGCCAGCGCGGGACTCACGAGGCCCTACCTCAAGGCGGCTTGCGCCTGGTCTTGATTCTTCGATGGTTGTGTGTTCCTGCGAGACGGTTAGGTGCAAGCGCTCTACGTCCTCAGGTCCCGGCCCTCGAGCGAGCTCAGCCGCCGCTGGTATGCCAGGTCGCGATGCCGTGGTCAAGGCCAGGGGGTGAGAGCTGGAGAGCCAGTAAGAGCTCCTAAGTCGCGATGCTCAGGAGCCCCCTTTTAACGCGCAAGGGGATTGCATCACAGAGGGGTGGACCCGTGGCGGGTGGCAACCGAGCAGGCGGTAATCATAGGCAGATTAAGCATGGAAGACAAATCAACTTGGGTAAATGCAGAAAGATACATGCCACTGGGTCAGGCCCGAGCAGCTTGGGGATGATGCAGCCCGAGGGGCGCCCCCAACAAGGTAAGCTAAAGACATAAGCAAAAGGGATACATGCCACAGGGACGGACCCACGCGGCCTGGGAATAATGCAGCCCGAGGGGCGCTCCCAGCTAAACGAACTTGGAAAATGTCACCTGGTTCTGTTGACGAAGGAGGGTTGGGGCTGCTGAAGGTACACAGTGAAGGAATGGCTCCTCACGAGCCACCGGGGCCCTAACCCTCGGGAGGCTCTGGGGGCTCGGGTGGTTCCTTGAAGACCGTCTCCATCTCTGCCAGGACAGCGTGGTACCTGGCCTCCTGAGCCGCCAGGACACGCCGCATGTTGTGCTGATAGGCTGACGCCACGCTCGGCAAGCCGAAGGGCATACGAACGTAGCTGTGTGGTGGACCCTCGCAACGGACCACACGCAAAGGCTAGAAAAGCTCCTGAGATGCGGCCCTGTTGAGCCCTGAGATGTCGATGCAGACGCGCAGCCCGACATCCTCGCCTGGATGGGGAGCTGCGCCTGGTGAGCGGCGGTCACCGCGCATGGCCCTTGCATCTTGCAGTTCCTGAGTGGTCTTGGTGATGAACTCCTGAGTGGTGGGCACTCCTTGCCCTGTGTTCTCCTGAGGGAAATGTTTCGCGAAGCACGCCTCCAAGTGGTGCCCAAGCGCCTTCCTCGTGAGGTTGGCAAGGTCTGACGCCCTCCAGAAGAGAGCCCCCGAGCCCTGCCTGAGGAGGGCGCCGGGAGCGCCTCCCTATGCGATGGAGGGAGGCGCCCCTGGAGCAGGCGCTGATCCTGACGAGGCTCCAGCTGCGTCGCCACCCTCCTGAGATCCTGCACAGCGCAGCTGCTTCTTCTTCTTGGGGAGGGCCTCAGGAGGGCCCTCGCCTTTGCTTTCGGGGTCGTCGATTGCTGCAGCTTGGAAGGCGCGCTCGAGGGAGCACACCGCATCTCTCTCTTCACATGGGACCGTGATGATTCCGCTGCTTCCCGGCATCTTGAGGACGTTGTAGCCGTGGTGGGTGACCGCCATGAACTTGGACAGGGCCGGATGTGCGCGATGTCGAAGTCGATGAGCTTGGTGCGGTAGTTCTTGCGCTCCCCGAAGGTGACAGGCAGGCGGACCTGCCCTATCGGTATGATGGAACCATCGGTCACTCCTGAGAAAGGCTTGGTAGGCTGAAGCTGCTCATACGGGACTTGGAGGTTGTCGAACGTGTCGACGGATAGGACATTGAGCCCTGCGCCGCCGTTGATGAGGGTCTTGGTAACTTGCAAATTGCTGATGACTGGTGAACAACGCATCGGGAGGGCGCCAGCGGTGGCTGCACACTTGAGCTGATCTGCCGAGTTGAAGGTGATGTCCCACTGGGACCACCTGAGCGGGCGCGTGGCCTCAAGCTTGGGGAGGACTGCATTCACCTCACGAGCGAACTGTTTGAAGATGCGCTGAGAGGCTGGGGCCTGAGCGTCGCCCAAGATGCAGGCGATAGCACGCGGCTCCTGGAAGCCCCCAGCCCCCTCGTCCTGATGGTGATCATCGTTCCTTCTTGGTGATGGCGGCAGCGGGGGAAGACGGGCATTGCCCTGAGGACGATCCTCACGAGGCTGGTCCCTCCAGGCGCCCTCGCGAGGATGGTCCTGCCAGCGGTCCTCACGAGGCCTGTCACGCCACTCCTGGCGCGGGCCACGGTCGTCCCAGCGTCCACCTCCACGTCCTCCTCCATGGCCGTAGCCCCGGTCGCTGCGCTCGGGGCGTCGACCGAAACGTCCTTCATGAATGGCTCTGAGCTCTTGACAGTCGCTGGTGTTGTGGGTGTTCAGGTTGTGGAAGGCGCAGAACGGTCGGCTACCCTTGGATGACTCGGGCTGGTCTCTGCCCCGCTTGGTGTCCGGCTCCGCTGCAAGCACAGCTGCTTCCATGCACTTCACGTCCTTGGCCTTGGCCTTCTTCTCCTCTGCACCCGCAGCTAGCAGCTCAAGGAGGGAAAGGCACCCCTCCTCAGCTCTTGCGCACTTGGTTGCCAGGTTGAACACCTCCTGAGATGTGCACAGCTCCTCGTGGATAGCGAGCTCCTCCTTCATCTTGATGTCGCGGACGCCGTCAGAGAACGCGGAGATGATGGTCTCATCCGTGACCTTGGGGATCTTGAGGCGAGTGTTGTTGAAGCACTGGATGTACTTCTGGAGGGTCTCTCCTGGTTGTTGCTTGATGCGGCGCAGGTCACCCGCGGCCGGCGGGCGGTCGCGGGTGCCCTGGAGATTGGCGACGAAGCGGTCGCGCATCTCATCCCAGGAGGAGATCGAGCCGTGCTGCAGGTTCAGGAGCCAGGAGCGGGCACCATCCTTGAGAGCCATGGGAAACCAGTTCGCCATGACTTTCTCGTCGCCGTTGGCCACTTCGATGCTCAGCTCGTAGAGCTGCAGGAACTCCACGGGGTCGGCGGTGCCGTCGTAGCAAGGAGGCAGATCCGGCTTGAACTTGCCTGGCCAGGCGACGCTACGCAGCTTGGGGGTGAAGGCGCGGTAGCCGGCCGTGGTTCCCGGGGCCTGTCTCGGAGGTGGAGTTTGGTCTTGGTGAGGCCCGCGTGCTGCTACCGCATGTAGCGCGCGGTCTTGGCGAGGTGGCGCGGGGAGCGCAGGTGCAGCTTCCCGCGGCCGAGGAATTTCTTGGCAGCTTCTCTCTTCGCACGCGGGCACCGGGCGTGGTGGATCATGCCGTGGGGCCGCGCGCCTTGGTACCAAGGCACAATCTTGGGGCAGAGGTGGTGGAGGTGCTCCATGAGCCACGCCGCCCGTGGCTGGCGGAGGGCGAGGCAGAGAGTGGGACGGCGCCGGGGAGCCCCCTGCGGCGCGGACAAGCTCGGCGACGCGGTCGAGCCAGTCCTCATAGAGGTCGTCGACCGGGCGGTAGAGCAGGAGCTCGTTTGCCATGAGGAGCGCGGCCTGCGCGTCCATGGGAGCGCGACGTGCGTGGGACGAGGAACCGGCCCGGGTCAGCGATGGAGGGGCGGTGTGGCCGTCCCACCACACCGATGGGTGCAGCAAGGACGCTTGCTGTTTGTTCCCCGCCGGGCCGGTAGCAGCGTTGGCGGCAGGAGACGGAGAACGACGAGGTGGCCCACCGACGGGAGCCGTCTGAGCAACGCGGGTAGTGAGGGCAGCCCGGCGCTCAGCTCGAGCGCGGCGAGCGTCCGCCATGGAGACGACGGAGCGACAGAGCGACGAATCGACGGAAGAGAAGCTACGGCGCACCCCTACATGGCGCGCCAAATGTCGGATGTGGGGTTCCGGCAAAACCCTTAAAGTTCAAACTCTGGGGTGCGCGCGAAGTTCTTTCCCTCTTACTGATTCACGCCCTAGCCCGCTAAGATCTCACGGACGAACTCGACGCACTCGCAACACAGAAAGACACAAGATTTATACTGCTTCGGGCCACCGTTGTGGTGTAATACCCTACTCCAGTGTGTGGTGGTGGATTGCCTCTTGGGCTGATGAAGAACAGTACAAGGGGAAGAACAACCTCCTGAGGTTGAGGTGTTCTTGTGCTCTGTGGACTTGTGGATGAGAACTCGATCAGTTCAACCTGCCTCTACTGTGGTGGCTAGCTCTACTTATATAGGCCCTGGTCCTCTCCCCAAATATTGAGCGGGAAGGGATCCAACAACGATGGGCAAATTCGAAAGGGGACAGCTAGTACAAGCTATCCTGACAAAAGCGGTCTTCGCCTGCAAAAGGCTTTGGTGGTGACGCCGTCTTGGGCTCCATGGTGACCTCCATCTTGCCGTCCCGCTGGTCTTGGTCTCGTTGCACCGATATGGAAACCTTTGCCTGATGCCTCGGTACTCCGCGCCTGCGCCTGCCTCTTTAGCACCAAAGAGGAAATAAGGACGCTGCGCGCGCTGGCGCCCGCCTGGTGTCGATCATCATGGCTCACGTCATGAGAGCCTCGTGAGGTTTGCCCCGCCTTGATATCTCCGCTCCTCGCGAGGTAGCCTGGAGAAGCCGCTCCTGAGGAGGTCTTGCATCGTCCGCCTCGCGAGGGTCTTGAATTCTTTGTTGATGATGATGGGCCATACGGGCCCGCTAGCATAGCCATGCCGTGGGCCGCAGGCAGGCAAGTTTGGGGACCCCTGTTCCCAGAACGCCGACAATTTTCAATAATTTCAAGCCTTTGCATCACATGTTCCAAAGTTAAAATAGTTCCATTAACCAAAAGAGGTGGTGGGCCAAATAAATCTAACATAGCATCATAAGAATCAAATGTATGGCTACCCAATAAATTCCCTCCGGTAATGGTATCAAGAATATATCTGTTCCAAGGAGTGATACCTAAATAAAAAGGGATATTTAAATTAGTGCCCCTGGTTCCTTAGTTGTGCTCACTTTTCCCCACGCTCCAAACATTTGCTCACTTTTCCCCTCTTCCTTAGCTGAAACTCTCACAAATGCTCATAGCGGGCGTTTGCCGTCTTGAGCATCCATTGACCGTTAATTGCTGACGAGTGGGGCCGAGTCTTCGTCTGACTATTGCTTGCTGATGGGTGGGACTGCATGGAGACACGTATTGGGCAGCTTGTCTGAATCTGAAACAGATCTAGACAGGCCGCACTGCACCGCGCCGCCCCGCCCCCTCCGCCGGCGTCGTGCTGCGTCCACCGCAGTTGTTTCCTCCTCCCTATGCCCCTATTCCGTTCGTCGGCGACGCCGCGTCTCTGCAAGATATAGCCCACCCCCCATCTGGAATTACATAGCGATGTTGAGTGAGGACGCCCGGAATGCAGTCGATCGTGGAGAGGATTGGGTCGAATCCGCGGCAGATAATTCATGGATTAAACCTGGGTAAGCATTGTTTCCTCTCGAATTGACGTTCTAAGTCGTATTGTAGGCCATATTTGACTTCTGTTTGCTTGAATCGTTCGAATTTGTGCTCGATTTTACCCGGCTAACTGAAGCCTTTGTTTCCTTCAACAAAATAGGATTGATCCCGCGCTGGCTTTCCGGCTGGCGATTAGAATGGAAACTAGTGTGCTGCGTGGTACTAAACCGCATTTGATTTCATCATTTTTCTATCCCAAAGTGGTAGAAACCAGCATATCTTTCAAAGATTTGCGAGCTGAGCTCCGAAACACCTATCCCTGGAGTGATGCCGATGTTGTTGAACTGAATTACTTCAGCAGTGACGAGCAAAGATTTCTCCCACTAACTTGCGACGATCATATGCCATTGCTTTTTGCTGGGATTGCTGGCTGCCGATTCGGTAAACTCCAAATCGATGTGCTTCAGCCACGCGCAGAACGGGCGAAGGGGAAGGGAGTTCAGACATCATCTGTCTGTGCTAATAGCCAGCACCCCGGCACTCCTTGTAGGTCGACACCAAGTAAAGCAAGTGGTTCATGGAGCCACAACATGCCTGCTGCCAATTCTGGTTCCGATTCAGCTGCTGCTTCTCGTGTACCTTCTGCAGTTGGTGTAGAAGAAGATGCAGAACCTGACGAGGCAGTGCCTACAAATGATGATGAAGACGAGATGATGTTTCCTGAACTGGTCGATGTAGCCAGTCAGCAAGCAGTGGATGACGAATATATGGAGGAGCCCATCAGCCAAGCTAGGTTTGATGACACTGACGATGAAGAGAAGGTGGAGAACATGGACAGCTTAATCGAGGATGAATACGATGGTGATGACATGCCAACAATTGAGTGGAACAGGGAAAAACCTGAGCTTAGTGTAGGTACCATTTTCCAATCAATGGTGGACTGTCGGAATGCAGTGACAACATGGTGCATTATATCTGAAAACACCTATAAGATTAAAAGGAGTGAGCCAGCAAGGTTCACAGTTTTTTGTCCATATCCTAGGTGTAGGTGGAAGTTGCATGCATCTCGTATGAGAAAGAGCAAATATATTCAGGTAATCCAAGTTCAGTTAGTAATTTAGTTTCAGATCGTTGAGTAAGGTTTCTTAACTGTTTTTTACCCTTTTATTTTGTTTCAGATAAAGAAAAACCCACACAAGCACACCTGTCCACCTGGAGGGGGAGGGGGAAGGCCAAAACCAAGCTAGCAAAAACTAGGTGGGTGGCAGATGCTATATTGGATTGGCTGAGAGAAGAACCTGGACTTGGTCCAACAGCACTCCATGGGAAGCTTTTTGAGAAGTACAAGATAGAAATTCCTTACATGAGAATTTTCAATGCTAGGGAAAAGGCTCTTGACAGAATTAATGGTCAATGGAATGACAGTTTTCAGCTGCTTTACACTTTCAAAGCTGAAGTGGAGATGGCAAGTCCAGGGAGTGTTGTAGAGATTGACAAGCATACAGTTCCATTCAAAATAAAAGGGAAGTCATTTCAGAAGGAGTGCTTCAGAAGGGCTTTTGTTTGTTTCAAGGCTTGCTGGCAGGGGTTTCTAGATGGTTGCAGGCCCTATTTGGCTGTAGATGCTACACATTTGACTGGAAGATGGAGAGGACAGCTAGTAGCAGCTTCTGCAGTTGATGGACACAACTGGCTATTCCCAGTTGCATTTGGTGTGGTGGAGGCAGAGTCTGAGGAAAGTTGGGTCTGGTTTCTGCAGCAGTTGCGCAACATTATAGGCACACCCCCAGGTTTAGCTATACACACAGATGCTTGCAAGGGTTTAGAGAGTGCAGTGGAAATTGTATTCCCTGGAGTGGAGCATAGGGAATGTATGCGACACCTAGCGCATAATTTCAAAAAGAAGTTCAAAGGTAAAGTTTATGATGAGAACTTATGGCCAGCATCATACACATGCAGCAAAAGGAAGCATGAACACCATTTGAGAGTGTTGTATGCTCAAAATCCTCTTGTGAAGGAGTACATGGATGCACATCATGGTAAGGTGTGGTCAAGAAGCAAATTCAACAAAATCTGCAAAGTAGATTATGTGACCAGTAACCTTGCAGAATGCTTCAATTCAAAGTTCAAGTCAGTGAAAGGGCTCTTGTTGTGGCAAGCATTTGACAAGATGAGGCAAATGATCATGATAAAGATGGCTCTTCGCAAAAGAATTGCAGAAACACAATATGTTGGTCATCAAATGCTCCCATCACTGATTAAGGCATTGCACTTGAAGGCAAGAGGACTGAAGATGAAATGTATTCGATCTGGTACATATGAGGGAGAGGTTACCTATACTGACACTAAAAATAGGGTATGGAGGTATCCTGTGAACCTAAGTACTAGAGAATGTACTTGTAGGCAATGGCAGATCCGTGGGAAGCCATGCATACATGCCCTACATCTGATGACCGTTATCGGGGGTGCAGATGGTGAAGTTGATCAATATTGCTCTGAGTATTTCTCTGTTGCCAAATTTATGGCTGCTTATGCTGACAATGTGCCTGCACTATTGGGGAAAGATCAATGGAACATAGTAGATCCAGGGTTCAAACTCCACGCTCCTGTCATTACTAGACCACCAGGAAGACCAAGGAACCAGAGGATTAGAGCAGGTGAGGAGGGTCGTCTACCAAAGAAGCGTGCTTGCAAAAATGTGGAGTTCTGGGGCATATTGCTAGGCTTTGTACCAATGCAGTGGATGCATCGTTTGGAGAGGAGGAAAGATGGACAGCAGCCAATGCTGAGGAGAATGCAGCAGCAATGGAGACTGAAGATGCAGTGGAGAATGCAGCAGCAAATGAAGCAGTGGAGAATGCAGCAGCAAATGAAGCATCTTGGTATGTGTTTGCACTTTGTAGAATGCAGCTACCCTTTTGTTTGCATTTGTTCTCTTTTTTGCATATGGCTTATAATTTTATTTACCAGCTCTAGGGAGAAAAGGCCAAGAGATGAAGAAGCAGAAGATTTTGAAACCATGGCCTTTGATGGTTTTGAAGCTATAAGAGAGGAAGAGGAGGGGGTAATTTTTCCAATTGTGCCTTTAAAGATTACTGAACCCATAGATGACCGTCAAATGGTCGTCAAGTGCTCGGCGAGTGGAACTACTCCATCAGCACCTCCACGGGGAAAACCCCAAGTAAAGCCCAAGATCAAAAGGAACAAGAGTCTGAAAGAAAAGAGCATCTCAACTAGGGAAACCAGGAGCAAGACGGTGAAGCCAGCTGCAAACACAAGGAGCAAGTCGAAAATTTGAATTAAGTTGTTGGGAAATGTTTGTGTTGTCAATTTGAGGGCGAGTCGATCGCTTAAAACTTGGTAGATTTGTATTAAGATGTTGGCATCTTAAAACTTGGTAGATTTGAGCTACTGTGAAAACTTATCAGTTGTAATAATGTTGCTTCTACTTTGGTTTCTTATTTGAGTCAGAATTCAAATTTCCATCAAAATTTGAATTTAAATCAATATTTGAATTTGGGCCAAAATTTGGATTCGAGCCAAAGTTGAAGTTGAACATTGGAGGTTCATTGCTCTGTGCGGTGTATTTGATCGAGCATTTGAAGTCCAATATTCGTAGGTGAACAGTCCGAATGAGAAATGTGCTAGAAACGAGCTCGAAAGCTAGGGTAAACAGCCCTATTTGAAATCAAGTTTTTTTGACCTTGCCTAAATGAGGCATATATATTTTTATTAACACTTGTTCCATATATATAGGGTAAAAACGAAGTCTCACTATTTATTGATTAATATTCATATTACTACATTTTTTGGAAAAATATGCTTTTAATTCAAAACCGTCAAATAACACGTTTTAGATATGAAAATGAAAAAGTAAGTTCAGATCCTTCTTATTCACTCCAAAATGAAGCTATGGAGATTTTTCTGATTTTTTTTGAATTATTTTGATTTTTTTCAAACCCTAAACCCTCTCTCCCTATTCTACGGACTCTGAACATGTTCATAGGTGATAGCTCATTTGTGTGAAGCCTTTTTTCATGAAAATGACCTACACCAAGTTTATTTTTTTCTCATAACCTTATCACATATGACGGCTATGTGCGCAAGAATTACATCATTTTGATTTTTTTGAATTTTTTAAAAACATTTGAACTTGATTTCGACAAATCACTTCAAAAAATGATTTTTCAAAAAAACGCCCCTATACCAAGTTTATATTTTTTATGGTAACTAGGTCTCATAAATGGGCGAACTATGTTTGTTTTATATTTTTGCGATTTTTTCTAATTTAGTTATGGCCATTTGAAATCTGGTCAAACCCTAATAACCCCGTTGACTCGCTCATAACCCCGCAGAAATGCTCCAAACCCTAGCGTCGAACGTCCGCCGTCGGATCCTACCAAGCGCCAAACACCACCCGTCAGATGTGGGGCAGGCATGCGTAATCCGCGTGATGCATCCTAATTGGCTACTACACTGTCCTTCTCGGGTTTTTACGATCTGCCCCACTTTACATATGAAATTGTATTTTTCGCACATGACCACCACATGTTAGTGTTAAGAGTTGGTTCAAATATTCAAACTCCAAAATACAATGTGGCAAATCGTCAAGATAGCTTCCCCTTCTCCTCTTCTCCATCTGACAGACAAAGGCATCGAGCAGATCGAGCAATTCCTCTGTTTCTTTCCCCATCTTCTCGTTCTTCTTCCTCTCGAGCAATTCCTCTGTTTCTTCCTCTCGGGCGATATGTCGACCTCCTCCTCAGCCCCCCATTCCATGTGGCCGGTGTATGGTCTAGTGCCGATGACTCGATGCACTGACTGCCCACGGACTGCGCCACTGAAGCGGTTGACTTCGAAGGAGGAGAAGAAAGGGAACTTTGGGCGCGAGTTCATCAAATGCGAGAGCAAGCCGGAGGGGCAGGTTAGATCTGAGTTTTCCTCGCATCCTTTATCTCTAATTTCTCAAAAAATCTGTCAGATTTGGATTTAGGTTACATGATTTCGTTTTCAGATCGTGAAGAAATGCCACCATTTCGAGTGGATGGATGATTACATCCAGAGGCTTCAAGGGTTGGGCTTGCTGGATTCGAGGGGGAATGCAATCCACGAGTTCAATCTGCCCCATGACAGTGCCGCTCTGGCAGCAGCAGCGCGTCCGGAATACCCAATGGTGGTAGATGTCGAACTGAAGACGGAATTGAAGAAGATGAACAAGAACTTCAAGCAGCTGATTGAGTTGAAGAAGCAATCCAATCTGATAGCTTTAGGAATACTTGCTCTAGGAATTTTTTACTTGATGGCCATCTCTCGTTAGAGATGTTTGTCTACTGTTGTTGCCACTGTTTAGCAATCCAAGTCTGTTTATCTCAAATGCAACCCTGTTTAGTGCAACTGTCGATCTCTGAATGTATACAGTTTACTGTTAAGTTTCAACACTTTCAGTTTCGGCAGAAGACAACTACCAGTTCAGTGATAGGATTATTTTGTTAGCTAATAACCTCGAGTGTTGGATCATACCCTAGCTCGTCAGATGACAGTAAGCAGTACTTGAGCAGCACAAGGGATATACATCAAGTTCATCTCTTCTCTCTCGCACTTGCCAAACTTTTGTCCTCGAGTTCGTCAGTTCTGCTAAAAAAAACCTAGTTCGCGGGCCCAAAGAGAATGAAGCTGCAATAGGCCCACAAAGGATAAATGAGGCCCCGAAACAAGCGATGTTTCTTTTTTTGTTTAGGAACGATTGCTTTGTTCTTTTTTGTTTCTGATTTATTTTTTCATTAATTTGATTGCCCAATCTCTTCTATCTCGTTGAGGAATTTTTTTGGCTTTCCTTTATGGGTCCCTTCATTTTTTCGAATCAAAGTATTTGCAAACCGCAGTATTATTATGCCTAGCGAACCAATACTTCATGATTGGAAAAAGAGGTCCAACCCTCTTTTTATATACTTCAAACATAGTGTAGTTTTCTACATATTAAAGTATATAAAACTACACTTTTGACTAAAGCCAAACATCTCAAATTATTTGATACTTCAATATTTCTGAAAACCAAAGTATTCTTGGAATACCTAAAAAATACAGAGGCTCTCAAACCAAAGCCGTGTACAAATGTACAATATGTTCTTATTTTTAGAAGGCATCTATAAACACATCATTTTTAGTTAGTTTGGTTAATTTTTCCCGCCAATTAGTCGTGTCTAAACTTGGGACAAACAAAATACAAACATAACAAAGCATTAATATAACACACATAACTTAACTTAGATAGGGTTGCTAGGGCAACATAAGTTCTTACATATAACACGATAGATAATAATAATTAACCTTACACAGATAGGGTAGCTAGCTCGGGCAACACACACACCAAACTCACACTACATAGTAGATAGGGTAGATAGGGCAACACCGCCATGTCTTCACCGTCGTCCTCACCTTAACCGCCGGCTTCACCGTCTTCTTCGCCGCCGGCTTCAGTACTGCTCCTCCACAAGGCCGTTGTCGCTGAGGTAGTACAGGAGGCTGTGCATGCGGTTGCGAGCGGGGAAGACGCTCTCAAAGTCGGTGAAGATGTTATAGGTGGTGAATGCGATGAACTCGCACCCACACCAATACACCTTGCCGAGCAGGTAGTAGGCATCGAACCTGTTGGTGAAGTGGACGACGAGACCTACCACTGGAGCGTTGGCGTGGGGACGCTGCTCCACGAGGTTGAACATGGGCGGCGAGCCCGCCGAGAGGTGGTGGAAGCCCGCACGGAGGAACCCCCGTGCAAGCTCAGTGCTACCCCTCCAGCGTGAGAACGCCCACACGTGGAGCGATGCCTCGACGACGATGTTGGCGGGGTACCGCCGTTCCGGCACGGTGGGCGGCTCTTGGAACGTCGGCCCGTTGTACTGCATCTTGCTCGCTTCGCTGAGTGGAACGGCTTTGGCTTTTGGGGGAAGAAGAGAAGTGGGAGGCGCAGATGGATCTATAGAAGAAGAGGCAATGAAGGGCAGTTTAAATAGCCGGGGGAGACGAAGTGGGTACACGCGCAAACGGTGTAGATCGTGACTCAGTGCGTGCGTGAACCGATGCGATCATCAATGTGTGAATGTGAATCGATGCGAGCGTGCTTTGCGTGCTCTGCGTTGGTGGCTGCCTGCCTCCCACAACTAAATTGAGCGGCAGCCGTGCGGTGTGAACCGATGCCTCGACATATGGACGCGAGCGTGCGTGCAGCCTGCCCCTTCTGCCACCGACACGTATGCCTGCGACGCGTGAAATGACGCTGCGGAGCGACTGAATCCACCGGCAACTGTGCGGCATGGATCGATGCGTGTGTGTCGGCGTGCATGCGTGCGTTTAGGTCTAGGTCCCTAGATGCATGCGTGGCAGTGTTCGCATGCATAGCAGGCTACATCGATGCCAAAGCCGGGCATGCATAGCAGGCTGCATCCGTCGATAGCAGGCTTTTTTAATTTATTACCAACAAACTTACGGGCACGTCCTATGAACACAAACACGGCCCAACCAGCGAAGCCACAGCCATAGTCAACAGAGTCCAACGTGGCCCCACAAGTCAGTTAACGGCCAAGACGGCAAACGTCTGTTATGAACATTTGTGAGAGTTTCAGCTAAGGGAGTGGGGAAAAGTGAGCAAAAGTTTGAAGCATGGGGAAAACTGAGCACAACTAAGGAATTGGGGGCACAAATGGAATAAGCCCAAATAAAAATTGCGAAGAAGAACAGAAGTAGATTGCTTCCTAGTAGATCTATTCTGAGCATTGCAAATTCTATGCCAAGCATCTTTTAGATTTTCTCCCTCCCTTTGTTTGAAATTAAGAACTTCATAATCGGGAGTACTAACAATGATAGAAGGACTAGCCATGACAACAAATGATCTAACACACGGAGACACGAGAAGCAAGCGAAAAAGAGGCGAACGGAAAAAGAGGGTGAATAAAACGGCAAAGGTGAAGTGGGGGAGAGGAAAATGAGAGGCAAATGGCAAATAATGCAATGCGAGGGATAAGAATTTGTGATGGGTACTTGGTATGTCTTGACTTGACTTGACTTGGCGTAAGCCTCCCCGGCAACGGCGCCAGAAATGGCTAGTTGCTGGGAGATCAAATCTTGACTTGACTTGGCGTAAGCCTCCCCGGCAACGGCGCCAGAAATCCTTCTTGCTACCTCTTGAGCATGCGTTGGTTTTCCCTTGAAGAGGAAAGGGTGATGCAGCAAAGTAGCGTAAGTATTTCCCTCAGTTTTTGAGAACCAAGGTATAAATCCAGTAGGAGGTTACACGCAAGTTGCCTTGTACCTACACAAACAAATAAGAACCTTGCTTTTTAGTTGCTTGCTTGACATCCACTCCAAGTCTCCTGGATTGCGTTTGTTCCAAAAATAACTCTCCCGAAGGTTTCATTCCATTTGGATTCCGTTTGATATTCCTTTTCTGCGAAACACTGAAATAGGCAAAAAAAACAACAATTTGCACTGGGCCTTTAGTTAGTAGGTTAGTCCCAAAAATAATATAAAAGTGTATAATAAAGCCCATTAAACATCCAAAACAGATAATATAATAGAATGGAACAATCAAAAATTATAGATACGTTGGAGACGTATCAATGTGGTGTGAAGAGATAAGTGAGGGGGCCCACGTGGGGACCACAACCCACCAGGGTGCACTTGGGGGTCCTGGCGCGCCCAGATGGGTTGTGCCCACCTGGTGCACCTCCCTCTGATATTATTTGCACCAGAAATTCAGAAATATTCAGGAAAAAATCATATTAAATGTTCAGGTGATAACCCACAAGTATAGGGGATCAATTGTAGCCTCTTTCAATAAGTAAGAGTGTCGAACCCAACGAGGAGCTAAAGGTAGAACAAATATTCCCTCAAGTTCTATCGACCACCGATACAACTCTACGCACGCTTAACGTTCGCTTTACCTAGAACAAGTATGAAACTAGAAGTACTTTGTAGGTGTTTTTGGATAGGTTTGCAAGATAATAAAGAGCGCGTAAATAAAAAGTAGGGGCTGCTTAGATAAAGACACAACTAAATTAGTTTTAGTAGAGAGCTTTTTGTTACGAGAAAGTTATTTGTCCCTAGGAAATCGATAACTAGACCGGTATTGCAATTTTATATGAGGGAGAGGCATAAGCTAACATACTTTCTCTACTTGGATCATATGCACTTATGATTGGAACTCTAGCAAGCGTCTGCAACTACTAAAGATCATTAAGGTAAAACCCAAACATAGCATTAAAGTATCAAGTCCTCTTTATTCCCAAACGCAAACAACCTACTTACTCGGGTATGTGCTTCTGTCACTCATGCCATCCACCATAAGAAAATCATGAACATATTGCAAACCCTACAGCGGGGATCCCTCACGCTTGCGCGACACGGAGAGCACCATAGGAAAACACCAATAATAAAACATGCAACTCAAACCAATCACGATCATCAATTAACCCATAGGACAAAACGGATCTACTCAAACATCATAAGATAGCCATACATCATTGGGAAATAATATATAGCGTTGAGCACCATGTTTAAGTAGATATTATAGCGGGTAAAAGAGGGGTTACACCGCTGCATAGAGGGGGGAAGAGTTGGTGATGATGGCGGTGAAGTTGTTGGTGAAGATTGCGGTGATGATGATGGCCCCCGGTGGCACTCCGGCGCCACCGGAAGCGAGGGGGAGAGAGCCCCCCTCCTTCTTATTCTTCCTTGACCTCCTCCCTAGATGGGAGAAGGGTTTCCCCTCTAGTCCTTGGTCCCCATGGCATGGGAGGGGCGAGAGCCCCTCCGAGATTGGATATGTCTCTCTCTGTTTCTGCGCTCTCAGATCTGGCCTTTCGCCGTTTCTTTTATAACCAGAGATCCGTAACTCCGATTGGGCTGAATTTTGGACACGATCTCTATCCGGAAATTAGCATTCTTGCGGCAAAAGAAGGGCTCCAACCGCCTTACAGGGTGGCCACGAGGATCCAGGGCGCACCTGACCCCCTGGGGCGCGCCCCCTGCCTCGTGGCCCTCTCGGGCATCGTCTCACATTGATGCTTCTTCCCAAAAATCATAAATATTCCAAAAAAATATCCGTCAGTTTTTATCCCGTTTGGACTCTGTTTGATATGGGTTTTCTGCTAAACAAAAAACATGCAACAAACAGGAACTGGCACTGGGCACTGGATCAATATGTTAGTCCCAAAAATAGTATAAAAAGTTGCCAAAAGTATATGAAAGTTGTATAATATTGGCATGGAACAATCAAAAATTATAGATACGACAGAGACATATCAGCATCCCCAAGCTTAATTCCTGCTCGTCCTCGAATAGGTAAATGATAAAAAAGATAATTTTTATGTGGAATGCTACCTAGCATAATCTTGATCATGTAATCTAATCATGGCATGAATATTAAGACACGGGTGATTCAAAGCAATAGTCTATCATTTGACATTAAGACAATAATACTTCAAGCATACTAACCAAGCAATTATGTCTTACCAAAATAACACAGCCAAAGAAAGCTCATTCCTACAAAATCATATAGTCTGGCTATGCTCCATCTTCACCACACAAAGCATTCAAATCATGCACAACCCCGATGACAAGCCGAGCAATTGGTTCATACTTTTTAACGCGCTTCAGCCTTTTCAACCCTCACGCAATACATGAGTGCAAGCCATGGACATAGCACTATGGGTGGAATAGAATATGATGATGGAGGTTTGTGTGAGAATACAAAAAAGGAGAAAGTCTCACATTGACGCGGCTAATCAACGGGCTATGGAGATGCCCATCAATTGATGTCAATGTGAGGAGTAGGGATTGCCATGCAACGGATGCACTAGAGCTATAAGTGTATGAAAGCTCAAACTGAAACTAAGTGGGTGTGCATCCAACTTGCTTGCTCATGAAGACCTAGGGCATTTGAGGAAGCCCATCATCGGAATATACAAGCCAAGTTCTATAATGAAAATACCCACTAGTATATGAAAGTGGTAACTCAAGAGACTCTCTATATGAAGAACATGGTGCTACTCTGAAGCACAAGTGTGGTAAAAGGATAGTAACATTGGCCCTTCTCTCTTTTTCTCTCTTTTTTTCCTTTTTTTTCTTTTTTTGGTGGGCTTCTTTGGCCTCTTTTATTTATTTTTAAAGTCCGAAGTCTCATCCCGACTTGTGGGGGAATCATAGTCTCCATCATCCTTTCCTCACTGGGGCATTTCTCTAATAATGATGATCATCACACTTTTATTTACTTACAACTCAATATTACAACTCGATACTAGAACAAAGATATGACTCTATATGAATGCCTCCGGCGGTGTACCGGGATGTACAATGATCTAGCGTAGCAATGACATCAAAAAATAGACAAGCCATGAAAACATCATGCTAGCTATCTTACGATCATGCAAAGCAATATGACAATAAATGCTCAAGTCATGTATATGATGATTATGGAAGTGGCATGGCAATATATCTCAGAATGGCTATGGAAATGCCATGATAGGTAGGTATGGTGGTTGTATTGAGGAAGATATAATGAGGCTTATGTGTGATAGATCGTATCGTATCACGGGGTTTGGATGTACCGGCGAAGTTTGCACCAACTCTCGAGGTGAGAAAGGGCAATGCACGGTACCGAAGAGGCTAGCAATGATGGAAGGGTGAGAGTGCGTATAATCCATGGACTCACATTAGTCATAAAGAACTCATATACTTATTGCAAAAGTTTATTAGCCCTCGAAGCAAAGTACTACTACGCATGCCCCTAGGGGGATAGAATTGTAGGAAAAGACCATCGCTCATCCCCGACCGCCACTCATAAGGAAAGCAATCAAAGAACACCTCATGCTCCAACTTCGTTACATAACGGTTCACCATACGTGCATGCTACGGGACTTGCAAACCTCAACACAAATATTTCTCAATTTCACAATTACTCAACTAGCACGACTCTAATATCACTACCTTTATATCGCAAAACTATTGCAAGGAATCAAACATATCATATTCAGTGATCTACAAGTTTTATGTAGGATTTTGTGACTAACCATGTGAATGACCAGTTCCTGTCATCTCTCTAAATAGATATAAGTGAAGCAAGAGAGTTTAATTCTTTCTACAAAATATATGCCCACGCTCTAACAAATATAAGTGAAGCAAAAGAGCATTCTACAAATGGAGGTTTTCTATGTGAAGAGAAACAGGCAATCCAAACTTCAAATGATATAAGTGAAGCACACGAAGCATTCTATAAAGCCATACTCAAAAGATTTAAGTGAAGTACAAAGAGCATTCTATAAATCAACCAAGGACTATCTCATACCAGCATGGTGCATAAAAGAAAAGTGAAAACTAAATGCAAAAGACGCTCCAAGATTTGCACATATCGCATGAACGAAACGAATCCGAAAACATACCGATACTTGTTGAAGAAAGATGGGATGCCTTCCGGGGCATCCCCAAGCTTAGACGCTTGAGTCTCCTTGAATATTTACTTGGGGTGCCTTGGGCATCGCCAAGCTTGATCTCTTGGCTCTCCTCCTTATCCTCATATCGAAACATCCTCGGTCTTCGAACACTTCATCCACACAAAACTTCAACAGAAAACTCGGTAAGATCCTTTAGTATAATAAAGCAAATCACTACTCTAAGTACTGTTGCAAACCAATTCATATTTTGTTTTTGCATTGTAGCTACTGTAATATAACTTTTCCATGGCTTAATCCACTGATAGAAATTGATAGTTTCATCAAAACAAGCAAACTATGCATCAAAAACAGAATCTGTCTAAAACAGAACAATCTGTAATAATCTGAACATTCACCATACCTCTGGTACTCCAAAAATTCTACCAAAATTAAGAAAAATAAACAATTTGTATAGAAATACAGTGCAAAAAGTTTTCAGAACCGTTTGACGTTCCAGTAAAAAATGTAAAATCGCGCACTACAGCCAAAGTTTCTGTCCTACACCGCACAAACCAACATGCATTGTAAACATCCTAAAGGCAAACCTTGGCACATTATTTTTATAATACAATGGAATTGTACAAGGGGATAATTATTATTTTTGAAAATTTTCTGTAATCAAGATTCACAAAGTTTCCGTGAGCATGAACAAAGTTCAAGGAGCTCCCCCACTTCAACCATGCTTGTCTCTCTCACTTTCACTTTCCTTTTTGAAAAGTTTTGGGTTCCCCTCTTTATTTTTTTGTTTTTAAACTATATGAAAGCACTCAAAAGAAATAAATGACTCTCCAAAACTTCCGGGTTGTCTCCCTGGCAGCGCTTTCTTTAAAGCCATTAAGCTAGGCATATAGTGCTCAAGTAATTGATCCACCCGGATCCCAAGGTATATCAAAGCCAATTTTAACTAACAATGATTTAGCATTTAGTAGTCAGCACAAAGTAACATATATCATGCAACAACGAAGTCTAACTCTCTTCCTATGCATCGGCATGTCATAAAAGAAAAATTCATGCACACATAGTAAAGGCCAATGCATAGTATAAACAGTTTCTTGTAATTTTATCATATTGGAAACATGGAGAGGCGGAGATATAGTTCCTCTCTCATAATAATTGCAAGTAGGAGCAGCAAGCACATGCATATTATATTCATCAAAATCATCATGTGCAACGGTAAAAGGCAACCCATCAATATAATCCTTAATAAGTGCAAACTTCTCCGCTATAGTGTAGTCGGGAGAATTCAAAAAGATAATAAGACTATCATGCGTGGGTGCAATAGCAACAATTTCATGTTTAACATAAGGAACTATAGCAAGTTCATCTCCATAAGCGTAATTCATATTGTCATCTTGGCCACAAGCATATCAAGCATCATCAAAAAGGGATATTTCAAGAGAATCAACGAGATCATAACAATCATCATAGCATTCATCCTTCGGTAAGCACGAAGGGAAATTAAACAATGTATGAGTTGAAGAGTTACTCTCATTAGAAGGTGGGCACGGGTGATCAATCCGCTCTTCCTCCTTTTGTTCTTCGCTCTCCTCCTCATCTTTTTCATCCATTGAGCTCACAATGTCATCAATTTCTACTTCCATAGGCTCCTGCAAAATATTAGTCTCTTCTTGGACAGCGGAGGAGTCCTCAATATATGGTTTAATATAAGGATTAGAAGCATAATTATCATAGCAATATTTAAGTATGGCCAAATTTTCAGATTTGTAGAGAGTAGCATCACACTCTTCAATAAAAGAAGCAATTTCACAAGTACCCCTAAAAGCAACAAATTCTTCAATTTGTTGAACATGATAGTAATTATAAACACCCTTAGTATATGAAGATACGATTCCATTATCACTAAACTCACATTGGTAAAGAAGGTGTTTCTTGGGGTTTTTAGAACAACAAGTGCAATCATATATTTCACATAAATTCCAAGCATAGCATTGCAAACGATGAATTTGATCCAGTAAAAGTTTCCCTTTTTCAGATATGCGGTGCCGCACATAACAAGCATGCTCACCTAAAGATTTGCCCTCAACTAAGCTAGTTGGGGTTTCAACACGAGCACAAAGGGATCGAAGATGATCCAAGTAAAAAGCTTTAGGAGTGTGATAGATTTTGAGTGGTTCTTCAACCATTGGTGTAGCAGGTACAACTAATTTTTTTGGCATTCTGCGTTTCCTACCCATAAATAAAGATAGAAAACAACTTAGAACAGCAAATAAAAATTACTTAGTGATAAAGCAAACAAGCACACACGAGAATATTCACCCCATGCTATGACTCCCCGGCAACGGCGCCAGAAAAAGGTCTTGATAACCACAAGTATAGGGGATCAATTGTAGCCTCTTTCGATAAGTAAGAGTGTCGAACCCAACGAGGAGCTAAAGGTAGAACAAATATTCCCTCAAGTTCTATCGACCACCGATACAACTCTACGCACGCTTAACGTTCGCTTTACCTAGAACAAGTATGAAACTAGAAGTACTTTGTAGGTGTTTTTGGATAGGTTTGCAAGATAATAAAGAGCGCGTAAATAAAAAGTAGGGGCTGCTTAGATAAAGACACAACTAAATTAGTTTTAGTAGAGAGCTTTTTGTTACGAGAAAGTTATTTGTCCCTAGGAAATCGATAACTAGACAGGTATTGCAATTTTATATGAGGGAGAGGCATAAGCTAACATACTTTCTCTACTTGGATTATATGCACTTATGATTGGAACTCTAGCAAGCGTCCGCAACTACTAAAGATCATTAAGGTAAAACCCAACCATAGCATTAAAGTATCAAGTACTCTTTATTCCCATACGCAAACAACCTACTTACTCGGGTATGTGCTTCTGTCACTCACGCCACCCACCATAAGCAAATCATGAACATACTACAAAGCCTACAGCGGGGATCCCTCATGCTTGCGCGACACGGAGAGCACCATAGGACAACACCAATAATAAAACATGCAACTCAAACCAATCACGATCATCAATTAACCCATAGGACAAAACGGATCTACTCAAACATCATAAGATAGCCATACATCATTGTGAAATAATATATAGCGTTGAGCACCATGTTTAAGTAGACATTACAGCGGGTAAAAGAGGGGTTACACCGCTGCATAGAGGGGGGAAGAGTTGGTGATGATGGCGGTGAAGTTGTTGGTGAAGATTGCGGTGATGATGATGGCCCCCGGTAGCACTCCGGCGCCACCGGAAGCGAGGGGGAGAGAGCCCCCCTCCTTATTATTCTTCCTTGACCTCCTCCCTAGATGGGAGAAGGTTTTCCCCTCTGGTCCTTGGTCTCCATGGCATGGGAGGGGCGAGAGCCCCTCCGAGATTGGATATGTCTCTCTGTTTCTGCGCTCTCAGATCTGGCCTTTCACCGTTTCTTTTATAACCGGAGATCCGTAACTCCGATTAGGCTGAATTTTGGACATGATCTCTATCCGGAAATTAGCTTTCTTGCGGCGAAAGAAGGGCTCCAACCACCTTACGGGGTGGCCACGAGGGTCCAGGGCGCGCCTGACCCCCTGAGGCGCGCCCCCCTGCCTCGTGGCCCCCTCGGGCATTGTCTCGCATTGATTGTTCTTCCCAAAAATCATAAATATTCCAAAAAAAATCTCCGTCAGTTTTTATCCCGTTTGGACTCCGTTTGATATGGGTTTTCTGCGAAACAAAAAACATGCAACAAACAGGAACCGGCACTGGGCACTGGATCAATATGTTAGTCCTAAAAATATTATAAAAATTTGCCAAAAGTATATGAAAGTTGTATAATATTGGCATGGAACAATCAAAAATTATAGATACGACGGAGACGTATCATCAGGGCATTCTGAAAACTTCTTATTTTTGGATCATTCTTTATTGCATGGGAAATTCAAAAAACAGACAAAACATGGCATTTTATTTTATTTAACTAATAAAAACAGAAAACAAAAAGTAGGGAAAGAATGTAGTGCTTACTAAATTCATCAACTTCATACCTCTCAAAAATGATCCATTAATAAGGTTTATCAAGTCTTATTAACAACCACTTTCGATTAGCATGAAACCGAAGAACTTTCGTAAATCACTAAGTTAACTCAATGGGGATATGAATGTCCAGAACAATAAGCATTTCATATTTCTTTTTGACAGTAGGTCGAGGTATTTGAAAACTTCCAATAGTGATTGTCGGAGATTTTTCAATAACATTAATACCATTCACTTGGAATTGTTTCTTTGCAAAGTGCATCGTATGCTCATTACCATTGATATGAAAAGTGACCTTGCTTTTATTGCAATCAATAACAGCCCCTACAGTATTCAAGAAGGGTCTACCAAGGATAATCGACATGTTGTCGTCCTCAGGCATCTCAAGTATAACAAAGTTAGTCAAAATAGTAACATTAGCAACAACAACGGGCACATCCTCACAAATACCGATAGGTATGGCAGTTGATTTGTCAGCCATTTGCAAAGATATTTCAGTAGGTGTGAGTTTATTCAAATCAAGTCTTTTATATAAAGAGAAAGGCATAACACTAACACCAGCTCCTAAATCACTCAAAGCAGTTTTCACATAATTCTTTTTGATGGAGCAAGGTATAGTTGGTATTCCCGGATCTCCAAGTTTTTTAGGTACTCCATCTTTAAAAGTGTAATTAGCAAGCATAGTGGAGATTTCAGCTTCTGGTATTTTTCTCTTATTAGTGATGATTTCTTTCATGTACTTTGCATAAGGAGGCATTTTAAGGATGTCAGTCAAGCGAGTACGCAAAAAGACTGGCCTCAGCATTTCAGCAAAGCATTCAAATTCTCCATCATCTTTCTTTTTAGTTGACTTGGGTGGAAAAGGCATAGGTTTTGAACCCACGGTTCTCTTTCTTTACCGTGTTTTCTAGCAATGAAGTCTCTTTTGTCATACCTTTTATTCTTAGGTTGTGGGTTATCAAGATCAACAGGTGGTTCTATCTCAACATCATTGTCTGGTTCTTTTTCATTATTTGTTTGAGTATCTTCATGAACCTCATCATTATCTTTTTCATCATCACTAGGTGAGTGTTCATTACCAGACTGAGTTTCAGCATCAGAGATAGAAGTTTCATTATCATTATCAGGAGGTTTTTCTATTTCAGGTTCACTAGAAGCATGCAAAGTCCTATCATTTTTCTTCTTCTTTTTCTTTCTAGAAGGACTAGGTGCATCAGTGTTAACTCTTTGTGAATCTTGTTCAATTCTTTTTGGGTGTCCCTCAGGATAAAGTGGTTCCTGAGTCATTTTTCCTCCTCTAGTTGCAACTCTAACAGCAAAGTCATGAATATTATTATTCATTCATCAAGCAACTCTCTTTGAGATTTAGCAACTTGTTCTAATTGAGTTTGAACCATAGAAGCATGCTTTCCATGTAACATCCCAAATTTTCAATTTGGTATGTTATACATAGATCTGTTGGAAATATGCCCTAGAGGCAATAATAAATGGTTATTATTATATTTCTTTGTTCATGGTAATTGTCTATTATTCATGCTATAATTGTATTGTCCGGAAATCGTGATACATGTGTGAATACATAGACCACAACCTGTCCCTAGTAAGCCTCTAGTTGACTAGCTCGTTGATCAACAGATAGTCATGGTTTCCTGACTATGGACATTGGATGTCATTGATAACGGGATCACATCATTAGGAGAATGATGTGATGGACAAGACCCAATCCTAAGCATAGCATAAAAGATCGTGTAGTTTCGTTTGCTAGAGCTTTTCCAATGTCAAGTATCTTTTCCTTAGACCATGAGATCGTGCAACTCCCGGATACCGTAGGAGTGCTTTGGGTGTGCCAAACGTCACAACGTAACTGGGTGACTATAAAGGTGCATTACGGGTATCTCCGAAAGTGTCTGTTGGGTTGGCACGGATCGAGACTGGGATTTGTCACTCCGTGTGACGGAGAGGTATCTCTGGGCCCACTCGGTAATGCATCATCATAATGAGCTCAATATGACTAAGGTGTTAGTCACGGGATCATGCATTGCGGTACGAGTAAAGAGACTTGCCGGTAACGAGATTGAACAAGGTATTGGGATACCGACGATCGAATCTCGGGCAAGTAACATACCGATTGACAAAGGGAATTGCATACGGATTGATTGAATCCTCGACACCGTGGTTCATCCGATGATATCATCGTGGAACATGTGGGAGCCAACATGGGTATCCAGATCCCGCTGTTGGTTATTGACCGGAGAGGCGTCTCGGTCATGTCTGCATGTCTCCCGAACCCGTAGGGTCTACACACTTAAGGTCCGGTGACGCTAGGGTTGTAGAATATATGTATGCGGAAACCCGAAAGTTGTTCGGAGTCCCGGATGAGATCCCGGACGTCACGAGAGGTTCCGGAATGGTCCGGAGGTAAAGATTTATATATGGGAAGTCTATTTTCGTCGCCGGAAAAGTTTCGCGCTTTATCGGTATTGTACCGGGGAGTGCCGAAAGGGGTCCGGGGTCCACCAAGGGGGTCCACCAGCCCTGGGGACCACATGGGCTGTAAGGGGTGCGCCTTGGCCTATATGGGCGAAGGGCACCAGCCCCAAGAGGCCCATGCGCAAGAGATAAGAAAGAAGGGAGAGTCCTAAAGGGGGAAGGCACCTCCGAGGTGCCTTGGGGGGGAGGAACTCCCCCTGGCCGCACCCTTCCTTGAAGGAAGGGAAAGGCTGCGCCCCCCCTCTCCCTTGGCCCTATATATAGTGGGGGAAGGGAGGGCAGCAACATCTAAGCCTTGGGCGCCTCCCTCCTCCCCTGCAACACCTCTCTCTCTCTCGCAGAAGCTCGGCGAAGCCCTGCCGGAGACCCGCTACATCCACCACCACGCCGTCGTGCTGTTGGATCTCCATCAACCTCTACTTCCCCCTTGCTGGATCAAGAAGGAGGAGACGTCGCTGCACCGTACGTGTGTTGAACGCGGAGGTGCCGTCCGTTCGGCACTCGGTCATCGGTGATTTGGATCACGGCGAGTACGACTCCGTCATCCACGTTCATTGGAATGCTTCCGCTCGCGATCTACAAGGGTATGTAGATCCACTCCTTTCCCCTCGTTGCTAGTAGACTCCATAGATGCATCTTGGTGAGCGTAGGAAAATTTTAAATTATGCTACGATTCCCAACAGTGGCATCATGAGCCAGGCCTATGCGTAGTTACTATGCACGAGTAGAACACAAAGAAGTTGTGGGTGTTGATGTTGCCAATTCCTCTTGCCGCTACTAGTCGTTTCTTGTTTCGGCGGCATTGTAGGATGAAGCGGCCCGGACCGACCTTACACGTACGCTTACGTGAGACAGGTTCCACCGATTGACATGCACTAGTTGCATAAGGTGGCTAGCGGGTGTCTGTCTCTCCTACTTTAGTCGGAACGGATTCGATGAAAAGGGTCCTTATGAAGGGTAAATAGAAATTGGCAAATCACGTTGTGGTCATACGTAGGTAAGAAAACGTTCTTGCTAGAAACCTACAAACCACGTAAAAACTTGCAACAACAATTAGAGGACGTCTAACTTGTTTTTGCAGCAAGTGATATATGTGATATGATATGGCCAGAAGATGTGATGAATGATATATGTGATGTATGAGATTGATCATATTCTTGTAATAGGAATCACGACTTGCATGTCGATGAGTATGACAACCGGCAGGAGCCATAGGAGTTGTCTTTATTATTTTGCATGACCTGCGTGTCATTGAATAACGCCATGTAATTTACTTTACTTTGTTGCTAAACGCGTTAGCCATACAAGTAGAAGTAATCGTTGGCGTGACGACTTCATGAAGACACAATGATGGAGATCATGATGATGGAGATCATGGTGTCATGCCGGTGACGAAGATGATCATGGTGCCCCGAAGATGGAGATCAAAGGAGCATGATGATATTGGCCATATCATGTCACTATTTGATTGCATGTGATGTTTATCATGTTTTTGCATCTTATTTGCTTAGAACGACGGTAGTAAGTAAGATGATCCCTTATAATAATTTCAAGAAAGTGTTCACCCTAACTGTGCACCGTTGCGAAGGTTCGTTGTTTCGAAGCACCACGTGATGATCGGGTGTGATAGATTCTAACGTTCGAATACAACGGGTGTTGACGAGCCTAGCATGTACAGACATGGCCTCGGAACACACGCAATACACTTAGGTTGACTTGACGAGCCTAGCATGTACAGACATGGCCTCGGAACACGGAGGACCGAAAGGTCGAGCATGAGTCGTATAGAAGATACGATCAACATGGAGATGTTCACCGATCTTGACTAGTCCGTCTCACGTGATGATCGGACACGGCCTAGTTGAACTCGGATCATGTTTCACTTAGATGACGAGAGGGATGTCTATCTGAGTGGGAGTTCATTAAATAATTTGATTATATGAACTTAATTATCATGAACTTAGTCTAAAATCTTTACACTATGTATTGTAGATCAAATGGCCCACGTTGTCCTCAATTTCAACGCGTTCCTAGAGAAAACCAAGCTGAAAGATGATGGCAGCAACTATACGGACTGGGTCCGGAACCTGAGGATCATCCTCATAGCAGCCAAGAAAGATTATGTCTTAGAAGCACCGCTAGGTGAAGCACCAATCCCTGAGAACCAAGACGTTATGAACGCTTGGCAGCAGCGTGCTGATGATTACTCCCTCGTTCAGTGCGGCATGCTTTACAGCTTAGAACCGGGTCTCCAAAAGCGTTTTGAGAAACATGGAGCATATGAGATGTTCGAGGAGCTGAAACTGGTTTTTCAAGCTCATGCCCGGGTCGAGAGATATGATGTCTCCGACAAGTTCTTCAGCTGTAAAATGGAGGAGAACAGTTCTGTTAGTGAGCACATACTCAGAATGTCTGGGTTGCACAACCGCTTGTCTCAGCTGGGAGTTAATCTCCCGGATGACGCGGTCATTGACAGAATCCTCCAGTCGCTTCCACCAAGCTACAAGAGCTTTGTGATGAACTACAATATGCAGGGGATGGAAAAGACCATTCCCGAGGTATATTCAATGCTGAAATCAGCTGAGGTAGAGATCAGAAAAGAACATCAAGTGTTGATGGTGAATAAAACCACTAAGTTCAAGAAGGGCAAGGGTAAGAAGAACTTCAAGAAGGACGGCAAGGGAGTTGCCGCGCCCGGTAAGCCAGTTACCGGGAAGAAGTCAAAGAATGGACCCAAGCCCGAGACTGAGTGCTTTTATTGCAAGGGAAGTGGTCACTGGAAGCGGAACTGCCCCAAATATTTAGCGGACAAGAAGAAGGCCGGCAACACCCAAGGTATATGTGATATACAAGTAATTGATGTGTACCTTACCAGTACTCGTAGTAGCTCCTGGGTATTTGATACCGGTGCGGTTGCTCATATTTGTAACTCAAAACAGGAACTACGGAATAAACGGAGACTGGCAAAGGACGAGGTGACGATGCGCGTCGGGAATGGTTCCAAGGTCGATGTGATCGCCGTCGGCACGCTACCTCTGCATCTACCCACGGGATTAGTTTTAAACCTCAATAATTGTTATTTAGTGCCAGCTTTGAGCATGAACATTGTATCTGGATCTCGTTTAATTCGAGATGGCTACTCATTTAAATCTGAGAATAATGGTTGTTCTATTTATTTGAGAGATATGTTTTATGGTCATGCCCCGCTGGTCAATGGTTTATTTTTGATGAATCTCGAACGTGATGTTACACATGTTCATAGTGTGAATACCAAAAGATGTAAAGTTGATAACGATAGTCCCACATACTTGTGGCACTGCCGCCTTGGTCACATTGGTGTCAAGCGCATGAAGAAGCTCCATGCAGATGGACTTTTGGAGTCTCTTGATTACGAATCATTTGACACGTGCGAACCATGCCTCATGGGTAAGATGACCAAGACTCCGTTCTCCGGAACAATGGAGCGAGCAACCAACTTATTGGAAATCATACATACCGATGTGTGTGGTCCAATGAGTGTTGAGGCTCGCGGAGGATATCGTTATGTTCTCACTCTCACTGATGATTTAAGTAGATATGGGTATGTCTACCTAATGAAACACAAGTCTGAAACCTTTGAAAAGTTCAAGGAATTTCAGAGTGAGGTTGAGAATCAACGTGACAGGAAAATAAAATTCTTACGATCAGATCGTGGTGGAGAATATTTAAGTCACGAATTTGGTACACACTTAAGGAAATGTGGAATAGTTTCACAACTCACGCCGCCTGGAACACCTCAGAGAAATGGTGTGTCCGAACGTCGTAATCGCACTCTATTGGATATGGTGCGATCTATGATGTCTCTTACCGATTTACCGCTCTCATTTTGGGGTTATGCTTTAGAGACTGCCGCATTCACTTTAAATAGGGCACCGTCTAAATCCGTTGAGACGACACCGTATGAATTATGGTTTGGGAAGAAACCTAAGCTGTCGTTTCTAAAAGTTTGGGGATGCGATGCTTATGTCAAGAACTTCAACCTGAAAAGCTCGAACCCAAATCGGAAAAATGCGTCTTCATAGGATACCCTAAGGAAACTATTGGGTATACCTTCTACCTCAGATCCGAAGGCAAGATCTTCGTTGCCAAGAACGGGTCCTTTCTAGAGAAGGAGTTTCTCTCGAAAGAATTGAGTGGGAGGAAAGTGGAACTTGATGAGGTGATAGTCACCCCTTCCGAGTCGGAAAATAGCGCAGCGCGGGAAAATGTTCCTGTGGTGCCTACACCGACTGGGGAGGAAGTTAATGATGATGATCATGAAGCTTCGGATCAAGTTGCCACTGAACTTCGTAGGTCCACAAGGACACGTTCCGCACCAGAGTGGTACGGCAACCCTGTCCTGGAAATCATGTTGTTAGACAACGGTGAACCTTCGAACTATGAAGAAGCGATGGCGGGCCCGGATTCCGACAAATGGCTAGAAGCCATGAAATCCGAGATAGAATCCATGTATGAAAACAAAGTATGGACTTTGACTGACTTGCCCGATGAGCGGCGAGCCATAGAAAATAAATGGATCTTTAAGAAGAAGACGGACGCAGATGGTAATGTGACCATCTACAAAGCTCGACTTGTCGCTAAGGGTTATCGACAAGTTCAAGGGGTTGACTACGATGAGACTTTCTCACCCGTAGCGAAGCTGAAGTCCGTCCGAATCATGTTAGCAATTGCCGCATAATATGATTATGAGATATGGCAGATGGACGTCAAAACGGCATTCCTTAACGGCTTCCTTAAGGAAGAGTTGTATATGATGCAGCCGGAAGGTTTTGTCGATCCTAAGAATGCTAACAAAGTATGCAAGCTCCAACGCTCAATCTATGGGCTGGTGCAAGCATCTCGGAGTTGGAACATTCGCTTTGATGAGATGATCAAAGCGTTTGGGTTTACACAGACTTATGGAGAAGCCTGTGTTTACAAGAAAGTGAGTGGGAGCTCTGTAGCATTTCTCATATTATATGTGGATGACATACTATTGATGGGAAATGATGTAGAATTCTTGGAAAGTATAAAGGCCTATTTGAATAAGTGTTTTTCAATGAAGGACCTTGGAGAAGCTGCTTATATATTAGGCATCAAAATCTATAGAGATAGATCAAGACGCCTCATTGGTCTTTCACAGAGTACATACCTTGACAAGATATTGAAGAAGTTCAGTATGGATCAGTCCAAGAAGGGGTTCTTGCCTGTATTGCAAGGTGTGCAATTGAGCACGGCTCAATGCCCGACCACGGCAGAAGATATAGAACAGATGAGTGTCATCCCCTATGCCTCGGCCATAGGGTCTATTATGTATGCCATGCTGTGTACCAGACCTGATGTAAACCTTGCCGTAAGTTTGGTAGGAAGGTACCAAAGTAATCCCGGCAAGGAACACTGGACAGCGGTCAAGAATATCCTGAAGTACCTGAAGAGGACTAAGGATATGTTTCTCGTTTATGGAGGTGACGAAGAGCTCGTCGTAAAGGGTTACGTCGACGCTAGCTTCGACACAGATCTGGATGACTCGAAGTCACAGACCGGATACGTGTATATATTGAATAGAGGAGCAGTAAGCTGGTGCAGTTGCAAGCAAAGCGTCATGGCGGGATCTACATGTGAAGCGGAGTACATGGCAGCCTCGGAGGCAGCACAGGAAGCAGTCTGGATGAAGGAGTTCATTACCGACCTAGGGGTGATTCCCAATGCGTCGGGCCCAATGACTCTCTTTTGTGACAACACTGGAGCTATTGCCCTTGCGAAGGAGCCCAGGTTTCACAGGAAGACCAGACATATCAAGCGTCGCTTCAACTCCATTCGTGAAAGTGTTCAAAATGGAGACATAGATATTTGTAAAGTGCACACGGACCTGAATGTAGCAGATCCGTTGACTAAACCTCTCCCTAGGGCAAAACATGATCAACACCAGGACGCAATGGGTGTTCGATTCATCACAATGTAACTAGATTATTGACTCTAGTGCAAGTGGGAGACTGTTGGAAATATGCCCTAGAGGCAATAATAAATGGTTATTATTATATTTCTTTGTTCATGGTAATTGTCTATTATTCATGCTATAATTGTATTGTCCGGAAATCGTGATACATGTGTGAATACATAGACCACAACCTGTCCCTAGTAAGCCTCTAGTTGACTAGCTCGTTGATCAACAGATAGTCATGGTTTCCTGACTATGGACATTGGATGTCATTGATAACGGGATCACATCATTAGGAGAATGATGTGATGGACAAGACCCAATCCTAAGCATAGCATAAAAGATCGTGTAGTTTCGTTTGCTAGAGCTTTTCCAATGTCAAGTATCTTTTCCTTGGACCATGAGATCGTGCAACTCACGGATACCGTAGGAGTGCTTTGGGTGTGCCAAACGTCACAACGTAACTGGGTGACTATAAAGGTGCATTACGGGTATCTCCGAAAGTGTCTGTTGGGTTGGCACGGATCGAGACTGGGATTTGTCACTCCGTGTGACGGAGAGGTATCTCTGGGCCCACTCGGTAATGCATCATCATAATGAGCTCAATATGACTAAGGCGTTAGTCACGGGATCATGCATTGCGGTACGAGTAAAGAGACTTGCCGGTAACGAGATTGAACAAGGTATTGGGATACCGACGATCGAATCTCGGGCAAGTAACATACCGATTGACAAAGGGAATTGCATACGGATTGATTGAATCCTCGACACCGTGGTTCATCCGATGATATCATCGTGGAACATGTGGGAGCCAACATGGGTATCCAGATCCCGCTGTTGGTTATTGACCGGAGAGGCGTCTCGGTCATGTCTGCATGTCTCCCGAACCCGTAGGGTCTACACACTTAAGGTCCGGTGACGCTAGGGTTGTAGAGATATATGTATGCGGAAACCCGAAAGTTGTTCGGAGTCCCGGATGAGATCCCGGACGTCACGAGAGGTTCCGGAATGGTCCGGAGGTAAAGATTTATATATGGGAAGTCTTATTTTGGTCGCCGGAAAAGTTTCGCGCTTTATCGGTATTGTACCGGGAGTGCCGAAAGGGGTCCGGGGGTCCACCAAGGGGGTCCACCAGCCCCGGGGGGCCACATGGGCTGTAAGGGGTGCGCCTTGGCCTATATGGGAGAAGGGCACCAGCCCCAAGAGGCCCATGCGCAAGAGATAAGAAAGAAGGGAGAGTCCTAAAGGGGGAAGGCACCTCCGAGGTGCCTTGGGGGGGAAGGACTCCCCCCTGGCCGCACCCTTCCTTGAAGGAAGGGGCAAGGCTGCGCCCCCCCTCTCCCTTGGCCCTATATATAGTGGGGGGAAGGGAGGGCAGCAACATCTAAGCCTTGGGCGCCTCCCTCCTCCCCTGCAACACCTCTCTCTCTCTCGCAGAAGCTCGGCGAAGCCCTGCCGGAGACCCGCTACATCCACCACCACGCCGTCGTGCTGTTGGATCTCCATCAACCTCTCCTTCCCCCTTGCTGGATCGAGAAGGAGGAGACGTCGCTGCACCGTACGTGTGTTGAACGCGGAGGTGCCGTCCGTTCGGCACTCGGTCATCGGTGATTTGGATCACGGCGAGTACGACTCCGTCATCCACGTTCATTGGAACGCTTCCGCTCGCGATCTACAAGGGTATGTAGATCCACTCCTTTCCCCTCGTTGCTAGTAGACTCCATAGATGCATCTTGGTGAGCGTAGGAAAATTTTAAATTATGCTACGATTCCCAACAAGATCATCATTGCATATCATGTTTTGTTGCATTTTGACAAATCCTCGATAAATCCTAAGCAACTCAAGGACCCTCGGAGAGAGTTGGGGATTTTCTCGAATTTTCATATTTGATTTTCATCAAATAATAAGACGAGGATTTTATTTTAATTATTTTCTCTTCGGAAGAATATTTCAATTTTTAAATAAACGAGTGGAGAAAATATGACTTCTCCAAAACATTTGAAATACTGGAGGAAAAATGTTAAAATCATTATTTGGATTTTATTTGCAATTTTTTTTGCATTGAAAATATTGCATGTTTTCAAAATATTTATTTTTATTTGTAAAAATGTTCACCCTATTCTAGATTTTCTAAATAGACGGGGAAAAGTTATTTTATATTTTTCTGATTTTTATTTATTTTTCTATGCAATATTTTCCGCGGAACTTATTTAAAAAAAAACGCCCGCGCGCCGACTGGGCCAAAGGCCCAACCCCGCGCCCGTCTCCTTCCTGGAGACCGAACGCGCCACGGGACGCCGCCCGAGTACGGCCGCCGTACGCCACCCGCCGGCCGACCCCTCCCCCAAGCCACCTCGCCCGCCCCCTCCTTAAATAGCCCCCCCTCTCCTTTTCCCTCTCACCGCCGCCGCCGGAGTAGCCCCGCCGCCGCCCGCATCTCGCCTCGCCGCCGCCGCCCTAGCCTCGCCGCCGCACCCCCCCCCCCCCGAGCCCCGTACCCCGTCGCCGAGCCCGGAGCCCGCCGGAGCCTCGCCGGAGCTCGCCCCCGAGGTACTTCCGCCGCCCGTTTCCGTCGTTGCCGGTTTTCGTTTAATAAAAAAACCCTTCGTTTAAAAAAACCCTAGATCGGTTTTTTTTCGGTTTTATTATTTTGCGAGCGTTCACCGAACTGTTCATTTTAACGAACGCGTTCGTCGGTTTTTCTCTGTTAACGAACGTCCGTTCTTTAACCGTTCGTCCGTTTTTCTTTTTCGTCGGATTTTCCGTTATTTTCTCAGATTCGATTTTTGATCGAATCTTCGATTCTGTTTAACTTCTCGCTCGTTTCTCGGAATCAGGCGATTCAAGCGCCTAGAGTTTCGTCTCGAAATTCTCTTTCCGTTTAACCTACTCAAACAAGTTTTTGCAATAGTAAAATTTGACCTAGATCCAGATTAGCAAACGAAGTTTCTTTCTTTCGCCGTTTGACTTTCGTTGCTTCTTTCGAGTTGATTCTTTTTGCAAACCGGAGTTCTTAAGTTGAACCTTCTGGTTGGATCTTTCATTCGAGTTTTACCTGTGCATTAGATGAGTACTGATTGTATGCTTGTTTGTTTGCGATAGAGTACCCGGAGTGTGCCGCTTGTTAGTTCGACTCGTTAGGTTTTGCGGATCATCAGCAAGGCAAGTAACACTTTGATCATATACCTTCCATACCCAGTTTTTATTGCATTAGATCTCTTCCTCAAACACTTGCATGATTAGGATCTAATTAAATTGTGGGTATTGGGAAGTAGTTGAGGTAGTACCTATTACCTGTTTCTTTATCAAACCCTTGGGAGTTACTTCTACGTTGCTTTTATTATTGCCATGCTATGCTCGTAGACGTGGTTTGGGTTTGAGAGATATTCATGACAGATGTGAGATGTTTAATAATGGTTCAACTTAAGGTGGCAACTAAAACTCACATCTGGGTGGATTGAGGCACCTGGAGAACCCAGTGTTGTCTGTATGTATAAGGTCCGCCACCCAGGCTCAAAGGGATCATAAGATTATTCATGCTAGAAACTTCCGTGTGCAGCCGCAAGCTATTATGGGCTCTAGCATAGCTGAGTAGGTTACAGGATCTCTTGAAGAGGTGGACTAGCAGATGTAGGGGAAAGTAGGTGTACCGGTCCATCCAGAGTAAAGAGTGACTGTTTCTGAAAGACTGTGTCTCGGTCATCCGTTTCTCAAACATCATGTAGTGCGAGAATCAAGCGGAGGCGATCGAGTCTTGTGGGGAAAAGTGCACAAACCTCTGCAGAGTGTACAAACTAATCATGGTTAGCCGTGTCCCCGGTTATGGACAACTTGAGTATCTAGTACCTGGATTATCATTTGAATCTCATCACCGTGATACTTATAATTAATTTTGTTGGGTTAATGATGATACTTAATTGGGATTGAGTTGGAGGTACCTTCTCAATGTTTCAACCACCATGATAGTTAAATAAAATTTATTCCTTTGCAGTAGGATAAAATTGGCTTTTCGCAAAACTGTAACCATAGAGCTTTCCACCAGCCATATATGCATATAGTATAGCATTATTATTGTTCATTATTCTCTATGTGTTACATTTGCCAGCATATTCTATGTGCTGACCCGTTTTCGGGCTGCAACGTTTTATGTTGCAGACTTTTCAGACGATGAGTAAAGTGCCTTAGGTCGTGGTCTTATACTCAGTGATGCCGCTGGAGTTGATGGACTCACTTATCTTCCAAGTCTTCCGCTGTTATCGTTTTTAGATGGCCTTAAGCCATGTTTATCATACTTAATCTCTTCGGAGATATTCGATGTAATAAGTGTGTGTTTGCTACTCTATTATAAATCCTCCATTTGTACTGTGCGTGTCAGCATTACTAATCCAGGGATGACACTGGTGCACAGCAGCACAGGCCATTTGAGGTCTGGTTGCTACAAAGTTGGTATCAGAGCACACGCTGACTGTAGGACACGACCACTAAGCTTAAAGCCCTAGAAAGTTCCTCTCTTCTCATTTCTGACCCCTCTCCACTTCCTACTCTTTTAGGAATGGCGAACGCAAGGAGCAAGTGCATGCAACCAGATGAAGACACGTCGTTTGGTCGACACTTGAAGGAAGTCACCAAGTACTTGAACATAGGAATACCAAGCATCACCGGAACCTACAACGCCACATTACCTGAAGAGGAGAGCTGGAAGATTCAAGTTATCATTCCAGGAAGGATGTTTAGTGCCATGAGATTGGTTTTTGAAGCACCAACTTGGAGTTTAGGGAAGAGCATGGCCGCACACATCGCCATGGGACGCATTGGAGAAGTCTATCACCAGGAGCTTAAGGATACAATTTACCAAATTTGTGGACGTCGAGACGCGCAATGGGAGATGATTAGAACCAAGAAGGATGGATCAATTGCAGCTTTCATCCAGGAGCAGAACCAACATATTCGTCGCCAGGAGAACCAGATGTGCACGGACAAGGAAGAATTGAAGAAGGCATTAACCAAGATCAAGGAGCTCCAAGAAGAACTCAAGACTACACGCGAAGATTATTTGGAGGAAATCAACGCACTAGTAGGGAAGATTGACGACCTGGAGAATAAGATTGGAGCATTCGTGGGAAATCCAGTGCCAAAAGCAGAAGTCGACGAATGCACTTGTCCGGATAACTACATCATCATCGACGACACCGACTCGGAGCCAAGTGAAGACGAATGGATTGATGAAGCTGGAGCAGACATCATGGAGTCTTCAACGGATCAGAATTTCTAGTAGACCACCATATCAGTAGTAGTTTTCCCCCATTTAATAGTATAGTTCAAGCACTTTGTAACGCTAGCTAGATCGATTGTTTTGCCTTGTTTGAATTGATTGAGTGATATTGATTGAATTTGTCTCATGAGCATATGGGTAGTGTTTTCTCTCTAGACCTCATTCTATTCTTAACTCTCATCTTTTCTAAACCTATCAGATGCCTCCGAGACGCGACACCGGATTTGTTTTCCCGCCAGATATCACCCAGTTGATTCAGCAACAGAATGCCCTGATGCAAGTGTTAGTTCAGAACCAAGGCAACAACAACAACAACAACCCACCGCCACCACCACCTGTTGATCACTTAGCCCGTTTCTTAAGGCTAAACCCGCCGGTGTTTTCCAGTAGCACCGAGCCGATTGTGGCAGATGATTGGCTCCGCAAAGTTGGAAGGGAGTTGACCACTGCAGGATGCACAGATGCAGAAAGAGTGCGTTTTGCCGCACATCAGCTTGATGGACCCGCGACATCATGGTGGGAGAATTATACAGCCACGCACCCTATTGACACTGTCACATGGGACCAGTTTCAGCAAGCTTTCCGTACAACCCATGTTTCAGCAGGAGCTATGGCTATGAAGAAGCGTGAGTTTCGTAACCTACGCCAAGGAGGACGCACCGTAGGCCAGTATGTGGACGAATTCAGTAAGTTAGCACGTTATGCACCAGATGACGTTGCTACAGATGCTGCCAAGCAAGAGAAATTCTTGGAAGGACTGAATGATGAACTGAGTATGCAGTTGATGGTAGCAACCTTCAACAACTACCAGGAGCTGGTAGATAGAGCTCTCATGATTGAAGGGAAGCAACAGCAGATTGAAAACCTCAAGAGGAAGTATGGACAAGGGAAGTACAATTCTGGAGCCCAGCAGAAGCCACGATTTACCCCAAAGCCGGGAGGACAGTTTCAGCATACCCATGGAGGAGGTAGTTCGCACAACCATAATGGCTCCAAGAATGGTAATGGGAATGGAGGAAGCAATGGACAGAACCGTACCAACCCATCTACCCCAACCAAGAGGGATCTAAGTCACATTACTTGTTTCAAGTGCCAGAAGACGGGACATTATGCAACTGACTGCCCCGAAGCCCAAAATGGAAATGGCAATGGAAGCTCTGGGAAGAAGCCGAACCCGTTCAACAAAGGACATGTGAACCACGTGAGCGTGGAGGAGGTTGAAGCTCAGCCTGATGCAGTAATAGGTAAGTTTTTGGTTAAGTCATTTACTGCAACCGTTCTTTTCGATACTGGTGCATCACATTCATACATATCAAGGGGATTCGTAAATAAGTTTAAGATGTCCACCCAAGTTCTCAAAACCCCTATGTTAGTAACCTTGCCAGGAGCAGAGTATATGGCAACCCAAGGATGTTTTCAGATACCGTTGGCCATTGGAAGGCATGTTTTCCCCTCAGACCTCATTGTTTGGAATCGCAAGGTTTGGATGTGATTTTGGGAATGGATTGGCTATCGTTGTATGGAGGAAACATCGATTGTGCCAGCAAGACGATTTTGCTTACCACCCCGGAAGGAAAAAGGATCAAGTATGTATCCAGGCATATGCCGAAGAGGACTCAAGTGAATTCCTTATCAGGAGTTGTACAGGAGGAAGTACAAGTGGTGAAGGATTATCCGGATGTATTTCCAGAAGAGTTTCCAGGCATGCCACCAGACAGAGACATTGAGTTCTTGATTGAACTTTTGCCAGGCACAGGGCCAATATCTAAGAGACCGTACAGGATGCCCGCAAAGGATTTGGAGGAAATTAAGAAGCAGATCAAGGAGTTACTGGATAAAGGCTATATTCACCCAAGTTCGTCACCTTGGGGATCACCAGCACTTCTAGTGGAGAAGAAAGATGGATCGCTGACGATGGTTGTTGATTACCGAGGATTGAATGAAGTGACCATCAAAAACAAGTACCCACTGCCGATGATCAATGATTTGTTTGATCGCCTACAAGGAGCTAAAGTATTTTCCAAGATCGATCTACGATCAGGATATCATCAGTTAAAGATTCGAGAGCAGGATATACCTAAGACGGCATTTACCACCAGATATGGATTGTATGAGTATACCGTTATGTCGTTTGGACTGACTAACGCACCTGCCTATTTCATGAACCTGATGAACAAAGTGTTTATGGAGTTTTTGGATAAGTTCGTCGTAGTGTTCATTGATGATATTTTAATTTTTTCCAAGGATGAAGAAGAGCATGAGGAGCATTTGCAATTGGTACTTGAGAAGCTCAGAGAACATTAGTTATATGCCAAGTTCAGCAAATGTGAGTTTTGGTTGAAGGAAGTTGGATTCCTTGGACATGTTATTTCTGGAGAAGGAATAGCAGTAGACCCTGCCAAGGTTGACACAGTGACAAGTTGGGAATCACCCACGACAGTTGGAGAAATCCGGAGTTTTCTTGGACTTGCAGGATACTACCGGAGATTCATCGAGAATTTCTCAAAGATTGCTAAGCCCATGACCGAGCTATTGAAGAAGGACACCAAATTCAATTGGACTGAGGAATGTGAAGCTAGTTTCCAAGAGTTGAAGAAACGATTGGTTACATCACCAGTGTTGATTCTGCCGGATCAACGCAAGGATTATGAAGTCTATTGCGACGCTTCTCGTCGAGGACTTGGAGCAGTGCTTATGCAGGAAGGAAGAGTTGTGTCATATGCTTCACGACAACTTAAACCCCATGAGAAGAATTATGCTACGCACAATTTGGAGTTAGCAGGCGTGGTGCATGCATTGAAGACATGGAGACATTTTCTCATCGGAAACCATTGTGAGGTGTACACGGATCACAAGAGTTTGAAGTACGTTTTCACGCAGAAGGAGTTAAATCTCAGGCAGAGGAGATGGTTGGAGCTCATTAAAGATTATGATATGAGATTGCATTATCACCCTGGAAAGGCTAACGTAGTAGCAGACGCGTTGAGCCGCAAGAGTCATGTCAACACCCTCATGACAGAAGAGTTACCTCAGGAGTTAGTCGAGGACCTTCGTGAGCTATGTTTGGAGATAGTCCCAAGAGGCTATTTGGCAACATTGGAGATTCAGTCTACCTTGATGGAAAGAATCAGAGAAGATCAGAAGACAGACAAGGAGATTGAAGAGATAAAGAAGAAGATGAGCAAAGGAAAGGCCAAGGGATTTCATGAGGATGAGCACGATACCTTATGGTTTGAGGACCGCGTATATGTGCCAAATGATCCGGAGATCAGGAAGTTGATTTTGCAAGAAGCGCATGATTCACCGTACTCGATTCACCCAGGGAATACCAAGATGTATTTGGATTTGAAGAATACTTTCTGGTGGACCGGAATGAAGAAGGATATTGCGGAGTATGTAGCAGTTTGTGATGTGTGTCAGAGAGTGAAGGCAGAGCATCAGAAACCAGCAGGATTGCTACAACCATTGCCGATACCCGAATGGAAGTGGGATAAAATAGGCATGGATTTTATCACGGGATTACCCAGGACTCGTTCAGGCTATGACTCGATATGGGTTGTAGTCGACCGATTGACGAAAGTGGCTCATTTCATTCTAGTGAAGACCACTTACACCAGTGCTAAGTTGGCTAAGATATACATGACCAGGATCGTATGTTTGCATGGAGTTCCGAGGACCATTGTATCAGACAGAGGAACCCAATTTACCTCTAAGTTTTGGAAGCAGTTACATGAAACATTGGGAACCAGGCTGGAATTTAGTACAGCATTTCACCCACAGACAGATGGACAGACCGAAAGAGTCAACCAGTTTTTGGAGGACATGTTGAGAGCATGTGCACTAGATTATGGATCTAGTTGGGACGACAATTTACCATATGCAGAGTTTTCGTATAACAACAGTTATCAAACCAGTTTGAAGATGGCCCCTTTCGAAGCTTTGTACGGAAGAAGGTGTAGAACACCGTTGTTATGGGACGAAGTTGGAGACCGTCAGTTGTTTGGACCAGATCTGATTAAGGAGTCTGAACAGAAAGTGAGGTTGATTCGCGATGGGCTCAAGGTAGCCCAGTCCAGGCAGAAGAGTTATGCTGATTCTAAACGAAAGGACATTGTTCACGAAGTCGGAGACAGAGTGTATCTTCGAGTATCACCACTTCGTGGAGTGAAGCGCTTTGGAGTTAAGGGAAAGTTAGCGCCCCGTTTTATCGAACCATACAGAGTTTTGGAACGTATGGGAGAAGTTGCTTACAAGCTGGAATTGCCTGAAGGATTGTCTGGAGTACATGATGTATTTCACGTTTTGCAGTTGAAGAAGTGCCACGCAGAGATGGCTGAGATACCACTGAGAGATACTGTGCCGCTGGAAGCGATTCAGCTGGAAAGTGATTTGACTTATGAGGAGAAATCAGTTAAGATTCTCGAGTATGCCAGCCGAGTTACCCGCAGCAAGGTTATCAAGTTTTGCAAAGTTCAGTGGAGTCACCATACTGAGGATGAAGCCACCTGGGAGCGAGAGGAAGATCTACGGAAAGACCACTCCCACCTGTTTTCTAGCCAACCCGAATCTCGAGGGCGAGATTCATCTTAAGGGGGGTAGGTTTGTAACATCCCAAATTTTCAATTTGGTATGTTATACATAGATCATCATTGCATATCATGTTTTGTTGCATTTTGACAAATCCTCGATAAATCCTAAGCAACTCAAGGACCCTCGGAGAGAGTTGGGGATTTTCTCGAATTTTAATATTTGATTTTCATCAAATAATAAGACGAGGATTTTATTTTAATTATTTTCTCTCCGGAAGAATATTTCAATTTTTAAATAAACGAGTGGAGAAAATATGACTTCTCCAAAACATTTGAAATACTGGAGGAAAAATGTTAAAATCATTATTTGGATTTTATTTGCAATTTTTATTGCATTGAAAATATTGCATGTTTTCAAAATATTTATTTTTATTTATAAAAATGTTCACCCTATTCTAGATTTTCTAACTAGACGGGGAAAATTTATTTTATATTTTTCTGATGTTTATTTATTTTTCTACGCAATATTTTCCGCGGAACTTATTTAAAAAAAACGCCCGCACGCCGACTGGGCCAAAGGCCCAACCCCGCGCCCGTCTCCTTCCTGGAGACCGAACGCGCCACGGGACGCCGCCCGAGTCCGGCCGCCGTACGCCACCCGCCGGCCGACCCCTCCCCCAAGCCACCTCGCCCCCCCCCCTCCTTAAATAGCCCCCCCCTCTCCTTTTCCCTCTCACCGCCGCCGCCGGAGTAGCCCCGCCGCCGCCCGCATCTCGCCTCGCCGCCGCCGCCCTAGCCTCGCCGCCGGAGCCGCCGCCCCTCGCCGCCGCACCCCCCCCCGAGCCCCGTACCCCGTCGCCGAGCCCGGAGCCCGCCGGAGCCTCGCCGGAGCTCGCCCCCGAGGTACTGCCGCCGCCCGTTTCCGTCGTTGCCGGTTTTCGTTTAATAAAAAAAACCTTCGTTTAAAAAAAACCCTAGATCGGTTTTTTTCGGTTTTATTATTTTGCGAGCGTTCACCGAACCGTTCGTTTTAATGAACGCGTTCGTCGGTTTTTCTCTGTTAACGAACGTCCGTTCTTTAACCGTTCGTCCGTTTTTCTTTTTCGTTGGATTTTCCGTTATTTTCTCAGATTCGATTTCTGATCGAATCTTCGATTCTGTTTAACTTCTCGCTCGTTTATCGGAATCAGGCGATTCAAGCACCTAGAGTTTCGTCTCGAAATTCTCTTTCCGTTTAACCTACTCAAACAAGTTTTTGCAACAGTAAAATTTGACCTAGATCCAGATTAGCAAACGAAGTTTCTTTCTTTCGCCGTTTGACTTTCGTTGCTTCTTTCGAGTTGATTCTTTTTGCAAACCGGAGTTCTTAAGTTGAACTTTCTGGTTGGATCTTTCATTCGAGTTTTACCTGTGCATTAGATGAGTACTGATTGTATGCTTGTTTGTTTGTGATAGAGTACCCGGAGTGTGCCGCTTGTTAGTTCGACTCGTTAGGTTTTGCGGATCATCAGCAAGGCAAGTAACACTTTGATCATATACCTTCCATACCCAGTTTTTATTGCATTAGATCTCTTCCTCAAACACTTGCATGATTAGGATTTAATCAAATTGTGGGTATTGGGAAGTAGTTGAGGTAGAACCTATTACCTGTTCTTTTATCAAACCCTTGGGAGTTACCTCTACGTTGCTTTTATTATTGCCATGCTATGCTCGTAGACGTGGTTTTGGGTTTGAGAGATATTCACGACAGATGTGAGATGTTTAATAATGGTTCAACTTAAGGTGGCAACTAAAACTCACATCTGGGTGGATTGAGGCACCTGGAGAACCCAGTGTTGTCTGTATGTATAAGGACCGCCACCCAGGCTCAAAGGGATCATAAGATTGTTCATGCTAGAAACTTCCGTGTGCAGCCGCAAGCTATTATGGGCTCTAGCATAGCTGAGTAGGTTACAGGATCTCTTGAAGAGGTGGACTAGCAGATGTAGGGGAAAGTAGGTGTACCGGTCCATCCAGAGTAAAGAGTGACTGTTTCTGAAAGACTGTGTCTCGGTCATCCGTTTCTCAAACATCATGTAGTGCGAGAATCAAGCGGAGGCGATCGAGTCTTGTGGGGAAAAGTGCACAAACCTCTGCAGAGTGTACAAACTAATCATGGTTAGCCGTGTCCCCGGTTATGGACAACTTGAGTATCTAGTACCTGGATTATCATTTGAATCTCATCACCGTGATACTTATAATTAATTTTGTTGGGTTAATGATGATACTTAATTGGGATTGAGTTGGAGGTACCTTCTCAATGTTTCAACCACCATGATAGTTAAATAAAATTTATTCCTTTGCAGTAGGATAAAATTGGCTTTTCGCAAAACTGTAACCATAGAGCTTTCCACCAGCCATATATGCATATAGTATAGCATTATTAATGTTCATTATTCCCTATGTGTTACATTTGCCAGCATATTCTATGTGCTGACCCGTTTTCGGGCTGCAACGTTTCATGTTGCAGACTTTTCAGACGACGAGTAAAGTGCCTTAGGTCGTGGTCTTATACTCAGTGATGCCGCTGGAGTTGATGGACTCACTTATCTTCCAAGTCTTCCGCTGTTATCGTTTTTAGATGGCCTTAAGCCATGTTTATCATACTTAATCTCTTCGGAGATATTCGATGTAATAAGTGTGTGTTTGCTACTCTATTATAAATCCTCCATTTGTACTGTGCGTGTCAGCATTACTGATCCAGGGATGACACTGGTGCACAGCAGCACAGGCCATTTGAGGTCTGGTCGCTACATTCCAACACCTCTAACATCATTTGAGATTCTAAATAACAAGTCACTCAAGCGAGCAATCATATCAGAATTATATTTCAATTGTTTCATAACATTTGAATTGAAGTGATCTTGTTTTCTAATGTAGTTTTCAAACTCATAAAGGCATTAGCTAGGATGCTCATTGTGAAGATTATCATTATCATTGAACTTCATTAAATAATTTACCCCTACCACCTTAGGCAGTGGTGGTGTATTAAGCCCATGTATTTCTTCAATAGGAGGCAAATTTTTAACATCCTCCGCTTTGATACCCTTTTCCTTCATAGATTTCTTTGCCTCTTGCATATCTTCAGGACTGAGATACAATATACCCCTCTTCTTCGGAGTGGGTTTAACCGGTGGTTCAGGAAGAGTCCAATCATCATAATTTTTTAGTATATTATTCAATAATTCTTCAGCTTGTCCAATAGTTCGTTCCCTGAAAACACAACCACTTAAGAGGATGATCAGGCAAAGCATTAAGTAATTGGTAAAACCTCCCCCAAGCTTGTGGGAGACTCTCTTCTTTAATTTGCACAAAGTTAAATATTTCCTGTAAAGCAGCTTGTTTCTTATGAGCAAGGAAATATTTTTCAGAGAAGTAATAAATCATATCCTGGGGACTACACACACAACCAGGAGCAAGAGTAGTGTACAAGCTTTAGCATCACCCTTTAATGAGAACGGAAATAATTTGAGAATAGAGTGATAGCGAGTTTTCTCATCATGAGTAAAAAGGGTGGCTATGTCATTCAACTTAGTAAGATGTGCCACAACAGTTTCAACTACATAACCATGGAAAGGATCAGATTCAACCAAAGTAACTAACTCTGGGTCGACAGAGAATTCATAATCCTTATCATCAATAAATATAAGTGAAGTAGCAAACTTAGGATCATATTTCATTCTAGCATTCAGAGATTTTTCTTTATACTTGCAATATAATTTCTCTAGATCATCTCTATCCTTACAAGCAAGAATATCTCTAGTTGTCTCTTCATTCATAACATAACCTTCCGGTACCTTAGGGAATTCATATCTAGGAAGGCTAGTTCTAGTAGGTGTTTCAGGAGTTTCAATTTCAAGCTCATCATCAGATTCAACAACATCATGTTGTATTACTCTAGCAATTTGTTCATCAAGAAAGTCACCAAGTGGCACATCATCATTATCAATCAAGGTACTAGCATCATCATAAGCATTATCCATAGCAGAAGTAGCATCATCAATAACTTGCGACATATCAGAATTAATAGCATGTGGTGGTGTTGCAAGTTTACTTATAACAGAAGGTGAATCTAAAGCAGAACTGGATGGCAGTTCCTTACCTCCCCTCCTCTTTGAGGGAAAAATCTTAGTCTTAGCATCCTTCAGATTCTTCATAGTGATAGTATGATAATAATCTCAAGTGACTCAACAAATGTAGCTATGCACCCCGGCAATGGCGCCAGAAAAATGTCTTGATAACCCACAAGTATAGGGGATCGCAACAGTTTCCGAGGGTAGAGTATTCAACCCAAATTTATAGATTCGAATCAAGGGGAGCCAAAGAATATTTGAAGGTATTAGCAGTTGAGTTGTCAATTCAACCACACCTGGAGATTAATTATCTGCAGCAAAGTGATCAGTAGCAAAGTAGTATGATAGTTTTGATAATAGTAGTAGCAGTAACAGTAACGGTAATAATGATAGCAGTAAATTTGTAGCAAGTGTAACAGTGATGATAGCAATAGTAACTTAGCAAGAACAATATAAGATAAATTTGTAGGCATTGGATCGGTGACTTGTTGGATGATATTCATCATGAGACACATATAACCTAGGGCGATACGGCACTAGCTCCAGTTCGTCAATATAATGTAGGCATGTATTCCGTAGATAGTCATACGTGCTTATGGAAAGAACTTGCATGACTTCTTTTGTCCTACCCTCCCGTGGTAGTGGGGTCCTATTGGAAACTAAGGGATATTAAGGCCTCCTTTTAATAGAGAACCGGAACAAAGCATTAACACATAGTGAATACATGAACTCCTCAAACTATGGTCATCACCGGGAGTGGTCCCGACTATTGTCACTCCGGGATTGCCAGATCATAACACGTAGTAGGTGACTATAACTTGCAAGATCGGATCTAGAACATGGATATAATTGTGATAACATAAACGGTTCAGATCTGAGTTCATGGGACCCGGGCCCAAAGTGACAAGCATTAAGCAAGGCAAAGTCATAGCAACATCAATCTTAGAACATAGTGGATACTAGGGATCAATCCCTAACAAAACTAACTTGATTACATGATGAATTAATCTCATCCAAATCCTCACTGACCAGCAAGCCTAAGAAGGAATTACTCACTCCCGGTGGGGAGCATCATGGAATTGGCGATGGAGAAGGGTTGGTGATGACGAAGAACGAAGATCCCCCTCTCCGGAGCCTCAAACAGACTCCAGATCTGGCCTCCCGATGAAGAACAGGAGGTGACGACGGCTCCGTCTCGTGGATCACGATAATTCTTTCTCCCTAATTTTTTCTGGAAAAATAGGATTTATAGCGTCGGTTTCAGGGTCCGCGGGGCCACCAGGTGGGGACAACCCACCTGGGCGCGCCAGGAGGGCGGCGCGCCCTGGTAGGTTGTGCCCACCCAGGTGCCCCCTCCGGTGGGTCTTAGCTCCAGAAATTCTTAATTATTGTATAAAAAATCCTCGCAAAGTTTCGTTCCATTTCGAGAACTTTTTATTTCTGAACAAAAACAATACCCGAGGTGGGCACAACCCACCAGGACGCGCCTGGGCCTCCTGGCGCGCCCTGGTGGTTTGTGCTCTCCTCGAAGCACCCCCCCCCAGGCGCAGCTTTGGCCCATTAGGTGTCTTTTGGTCCATAAAGAAACTCTGTGAAGTTTTGTTGCATTTGGACTCCGTTTGGTATTGATTTCATGCGATGTAAAAAACATGCAAAAAACAACAACTGGCACTTGGCACTATGTCAATAGGTTAGTACCAAAAAATGATATAAAATTACTATAAAAAGATTATAAAATATCCTAGATTGATAATATAACAGCATGGAAGAATAAAAAATTATAGATGCATTGGAGACGTATCAGCATCACCAAGCTTAACTCCTACTCGTCCTCGAGTAGGTAAGTGATAAAAACAAAAAAATTGATGTGGAATGCTGCCTAACATGTCATATCATATTCTTCTCTTTATAGCATGGACATTTGGACTTTTATATTGTTCAAAGCAATAGTCTAGTTTTGACATGACAACTTAAATACTCAAGCTTATCAACAAGCAACCATGTCTTTCAAAATATCAATGCTAAAACAAGTTATCCCTAGCCTATCATGCTCAAACATTGATCCATTCATGAAACACACTCGAATATTAGCTACACCCAATACTTAAGTACGATCATATTGCCTCCTAGTTGGTGCTTTTTTATAAGAGAGGATGGAGACTCAAATTCAAAATAAAAATTGCATAAAGTAAAAGATAAGCCCTTCGCAGAGGGAAGTAGGGATTTGTAGAGGTGCCAGAGCTGAAAGCGAAAAAATTAGAGATAAAAAGATTTTCGGAGGTGTATCCATCCCACCAACGAAAACGACTTAGAGTTCCCAACACTTTCCATGCTAGATATGCCATAGGCGGTTCCCAAACAGAAAATAAAGTTTATTCCTTTTTCCACCATACTTTCACTTTCCATGGCTAACTGTATCCACGGGTGCCCTCCATACCAACACTTTCCAAGGAATTTATTATTTGACAACATAAAGTAAATTCATTTTTGCATTTCAGGACTAGGCATCCCTAAGACCTTTGCCTTACTCTCGTGCAATGACAAGTGAATAAACACTCATCGTGAGAATAACACATCCAGCATGGAAAATATTAGCCACCCGTTACCGTTCCGCGAGCGAAACAAACACGCAAAAGAGAAGTTTATTTTGAAAATTAGAGATGGCACATGCAAATTTGCTTAGAACGGCAAAAGAATACCGCATATAGGTAGATATAGTGGACTCATATGGAAAAATTGGTTTAAAGGATTTTGGATGCACAAGTAGAGATCATACTTGGTGCAAAGTGAAGGCTAGCCAAATATTGGGAAGCGACCAACCAAGAAAAGAATAATCTCATAAGCAAGCATTAAGCATAACTAACACCGAATAATGCACCACAAGTAGGATATAATTTTCATTGCATGATTATTGACTTTTGTGCATGCATAGGGAATCACAAACCTTAACACCAATATTCTTACTAGAGCACAATTACTCATCAACATAACTCACATATCACATCATCATATCTCAAAACTATTACTAAGAAACAAGTTTATTTTGTCCAATGATCTTCATGGCATTTTTTCTTTATTTCTTTATCCTTCTTGGATATATATCACTTTGGGACTAATTTTCATGTGTTGCTTTTCATAAGCTCAAAAAATATAAGTGAAGATCATGAGCATAACAAATTTTCTTTCTCTCAAAATAATCTAAGTGAAGCAAGAGAGAATTTCTTCAAAATTTTACTAACTATCAAATAAATCTAAGTGAAGCAAGAGAGCATTTCTTCAAAAATACTAAGCACACCGTGCTCAAAAAGATATAAGTGAAGCACTAGAGCAAGTCCTAGCTCATAAAAGATTTAAGTGAAGCACAGAGAGCAACTCTAACAAGTCATGATATAATTTTGGCTCTCTCAAATAGGTGCGTCCAGCAAGTATTGATGACTTAAAACACAAAATAAAACAAGCAAAGACACATATCATACAAGACGCTCCAAGCGAAACAAATATCATGTGACGAATAAAAATATAGCCTCGAGTAAACTACCGATGGTCGCTAGAAGAAAGAGGGGATGCCACTCGAGGGCATCCCCAAGCTTAGTTGGTTGCTCGTTCTTGGATAATAGCTTGGGATGTCGGGGCATCCCCAAGCTTAGGCTCTTCTATCCTTATTTCATCCATCGTAAGATAACCCGAAACTTGAAAACTTCAATCACACAAAACTCAAAAAAACCTTCGTGAGATCCGTTAGTGTAAGAAAAATAAATCACTACTATAAGTGTTGTGTCAAACCAATTCTTATTTTATTTTTGTATTATATCTACTGTATTCCAACTTTTCTATGGCAAAAACTCATCTAATAAAACCATAGAGCCATCAAAATAAGCACACAACACAAAGAAAACAGAATCTGTCAAAACAGAACAGTCTGTAGTAATCAGATTTGTTTGAATACTTATGGAACTCCAAAACTTCTGAAAAACTAGGACAACCTGGATAATTTGTATATTGATCTTCTGCAAAACGAATTGACATTTTATCACGTTCTGGTGAATTTTAACAATTATTTTTGTGAGCACAAAGTTTCTGTGTTTTTCAGCAAGATCAAACAACTCTCACCCAAGAATATCCTATTGGTTCTACATGGCACAGACACTAACTAAAACACAAAGAAACATAATCATAACAGTAGCATAATTGTGTAAACACTCAAGAATAGAATAAAAAGCAAAAATAAAATTTATTCATTGGGTTGCCTCCCAACAAGCGCTATAGTTTTACGCCCTTAGCTAGGCATAAAGCAAGGATCTAAGTTTTGTCATCCTTGTCCCTTGGAAATAAAAGGGAAAATTTTCTATCAATGGAATTTAATTTTCAATTTTGTGAAAGCACATGGCCATTGATAGCAGAAGAAAGATTAAGCACGTTGCGAAAATTCATATCTAAACTAGCCTTCATCTCTTTAATTATTTCATTTTGATAAAAGCTCATAAGAGTAGTTGATTCAACATTTTCTCCTTTGGGGTGCCCAAATATGGCTTTCATCTTCTCATAAGTATCAACGGCATCCCCTTCAAGAAAACCGTTTCCAAATATAGAATCTAAAACTTGCTTGAAGGAAGAAGGCAAACCATCATAAAAACTTTTCAAGTATATCTCTATCTGATATTGGGGCACATAGCTAGCTCGAATTCTCAACAACCTATCCCAAGCATCTTTCAAAGATTCAACAAGTAGATAACGAAAAATTCCGGGATCATCTTCATCACAATGGTTAAGATTTTCCTTAACAACCCCGGTAGATCCTCCTATAGCATAATTTTTTACGAGCTTAGAGAGGACAGAGGGGCTATCCAATGCATTAAGACTAGGGAGAAAACCCTTAGCTCTTTTGAGATCGGACATGGCGAGAAAACAGCGAACGAAAAAGAGGAGCGAATAAAACGGCAAATTTTTGTGAAGTGGGGGAGAGGAAAATGGCAAATAATGTAAATTACGAGGAGATGAGATTTGTGATTAGGAACCTGGTTATGTTGAAGATCCTCCCCGGCAACGGCGCCAGAAATTCCTTTTGATTGCTCTCTGACTATAGCGCCAGAAAAGCTCATGTCTGCTAGGACTATGTCGGTATTTCCCGAAAGAGGAAGGGATGATGCAGCACAGCGACGGTAGGTATTTCCCTTAGTGAAGAAACCAAGGTTATCGAACCAGTAGGAGAACCAAGCAAGACAACGTAAACAGCACCTGCACACAAATAACAACACCTCGCAACCCGACGTGTTAAAGGGGTTGTCAATCCCTTTCGGGTAACGATGCCAGAAATTTGTAGTAGATTGAAATAATAGATCGCAAATAAAATAAAGTGCAGCAAAGTATTTTTGTATTTTTCGTTTAATAGATCTGAATAAAAATGCAAAGGAAAAGTAGATTGCAAGCAAATATATGAGGAAGAAGACCCGGGGGTCGTAGGTTTCACTAGTGGCTTCTCTCGAGAAAGATAGCAAATGGTGGGTAAACAAATTACTGTTGGGCAATTGATAGAACCTCAAATAATTATAACGATATCCAGGCAATGATCATGACATAGGCATCACGTCCAAGATTAGTAGACCTACTACTATTACTCCACACATCGACCGCTATACAGCATGCATCTAGTGTATTAAGTTCATGGAAAAATGGCGTAATGCAATAAGAACGATGACATGATGTAGACAAGATCCGTTTATCTATTGCGTAGATATAGATCCCATCTTTTTATCCTTATTAGCAACGATACATACGTGTTGTTTCCCTTTCTGTCACTGGGATCAAGCACCGTATGATCGAACCCACTACCGGGAACCTCTTCCCATTGCAAGATAAATAGATCAAGTTGGCCAAACAAAACCCAAATATCGGAGAAGAAATACGAGGCTATAAGAGATCATGCATATAAGAGATCAAAGAAACTCAAATAACTTTCATGGATATAAAAAGATATGACTGATCATAAACTCAAAGTTCATCAGATCCCAACAAACACACAGCAAAAAGAGTTACATCATATGGATCTCCAAGAGACCATTGTATTGAGAATTCAGCGAGAGAGAGAGAGAGAGAGACAGAGCCATCTAGCTACTAACTACGGACCCGTAGGTCTACAAAGAACTACTCACACATCATCGGAGAGGCACCAATGAAGGTGGTGAACCCCATCCGAGACGGTGTCTAGATTGGATCTGGTGGTTCTGGACTCTGCAGGGGCTGGATGAATATTTCATCGACTCTTCTAGGGTTCTGGTATTTTTGGGGTATTTATAGAGCAAAGAGGCGGTCCAGGGGGCACCCGAGGTGGGCACAACCCACCAGGGCGCACGTGGGCCTCTTGGCGTGCCCTGTGGGTTGTCCCCTCCTCGGGACTCCCCCCAGGTGCAACCAGGTCCCAACATCTTCCATCTGGCCCATAAAAAATCATCATGGAGTTTCGTTGCATTTGGACTCCGTTTGGTATTGATTTTGTGCGATGTAAAAAACATGAAAAAAACAGCAACTGGCACTTAGCACTATGTCAATAGGTTAGTACCAAAAAATGATATAAAATGACTATAAAATGATTATAAAACATCCAAGATTGATAATAAAACAACATGGAACAATCAAAAATTATAGATACGTTGGAGAGTATCAAGGGGCAAATAAAACGGCAAATTTTTGTGAAGTGGGGGAGAGGAAAACGAGAGGCAAATGGCAAATAATGTAAATTGCGAGGAGATGAGATTTGTGATTAGGAACCTGGTATATGTTGAAGATCTTCCCCGGCAATGGCACCAGAAATTCCTTTTGATGCGGCTTGAAGCTACGTTGGTATTTCCCCAAAGAGGAAGGGATGATGCAGCACAGCGGCGGTAGGTATTTCCCTCAGTTACGAGACCAAGGTTATCGAACCAGTAGGAGAACCAAGCAACACAACGTAAACAGCACCTGCACACAAATAACAACTACTCGCAACTCGACGTGTAAAAGGGGTTGTCAATCCCTTCCGGGTAGCGGCGCCTCAAGATAGGCAAACGGGCGTGAATAAAATTGTAGTAGATTGATAGATCGAACGCCAAATAAAGTAAATAAGAATAAATTGCAGCAAGGTATTTTTGTATTTTTGGTTTAGTAGATCTGAAAATAAAAGCAAAGAAAAAGTAGATCGCAAAGGCAAATAATATGAGAAAGAGACCCGGGGGCCGTAGGTTTCACTAGTGGCTTCACTCGAGAAAAATAGCAAACAGTGGGTAAACAAGTTACTGTTGGGAAATTGATAGAACTTCAAATAATCTTGACGATATCCAGGAAATGATCATTATATAGGCATCACGTCCAAGATTAGTAGACCGACTCCTGCCTGCATCTACTACTATTACTCCACACATCAACCGCTATCCAGCATGCATCTAGTGTATTAAGTTCATGGAGAAACGGAGTAATGCAATAAGAACGATGACATGATGCAGACAAGATCTATCTATGTAGAGATAGACCCCATCGTTTTATCCTTAGTAGCAACGATACATACGTGTCGGTTCCCCTTCTGTCACTGGGATCAAGCACCGTAAGATCGAACCCACTACAAAGCACCTCTTCCCATTGCAAGATAAATAGATCAAGTTGGCCAAACAATACCAAAATATTGGAGAAGAAATATGAGGCTATAAGCAATCACGCATAAAAGAGATCAAAGAAACTCAAATACTTTCATGGATATAAAAAGATAGATCTGATCATAAACTCAAAGTTCATCCGATCCCAACAAACACACCGCAAAAAGAGTTACATCGTATGGATCTCCAAGAGACCATTGTATTGAGAATTCAGCGAGAGAGAGGAAGCCATCTAGCTACTAACTACGGACCCGAAGGTCTACAAAGAACTACTCACGCATCATCGGAGAGGCACCAATGGAGGTGGTGAACCCCATCTGTGATGGTGTCTAGATTGGATCTGGTGGTTCTGGACTCTACGGTGGCTGGAATTGATTTTCGTCGACTCCCCTAGGGTTTCTGGAATATTGGGGTATTTATAGAGCAAAGAGGCGGTCCGGGGGCACCCGAGGTGGGCATAACCCACCAGGGCGCGCCTGGGCCTCCTGGCGCGGCCTGGTGGGTTGTGCTTTCCTCAGAGCACCTCCCCAGGCGCAACCTTGGCCCATTAGGTGTCTTCTGGTCCATAAAAAATCTCCGTGAAGTTTTGTTGCATTTGGACTCCGTTTGGTATTGATTTCCTCCGATGTAAACAACATGCAGAAAACAGCAACTGGCACTTGGCACTATGTCAGTAGGTTAGTACCAAAAATTATATAAAATGACTATAAAATGATTATAAAACATCCAAGATTGATAATATAACAGCATGGAACAATCAAAAATTATAGATACATTGGAGATGTATCAGCTAGCGAGATCCCATCTTGTTATATCATATCATGATTGTTTGAAAAGGTGTTGTCACCCGAGATTTATTATTATTACTCGCTAGTTGATTATGCCATTGATATGAGTAAACGTGAGACCTAAATGTTATTGTGAATATGGTTAGTTCATAATCTTTGCTGAAAACCTGAATGCTGGCTATACATATTTGCAACAACAAGATCAAACAGAGTTAGTAAAAGTTTTTCTTTATCACTTTCAGTTTGTCAACTGAATTGCTTGAGGACAAGCAATGGGTTAAGCTTGGGGGAGTTGATACGTCTCCATCATATCTACTTTTCCAAACTCTTTTGCCCTTGTTTTGGACTCTAACTTGCATGATTTGAATGAAACTAACCCGGACTAACGTTGTTTTCAGCAGAATTGCCATGGTGTTATTTTTGTGCTGAAATAAAAGTTCTCTGAATGACCTGAAACTTCACGGAGATGATTTTTGGAATTAATAAAAAATATTGGTGAAAGAATCAACCAATGGGGGCCCACCCAAGCCACAAGGGTGGTGGCGCCCACCCCCTGGGGCGCGCCCTCTATCCTTGTGGGCCCCTTGGACCTCCACCGACCTCAACTCCAACTCCATATATTCACATTCGGGGAGAAAAAATCAGAGAGAAGGACTCATCATGTTTTACGATACGGAGCCGCTGCCAAGCCATGTTCTTCCTCGGGAGGGCAGATCTGGAGTCCGTTCGGGGCTCCGGAGAGGGGAATCCGTCGCCATCGTCATCATCAACCATCCTCCATCACCAATTTCATGATGCTCACCGCCGTGCGTGAGTAATCCCATCATAGGCTTGCTGGACCGTGATGGGTTGGATGAGATTTACCATGTAATCGAGTTAGTTTTGTTAGGGTTTCATCTGTGGCACCCCGGCTCAGAGAAAACCGGAATGCCCCGTATTCCAGCCCAGAGATCGAGGTGAAGTCTTCTGGAATACGGCACTGCTTAATATAGGACAAACCATCTCTCTATTACAACTCGAATAAGAATACAAGGGTTCCGATATTACAATGGATAACATCGGCACGACAACACTACGCCAACTACGGTTGCTCTATACAAGCAGCATAACAACTCGAAGCAGTGGAACAACTACTAGCAGCGGAACAACGAACGACGATGATGGACTCCAATCCGCAGGGACTCTGGCTGGAACGTTTATCCTAGCTCGCGAACACAGGAACAACACCAAACAAGCAAGCAATCCAGACACGACCTGCAAACTGACATGACACGCCAGGTCAGTACATTGAATGTACTTGCAAGCTCACAATAACCAGAAGCATTCAAGACAAACAACAGCATGGCAATTACCGGTTAAGCAGGAATTATCATGAGATCATCAGGATAACATTGCATGAACAACATGAACACAATATTGCTAGAACAATATGATCATGGCATGAACATATAAATCTGATGATACTAGCATGCAACATGATGACACTACATGCACCATTTATTCTGCTCGGGTTACCTCGTAACCATCACATGCATCACTTACCAACCTTGGACATTACACGATCATCTCAGGATCAAATCAAGCTTGGTATAAACAATACCGTAGTAATCATCAAATGACCACAAGGAGCTTGATCTTTACCCATGATTCTCGCACAACATCACGGATATCCAACAACTCGGTATCTCGATACCACGGTGATCATTCCGGCGATCACAACCATGACCAAGACTTGGTCTCAAACGGTGATCTTTCCGGCGATCACAACCAACTTATCTCATCATCGAACCGGGATTGTTATTAAGCGCATCATTATTATTACTACTGTTGACTCATAGTGTGACCAACTACGAACTGGGCCCTTATTCGCGGGTGCGGCTATCGATAGGTTTAATATACACTCTGTAGAGGTTAGTACATTGTACCCACACTACGGAACCCATGGCCTCGCACTCCCATTCGGGTGGACCAACGGCGTTTCGACAAAACCGATCTACTACCATGACACTCTCCCGGCCATTCCGACTTACTCCCAACTGGGCTAGTCCTGGGTGGCCCCGTGTCTACCAAAGACACAATAACCACCGTCGTGGCCAAAACATAAACGTCCCTCACGGGGACCGGATGCATAACAACGACGGGCACACAAGGTTATGTCTGCTTACCGGGCCAGGGTACCGCACGCCCATAACCTTCCCTCATTGGAGGCACCAGCGAGAGGCACGACAATAGACCCAGTTAGGACCTTCCCATAAAGGTAAGTGTGGTTGCACTGTTCAGTTCGATATGGTGGCACCATGACTCAGCCAACAGTTGTTCAAGTTCAATTTAAACCGGTTAACTTGAATGCAAATATGCTGAGCCATGATAAAATACATGATGCAATTACAATGCATGAGCATGATATCAACATAATCATGAGAGAACCACATAACTATCCACCACATCAACAATGAATCATATCCAACTAAGCATGGCATACTGACTAGCATGAACATCATAAGTACATACTTCTCCGAAACATAGCATGACCACTAGCATCAACAATAAATATCATGCAAGAACATATCAACACTGCCATCATGCAAGCATTTAACCAACTGGATGCAATGGAACATGCATAACAACGGTACTCAGGACAGATGGCAGTCATGCACCGAAGACCATTACCAACATCAACATGTACTACTAGCAAGCATAAGAATATGAAAGGAATACTAGCAACTAGCAGGGCATGACAACCAGGCGCATAACAACATAGCAAGAAAGTAAGCACTATCCAAGAATCATTACCGAAACAATGATAACCATATTTTAAACAAGCAAACATTTAATAAATATTTAAGTTGAAAACCATGGCTACTACATGACTATCATGCAAGTGGGTATTGTGGCTTGCCTGGGGTGGAAGAAATCACTGGGAGAAGGTGCGAGAAGCTCGTAGAACGAATTACCAGAAAAACGTTCTCTCTCGGAGGGGGCTGATTAGGGGCAAGGGCAAAAAGGTCATTTTCAGAATGTTGAAACATAATGAAAATGATTCCAACAGAACAGGCTCGACGAGACGAAGAAGTGGGCTTTGGAATCACCTCATTTGGAGTTGTGGTTAAAAAGTTATAGTTGTTTTTCTACCAGGGACCTATATGTAATGAATCATCACAAACAAGCCCTCAGCCAGAAAAACAGAAAGCGCCTTCTCAGGAAATACGTTTTCCAGAGCAGAAAGCGTATTTTGGCTCGAAGAAGAAACAGAATGCGCTTTCGATAAGCGAAGATGTAATCCAGTGGACTGCGCCTCCACTTATCCAGCGTGGCAAAGGCGGGGCCGGGGCCGTCTCGCTGACGCACGGGTCCCACGCACCTCTTCTCTCTCCTCCCGCCTCCATCTTCTTCCTCCTCGACGAGGCGCATGGCAGAGGCGAGGCCGGCCGCCCCGACAACGACCACCGGCGGCTCCGGCCACCTCTCGCGGCGTTCTGCCCACCGGCATGCTCAGGGAGGAGCGGCGCGTCCATCCAGAGGGTTGGACAACACCGGGGAGGAGCAAGATGGAGGGGAGGGGTGGCGCCATGAGGAGGGCAGAGAGCTTCGGGCGGCGGTGGTTCTTGGCGTTGCGGCCGTCTCCAGCGAAGGGAGAGGGGGTGGGGCGAACTACGGGGAGGAGAGGAGTGCTCTTGTGGTGTTGGAACGGGGAGAGGATGCGCGGCTCGCTGGAATTTAGGCGGAGCACCGCGGCGGCCATGGTGGCGATGGTGGACACAAAGAGCTCCTCGAGCTTGAATGAGAAGCTGGGGAGGGGTAGTGGAGTGCGGGGAGGCTGCTGGTGTGCTTGAAAGGCTCGGGGGAGGCCTATATATAGGCGTGGGGCGAGGTGTCGAGCTGTCGTCGCCGCGGACGTGTGGCCGGGGCCGCGGACGCATGTGCGCGCGCATGAGCTCGGAGGCAGGCGACGAGGGAGGCACATGATAGAGCTCACGGGGAGGAGGAGGCCAAAGGAGGCGCAGGGAGGATCACGACGGCGACGAACCGAGCCAAACCGCCACTGTGCGCCCGTGGGCACGCGGCGGCTTGCGTTGGTGAGGAAGCTGCAGGACGGGGAGCGGGGTCCAGGTGATCGGCGACGACGAGAGGAAGACAATGGACATGCTCACACACGCTAAGACAACGAGGGGGAAGCGGACGAAGCAGAAACGGCGCCCTGGACGCGGCCACTGCGCACAGAGCGCGTGCACAGGCACGACATCGTCGTAGTCACCACGTGAACCAGGGCAATCAATGCTCTACAGCACCCAAAACGTTGTCTAGCTGATAGTCCTTCCAAGATAGGTTTCAACTGCGGTGGTAGATCGATGAAACACGCTCTGGTTAAATGGTAAGAACCCTCTGAAGTTTACTGCAGTAAACTTGATCATATACTGTTGATTTACAGGGACTTGGTTGGGTCCAAAAGGTTTGTCTGGGGTGTTTGGGTTAGGAAGTATTACCATACTGGGGAGTTTGGCAGGAAATGGACCAAGATTTAATGCACTTGCTTTGCAACTACATAATCTGGTCCAGAAACTTGATCAGGAAGGTGCACTCACATGGAGTGTCAAATTGAGCTCATATTGAGCAAGGCGGAGTCATTTGGTCCTATGAAGATGCTCAAAAAGTCTCATACCAATTGGCCAAGCCAAACTGGTACTTGCTTCACAAACATCTCCTCTGGACAGAAACTTGCAAATATTCTAGAGGAATAATGGCTTTATGAACCATGCCCAAAATGGGTGGAGGTAGGTTATGTGGATAATAGAAGGCCTAGAAAATTTGGCAGCCATACTGGAGCAAGATAAAATATACTTGCTTCACAAACTGAAATTTTGGACACAATCAAAGAATTGAAGATGAGCTCACATGGAGGCATGACATGAGCTCTAGTTTGGTGGAGGGCTATGATATGATGATATGAGGGATCATGCAAAATGGCAACTCATTTGGATATGCCTAGCTTGCACCTCCTTCACAAAGCTTCTTTCTGGATAGAAACTTTGGAAAATCATAATTAAATAGTTACTAGTCAAATGAGGTTGCATTTTGGAATGTGGCAATGATATGGACAGGAAAAGGTGTCCAAGGAGTTGGAGGTCAATTGGGAAAAGGAAAATAGCACTTGCTTCACAATGTGCCATTTAGGGCAGAATAGGAAATGAATTATTTGAGCATGATGATAAACATGACAAATGAAATATTTTGCCATATTTGAGAAAGATACGACCCAAACAATTTATGGGAATTATTTGGGAATTTTCGGAGTGATGGAAATAAAGGTTGCTTCACAACCTAGGGCAATTTGAGTTATTCCTTTAATAGAAAAGGAATATTCCCAATGAAAAGAATATTGGGATTTGGGCTAGGATGAAAATGACAGGGTATAGGGAAGGATTTGGGAATGACAAGCCACTCTAGAAACAAAGAAGAGGGCATCTTCTTCAGTTTCCAGACCACAAAGCCACGGAAAAAGAAAACTCAAGCAAAAAACCTCAGAAAAACAAAAGAAAAAGAATAGGCCAAAAATCAGGCTATGACAAACCTTACCCCCTTAAAGAAATCTCGTCCTCGAGATTTGTTTCTCAGGGAACAAGTATGAATATACTGACTTCAGGAAACCGTTTCCAACTTGGGTATCCTTTTTCTTATTTTTGTTCCCACTAAATTTTTATCTAACTGGCCCTGGGGTGGTTTGCTTTAATATATCCATATTCTGACAGATCTTACCTTGCTTGTTCATGCTTATACAGGCTCCAATTTCTTTTTAGATCTGCTGACTTAGTTGACCATGATTGATTCTCACGACTAAAATATATGTCGGTCTCACAAATCCAAGAGTGATTTCTGCTGGGTGTGTCATCCGGCACTGACAATCTTTCATGAAGTGGTGATCAGATTTTTCTAGTGGACACCCAAGCTCTAACTCCTTGCATTGGGTTTCTCCACTAAATGCAATTCCTTCGGGTTCCGAACAGTGAGTGGAGGCATAACCGTTTTCCTGACAGATTCTGACTTATCGCGAGAATTTCTGAATTATCTTAACTGGTTCCACTGTCTTGAGTATCGGATCTGTACCAAATATTTGATTGTCGACTGTCGTGGCTAGCATAAGAGTTTGACATGTATGATAATATCTGCAGACTTGACTGACGGTGGTTCTGCACCACACGGGTCTTGCAACAATTTTCATACCTGCATCACTGGTCTTGCTCCTTCATTATTGTTTTCTTGGTCTGGATCCTTGGCTGAAAGAGCTGGGTCATATTGCTTCTTCGTATCACCATAGGTACTGTCGGTGCAATTTTTCGGCAATCGTAGCTTATCCTCATTTTTCTGACAGGGTACCCCATTAAATGGCAGGTTCAACACCCCTCAAGTTTTGACCGCGGGGAAATGATTGTCGGTTCAATATCCGGCGTATCTCGTAGTAGGGGTCCTAAGCTAGGCGTCTGGGAGCGATGGTAACATGGACACAGGGTTTTACCCAGCTTCGGGCTCTCTTGATGAGATAATACCCTACATGCTACTTTGGATTGTATTCATATGGGTGTAGTACAAAGTATATGTATCTACCACGAGATTGTAGTAATGAATATGAGATTGTCTATTGACTAGCCTGGCCTCGGTTTATATATGCACCATAGGCCTAGGGTTTAAAGGAGTCCTTGTCTTGGGCGCCAAGTCTTGTAGAATCCTCCTTGTATGTGGCAAGGGCTGTCCGAACTGGCCCAATAGTGAACCGCCATGGGGGTCCTCGGCCCGATCCAGTTGGTCAGGAGACGACGTGGTGAGTACCCCCTAGTCCAGGACACCATCAGTAGCCCCCTGAACCGGTCTTCAAGTTGGGGACGCTCCTCGGTTCTTCCGAACTGTTCTTCATCTTTGGTCGTCGGTCTTGAAAACTAGTTCAACAAATATTCTCATCTTCGATCTTGAGGATCGCCGAAATGCATCCGAAGAGTTTACACGTCAGGTATCCAAGGAGTCCCTTTAAGTTTCCGGCCTTTATCAATGCCCTGTTATTTTTACACCACACCACGGGTTTGAAGTTGTTCCCGGGCGGCAGTGTCCTCTTGCATCCGAGCTCCAACGCCGGACTACATTCGAGGTATCTTTTGCAGCCGAGCACCAACACCGGACCACTCCCGAGCTCCAACGCCGGAATGTGTCCGAGCTCCAACGTCTGACTGTATCCGAAGAGTATTGTTATAGTCGAGCTCCAGTGCCAAACTGCATCCGTGCTCCAGCGCCGGACTGTATCCGAGCTCCAACGTCAGACTGTATCCGAAGAGTATGGTTATAGTCGAGCTCCAACGCCAAACTGCATCCGAGCTCCAGCGCCGGACTGTATCCAAGCTCCAACGCCGTACTATGTCCAAGCTCCAATGCTGAACTATGTCCGAGGTGTCATAGATCACCTTGGTTCAAAAAAGTGTTAGCCGAGCTTAATGCCGGAAATGCCCTCTAAGGAGCCAGCCACTTGCATCCGAGCTATATGCCGAACTGCTTCCGAGGTGGCTCAGCACCTCGGTCATGGGCTGATTGTTTGCGGATTTTATTTTCGATGCGTATAAATTTATTTGCTGATGAGATGTATTGCCAGTAGCCCTCAAGGTGTCTATCGGCCTAAAATCTGAGATGCACCTGAAGGAAAACATAAAATTGCTGATCCTGGTAGCCCCTGAGACCCAGGTCGTGAAATCGGCCTGAGGATCAACTCCTAGCTCGGCAGCATACATAGGAATAGAAACGCAGTGTAATATATTAGAGATAATAGTGATCGGCGGACGGGGCCCTCAGAGAGGGCCGTGAGAAGTTGCTGTGATATATCAGCTTGATGCCGGACAAGTCCCATATGGTACTTATTGTCGTCCGAAGACGCGCTTGTCCATAGTTCGGTTATGCCGAACACTGAGCACTTTGAATTTTCTGCATTGAATAGGCAATGCAGTAGCCCCCGAGACGCTGGTCGGGTGGCAACACCAGATTAGGGGATCGATGTGCCCCTTTAATATTTGTAAATAATGAGTGCAAAGCCCAGTAGTGTCACGTCCCTAGCCTTGCTATGCACTTGGACTTGCTTGGTTGCTGCATCATGTCTAAATTTCATTTAAAGTTGAATTGGGGATTGTTAAACCCTAGCACCAAATGAATTCAACTAGGTTCAAAATAAAAATATTTTCAATGAACCCAAAATGCCCTTAAAAAATGTTCATTATTTATGGAAAAAGGTTAAAACCTTTACCAGAGGTGCTGCACATTTTTCCATGACATATTTGGGCTCTGAATTAAATCATATAGTATTTGCATTTGGGCATTTAAATGCTATTAAATATTTTAAATGCTCAAATAATCATAAACTAAAATGTTTACTGTTGGATATATTCTAAACAGTAGCCATGATTAGTTTCATGATTTTTGGAAATGCCCTGGCATTTTTAATAAAGCCCAGAACAAAATAATAAAATAGAAAACAGAAACTAAATTAGAGAAAAGAGAGGAAGAGAGTTACCTGGGCCACTTACCTGGCCAGCCCAGCCCACTGGCCTGGTGCCAGTCATCGCCTACCTCTGGCAGTAGGCAGAGGAGGGAGACAGCGCACGCGCGCGCGAGGCGCCACGCCGTCACCTGCTTGCCGCCGAGCCGCTGGACGCGTGGATGAGCTCCTCCTCGTCACCACGCACCCCCTGGAACCCCCCCCCCTCGCTCACTGCCTCGTCCCCATCCCCTCCTATGGTTCTCTCCCCTGCATCGCCCGAACGCCGCTCGCCGTCGCCGTAGCTACTGCCCTCGCCGGGCCCCGTTGCCGTGTCCCACTGGTCCGCCGTCGATCACCGCTTCACCAAGCCGAAGGACGCACCCGCGGGACACCTGAAACGACGCCACCGTCTTCGTTTCCACCGCCGGCCGCCGGAGCTCCCCCTTGATGCTCTGCTCGCTCCGGTGCCTCCCCGAGCTCGCCGAGGCCACCGCTGCACCCGCTGTGAGCTTCTGTGTCGTTTCCCCCTCTCCCCTGGCTTGTTTTCTTCCTCTAACATCGATGCCCGTCGGAGCCGAGAGCTCTTCGCCGCCGGCCATGTCGCCGCCATGGCCACCATTGCCTAGAGCTGCAACCGAGCACACATACGTGCTCAGTGCACCCCCAGGAGGCCGTAGCACCCCTCCTTGCCTCCTGCCGTGCTCCCTAACACCGAAACCCAGTTCACCCAAACTCCGGCCGCCGCCTTAAAGCTCTCCGTCGTCGACTCCGGCCACCTTAGGCCCGGCTGCCACCACCGCTCGACGCGCGCCTGCGAGAGCTCTCCAGCGAGCCCAAGAACGGCCTCGTCCGTGCCCTGTGGGCGATTTCCGAGCCGCGCCGCCGTCTCGGGCTTCGCCGGCGTCATGTCGCCGGTGAGTTTGACCCGTTCGACCCGGGGTTTGACCTCCCTGGGGTCAATACATGTGGGCCCCGCCCCTAACCAGTTTAGTTTAGCACTAACTACACCCTACAGACACTGACAGTGGGCCCAGTGCCTGTTAACTTGATTAGTTAACCTTAATTAACATTGTGAGTTAGTTGAGTCACTGACATGTGGACCCCACACGTCAGGTTTGACCTGGAGTCGCCCTTTGACCGGCTGATGTCACACTTACGTCATGCTGATGCAGTTAAGCATCTACTGGATTTATTCTTATATAGGAAATTCCAGAAAATGCCCTAAACTTCTAAAATTCATAGAAATTCGACCGTAGCTCCAAATGAAACAAATTATATATATGAAAAATGATCAGAAAAATCCAATCTATCCATCTGCACTGGTTTGATGCATGTTAGAGCAACTTAACCTTGCTGTTTAGGACAAATCATGTAAATGGCATTTGAATTTCCACATATGGAGTTTGAATTTGAATCTTGGATTCAAACCAACTCCATTTAATATGTTGCTAGTTGCATTAGCTCAAAACACATTCATATTGCCATGTCATGATCATGCATCATGCATTGCATTGATTGTATTTCTTCTTTGTTGCCGGTATTTGTCCCCTCTCGGTAGACGATGTTCCGGCGTTGTGATCGTTGACACTAATGAAGACTCAATGCTATCTTCAGAAGTGCCAGGCAAGCAAAACCCCCTTGTTCATTCCGATACAATCCCACACTCTCGCTCCTGCTCTCTTTTACTGCATTAGGACAACAACGATTCAACTGTTACATGCTGCGGTAGTTGAACCCCTTTCCTCTGCATGACCTGTCATTGCCACAGTAAATAGATGAAACCCACTAGCATGAGTAGGAGTTGTTTGAGCCCTGATGTGCCTACTCATTCATGCTTGTTTGTCATGCTTGCTACTGCTTAGAGTTGAGTCAGGTCTGATTCATCGGGGATGAATTGGAATGTGGTGAACATGTCTTACTGTTGAGAGCTAAGTGTGTGAACACGATTTGGTAAAGGTAGCGGTGAGAGGCCATGTAGGAGTACATGGTGGGTTGTCTCATTGAAACCGTCCTCAGGAACTGAGTTCTGTGTTTGTGATCCATGAACAGTTACTACCACACATTGGGCTCCGGGCGCTCCAAGCTCTCTCGACTTATTAATCAACCTGATCTCTGTCCAGGAGTTGCAACTAGTTTCTGGTGTTTGTAGGTAGTGTTAGTAGTCTACCAAGTGGCACCCGGTACAGGTGGGCTTGGGACAGACTAGGCACACGTGGCCTGGTGTACCGAGTGGCACCCGGATGGTGGGCTCGGGAACCCTGCACACATCGTTTGGGGCCGTGAGCGACACCCCGGCCGGATCTCCTTGCGGATGGAACCCAAATAGGCGATAAACCTGGACTAGAGACTTGTGTGGTTAGTCAGGTCGTGGCCGACTCCCTCGCCAGGCTTCCGCTTGAAGGTTGCCGAGGTACACGACGTGTACATGGTGGTAAGTGGCGAGAGCGTGTGTGACGAAGTACACCCCTGCAGGGTTAACATCATCTATTCGAATAGCCGTGTCCGCGGTAAAGGACTTCTGGGTTGCCTGTACAGTTCATAGACAAGTGAAAGTGGATACTCTAAAATGCGCAAGATAAGTGTGAGTGCTATGGATGGCGTTCTCGTAGGGAGACGGGAGCGGATCCATAGTGGTGTATTGATATGGTGAATATGTGGACTCGTGTGCGCCACCTCAAAAGAGTTACTTGTAGTCGTAGTTCAGGATAGCCACCGAGTCAAAGCTGGCTTGCTGCAGTTAAACTCCACCACCCCCTTTGTTGATACCGATGCATATGTAGATAGTCCTGATGTAAGTCTTGTTGGGTACATTTGTACTCACGTTTGCTTATTTTATGTTTTGCAGAGAGACGTCAGTCTCGCTAGTAGTTCCGTGTGGACTTCGACGTTTAGCTTGATACCTCAGCTACGATCTTGTGCCCTCGGCAGGGTCTTGTAGATAGTCAGGCTTCGCAGCCCTTTTCTTTTGTAGATGTCTGTACTCAGACATGTTAAGCTTCCGCATGTGCTTTGACTTGTATGCTCTGAATGTTGTGTCATGAGACCCATGTTTGTAATATCTGGCTCTTCGGAGCCTAATGAATAAATACTCTGAGTCGTAGAGTCTTGTTGTGATGCCATGTTGTATTTGCACATATCGAGCATATTGTGTGTATGATTGAAATGCTTGGTATGTGTGGGATCCGACAACCTAGTTGTTTATCCTTGGTAGCCTCTCTTATGGGGAAATGTAGTCTTGTGCTTCCATGAGCCATAGTAGTCCGCTATAGCCCGGTTCACCGGAGTCCTGCTAGCCCAGCACTACTGCTCCGGAACACTTGACTGGCCGGCATGTGATTCAGTTCGTTCCTGTGTCTGTCCCCTCGGGGAAATGTCACGCGGTGACATCCGGAGTCCTGCCTAGCCTGCTACAGCCCGGGTTCCCGGAGTCCTGTTAGCCCAGTGCTACAGCCTGGATTCACACGCTGCTGACCGACACGTTCGATGTTGATTCATGTATGCCTGTCCCCATACGTTAGTGCCGCTTTGGGTTCACGACTAGCCATGTCGGCCCGGGTTCTCTGTCAAATGGATGCTAGCGACACTATCATATACGTGAGCCAAAAGGCGCAAACGGTCCCGGGCCATGGTAAGGCGACACCCGTGGGAATACCGTGCGTGAGGCCGCAAAGTGATATGAGGTGTTACAGGCTAGATCGGTGTGACTTAGAATCGGGGTCCTGATAGCTAGCCCCCGAGCCTTAATGTGGGCACGGGTGGCCGAATTAAGGATCGATATCCGTTTGACAGAAAATTTTGTTGTGTTTAACACAAACTTCTCGGAAAGAGAATAAAGATCTCTTAAAAGAGTTTAGAGCTTGTCGAAATCCGAGCTCGCCAAGGTAGGCCCCAAGGGGTTTAAAAGATGGATTGCAGTAAATGGATTTTACTCGCAATTTTTATGTGTAATGATTCTATGTATCCAAGTACTTTTCATCATTAATGCTCAAATCCGCATTGTACAAAACTTTGTTGACCGACCATCGGCTTCAACCTCCTCGGCCAGTAGCTGGGGAGTGTTTGTCCTACTTTATAAAGCCGTTATAAGGGCAAAGTTTTACGGCAAACAAGGCAATCCGGTCATACGGTTTTATAAACAAAGGTACACGGAGAGATATGTTATATTACATTTTAACGTAAGAAACATCTTCCAAAGAAAATAGTCCTGCTATCGGTTCCTTTCTTTGGGTCGTCATGCTTATCATGATCATGAAAACTCACCTCCGATCAACGTGGGAGGAAAATATTGAGGATTTAGTTCGACGAAAGTTCCCGAACTCTATGGTATTAATGAACCAAAAAATTTACTTCTGTCGTTGCCGACCAATGTGATCCTTTAAGATTGCTAGCTTTCGCCTTCACCCAGTCTGAGGTACTAACTCGGATGACCCGGTAGTAACAATCACAGAGGTACTCCCTTTACCGCCTAGCTGAACAATCGGGAACGTAGGGGTAAGCACAGGAGCCAGGCAACCCAGCTTGGCCAAAATCTTAAGTCAAATTGATGCATACGTATGGCTTTATAACGATGATTACGGAAGGAAGCCTTTGTATATTAAATACAAACGCCGATGATATGTTTATTTTGACTCCGTTGCGACCGTTTATCAGTTGAAAGTGGCCCATCGTCGGCTTCCGCCCCATTATAGATGCTACGCGGGGTGTTTTCGCAATAACAAAACAACCCTTAGCCGACGTCTCGGTGCCCGAAGGCGGTTGTGTTAGCGGAAACGAGGCAATCAGATATGCGGGCTTTATAACTTTCACTTAGTCATAGGAGCTTTAAACTGGGGAAGCTATCTACGAGCCCCCGGTTAGTGTTCGGCGACAGCCGAGGTCAAGCCGTAAACACTTCGGCCAATGTTATGAATGGCCCGTCATTTAACATAGTCATCGGATCGCTGACCAGTTTACGCTTATTGTGACAGTCAGTTTTCGGCTTTCTCCACTGAGGTGCTTAACCATGCGAGCTGGAAGCACAATCGCAGTGGTTCTCCCTTTGCACACCTAGCCGAACAAAGCGGAACATAGGAGGCAAGCACAGGAGCCGGGCAACCCAACTATTGACCAAAGACACAATTCGAAACCGATGCATATATAGCAATATCCGAGAATGTTTTCGCCGAATCTCTAAAGGTGTCCGGTGTTGCACTGCAAGACTTATGCTGGAAACACACAAATAGTTTAAAAGTGCCATAGGCTTGGAAAACCAAAAAAACTTTAGTAAAAGTTGAACGTCCGAACTAGATCAAGTGTTCGGTGCCAAATCGAAAATTGGTCTTAATTTTTTTGTTTCTGTCATGCATTAATATGACACATCCGATCTCAAGACTTCAAGCGGGTCAGCCGACGGCTGCAACCTCCTTATCCCGAAGGCGGAGTGCTTCTCCGAGGCTAGTTTAGCAAACTAAACTCGAACGGCTTCAGAGAGAAGCAAGGCTATCAGGCTATTAACCACACACTTGCGTCGAGAAAGGAGTGATAGAAAAACCTTTGCAACGACTAAGAAGAAAAACAGCCCATACTAATTTAAGAGCCCCCAAGTGACTTGGGTAAAAGAATTTTATGTATAATGATTGTATGTACGGAAGTGCTTATATCATATCTGTGTTCACCCGAACTTTAAACGCGTCTTAACTGACCATCGGCTTCTCCCTCTTCGGTCAAGGACCAAAAAGTGTTATGTACTCCACCTGTCGAGAATATCGACGGTGTTTCCGATAACCAGGCAATCAGGCCATAAGGCTGTAACAGACAAAGCGCGCTCAGGGAACTTATGCTATATTACTGACGAAGTGTAAGAAGCATCTTCGAAGAAAATAGTACCTCCACCGATACCTTTCTTTGGTTGCTCATTGTTAATATGAGACTTGTGCAATAGATTTTTTGTACTCATGAGTTCCGTTGTGTGCCGACCATAATTGAAAACAATAAGAGCGCTAGCTTTCGGCTTCACCCAGTCTGAGGTCCGAGCTCGGATGACCTGATCATGACAATCGCAGAGGTGCTCCCTTTACTCCCTAGCCGAACAATCGGGAACGTAGGGGTAAACACAGGAGCAAGGCAACCCAGCTTGCAGAACACTTAAGTCAACATGGTGCATATTGTGGCGTAATACACAAACAAGGAACGAAGCCATACAAGTATAATCATATGCAAGAGGAAAGGCTTCATAAAGGAAGCCCCCAAGCAAACGGGGTATTTAAATTTGTGTGTCACAAACAAAGTTTTGACAAGGAAGTTTTCACAAACAACTTTTTGCCAAAAAAAGTATAATGCTTGGTCGAACCGAACAAAATTTAAAATTGAAAATTCTGATCATAAAAGCGACTTAGCTGGTTAATGTGCTCGGTGTCGATGCACGGCTCGTGCATACGGTGGGACAAGGTCCCAGCCCCCAAGCCGGTCCCGACGTGGCGGAGCGAAGAGCTCGGCACTCCGAAGTGGCGACATAGCACGGCCAATGCAGGCCCGCAGTGTGACGCCAAAGTCCCTGGCGTGGGTTAATGAAGTGATGACGAAGCCCTCGGTCCAGCCGAGGTGACGTGGTACGTCGGTACAAAGAGGTGACAGTGCTACCCAATCCGGATCCTTTATCTGTGCACAAAAAATAGTGCAAGCCGGAGATAATAGGAATAATAATAAATTTTTAAAAAAATGTTGCATAATTAATAATTTATGCAAAGTGAGTAATAAAAGACATATGGCCTGTGTGTCGAACACTCGATGAGGTAGAGCTCTCTCAACGATGCCGAAGTCCCCGAGGCAACCGAACACGTCGGTATGGCAACACGACCAACAAGGTGATCACGCGAGCCAATTTACGCTGATTGGGACGACGGCGTCGGCTTGTCGAAGACACCACGTGACGTAGTCGAAGTCCATTACCGAACCACCATGTGACCGTCGTTAATGCGGCCACCATTTGATAGACCCGCGTAAAGATGATGGAACAAACCAGAGTAATTATTCCTTGGGAAAAATAAACCCAAACAAGCAAAAATTACTAGGATCAATAGCACCTGGTTTATTTGTTGTAGCAATCCGAAGAAAGGTGACTCCCAAAATTGGGACTCGATCCGCACACCCATTACCTGATGGGCGATAAAGCAACGGCATGGCGATGCTGGCAAAGGTTGGCTTGCCGAGGCAAAGCCCTCGGTCCAGCTAACGTGACGAAGCTGGTCGGCTGGTGACGTCGAGGTCACCGGAGTATGTTGATGAAGAAATAGCCAAGTCCCCGGTCCAGCTGAGGTGACGGAGCAGGTCGGTGAGGAGACGTTGCAGCTGCCATGTCAGCCAAGGTGTTGAAGCAGGTCGGCGTGATGGACATCGGCTTGAAGAAGCAACAGTGCGGCCATGCTGACGCAGGTCGTGACTTGTGACGCGGTCAATGCCGGCTTGATGAAGTGACCGTGCGGTGATGCCGGTGTGCCCGCTCCGTGTAATCCGTGGGGCAGCGATGTTGGTGATGATTTATCCTTTGCGATGCGGAACTCTTGTTCGGCTTGCCGAGATGATGATCGAAGAAGTTGAGCTCGACTCAACAAAGCGCGACGTGTCTAGCGCAGGTCGGCAGCCGTGGAGCAATATTGCCGGACTGGTTTGACACCAGCATGATGGTGACGATTACCTCGGAGGAGGCTTAAAATTTTATGGCTACGTGTTTAAAAACAACGCACAATACCCTAGAAAAAAATTCCTTCAAAAGGGTTGTCCAATATTCCGTTCATGAAGAAACATGAACTCAGGCCGGATTCGTATTCGTGCAGAAAAAAGATCCGAAAATTGGTCCACTCATCGGAGAGTTTGAACCGTCGGATCAAGCTGAAATTTGGAGGGGTGGTAGATATGGGAATTCCGCAGCTGATGAACGGTTGGATTTTCCAAAGGACCTCCGAGCTGGGCTCTGGAGACCATGCCTTAAACTCGTCCAGATTCCCGTCCAGATTTGACAGGGCTCCAGTATATCATAGATCGCCAGAGATTCCACCATCGGAACTCGACGAAATTTGGCATGGTTGTTGTACACTTAATTCCGCACAATTCCACCGAAGGAATCGTCAAAGTGATGCTCGAGGAGGTGGTGGCAGCGGATACAAGTTTTTTGTTCGGAAAAAATAGCACGGTCACCCGATGGTAATGTTGACATTGAGCCCCCGAGCTCCATGGATGATTCTTCCATGATCATGATAGAGATCAGAGTTGATGTTGACGAAGGCCCTCGTCCGAACATGATGATCGGAGGTAGGGTACAGTCCTTGGTTAAGCCAAGGTGGTCAGTCGAGCCGGCGACAAAAGATGCCGACATCGACCATAAAGCTCGGTTCTGATGCGTAGATCGCGCCGGAGACGATCCGAATTCCATCGCCCCGTGGCGATCGCCAGCAGGCTCTCAATGAAAGCACCAATGTCGGTTCAATATCCGGCGTATCTCGTAGTAGGGGTCCTAAGCTAGGCGTCTAGGAGCGATGGTAACATGGACACAGGGTTTTACATAGCTTCGGGCTCTCTTGATGAGATAATACCCTACATGCTGCTTTTGATTGTATTCATATGGGTGTAGTACAGAGTGTATGTATCTACCACAAGATTGTAGTAATGAATATGAGATTGTCTATTGACTAGCCTAGCCTCGGTTTATATATGCACCGTAGGCCTAGGGTTTAGAGGAGTCCTTGTCTTGGGCGCCAAGTCTTGTAGAATCCTCCTTGTATGCGGCAAGGGCTGTCCGAACTGGCCCAATAGTGAACCGCCATGGGGGTCCTCGGCCCGATCCAGCTGGTCGGGAGACGACGTCGTGAGTACCCCCTAGTCCAGGACACCGTCAAATGATCATCCGAACCTTTGCAAGAAATTGGCAAATAAATCAGTAGCCACCAGAACGGTCTTTACAACTCAGATCTGGGACATTACTGAAATAACGCAACCACGGCTCAGGACGGCCAAAAAGTAGCTCAGAACATGAGACCGGGTTGATAAGAAGAAGGTGGCAGCTCCCTAAAATAGCCAAAAAGCAGCTATAGGGCTACTGTCACAAAAAGAAACTCAACAGTTGTACGAGACGGCTGAAAAGCAGCTCAGAACTCGTGATAGTCGTTGAAGAGAGAAATAAAAATCGGCATCCACCCCGGATAGCTAAAAACAGCTTAGATCACAGGCGTGGTGCCGTCATTGGAGAAAAAGGGGACAAGGGCTCATCAGGATCATTTTCCAGGTTCACAGGTACTTGTATTGAGCTCATTTATGTCGTCAATCCTCATAATCCTTTGTCACACTATGGTGTATACTGGCTTTCTTCTCTTAACCATCCTCACGTGGTTGTCAGATCCTCATCCGAGTGGCTTGTAAGATCTTGGTGGTATGCTCACCGCATATATATGAGAATCTGGTTCCCGAGACAGGCGTGTATTCTGACTGATTCTTGCTTCTGACCAAAATGTTGCGGATCTAATTCTTGGGATTCACTGCCATATGCTGTCAATTCACAATGTACTACCTTATATCAATGTCTTACTGAGGAAGATTGGCTGGCTTGTGCTCGAAACTTTCATCGGACAGCTTGCTGAAAAAGACTGGGTATCATGCTTCAGAAGCTTACCCCCTTAAGGACTTTGCTGGGGAAAGACTCAGTACCTTATGCCGGAAGCTTTTGTGGTTGCTTACTGAAGAAGGCAGAGTACCTTGTACGGGAAATCATCCATGTATCGTACTGAGGAAGATAGATGAATCTTGCCTTGGAAGCTTCTTGGGTATCTTGCGAGGGAAGATTGGGTTGCTTACACCAGAAGCTTCTTATTGTGATATGCGGACCGATTTCCACATATCTAACCATCTTAATAATTTTGTTATTGATTTCTTGTATGAAACGGGGTTTTGCAGGACTATCCTCCTTTTTGAGTACATGCCATATTTTTGCTTGCTTCCAGGTACATCGGGTTCCAAAATCATCCTCAACGAAAAATTAAACTTGTATCTGAGCCATACCTTTGATAATATTCTGTCAACCTTGCACACAATTTATCTTCTTTCTGATTTGATCATTTCTGCTATGAGGAGTGCACTCTGAGGGAGACTTGACACTCAGTAACATGATCAGATATCCCCCAATCTGAATGCAGTCGGCTGAGAATTCCATACTGTTGTGAGGAGTGCACGTTATTGCAAACTTTATACTGACATTTCATCCAGGATTTCTTTTGTATTCAGACGAGCTATTTCCAATTTCACTGCAGTCTGCTAAAAATTCCATTCTGCTGAGTTTCCAAATATATGTATTTCTTGCTGACTCTTCGGGTCCGGTGTCGGCTGACGAGCAACTTTAATAGGGGGGGAATTTGTAACACCGAAGGCCCAAAGAAAGAAACAAAAGAAACGACTAAAACAAAAGCACACAAGCATACTACTAATATAATTAATCAAGCAATTATCACATAATACTGCTACTCACACCATAATATGCATGCACACCTAAGCACACAAATCACGCGGAAACTCCGGTATTACGGTCTAATATGCTGTGGCGGTGTGCACGAAAATTATATCCATGTGTGGAAGGAGTTGGCGTAACCGAAGCTACACCAAGCAGTGGCTGGATCTGGATGGATACACAGGTGAGGACGGACTTGACGATCAAGTAGCGAGACACAAAAGTCACAACCACATCATCATCAAACGTACGAAAGGGATTTGTACACGTCCAAAGAATAGAATGACTGGGTAGGGTAGCGGTGGAAAAACAAGGCTCGCTGGCATTGCCCTTTTCTGATAACCAAGATCAGTAAGGGTTGCCAGAGGGACGACATGGATGGCATGATTCAGGATAGAAACAAGTCTATCACCGAAATAATATGGGTGGGTGGCGGAAAAATATACGCGATACCTGAGCATAACTCCTGCAAATGGTGTCTGGAACTCTGGGTACCAGGGCATCACTCTGCTGGGACAGAGATGACCCCGAACACCAAAGAGCAGACATGCTAAGAGGGAGGGTGCAGGCGGTGGACCAAAAACGATGCCACCTACACTCACAAGATTAACTGTTAGTGACAAAATAATAATCTATATGCATGCTATGCGACAAACAAATGCAACAATCAAGTGCAACAAACCAACTGGGGTCTATACTACCGCTTTCTAACGTTCGTGCGGGCTAGGGCATCCTACAGCCAGACCTGCTCTGATACCAAGCCTGTGGCACCCCGGCTCAGAGAAAACCGGAATGCCCCGTATTCCAGCCCAGAGATCAAGGTGAAGTCTTCTGGAATACGGCACTGCTTAATATAGGACAAACCAGCTCTCTATTACAACTCAAATAAGAATACAAGGGTTCCGATATTACAATGGATAACATCGGCACGACGACACTACGCCAACCACGGTTGCTCTATACAAGCAGCATAACAACTCGAAGCAGCGGAACAACGAACGGCGATGATGGACTCCAATCCGTAGGGACTCTGGCTGGAACGTTTATCCTAGCTCACGAACACAGTAACAACACCAAACAAGCAAGCAATCCAGGCACGACCTGCAAACTGGCATGACACGCCAGGTCAGTACATTGAATGTACTTGCAAGCTCACAATAACCAGAAGCTTTCAAGACAAACAACAGCATGGCAATTGCCGGTTAAGCAGGAATTATCATGAGATCATCAGGATAACATGGCATGAACAGCATGAACATAATATCACTAGAACAATATGATCATGGCATGAACATATAAATCTGATGATACTAGCATGCAACATGATGACACTACATGCACCATTTATTCTGCTCGGGTTACCTCGTAACCATCACATGCATCACTTACCAACCTTGGACATTACATGATCATCTTAGGATCAAATCAAGCTTGGTATAAACAATACCGTAGTAATCATCAAATGACCACAAGGAGCTTGATCTTTACCCACTATTCTCGCACAACATCATGGATATCCAACAACTCGGTAGCCTCGATACCACGGTGATCATTCCGGCGATCACAACCATGACCAACACTTGGTCTCAAACGGTGATCTTTCCGGCGATCACAACCAACTTATCTCATCATCGAACCAGGGTTGTTATTAAGCATATTATTATTACTACTACTGTTGACTCATAGTGTGACCAACTACGAACTGGGCCCTTATCCGCAGGCGCGGCTATCGATAGATTTAATATACACTCTACAGAGGTTAGTACACTGTACCCACACTACTGAACCCAAGGCCTCGCACTCCCATTCGGGTGGACCAACGGCGTTCCGACAAAACCGATCTACTGCCATGACACTCTCCCGGCCACTCCGACTTACTCCCAACTGGGCTAGTCTTGGGTGGCCCCGTGTCTACCAAAGACACAACGACCACCGTCGTGGCCAAAACATAAACGTCCCTCACGGGGACCGGATCCATAACAACAACAACAACAATGGGCACACAAGGTTATGTCTGCTTACCGGGCCAGGGTACCGCACGCCCATAACCTTCCCTGGTTGGAGGCACCGGCGAGAGGCACGATAATAGACCCAGTTAGGACCTTCCCATAAAGGTAAGCGTGGTTGCACTGGTCAGTTTGATATGGTGGCACCATGACTCAGCCAACAGTTGTTCAAGTTCAATTTAATCCGGTTAAACTTGAATGCAAATATGGTGAGCCATGATAAAATACATGATGCAATTACAATGCATGAGCATGATATCAACATAATCATGAGAGAACCACATAACTATCCACCACATCAACAATGAATCATATCCAACTAAGCATGGCATACTGACTAGCATGAACATCATAAGTACATACTTCTCTGAAACATAGCATGATCACTAGCATCAACAGTAAATATCATGCAAGAACATATCAACACTGCCATCATGCAAGCATTTAACCAACTGGATGCAATGGAACATGCATAACAACGGTACTCGGGACAGATGGCAGTCATGCACCAAAGACCATTACCAACATCAACATGTACTACTAGCAAGCATAAGCATATGAAAGGAATACTAGCAACTAGCAGGGCATGACAACCAGGTGCATAACAACATAGCAAGAAAGTAAGCACTAACCAAGAATCATTACCGAAACAATGATAACCATATTTTAAACAAGCAAACATTTAATAAATATTCAAGTTGAAAACCATGGCTACTGCATGACTATCATGCAAGTGGGTATTGTGGCTTGCCTGGGGTGGAAGAAATCACTGGGAGAAGGTGCGAGAAGCTCATAGAACGAATCGCCGAAAAAACGTTCTCTCTCAGAGGGGGCTGATTAGGGGCAAGGGCAAAAAGGTCATTTTCAGAATTTTGAAACATAATTAAAATGATTCCAACAGAACAGGCTCGACAAGACGAAGAAGTGGGCTTTGGAATCACCTCATTTGGAGTTGTGGTTAAAAAGTTATAGCTGTTTTTCTGCCAGGGACCTATCTGTAATGAAATCATCACAAACAAGCCCTCAGCCGGAAAGACAGAAAGCGCCTTCTCAGGAAATACGTTTTCCAGAACACAAAGCTTATTTTGTCTCGAAGAAGAAACAGAATGCGCTTTCGGTAAGCAAAGACGTAATCCAGTGGACTACGCCTCCACTTATCTAGCGTGGCAAAGGCGGGGCCGGGGCCGTCTCGTTGACGCGCGGGTCCCACGCACCTCTTCTCTCTCCTCCCGCCTCCATCTTCTTCCTCCTCGACGAGGCGCGAGGCAGAGGCGAGGCCGGCCGCCCCGATGACGACCACCGGCGGCTCCGGCCACCTCTCGCGGCGTTCTGCCCACCGGCGTGCTCAGGGAGGAGCGGCGCCGGGGAGGAGCAAGATGGAGGGGAGGGGTGGCGCCATGAGGAGGGCAGAGAGCTTCGGGCGGCGGTGGTTCTTGGCGTTGCGGCCATCTCCGGCGAAGGTAGAGGGGGTGGGGCAAACTATGGGGAGGAGAGGAGTGCTCTTATGGTGTTGGAACGGGGAGAGGATGCGCGGCTCGCCGGAATTTAGGCAGAGCACCACGGCGGCCATGGTGGCGATGGTGGACACAGAGAGCTCCTCGAGCTCGAATGAGAGGCTGGGGAGGGGTAGTGGAGTGCGGAGAGGCTGCTGGTGTGCTCGAAAGGCTCGGGGGAGGCCTATATATAGGCGTGGGGCGAGGTGTCGAGCTGTGGTCATCCTGGACGTGTGGCCGGCGCCGCGGACGCATGTGCGCGTGCATGATCTCGGAGGCAGGCGACGAAGGAGGCACATGGGAGAGCTCACGGGGAGGAGGAGGCCAAAGGAGGCGCAGGGAGGATGAGAACGGCGACGAACCGAGCCAACCGCCACTGTGCGCCCGTGGGCACGCGGCGGCTTGCGTCGGTGAGGAAGCTGCCGGAGGGGGAGCGGGGTCCAGGTGATCGGCAACGACGAGAGGAAGACAATGGACATGCTCACGCGCACTAAGACGACGAGGGGGAAGCGGACGAAGCAAAAACGGCGCCCTGGACGCGGCCACTGGGCACAGAGCGCGTGCACAGGCACGACATCATCATAGTCACCACGTGAACCAGGGCAATCAATGCTCTACAGCACCCAAAACGTTGTCTAGTTGATAGTCCTTCCAAGATAGGTTTCAACTATGGTGGTAGATCGATGAAACACGCTCTGGTTAAATGGTAAGAACCCTCTGAAGTTTACTGCAGTAAACTTGATCGTATACTGTTGATTTACAGGGACTTGGTTGGGTCCAAAAGGTTTGTCTCGGGTGTTTGGGTTAGGAAGTATTACCATACTGGGGATTTTGGCAGGAAATGGACCAAGATTTAATGCACTTGCTTTTCAACTGCATAATCTGGTCCAGAAACTTGATCAGGAAGGTGCACTCACATGGAGTGTCAAACTGAGCTCAAATTGGGTAAGGCAGAGTCATTTGGTCCGATGAAGACGCTCAAAAAGTCTCATACCAATTGGCCAAGCCAAACTGGTACTTGCTTCACAAACATCTCCTCTGGACAGAAACTTGCAAAAATTCTAGAGGAATAATGGCTTTATGAACCATGCCCAAAATGGGTGGAGGTAGGTTATGTGGATAATAGAAGGCCTAGAAAAATTGGCAGCCATACTGGAGCAAGATAAAATATACTTCCTTCACAAACTGAAATTTTGGATAGAATCATAGAATTGAAGATGAGCTCTCATGGAGGCATGACATGGGCTCTACTTTGGTGGAGGGCTATGATATGATGATATGAGGGATCATGCAAAATGGCAACTCATTTGGATATGCCTAGCTTGCACCTCCTTCACAAAGCTTCTTTCTGGATAGAAACTTTGGAAAATCATAATTAAATAATTACTAGGCAAATGAGGTTGCATTTTGGCATGTGGCAATGATATGGACAGGAAAAGGTGTCAAGGAGTTTGAGGTCAATTGGGAAAAGGAAAATAGCACTTGCTTCACAATGTGCCATTTAGGGCAGAATAGGAAATGAATTATTTGAGCATGATGATAAACATGAAAAATGAAATATTTTGCCATATTTGAGAAAGATATGACCCAAACAATTTATGAGAATTATTTGGGAATTTTAGGAGTGATGGAAATAAAGGTTGCTTCACAACCTAGGGCAATTTGAGTTATTCCTTTAATAGAAAAGGAATATTCCCAATGAAAAGAATATTGGGATTTGGGCTAGGATGAAAATGACAGGGTGTAGGGAAGGATTTGGGAATGACAAGCCACTCTAGAAACAAAGAAGAGGGCATCTTCTTCAGTTTCTAGACCACAAAGCCACGGAAAAAGAAAACTCAAGCAAAAACCTCAGAAAAACAAAAGAAAAAGAATGGGCCAAAAATCAGGCTGTCACATGATCCCTAGTATCCACTATGTTCTAAGATTGATGTTGCTATGACTTTGCTATGCTTAATGCTTGTCACTAGGGCCCGAGTGCCATGATTTCAGATCTGAACCTATTATGTTTTCATGAATATATTTGTGTTCTTGATCCTATCTTGCAAGTTATAGTCACCTACTACGTGTTATGATCTGGCAACCCGGAGTGACAATAGTCGGGACACTTTCTGGTTATGACCGTAGTTTGAGGAGTTCATGTATTCACTAAGTGCTAATGCTTTGGTCCGGCACTCTATTAAAAGGAGGCCTTAATAACCCTTAGTTTCCACTAGGACCCCTCTGCCACGAGAGGGTAGGACAAAAGATGTCATGCAAGTTCTTTTTCATAAGCATGTATGGCTATATTCGTAATACATGCCTACATTATATTGATGAATTGGAGCTAGTTCTGTGTCACCTTATGTTATAACTGTTGCATGATGAATGCCGTCCAACATAATTATCCATCATTGATCCATTGCCTACGAGCTTTTCACATATTGACCTTTGCTAAGTTACTTTTCCGTTGCCACTGTTACGATCGCTACAAAATTGCTACTGTTACTTTTTCCACCGTCACTGCTACTTCCATACTACTTTGCTACTAAATATTTTGCTACAGATATTAAGTCTTTCAGGTGTGGTTGAATTGACAACTCGGCTACTAATACTTGAGAATATTCTTTGGCTCCCCTTGTGTCGAATCAATAAATTTGGGTTGAATACTCTACCCTCGAAAACTGTTGCGATCCCCTATACTTGTGGGTTATCACTGCCACTCAATGCAGTCTCCAGATGGGAAACTTCGATGTTTTAAGGCCCTGTGGAAAAACTAATTGAAACTTTGATCAAATAGGAAAAATGTAAACAGAAGTGGGTGGCCCAAAGGATAGAATCGAAGGATGGCCTCTCCTTTGACTTAGAAAATTTAAGGAAGAAAATGAAGGGCTCGTGGTGCTGTTTGTAGATCATGTTGCCCCACAAAAAGAGACAAACAGGGGGGCGTCTGCAAACCCTGGATCAGATCCAATCGGACCAACCTAGGGATGGCCGGAGGGAGGCGGGGACATAGGCCACTTACCTATAGAGAATCACAAGTACTCGTGATATGTCTCCAACGTATCTATAACTTAGGAAGTATTCATGCCATGTTTACATTAATTTATATGGTTTTTGTCGTGGAATTGTCACGGCAGATGTCCTGGAGCTAGGACTTAGTCGTGGAGCCATCGCAACAAGGAAGCTTGAAGGGGTTATGTGGGACAAGGAACACGAGGGTTTATACTGGTTCGGCCCCTTACGGTGAAGGTAAAAGCCTACGTCCAGTTTGAGGTGATATTGATTAGGGTTACGATCGCCAGGAGCTGAACAGCTATCCCCGGCTCTTGATGAGATTGTTGTCGCCCTTAAACCGCTGCCGGGTCGTCCCTTTATATAGGGAGGAACACGCCCAGCAGCCCTTAGAGTCCTGGCCGGCTCATAAGAGTGTCCGGCTCGGACTCTAAACTATACTTGCCTTACGCTACAAGTTCTACTATAATAATGATTGTAACTACGGGCCTTAAGCCATATCCGGGTCTCAGCCCATCTCTGGCCCATCGTCTTGAAACTTGGCTCCGGGCTTCTGGCAATGACCGTACGAGTAACCCGGCCCCTCCTGGCGGGTGACTCTAAGGTCTATATCCTCAACATTAGGCCCCAGATTGATTTGAGCCGGCTCATGTCAATCTTCAACTCTTCTGACAGAAAAAATCTCCGGCTTACCATTCATGTGAAGGCCATAACCCGGAGTAACGTCATCCTCTGGACTCCGGATAATCCGCCATGACGTCATCCTCCATTAAGCCCGTTTTTTACTCCGCCAGATCCGCAACGGATCTTTGCTTTACTGTCATTCCGAAAATCGAGGCGTCGTGGGGGGGAGATAACCACGCCGTGGTCTCCTTGAATCTCGCGCCCACTTATGACCTCGCCTTATAAATAGGCCGGCCCAACGGGCTCTTCTCACGCTCTCTTCTTCCTCCTCGCGCCGTCGCTTCTCTGCCCAAGCTCTGCCACTGCCGCCGCCGTCGCGCCCCTAATCTTCATCAACCCGGCCGCTGCATCGCCCTGACTCGGACCAGATAAACGGCGGCGACTTCCGCTCTTCTCCAACTCCGGTGAGTCTCTTCTGCCTTGTTAGAACAGATCTGCGGTAGAGTTCAAACAGTTCATCCGTGTTCTTCGCCATTGTCCGCAGGCTTCAGTAGTTCTCGTAGTTGCCACCCTTGTTTGATCTTAGATATGTATAGATTTGCTGCAGTAGTTGTTTATTACTCATTTCACCTGCAAAACACACTTCTTTCTACTGCATAAGATCCCCTTCAAGCTCAAGAACTCCCCTGCGTCCGCATTTTAGGTCTAGAAAGTTTTCTTTGCTCCGACCATTTTGATCCAAAAAAGTTACGGTAGTATGTGAAACCTATTTTACCACACTTAGTAAAAACTGCAACTATTGAATCTTGGCGGCTTACATTTCCGGCTTAAAGAAAACACGTGCCGTAGAACTTTCCGGTTTAAAGAGAACCATGCTCTGTAGAATCCTCCGGCTTAACTGTGGTAAAGCCGTAGATAACCAACTTATTCTGAATGTCCTTCCGGCTTAGATAACCCACTGTATTTGAATATATATCATTAGTCCCCTTTATAAGCCGCCATCTTAGTTTGAACTGATAGATCTCCGGCTTATAATTAACCCGGACACTTTTCTCTTTATCATAGACCACCAACCTTCACCATGCCTCCCAAGGCTCCCATCACTTGCAACTGGATGAGGTCCAACGTCACCGACGAGACCCTGGCCAATTTCGTTAAGTCCGGATATTTGCCTAAGAAGGAAATCATGTCCTACCGTGCCCCTGACCCGTCGGAAGAGAGACCACAGCCAAGGGACGGGGAGGTAGTGATCTTCGCAGACCATATGAGCCGGGGCTTCGCACCGCCCGGCTCAAAGTTTTTCAGGGACGTGCTCAACTTCTTTGACCTACGGCCTCAGGATATAGGACCCAACTCCGTATCCAACATCTGCAACTTCCAAGTCTTTTGCGAAGTGTACCTTGGAGAAGAGCCCAGTTTGCTGCTTTTCAGAGAGCTGTTCTACTTAAACCGCCAAAATGAGTGTGCCAACGGGCCAAGTCTGGAGTTAGGCGGCATCTCCATCCAGCGGCGTAGGGACTGTCTTTTCCCTTACGCAGAGCCGCCGAGCCACCCCAAGGACTGGAATATGACTTGGTTCTACTGCCAAGATACGTCCCCGGCTGACGAGAACCCGCTGCCCGGCTTTCGCCCAACACGTCTAGAGCCGACTCATCCGCTGTCGGACAAACTGACTGCAGCGGAACGCCAGCCTCTGCTTCCAACTATCAATAAGATCAAGGCCCTACTAGGCAACGGTCTGAACGGAATTGACCTAGTCCGGGTCTGGATCTCATGGCGGGTGATCCCATTGAGCCGCCGCCCCGGCTTAATGTGTGAGTACACCGGGCGAAAGGATGACCCGCAGAGGCACAGTCGCAATGATCTTCCAGAAGACGTTGCAGAGGAAGAGACCAAGGCTCTTCTAAACGAGAGTCTGGCAGACTGTGGAAGGACCGGGTTAGCCCCCTTCTGCAAGACCAATCCAGCCCCAGCGGTAAGCCGCTGACTTTAACTTTTCATCTTCTTCTGCATATAACCTTGATCTGAACTGTTTTAAGAATCAATCATTGTATCTTTCAGGCTGATGATAAGTTCTGGCGGGTCAAATATGACCATGAAGCGGCCAAGAAGGCCAGGAAGGCGAAGAAAGCCGCCAAGAAAGCCGCCCCTCGCAAAAAGGGAAGCAGACCCACTGCTTCGGAGCTAATGCAATTAAGCGACAGCTCCGAGTCAGAGGTAACCCTTAAACCTTTAAATTCTTGCTATATTTATTGTTTGTTGCTGTCCGCCTTATCAACACTTTGCTCATTGACAGGATGACACCGGCGCCAGTAACCCGGTGGTTGAAGAGGTAATGTCACTTTCCTCCGACTCGGAGCCCTTGCCACAGCTGAAAGTCCGAAGAGTAACCCGGAAAGTAAGCTTTTCACATCCGTTAGCTCATCAAGACCCTCAATTTCTTTTGAAGCAGCAGGTTCACGAAAGCCGGCGTCACACCCGGGCCCGCAAGGACACCGACCTCTCCGCTGGGTTACCCGACGCAACAAGGAAGCGTCGCACTGAGGTTTTTTCTCACCTGTACCCTTTTCATCCGTTGGCGGGTGTTATCCGTCAGCCACTCAACTCTTCTGACTCCAATTATCAGGAGACCTCCCCATCTTCGGGTGACTCCATGCAGTCAAATCTGCCGGCCTTCAAGACTGCGCCCGGGTAACAACAATCTTCTTACATTATCTTTGTCTGTACTTACTCTTTGTGTGCCTAACACTTCTGTCTTTTCAGTGCCCAGGCAAAGCTCACCAAAAGAGCAAAGAAGACCAGGTCAGCCGGAGTGCCAGACTTACCTGACCCGGAGGCGACGGCTCAAGAGCCGCCAGCTGCCTCCGCCCCTGAAGCCACCACTCCAATGGACACGGTACCTGAGGCCCCTGCCCCGACTACCAAGGCAACGACCGAAGCTTCGGTTAACCCGGAGGCCTCCGGCTCAGCTCCACCAGCAGACGACCCGGACGTGGTAATCACCCGGACGGAATTCGTTGAGCCGGGGAGACCGACCGCGTTGGCCAAATGCTCCGCAAAGGGGGAGTTGCTGCAGCCCCACCGGGTGAACCTGGACCTCTCCGGCTACACCGACTTGAGCATTGGAGAGCTCGTCTCTGGCTACATCAGCCAAGTACACAAGAGCCGGGACGCCGAGGTTTCCATGGTCAACCAGATCCAACAAAAATCTGAGGTATCCTTCTGCTGTCTTCTTACTTTACTGCATAGTTACCTTTGCCATGCTAGCCCCCAAGTCGACGACTTATACTTGAATATGTTGTAGACTTAGGTTCCGGCTTACTCAACTGAACCGGCAATATGTATATAGATACGTTCAATATGCATTAGCCCCCAAGTGCCAAGTGTCTTTGCTTGGAAAGCGCTTGGGACTTATATAATGACTGTTAATTAACCTGGAAACATATACAGGCTGTTGGCAAGAAACTAGAGGCGGATCTTGCGGATCTCAAGAGCCGGCTGAAGATGCAGGAGATGGAGACCCGGAAGGCAAACGCCAAGTTTGTCTCCAGCATCGCCACCCAAGAAAAACTGAAGACCGAGTTTGATGCTGAAAGAAAGGCCTGGGTCGAAGAGAAGGCCGCACTGGTGACCCGGGCGGAACAGGTGGAGAAGGCTCTCGCTGAGAAGACCGCCAAACTCTCCGGCCTGAAGCGCCAGGTTTCCCAAATGGTGGCTGCTATCTTCGGTAAGTCGCCTCACCGGCTTTCATCAAGTTGGTATATGTCATGATTCATCCTTGCCACCGGCTTATCTGACTCTGTTAAACAGGTCCCAGGAGTGCCAACCTCAACCAGAGCGTGGTCACCAAGTTAAAGGCCGTGTACACCCTGGTGGAACAGCTCTACACCGGGTCACAGCGTGCCTTAGCTGTGGTGGCCCTATCCAACGAGGTGCCAACTCATCTGGCCGAAGTCCTGCGCCGGCTCGCTGTTCTGCCGCAGCGGATCCAGGAGCTACGACGAGCCTCCGCGAGAGCCGGAGCAATCGCCGCGCTGAGCCGGGCCAAAGCATTCCTGCCGGAGCTAGACCCGGCAGACATCGCCCTGGGTTACCCAAGCCTGAAGGAAGACGGCTCAGCCTTCGACCAGAAGGACTTCGCGGCGTGTGTGAAGGCTGTACGCCCGGTGGCCACCCTCATCGGGAACGACACCGACTTAACCAAGTACCAGCCGGGTTATGATGCGGAGAATCAGAGGATTCCAACCCCTCGCTATGAAGCTCTCAATCTGATTCCTCCGGATCGTCAGCACACCTTCGCCCCGGAGATTGACCCGGCCGGGTTAATTGACGAAGAAGCCCAGTTCGAAGCTCTCAGCAGCATCGACTGGAAATCATCAACCTTCGAGGTCTTAGGATCAACCGGAGGAGAAGACAGGAATGAGCCGGGGACTTCAACCCAGCGGGCATCATAATTTAGCTGGCGGGTTATCAAACATTGTTCCACCTTTTAGACTTGAAGAGTTATTGTAATAGAGTAGGTGCAACAGTTTATCTCTGCCGTGCCATCGTGCACGTTTTGAATGCGAAAGCCCTTTGAATTTGTCTCTTTGATGTTTCTCCGGGTCATAATCATTCCATTGTTTTTCTCAACCTCAAAAGGTGCCTTTAAGTATCTGCATAGAAAGGCAAATCACAAGTCTCGAGGCGGCTTACCGCCCTGAGAATCAGGTGTTTGAGATAAATAACCCGGAATATGAATCAAAAAAGACTGGTCCTTAATTATACTCTGAACATAGCCGTAACAATCACACTTAACGGCCTGTAAGTATACTTCCGGTTTAAATAACCCGGGTAGTAAGGTTGACACCTTAACTCTGATTTACTTGCCTTGATGACACCCATGACGTGCAACTAACACTGTAAACCAAAGTTAAGCCGGCAAGTGAGACCCGGCCATGCATACCTCAGAGTAAACTTGTGAAAAAGCAGAAGAACTTAGGGGCTTCCGGTTCGAATACGACCAGAGACCCGGCCCAAAGGGGTTAAGCCAAGATTCGGATACGATCATATAGCCCCCAGTGGGTGTGGCGATGCCAATCAAGAGGGTACCGACAGCTATGTTCTCTTTGGTTCGAATACGACCCATGTTTGAACAGGAAGCCCCCAAGTGAGTCTTAAAATTGTTTAACGACGCTGATTCGAATACGATCCACGTCGGTTCTCAGAGGGGTTAAACTATGATTCAAATATGACCAAAGTCAACCTCCCAATGAGCTCGGCACTTTGCCAATCAAATGGGTATCGACAGCTATGTTCTCTTTGGTTCGAATACGACCCATGTTTGAACAGGAAGCCCCCAAGTGACTTTACTGCTTACGGCTAGATTCGAATACGATCATAAGCCGGATCCTCCTTTAAATCAGCATGTAATCTTGTAATAAAAACAACACACTCATATTTGGAGGAGAAAAAGGACAGAGGTCCTGCTTTATTGCTTATCATAATATATACATGGCTGAGATAAATATGTACACCACGAGAGCCGGTAGCTCACGTGTAGTAAGGCCGAAGCTGAGCTATGTTCCACGGCCGACGGGTCTCTTCCTCGGACTTACGAGAATCTTTGTGCTCCCGAATATCAATGAGGTAATATGACCCGTTGTGCAAGTTCTTGCTGACCACAAAGGGCCCTTCCCAAGGTGGGGATAACTTGTGTGCATCTGTTTGATCCTGGATGAGCCGGAGCACAAGGTCGCCTTCCTGGAAGACCCGGGATTTGACCCGGCGGCTATGATAACGGCGCAGGTCTTGTTGGTAAATCGCTGAACGGGCTGCTGCCACATCATGCTGTTCGTCCAACAAGTCCAGAGCATCTTGGCGCGCCTGTTCATTATCCGTCTCAACATAAGCCGCCACGCGAGGTGAATCGTGACGGATGTCGCTGGGTAGGACTGCTTCTGCTCCATAAACCATGAAGAAAGGCGTGAAGCCTGTAGACTGTTAGGAGTAGTGTTGATGCTCCATAAGACGGAGGGCAACTCCTCCACCCAACAACCCGGCGTCCGTTGTAAAGGGACCAAAAGCCGGGGCTTGATGCCCTTCAGAATCTCCTGATTAGCCCTCTCAGCTTGACCATTGGATTGAGGATGAGCCCCTGATGAAACATCAAGTCGAATATGCTCTCGTTGACAAAATTCTTCCATGGCGCCTTTGGAGAGATTGGTGCCATTGTCAGTTATAATGCTGTGCGGAAAACCAAAGCGGAAAATCACCTTTTTCATAAATTGAACCGCCGTGGCTGCATCGCACTTGCTAACTGGCTCAGCTTCCACCCACTTTGTGAATTTGTCAACTGCCACCAAGAGGTGGGTCTTCTTATCCTTGGACCGTTTAAAAGGCCCAACCATATCAAGCCCCCAGACCGCAAAGGGCCAAGTGATTGGGATCATCCTCAACTCCTGAGCCGGCACATGAGCCCGTCGTGAGAACCTTTGGCAACCATCACATTTACTGACCAAGTCCTCTGCATCAGCATGAGCCGTCAGCCAATAAAAACCATGACGGAAAGCCTTGGCTACAAGGGATTTTGAGCCGGCATGATGGCCACAATCCCCTTCATGGATCTCCCGCAAGATCTCTTGGCCTTCCTCAGGGGAGATACAACGTTGAAATGCCCCTGAAACACTGCGATGATGTAACTCGCCATCGATGACGATCATTGACTTAGCCCGCCGGGTTATTTGCCTGGCCAAAGTTTCATCCTCAGGCAACTCTCCCCGGGTTATATAAGCCAGATATGGCATTGTCCAGTCTGGTATGACATGAAGAGCCGCCACCAGTCGTGCCTCCGGGTCAGGGATAGCCAAGTCCTCCTCTGTAGGCAACTTAACCGAAGGGTTATACAGGACATCCAGGAAAGTGTTAGGCGGCACCGGCTTTCGCTGAGAGCCTAGCCGGCTTAAAGCATCAGCCGCCTCGTTCTTCCTGCGATCAATGTGCTCCACTTGGTATCCCTGAAAGTGCCCAGCAATGGCATCAACCTCGCGGCGATAAGCCGCCATGAGAGGATCCTTAGAATCCCACGTGCCTGATACTTGTTGAGCCACCAAGTCTGAGTCACCAAAGCACCTTACCCGGCTTAAGCTCATCTCCTTAGCCACCCGAAGACCGTGGAGCAAAGCCTCGTATTCAGCCGCATTGTTAGTGCAAGGAAACATCAACTGTAGCACATAATGGAACTTGTCACCCTTAGGGGAAGCCAATACAACGTCAGCCCCCGAGCCCTCTAGCTGTCTGGACCCATCAAAGTGAATAGTCCAATAAGTGTTATCCGGCTTTTGCTCAGGCACTTGTGACTCTGTCCAATCATTGATGAAATCCACCAAAGCCTGCGATTTAACAGCAGTGCGTGGCACATATTTGAGGCCATGAGGTCCAAGTTCTATAGCCCACTTAGCAATTCTCCCTGTGGCCTCTCTGTTTTGAATAATATCACCAAGAGGGGCAGAACTGACCACAGTGATGGGATGACCCTGGAAATAATGCTTAAGCTTACGGCTTGCCATGAACACACCATATACGAGCTTCTGCCAATGCGGGTACCGCTGTTTGGACTCAATGAGCACTTCGCTGACATAATAAACCGGCCGCTGAACCGGATGTTCCTTGCCCGCCTCCTTGCGCTCCACCACAATGGCCACGCTGACGGCTCGTGCGTTTGCCGCCACATACAGTAACAAGGGCTCCTTATCAACTGGAGCAGCAAGGACTGGGGGCTCTGCCAGCTGCTTTTTCAAATCCTCAAAAGCGGTATTAGCTGCATCATTCCAGACAAAGTTATCAATCTTCTTCATCAACTGATATAAGGGCATGGCCTTCTCACCCATACGGCTTATAAACCGGCTTAAAGCAGCAATGCGACCCGCCAAGCGCTGGACGTCATTTACACACGACGGCTTAGCTAGGGAGGTGATGGCCTTGATCTTCTCCGGGTTAGCCTCAATACCTCTGTCGGAAACCAAGAAGCCCAATAGTTTGCCTGCAGGAACACCAAAAACACATTTGGCCGGGTTAAGCATCATCTTATAGACCCGGAGATTATCAAAGGTTTCCCTTAAATCATCTATCAGGGTTTCCTCTTTGATGGATTTAACCACAATATCATCCACGTAAGCGTGAACATTGCGCCCGATCTGTTTATGAAGACAGTTCTGTACACAGCGCTGGTAAGTCGCCTGTGCACACTTGAGTCCAAAGGGCATAGACACATAGCATAAGGCTCCAAAGGGAGTGATAAACGCCGTCTTCTCCTGGTCCTTAACTGCCATCTTAATCTGATGATACCCGGAATAAGCATCCAAGAAACTTAAGCGTGCACAACCTGCCGTAGCATCAATGATTTGATCAATACGGGGGAGGGCAAAAGGATCAGCCGGACACGCTTTGTTCAAGTCCGTGTAGTCCACACACATCCGCCAGGTGCCGTTCTTCTTGAGCACGAGCACCGGGTTAGCCAACCACTCTGGGTGAAAGACCTCAACGATAAACCCGGCCGCCAAGAGCCGGGCCACTTCTTCACCAATGGCTTTCCGCCTCTCCTCATTAAACCGTCGAAGGAACTGTCTGACCGGCTTAAATTTTGGATCAACATTGAGAGTATGCTCAGCGAGTTCTCTAGGTACACCTGGCATGTCAGAAGGTTTCCATGCGAAGATGTCCCTATTCTCACGGATGAACTCGATGAGCGCGCTTTCCTATTTTGGATCCAGATTGACACTGATGCTAAACTGCTGAGATGAATCTCCTGGAACAAAATCAACAAGCTTAGTTTCATCAGCCGACTTAAATTTCATCGCCGGCTCAGTCTCCGTAGTCGGCTTCTTCAGAGAGGTCATGTCTGTTGGGTCAACATTGTCTTTGTAAAACTTCAACTCCTCTGTAGCACAAGCGGACTCTGCATAAGCTACATCACCTTCCTCACATTCCAGAGCCACTTTCCGGCTGCCGTGAACCGTAATGGTCCCATTGTGACCCGGCATCTTGAGCTGTAAGTACACATAACACGGCCGTGCCATGAACTTGGCGTAAGCCGGCCGTCCAAATATAGCATGGTATGGACTTCTTATCTTGACCACCTCAAAGGTCAATTTCTCCACCCTGTAGTTGTTCTCATCACCAAAAGCCACTTCCAACTCGATCTTGCCGACTGGATAAGCCGACTTACCAGGTACCACACCATGGAAGATAGTGTTTGACTGGCTGAGGTTCTTATCAACCAGCCCCATACGGCGAAAAGTCTCATAATAGAGGATGTTGATGCTGCTGCCTCCATCCATGAGTACCTTTGTGAACTTATAACCTCCCACCTGAGGAGCCACCACTAAGGCCAAGTGGCCCGGGTTATCCACCCGGGGAGGGTGATCCTCCCTACTCCAAACTATAGGCTGCTCAGACCACCGCAAGTAGCGTGGAACCGCCGGCTCAACAGCATTCACAGCCCTCTTGTGAAGCTTCTGATCTCGTTTGCACAAACTAGTGGTGAACACATGATACTGTCCACCGCTAAGCTGCTTTGGGTTGGTCTGATAACCCCCCTGCTGCTGTTGATGACCCTGACCAGACTGCTGATTAAAGCCCCCTTGACCGTTCTGAGGACCGGAATTTGAGCCGCCGCCCGGGCCATGAAAACCGCCGGCTCCTGAGCCGCCGGCACTTGAGCCGCCGCCCGGGCCATTGTAGTTTTTAAAGGCCTTCATGATCGCACAATCCTTCCACGGATGAGTCGCTGGCTTCTCTCTAGAGCCGTGCCTCGGACAAGGTTCATTCAACAGCTGCTCCAGAGAGGGTCCTGACCCGGCTCCTCGGGGAGGGGGCCTCCCCTTGCGTCGCTGGTTATTACCTTGGGAGTTGGTGTTGGCTATGAACTCTAGGCTGCCATCGGCCTTGCGCTTGCCTCCTCCTTGGTTCCCCGGGTTAAACTGAGGACCCTTGCCATTGCCGTTCTTCTTTCCCTTCCCTGTCCTTTCATCGTCTGAAGGGGGATCCTTGGTACCATCGGAATCGGCGTACTTGACAAGAGCCGCCATTAGGGTACCCATATCGGTGCAGTCACGCTTAAGCCGCCCGAGTTTCATCTTGAGGGGCACAAAGCGACAGTTCTGTTCCAACATTAAGACTGCAGAGCCGGCATCCATCTTATCTGATGAATGTATGATCTCCTTGACCCGGCGAACCCAATGGGTCGTGGATTCACCCTCCTGCTGCTTACAGTTAGTCAAATCCACAATTGACATAGACTGCCTACAGGTATCTTTGAAGTTTTGAATGAACCGGGCTTTCAGCTCAGCCCAAGACCCAATGGAGTTCGGTGGTAGCCCTTTCAACCACGTGCGGGCAGTTCCATCTAACATCATGGTGAAATACTTGGCCATGGCCGCCTCACTGACTGTTGGGAATCGTAGCATAATTTTAAAATTTTCCTACGCTCACCAAGATGCATCTATGGAGTCTACTAGCAACGAAGGGAAGGGAGTGCGTCTACATACCGTTGTAGATCGCGAGCGGAAGCGTTCCAATGAACGTGGATGATGGAGTCGTACTCGCCGTGATCCAAATCACCGATGACCGAGTGCCGAACGTACAGCACCTCCGCGTTCAACACACGTACGGTGCAGCGACGTCTCCTCCTTTCTTGATCCAGCAAGGGGGGAGGAGAGGTTGATGGAGATCCAACAGCACGACGGCGTGGTGATGGATGTAGCGGGTCTCCGGCAGGGCTTCGCCGAGCTTCTGCAAGAGAGAGAGAGAGGTGTTGCAGGGGAGGAGGGAGGCGCCAAAGGCTGTAGTCTACTGCCCTCCCTCCCCCCTTTATATAGGCCCCTGGGGGGTGCGCCAGCCCTAGGAGATGGGATCTCCAAGGGGGGGCGGCGGCCAAGGGGGGAAGGGGTTGCCTTGCCCCCCAAGGCAAGGGGGAACTCCCCCCCTAGGGTTCCCAACCCTAGGCGCATGGGGGGGAGGCCCAAGGGGGCGCCCCAGCCCACTAGGGGCTGGTTCCCTTCCACTTTCAGCCCACGGGGCCCTCCGGGACAGGTGGCCCCACCCGGTGGACCCCCGGGACCCTTCCGGTGGTCCCGGTACAATACCGATAACCCCCGAAACTTTCCCGGTGGCCGAAACTTGACTTCCTATATATAATTCTTCACCTCCGGACCATTCCGGAACCTCTCGTGACGTCCGGGATCTCATCCGGGACTCCGAACAACTTTCGGGTTTCCGCATACATATGTCTCTACAACCCTAGCGTCACCGGACCTTAAGTGTGTAGACCCTACGGGTTCGGGAGACATGCAGACATGACCGAGACGCCTCTCCGGTCAATAACCAACAGCGGGATCTGGATACCCATGTTGGCTCCCACATGTGCCACGATGATATCATCGGGTGAACCACAGTGTCGAGGATTCAATCAATCCGTATGCAATTCCCTTTGTCAAACGGTATGTTACTTGCCCGAGATTCGATCGTCGGTATCCCAATACCTTGTTCAATCTCGTTACCGGCAAGTCTCTTTACTCGTACCGCAATGCATGATCCCGTGACTAACGCCTTAGTCACATTGAGCTCATTATGATGATGCATTACCGAGTGGGCCCAGAGATACCTCTCCGTCACACGGAGTGACAAATCCCAGTCTCGATCCGTGCCAACCCAACAGACACTTTCGGAGATACCCGTAATGCACCTTTATAGTCACCCAGTTACGTTGTGACGTTTGGCACACCCAAAGCACTCCTACGGTATCCGGGAGTTGCACGATCTCATGGTCTAAGGAAAAGATACTTGACATTGGAAAAGCTCTAGCAAACGAAACTACACGATCTTTTATGCTATGCTTAAGTTGGGTCTTGTCCATCACATCATTCTCCTAATGATGTGATCCCGTTATCAATGACATCCTATGTCCATAGTCAGGAAACCATGACTATCTGTTGATCAACGAGCTAGTCAACTAGAGGCTTACTAGGGACAGGTTGTGGTCTATGTATTCACACATGTATTACGATTTCCGGACAATACAATTATAGCATGAATAATAGACTATTATCATGAACACAGAAATATAATAATAACCATTTATTATTGCCTCTAGGGCATATTTCCAACAGTCTCCCACTTGCACTAGAGTCAATAATCTAGTTACATTGTGATGAATCGAACACCCATTGCGTCCTGGTGTTGATCATGTTTTGCCCTAGGGAGAGGTTTAGTCAACGGATCTGCTACATTCAGGTCCGTGTGTACTTTACAAATATCTATGTCTCCATTTTGAACACTTTCACGAATGGAGTTGAAGCGACGCTTGATATGCCTGGTCTTCCTGTGAAACCTGGGCTCCTTCGCAAGGGCAATAGCTCCAGTGTTGTCACAGAAGAGAGTCATTGGGCCCGACGCATTGGGAATCACCCCTAGGTCGGTAATGAACTCCTTCATCCAGACTGCTTCCTGTGCTGCCTCCGAGGCTGCCATGTATTCCGCTTCACATGTAGATCCCGCCACGACGCTTTGCTTGCAACTGCACCAGCTTACTGCTCCTCTATTCAAAATATACACGTATCCGGTCTGTGACTTCGAGTCATCCGGATCTGTGTCGAAGCTAGCGTCGACGTAACCCTTTACGACGAGCTCTTCGTCACCTCCATAAACGAGAAACATATCCTTAGTCCTCTTCAGGTACTTCAGGATATTCTTGACCGCTGTCCAGTGTTCCTTGCCGGGATTACTTTGGTACCTTCCTACCAAACTTACGGCAAGGTTTACATCAGGTCTGGTACACAGCATGGCATACATAATAGACCCTATGGCCGAGGCATAGGGGATGACACTCATCTCTTCTATATCTTCTGCCGTGGTCGGGCATTGAGCCGTGCTCAATTGCACACCTTGCAATACAGGCAAGAACCCCTTCTTGGACTGATCCATACTGAACTTCTTCAATATCTTGTCAAGGTATGTACTCTGTGAAAGACCAATGAGGCGTCTTGATCTATCTCTATAGATCTTGATGCCTAATATATAAGCAGCTTCTCCAAGGTCCTTCATTGAAAAACACTTATTCAAATAGGCCTTTATACTTTCCAAGAATTCTATATCATTTCCCATCAATAATATGTCATCCACATATAATATGAGAAATGCTACAGAGCTCCCACTCACTTTCTTGTAAACACAGGCTTCTCCATAAGTCTGTGTAAACCCAAACGCTTTGATCATCTCATCAAAGCGAATGTTCCAACTCCGAGATGCTTGCACCAGCCCATAGATTGAGCGCTGGAGCTTGCATACTTTGTTAGCATTCTTAGGATCGACAAAACCTTCCGGCTGCATCATATACAACTCTTCCTTAAGGAAGCCGTTAAGGAATGCCGTTTTGACGTCCATCTGCCATATCTCATAATCATAGTATGCGGCAATTGCTAACATGATTCGGACGGACTTCAGCTTCGCTACGGGTGAGAAAGTCTCATCGTAGTCAACCCCTTGAACTTGTCGATAACCCTTAGCGACAAGTCGAGCTTTGTAGATGGTCACATTACCATCCGCGTCCGTCTTCTTCTTAAAGATCCATTTGTTTTCTATGGCTCGCCGCTCATCGGGCAAGTCAGTCAAAGTCCATACTTTGTTTTCATACATGGATTCTATCTCGGATTTCATGGCTTCTAGCCATTTGTCGGAATCCGGGCCCGCCATCGCTTCTTCATAGTTCGAAGGTTCACCGTTGTCTAACAACATGATTTCCAGGACAGGGTTGCCGTACCACTCTGGTGCGGAACGTGTCCTTGTGGACCTACGAAGTTCAGTGGCAACTTGATCCGAAGCTTCATGATCATCATCATTAACTTCCTCCCCAGTCGGTGTAGGCACCACAGGAACATTTTCCCGCGCTGCGCTACTTTCCGGTTCGGAAGGGGTGACTATCACCTCATCAAGTTCCACTTTCCTCCCACTCAATTCTTTCGAGAGAAACTCCTTCTCCAGAAAGGACCCGTTCTTGGCAACGAAGATCTTGCCTTCGGATCTGAGGTAGAAGGTATACCCAATAGTTTCCTTAGGGTATCCTATGAAGACGCATTTTTCCGATTTGGGTTCGAGCTTTTCAGGTTGAAGTTTCTTGACATAAGCATCGCATCCCCAAACTTTTAGAAACGACAGCTTAGGTTTCTTCCCAAACCATAATTCATACGGTGTCGTTTCAACGGATTTCGACGGAGCCCTATTTAAAGTGAATGCGGCAGTCTCTAAAGCATAACCCCAAAATGAGAGCGGTAAATCGGTAAGAGACATCATAGATCGCACCATATCCAATAGAGTGCGATTACGACGTTCGGACACACCATTTCTCTGAGGTGTTCCAGGCGGCGTGAGTTGTGAAACTATTCCACATTTCCTTAAGTGTGTACCAAATTCGTGACTTAAATATTCTCCACCATGATCTGATCGTAGGAATTTCATTCTTCTGTCACGTTGATTCTCAACCTCACTCTAAAATTCCTTGAAATTTTCAAAGGTTTCAGACTTGTGTTTCATCAGGTAGACATATCCATATCTACTTAAATCATCAGTGAGAGTGAGAACATAACGATATCCTCCGCGAGCCTCAATACTCATTGGACCACACACATCGGTATGTATGATTTCCAATAAGTTGGTTGCTCGCTCCATTGTTCCGGAGAACGGAGTCTTGGTCATCTTACCCATGAGGCATGGTTCGCACGTGTCAAATGATTCGTAATCAAGAGACTCCAAAAGTCCATCTGCATGGAGCTTCTTCATGCGCTTGACACCAATGTGACCAAGGCGGCAATGCCACAAGTATGTGGGACTATCGTTATCAACTTTACATCTTTTGGTATTCACACTATGAACATGTGTAACATCACGTTCGAGATTCATCAAAAATAAACCATTGACCAGCGGGGCATGACCATAAAACATCTCTCTCAAATAAATAGAACAACCATTATTCTCGGATTTAAATGAGTAGCCATCTCGAATTAAACGAGATCCAGACACAATGTTCATGCTCAAAGCTGGCACTAAATAACAATTATTGAGGTTTATAACTAATCCCGTGGGTAGATGCAGAGGTAGCGTGCCGACGGCGATCACATCGACCTTGGAACCATTCCCGACGCGCATCGTCACCTCGTCCTTTGCCAGTCTCCGTTTATTCCGTAGTTCCTGTTTTGAGTTACAAATATGAGCAACCGCACCGGTATCAAATACCCAGGAGCTACTACGAGTACTGGTAAGGTACACATCAATTACTTGTATATCACATATACCTTGGGTGTTGCCGGCCTTCTTCTTGTCCGCTAAATATTTGGGGCAGTTCCGCTTCCAGTGACCACTTCCCTTGCAATAAAAGCACTCAGTCCCGGGCTTGGGTCCATTCTTTGACTTCTTCCCAGTAACTGGTTTACCGGGCGCGGCAACTCCCTTGCCGTCCTTCTTGAAGTTCTTCTTACCCTTGCCCTTCTTGAACTTGGTGGTTTTATTCACCATCAACACTTGATGTTCTTTTCTGATCTCCCCTTCCGCTGATTTCAGCATTGAATATACCTCGGGAATGGTCTTTTCCATCCCCTGCATATTGTAGTTCATCACAAAGCTCTTGTAGCTTGGTGGAAGCGACTGGAGGATTCTGTCAATGACCGCGTCATCCGGGAGATTAACTCCCAGCTGAGACAAGCGGTTGTGCAACCCAGACATTCTGAGTATGTGCTCACTAACAGAACTGTTCTCCTCCATTTTACAGCTGAAGAACTTGTCGGAGACATCATATCTCTCGACCCGGGCATGAGCTTGAAAAACTAGTTTCAGCTCCTCGAACATCTCATATGCTCCATGTTTCTCAAAACGCTTTTGGAGACCCGGTTCTAGGCTGTAAAGCATGCCGCACTGAACGAGGGAGTAATCATCAGCACGTGATTGCCAAGCGTTCATAACGTCTTGGTTCTGTGGGATTGGTGCATCACCTAGCGGTGCTTCTAAGACATAATCTTTCTTGGCTACTATAAGGATGAGCCTCAGGTTCCGGACCCAGTCCGTATAGTTGCTGCCATCATCTTTCAGCTTGGTTTTCTCTAGGAACGCGTTGAAATTGAGGACAACGTTGGCCATTTGATCTACAAGACATAGTGTAAAGATTTTAGACTAAGTTCATGATAATTGAGTTCATCTAATCAAATTATTAATGAACTCCCACTCAGACAGACATCCCTCTAGTCATCTAAGTGAAACATGATCCGAGCTCAACTAGGCCGTGTCCGATCATCACGTGAGACGGACTAGTCAAGATCGGTGAACATCTCCATGTTGATCGTATCTTCTATACGACTCATGCTCGACCTTTCGGTCCTCCGTGTTCCGAGGCCATGTCTGTACATGCTAGGCTCGTCAAGTCAACCTAAGTGTATTGCGTGTGTTCCGAGGCCATGTCTATACATGCTAGGCTCGTCAACACCCGTTGTATTCGAACGTAAGAATCTATCACACCCGATCATCACGTGGTGCTTCGAAACGACGAACCTTCGCAACGGTGCACAGTTAGGGTGAACACTTTCTTGAAATTATTATAAGGGATCATCCTACTTGCTACCGTCGTTCTAAGCAAATAAGATGCAAAAACATGATAAACATCACATGCAATCAAATAGTGACATGATATGGCCAATATCATCATGCTCCTTTGATCTCCATCTTCGGGGCACCATGATCATCTTTGTCACCGGCATGACACCATGATCTCCATCATTGTGTCTTCATGAAGTCGTCACGCCAACGATTACTTCTACTTCTATGGCTAACGCGTTTAGCAATAAAGTAAAGTAGTTTACATGGCGTTATTCAATGACACGCAGGTCATACAAAATAATAAAGATAACTCCTATGGCTCCTGCCGGTTGTCATAATCATCGACATGCAAGTCGTGATTCCTATTACAAGAATATGATCAATCTCATACATCACATATATCATTCATCACATCTTCTGGCCATATCACATCACATAGCACTTGCTGCAAAAACAAGTTAGACGTCCTCTAATTGTTGTTGCAAGATTTTACGTGGTTTGTAGGTTTCTAGCAAGAACGTTTCTTACCTACGTATGACCACAACGTGATTTGCCAATTTCTATTTACCCTTCATAAGGACCCTTTTCATCGAATCCGTTTCGACTAAAGTAGGAGAGACAGACACCCGCTAGCCACCTTATGCATCTAGTGCATGTCAGTCGGTGGAACCTGTCTCACGTAAGAGTACGTGTAAGGTCGGTCCGGGCCGCTTCATCCTACAATGCCGCCGAAACAAGAAAAGACTAGTAGCGGCAAGAAGAATTGGCAAACTCAACGCCCACAACTTCTTTGTGTTCTACTCGTGCATAGTAACTACGCATAGACCTGGCTCTGATGCCACTGTTGGGAATCGTAGCATAATTTTAAAATTTTCCTACGCTCACCAAGATGCATCTATGGAGTCTACTAGCAACGAAGGGAAGGGAGTGCGTCTACATACCATTGTAGATCGCGAGCGGAAGCGTTCCAATGAACGTGGATGACGGAGTCGTACTCGCCGTGATCCAAATCACCGATGACCGAGTGCCGAACGTACAGCACCTCCGCGTTCAACACACGTACGGTGCAGCGACATCTCCTCCTTTCTTGATCCAGCAAGGGGGGAGGAGAGGTTGATGGAGATCCAACAGCACGACGGCGTGGTGATGGATGTAGCGGGTCTCCGGCAGGGCTTCGCCGAGCTTCTGCGAGAGAGAGAGAGAGAGGTGTTGCAGGGGAGGAGGGAGGCGCCAAAGGCTGTAGTCTACTGCCCTCCCTCCCCCCCCCCCCCTTTATATAGGCCCCTGGGGCGTGCGCCAGCCCTAGGAGATGGGATCTCCAAGGGGGGGCGGCGGCCAAGGGGGGAAGGGGTTGCCTTGCCCCCCAAGGCAAGGGGGAACTCCCCCCCTAGGGTTCCCAACCCTAGGCGCATGGGGGGAGGCCCAAGGGGGCGCCCCAGCCCACTAGGGGCTGGTTCCCTTCCACTTTCAGCCCACGGGGCCCTCCGGGACAGGTGGCCCCACCCGGTGGACCCCCGGGACCCTTCCGGTGGTCCCGGTACAATACCGATAACCCCCAAAACTTTCCCGGTGGCCGAAACTTGACTTCCTATATATAATTCTTCACCTCCGGACCATTCCGGAACCTCTTGTGACGTCCGGGATCTCATCCGGGACTCCGAACAACTTTCGGGTTTCCGCATACATATGTCTCTACAACCCTAGCGTCACCGGACCTTATGTGTGTAGACCCTACGGGTTCGGGAGACATGCAGACATGACCGAGACGCCTCTCCGGTCAATAACCAACAGCGGGATTTGGATACCCATGTTGGCTCCCACATGTTCCACGATGATATCATCGGGTGAACCACGGTGTCGAGGATTCAATCAATCCGTATGCAATTCCCTTTGTCAAACGGTATGTTACTTGCCCGAGATTCGATCGTCGGTATCCCAATACCTTGTTCAATCTCGTTACCGGCAAGTCTCTTTACTCGTACCGCAATGCATGATCCCGTGACTAACGCCTTAGTCACATTGAGCTCATTATGATGATGCATTACCGAGTGGGCCCAGAGATACCTCTCCGTCACACGGAGTGACAAATCCCAGTCTCGATCCGTGCCAACCCAACAGACACTTTCGGAGATACCCGTAATGCACCTTTATAGTCACCCAGTTATGTTGTGACGTTTGGCACACCCAAAGCACTCCTACGGTATCCGGGAGTTGCACGATCTCATGGTCTAAGGAAAAGATACTTGACATTGGAAAAGCTCTAGCAAACGAAACTACACGATCTTTTATGCTATGCTTAAGTTGGGTCTTGTCCATCACATCATTCTCCTAATGATGTGATCCCGTTATCAATGACATCCTATGTCCATAGTCAGGAAACCATGACTATCTGTTGATCAACGAGCTAGTCAACTAGAGGCTTACTAGGGACAGGTTGTGGTCTATGTATTCACACATGTATTACGATTTCCGGACAATTATAGCATGAATAATAGACTATTATCATGAACACAGAAATATAATAATAACCATTTATTATTGCCTCTAGGGCATATTTCCAACACTGACCTCCAGCAATTCCATAGCCATCTCATAACTCTCAATCCAGGCTGCAGGCTGTAAGTCAGTTGTATAGTTAGGCACCTTCCTAGGGCCCTTGAAGTCTTTAGGTAGACGTTCATTACGGATGGATGGTACTAAACAAGGAACACCCCCGGTCCTGGTAGGGATACCCACATCAACGGAAGTCGTCGGGTAAGCCGGGGGGTCTGGTAAGCCGTCAATTGAGGCGCTTGCTCCGCCTCTTGCCGTGCTTGGTCCGCTGCGTAAAAGGCTCCATTATGAGCCGGGCCATGGCCAGGGGGCGGGTCATGGCGTCGGACGTTACTTGAGCCGGTTGCCGAGACCATGTGCCGGCTGTAACTTGGGCTCTGGCCTGGACGAGGAGTCGAGTGGATCCTGTCCCGGCTGTAGGAGTACGCCTCTTGCTGCGCCAGTGCTGTTTGGAGGAGTTCCCTGACCCGGCGGGTCTCGATAGCCGTCGGAGAGTCACCGTCAACTGGTAGGGCCGCCAGCCGTGCTGCCGCAGCGACCATGTTCTCCAGCGGGTTATTATAATGACCCGGGGGTATTGGCACATACTGAGGCGGGGCAGGGGGCACCTGGGGAGGCCCCATCACTCGCGGCTGAATAAGGGGTCCAGACCCGGGTGTTATGACCCCTGGCGGGTTACTAGACCCTGCACCTGGCGTGTTGAAGAGGTTGCGTGGATCGTAAACCGGCGGGAGTCGGGACTGGGCCTTTTGATGCCTCCTTCTCATGACCTCATTGGCCGCGTTCTGATCCATCGTGAGCTGGAAGGACTGTGCCTGAATCAGCTGAGTCTGGGCATCGAGAGCCGCCCGCTCCACAGCCAGCCTGATTCCTTCTGCTGCAAGATCCTCTTTAGCTTTTATCAGATCCAATTTCAACTGTGCCACCTCCGCATCATGTTGGGCTTGATCCGCCGGGTCAACCGTGGCGGTTAACAGGGCCGTCATCTTGTCCGTGAGATCCATCAGCACCTGAGCCGGAGAGGGCACTGGGTTTCCCGATCCAGCAGCGGGGTTCTGAACAGGCTGTGCACCAGCCATAAAAACTCCAACCTGGCTAGGCGGCTCAAAAAGGTCCGGAATACTGTCGCCATCGGAACAACCCATGAGCCTGCCATCCTGCAGTTGGTACAACGAGTTTGACTCATCAGTGGCCGACTCGCCATCAGAGCCGGCGGCCGCCTCATCCCTAGACCCAGATGGGTCAGAGGGCCCTCCATGGATGCATCCCACAAAAGCGTGCCTTAAGGCAGGCCGGGCTCGGGCGGGTCGTGCGCGCTGAGTCGTTTCGATGAGATCGGCGCCGAGATCCGGCTCAGGGCCCGGCTCACCGATCTTGCCAATGAAGACATGAATTCCGCCGAAGGGGACCCGGTACCCGTACTCCATTGAGCCGGCGTCGGGGCCCCAGTCTGCATCGTCGATGTAGAGCTTGCCGCGACAACTCTTGGTCATCCGGCCCACAGCGTATCCCTTGAGCCCTTCGAAGCTGCCCTTCAAGAACTCAAATCCACCATGCGCTGGCCCCACGGTGGGCGCCAACTGTCGTGGAATTGTCACGGCAGATGTCCTTGAGCTAGGACTTAGTCGTGGAGCCATCGCAACAAGGAAGCTTGAAGGGGTTATGCGGGACAAGGAACACGAGGGTTTATACTGGTTCGGCCCCTTACGGTGAAGGTAAAAGCCTACGTCCAGTTTGAGGTGATATTGATTAGGGTTACGATCGCCAGGAGCTGAACAGCTATCCCCGGCTCTCGATGAGATTGTTGTCGCCCTTAAACCGCTGCCGGGTCGTCCCTTTATATAGGGAGGAACACGCCCAGCAGCCCTTAGAGTCCTGGCCGGCTCATAAGAGTGTCCGGCTCGGACTTTAAACTATACTTGCCTTACGCTACAAGTTCTACTATAATAATGATTGTAACTACGGGCCTTAAGCCATATCCGGGTCTCAGCCCATCTCTGGCCCATCGTCTTGAAACTTGGCTCCGGGCTTCTGGCAATGACCGTACGAGTAACCCGACCCCTCCTGGCGGGTGACTCTAAGGTCTATATCCTCAACAGTTTTGGTATGATTTTATTAGAACTAATCCGGACTCACGTTGTTTTCAGCAGAACTACCATGGTGTCATTTTTTGTGCAGAAATAAAAGTTCTCGGAATGGGCTGAAAATTTACGGAGATTTTTTATGGACCAAAAGAGAGCCCCGAAGCACCGGAGCTGGGCCAGGAAGTGGACGAGGAGGCCACAAGCCCTCTAGGCGCGCCCTACCCCCCCCCCACCCCCACCCTCGGGCGCTAGCTCAGGGTTTGTGGGCCCCTTGAGAACCCCCTGATGTGAGACCGACGCCAAAAATTCCTATAAATACCCAAACCTCCGAAAAGAACCCTAGATCGGAGGTTCCGCCACCGCAAGCCTCTGTAGCCACGAAAAAACAATCGGGAGCCTGTTCCAGCACCCTACCGGAAGGGGGAAACCATCACTAGGGGCCATCTTCATCATCCCGGCGGCCACCATGATGAGGAGGGAGTAGTTCACCCTCGGGGCTGAGGGTATGTACCAGTAGCCATGTGTATGATCTCTCTCTCTCTCGTGTTCTTGATTTGGTACGATCTTGATGTACCGCGAACTTTGTTACTATAGTTGGATCATATGGTGTACCCCCCCCCCCCCTCTACCTTCTTGTGATGAATTGAGTCTTGCTCTTTGAGGTTTCGTTATGTTGGATTGAGTATTGGATTTGAGAACACTTGATGTATGTCTTGCGATGGGATATCTGTGTTGACAATGGGATGTTCAATTGATTCACTTCATTTATGTTTCGGCACTCAACTCGCGGATTCCCGAGGTGACATTGGGGTAATCTATGCATAGGAGTTGATGCACGCTTTTGTCCTACGTTCTCCGATAGAAACTTTTGGAGTGATTCTTTATCGCACGTTGAGGGATTTCCATATGATTTAATTATTTTATCATTGTTGAGAGAATTTGCACTAGTGAAAGTATGAACCCTAGGCCTTGTTTTCAAGCATTGCAATACCATTTTTGCTCACTTTTGCTACTTGTTACCTTGGTGTTTTTATATTTTTAGATTACAAAAACCTATATCTACCATTCATATTACACTTGTATCACCATCTCTTCGCCGAACTAGTGCACCTATACAGTTTACCATTGTATTGGGTGTATTGGGGACACAAGAGACTCCTTGTTATTTGGTTGCAGGGTTGTTTGAGAGAGACCATCTTCATCCTACGCCTCCCACGGATTGATAAACCTTAGGTCATCCACTTGAGGTAAAATTGCTACTGTCCTACAAAACTCTGTGCTTGGAGGCCCAACACGAGTCTACAAGAAGAAGGTTGTGTAGTAGACATCAAGCTCTTTTCTGGCGTCGTTGCTGGGGAGGTTAGTGCTTGAAGGTATATCTTTATATCTTGCAATTGAATCTTTTAGTTTCTTGTTTATCACTAGTTTAGTCTATAAAAGAAAACTACAAAAAATGGAATTGAGGTTGCCTCATATGCTTCCTCTTTTTAATGTATTTCGTGAAAATGATGGAAATGAAAATTGTGCTCAAGTGTTAGAAGAAGAAGTCAATAAAATGTTTGGCACTAAATCTTTGAATGATAAACATGATTGCAATGTTGTTAGTGTGCTTGCTATGAATATTCATGATACTAATTATGATTGCACTAGCCATGATAAAGATGTTTCTTATAAGCATGTTAATTTTTGTGGAGTGCATAGAGTCTGTGAAGACATGCCTTATAGGGATGATAGATTTTGTAAGAAGCATAAACATGATGAAACCAATCGGTAGCTTAAGGTGATACATAAATTTGCTACAAAATTATGCTCTCTTCATCCCATTATGTGTGAACTTTGCAATAGAGTTGGTCATCTTAATTGTCAATGCACACTATTTCATGATCGAATCGTGGCTAAATATTGCAATAACTTGATCACCCTTGAACTTTATAATGAATTTTGTTTATTTTTGGGATGTGAAGAATTGTCACATAAAAATAGTTGGTTTTAAGCGTTCATATTCGCCGACCATGCTGAAACTACTCTTAAATAAATCTGTATGTTTTGTGTGGTAAATTGCAATGAGAATGCTTATATTGCCAACTATAGAAAGATGGGAAAACCATTAGAATATAAAAGAAATACTAATGAAAGGGTAAAGCTATCCACTTTCCCTCCTACTGTCTCTCGTGATGAAACAGGTTACGAGAATGAGCTTTCTATGCAACCAGACTCATCAATAAGGAGCTCCAAAAAATTGATTAAACCCACACATGATGTGGAGAAGAAAAAGAAAAGACGGAGAAGCAAAGGTAAAAAGGTATCCCTCCCAAATGATGTTGCTCCTATTATTGTTATGCCTCATGAGAATGAATCAAAAATAAATGTGGAAGATGATATACTTGATGATGATATTGATTCTTTGTCTTATGGTACAATGTCCGAAGAAACTATTGAGGATGACTTTGTTATGCCTATTACTTAATGAGATGATTATGATCGGGAAAATAATGATACTTCTTATAATCTAGAAAATCTTTTTGGCACCAACTTAGAAAATTGTGATGATAATAATTGCTATACTATTGGTACTATTCATACTATTAATGATGGGAGTGATTATGCTTATGATATGCAAAGCCACAAGCTTGGGGATGCTATGTTTGATGAGAATGACATGTTTGAGAATTTATTTGCTGCAATTAATGTTTGTCCCAAGCTTGGAGATGCTATGCTTGATGAAGATGATATTTTTAGTCCCCCAAGTTTTAATGTGCAAATTTATTATGATCATAGCATGCCTCCTATTTATGATGATTGCAATATTTATGAAAGTGGGTTTGGAAGAGTGTCAACTTTAGATAATAATGATCCCACTATTTTGGAGGGTGTTGAATCTTATTATAATGATAAAAGTGGATTTGGAGAGGTCATGACTTTATTTAGTAATGATTCCAGTATCTTGGAAGAGGTTTCAATTTATTTTGACGAGAACAAAGCTGCTCTTATGATGATTATTGTGATGACACTTATTTTATAAAAAGTAATGATGATTATATTTATAAAACTTGTCATAATTATGATTACCCTTTTTTCTGAACATTACCTTTTTAATGTGGAAACAATTTATAGTATTCGAGTTTCTTATGATACTCCCACTATCCCAAATAAGAAGAATTTTGCTTATGTGGAGAGTAGTAAAATTTCTATGCTTGTGCATCATGAAAATAATGCTTTATGTGATGGTTATATTGTTGAATTCATTCATAATGTTACTAAAAGTTATTATGAGAGAGGAATATATGCTTCTACATATCTCAATAATATCAAGTTTCCTCTCTATGTGTTAAAAATCTTGAAATTATGCTTGTTTTGCCTTCCTACGCTAGTTGATTCTTGCTCCCATAATTTTTTTCCTCACAGAATCCCTATGCATATGAAGTGGGTTAGACTTAAATGTGCTAGTCATATTCTTCATGATGCTCCCATTATGTTTCAATTCTTATCTTTTATGCGAGCATCATTGAAATCATCATGCTTAGCTAAAAAGGCATTAAAGAAAAGCGCTTGTTGGAAGACAACCCAATATTTATACCTACTGTTTTTGGTGTGTTCACATGATTAGGATATTGTAGTAATCATGTTTTATAGCTTTTGTTTCAATAAAGTTCCAAGTAAGACCTTTGGGATGATCTATGGTGATAGTTGATTTGATCTTGCTGAAAAACAGAAACTTTTGCGCTCATTGCCAGAATTTTAAAAATTCACAGAAGCGTGCTTTTGATTTGAATTTTTTACACAAGATTGATATACAAATTGCCTATATTGTCCTAATTTTTCAGAGTTTTTGGAATTACAGAAGTATATGAAGTTTCCAAATTACTATAGATTGTTCTATTTTTGATAGATTCTGTTTTAATTGTGTTGTTTACTTATTTTGATGAATCTATGCGTAGTATCGGTGGTTATGAACCATGGAGAAGCTGGAATACAGTATATATAATACCAATATAAATTTAGAATGAGTTCACAACAGTACCTAAGTGGTGATTTGCTTTATTATACTAACGGAGCTTACGAGTTTTCTGTTGAGTTTCGTGTTGTGAAGTTTTCAAGTTTTGGGTAAAGTTTTGATGGACTACGGAATAAGGACTGGCAAGAGACTAAGCTTGGGGATGTCCAAGGCACCCTAAGATAATATTCAAGGACAACCAAGCATCTAACCTTGGGGATTCCCCGGATGGCATCCCCTCTTTTGTTTTCAATCCATCGGAAAAATTACTTGACGCTATATTTTTATTCACCACATGATATGAGTTTTGCTTGGAGCGTCATTTTCTTTTGTTGAGATTTGCTTGCTGCTATTTAGAGTAATGTTTTTCATCTTTTACTTCAATAAAAAGGTCAAGTATAGCCTTTACCATGCTTATTTTGCAAGTCTATATGTTGTTGTTTTGAAAACAGAAAGTTTTCTATCATTTTCTGAATTCTTCTGGAAATTCAGAACATGATAAAATCATGAAATTTTTACACAATGACTAAAAACAAAGTTTCTACAGTGTGGTAATTTTTCAGAATTTTTGGAGTTAGGGAAGTATGATGCCTCATGCATTCTTTATAGACTGTTCTGTTTAGACATATTGCTGTTATGTTTGCATTGTTTGCATATGTTTGCATGTTTCATGATTCAATTTGAGGATAGGAGTATTAAATACGCAGAGGCATTTAGTATGCAATGTTAAATAATAATTATAGTGATTCGCTACAGTAGAGAATGATAAGGTTATTGCATTGATTTATACTAACTTATCTCACGAGTTCTTGTTGAGTTTTGTGTGGATGGATTTTATATGGTTTTGGTATGATTTTATCAGAACTAACCCGGACTGACGCTGTTTTCAGCAGAACTACTGTGGTGTCATTTTTTGTGCAGAAATAAAAGTTCTCGGAATGGGCTAAAAATTTACGGTATTTTTTTATGGACCAAAAGAGACCCCTGAAGCACCGGAGCTGGGCCAGGAAGTGGACAAGGAGGCCAAAAGCCCTCTAGGCGTGCCCTACCCCCCTCCCCCCGGGCACTAGCTCAGGGCTTGTGGGCCCCTTGAGCACCCCCCCTGACGTGAGACCGACGCCAAAAATTCCTATAAATACCCAAACCTCCGAAAAGAACCCTAGACCGGAAGTTCCGTCGCCGCAAGCCTCTGTAGCCACAAAAACAATCGGGAGCCTGTTCCGGCACCCTATCAGAGGGGGAAACCATCACCGGAGGCCATCTTCATCATCCCGGCAGCCACCATGATGAGGAGGGAGTAGTTTGCCCTCAGGCTGAGGGTATGTACCAGTAGTTATGTGTTTGATCTCTCTCTCTCGTGTTCTTGATTTGGCATGATCTTGATATACCGCGAGCTCTGTTACTATAATTGGATCATATGGTATTTCTCCCCCTCTACCTTCTTGCGATGAATTGAGTCTTGCTCTTTGAGGTTTTGTTATGTTGGATTGAGTATTGGATTTGAGAACACTTGATGTATGTCTTGCGATCGGATATCTGTGGTGACAATGGGATGTTCTATTGATTGACTTGATTTGGTATGTCTGAGACATCTGCCTTACTTGGTTGGTTGGTCATGTACTAGTGATCGACATGGATACTATCGCACTTGAAAAAGTGAGGGCTAAAGTGGGAGTCAGGGATCGAACTCAATAACAGTCGCGCAAGGGGCGCTCGCTCGTGATGTCCACGTCGGATGAGAAAAGGACAAAAGGAACGCGATCAAGTCATCTCGCTCACGCACGCACGATTGGCCAGAGTAGTAAAAATCCTAACCTAGCCCGGGTATGCCCACCATGCCCTTTCTTCTCCTTTGCCGCCGCCTCCTCTCCTCTTCTCTGGTTCTTCAGCCGACGACGCTGCCCCCATCCTTCCTCCTCGCCTATACGCACCCCATCTCTACCCAATGGTGACTTCTGCCGTTCCATCTTCATCGCCAGCCTTCGCTGCCGTCGCTCTCGAAGTGGTCGACGTTGACGAGGACTCAGTCCTGTACCCTAGCAAGGTGCGTGCTACGGGATCTCGGTGTTGTACTCTCCTCGTTGTGATTTGGTGCCGTCCGCTTCCCGCTTCTCCTCTGGATTTGTGATTTTTTTCTTGGTGGTGGAGTGATCACGACTCTGCTTTTGGATCTGGTTGCAGTTCGGGAGCGAGCTCAGAGCGCGGGTCGAGATGATGGTACCGAGTGCGGATGGGATTGGCGCGATGCGGACGTGGGTGCTGCGGCCCAGCAATCTGTCGGGCCAGGCGATTCAAGCTTGGCGAGGTTCACTGCTGGATGTGCAAGGTTTCAATTGCTCAAGGTATTCGAAGCAGTCATCCACAATTCCACATCAAGTAGTCCCTCCAGGCGGTTGACGTACTCGGGTTTGGCTCGGGTCTGTGGTATTTTTGCCTGTGTAGTTTTTTAGGATATTTTCTACCAGATTTGACCCGTCTACTACTTTGGTATTTGTGTCTTGCTTGTTACGAATTCTTCTCAGCTTGATGAATGGCCTTTTGTTTTGAACGTGGTGTAGGATTCTAGCTTGTCTAAGAACTCGGATTTGGGCAGACAGATTGGGGATGTCCATAAGTCCTTTGGGGACAAGCGTTTACTGCAAGGTGTCAATTTCAAGGTGAGTCCTGGTAGGAGCATGTGCATTTTCCACTTCTTGCTGATTGTTCTGGTTCAGTGCCTGTCATTCACCTTGCATCTTGGTTACTAGGTTTTCCTCTGCATGTTCACATTGTTGCCAATATTGTCTAAACTCTCATATTATTGCTAACTATTATGGTTCAGTGCCTAAACTATTATTGTTAATAGAGCTTGCTGGCCAAGTGGACGCTTCTCTCCTCCTCATCTTCGACGTCCATATCGTCCCTCTGTATCGAGGGCAGTGATTTGTTCTTGTGCATGCGTATTAGAGGCAGGAGCACAACCGTGGAGTACAGGGACATCAACGCCGGTGGCACCAACAACAATGACAGGAGGTAGGCGACCTTGTAGTGCATTGTCCATGTTGTTTTGGCAGAGGTCACAAAGTATATGCACTTGGTTATCTCTATTGAAGATCTGTAGTTGATTTTATTGCATAAGTATGCCATGAACTATATGTATCATTGCGTAAAGTTTTCTTTTATGAGCAATTGTTCACTTTGTTTTATTATCTTTCATTATGTTTTTAGTAATCTCTGAGTGCAAGTTTTGTGGACATGTGATAATTATTTATTGTTTGTGAACCAGAGATGGTGATAATAGAATCCAAGAATTTAGCACTACACAATGATAATATATAATATTTTCTCGATCAGTCTTATGCATCACACTCATGAGCTTCTTTTGTGTTATTTTTGTTCTGCAGTTTAGAAATGATGGGCAGGTTTTCCTTTATGCTCTTGGAAGCACGCATGGTTCTTTCATCAACAAAACTCAGGCATAGTCTCTTTCCTTGTCTTACTTCAGAGCAGAATTGAACATTTCCAATTCATCCCGGACTTCTAATATGTTTGTTTGATAATGTTGATACCGTGCAACTATGTGTTCTCTTCTCATGTATGCACCTCATTGTTCATTTTTTTTCTCAAACACACATTTTTTATTAAGGATAAGGGCGTTAATATGACGCAGACCGCGTCGTTGTTCGTGCTATTTTGTTTTTAAAAAACACTACAATTTGTGTTGATGGCATTCTTATTCTATTGTATTTTTTGTACAATTTGTATTTTTGTACTTTGAATAGCATAGAGGATCTCACAATCAAATGAATGGTCAACCCTATTTCCTTGGGCATGGAGACTAAGCTATCTTACACAGGAGTCAAACTTTTTGACAAAATGCACTCCATTAATCTATTTGACTAGGCATGTAAACCAAGATCACCATGACATTGGTAATCCACAGTAGGAGACATGATTAGATGCATCCGTAACTACATTTTGTAATATTACAGGAAAATGATGTGAGAATAGTTACCATCTCCTTTTGCAATGTTGGCTTATTGTTATGTAATTTAACAGTGAAGCGGTTCAGCCGGACAGTTTACGATTGCATTTGTAGATTGTATGTCAGTGTAACATATATGAAGGAGGACAGAAGGAGACTGTTGTCAAATACATGCCGGAGAAGGTACCTGTATCTTCAGAAAAGATGAGACGAGACTGAGCATTTGCATATATCTTAGTTACAACTACCGATGAATGCTGTTACAGGCTGCCGATAGAGAAGAGACGGTGGCCGGGTGGATGGCAGAAGCAGAGCCTCTAAATTTAAGTGTACTATCGGGTAATATATATGAGTAATTAACAATGGTTTCCGTGGCCTTTTGTCAAATGCCTTTGCCCCTTGGTAGTCATTTACTACTGCAAAGTTAAATGAAACATCATTTATATGTCTGATTATTAAGTGCCAATTATAGTTTCTATGCAGCCGTTTATATTTTCAGGGTTAATGTCGCTCTTCTCACTTCTCTGAGCATGGTTGTTTCATAATTAGCATAGGATATGTAGACATGGGAATGCTCAAGTGTCAACTGTCATGAGACAATGAGAACAACAACATTTACAGAAGGTAGAATTTGAGCCTCAAGACAGGCAACCCATAGTAACCTTAGTTGCAAAGTTCATCGATTATTTTGGACTAATTGAATGTGGTCTTGCCAATCTAATATGTGTACTGCTACCTCTGGAAGACTAGCAATAGTTAAATGATGCAGATTGTGAATGATGAACTTGTACAACTGATGGGTGGGGAGGGCAGATCTGCAAGGTGTTGGGAAAACCCTTCTTGATGTGAACAATATGCTCTGTTATTGTTGTTAGTTGTCACTCGATCCAGGATTCAACCTCGTTTGCAGATTCAAGTGGTTTATTCGAAGGATGATGCAAATCACACACAAGGAACATGCTTATGTGCATACTATTGTTATTACTCATTTGTGCAACATATATATTTCACCATAGCAATTGAGAACTGACTGGTGTATAGGTTGAGTTTTGTGTGTTCTAAGTTCTACAACTATGAAGTGCTATTGGTTCTGAAAATTATTCACAAACATGCGGGCTCTGACCTAATTTTCTTCAAATATCTTTCTTCTTTGCAGTGAGTTGTGCTGATTCGAATTAAGGTGCAATGAGACTATCTGAAACCATTTTATTTCGTCTTCCCATCGGCTACTTTGAAGAGTGGGGCATCCTGATGCTTTTCTTCGATGTGCACCCTATCCCTCTGTTTTCACACTGCTATTTTTCCGTTCTTTTGTTTCAGTGTATATGATGCATTTCTTTTTTTTAAGTTAACTCTTCATTCTTCTAATATGCTCTTCCAGATTGGTTACCCTTTAGACACTCAAGTAAATGTTTCACATTTTCTCTGAAGTTTATTTTCTTGGAGGATCATATATCTATGTCAGATCATGGGATTTAGTTGTCTATGCTCTCTTTTTTCACTTAATCTTATAAATGTTTGTTGCTTGGAGAATCACATTTTTTCACTCTTAGTATATGAGGACTATTTACAACTCCCATTTATTTTGAAAGGGAGTATCAGCTTTGAATAGTCATTATCTTTGACCATTTTATAGTGAGTTGATAGAATAATTTCTCATTTCCATGTCCACTCCCATGCTCCTCGAAGATTATACATTTTTGTGAATTCTTTATTTCAGGTTCTGAATAGGATGTTTCTGCACCCCTATTATGCTTACAAAAAAAGGCACCAGAAGGCTATGCATTTTCTATAGTGGGCACATTCGCTCTCTGGTCTTCCGATGCAACATTGTATGTGCCGTCGAATTTCGGCTTTTGGATGTTCGTGTGGTGTCGCCCTAAATAAATAGATCAGTCAGATGCATTGTGGCCATTTGTGCTTTGGGTAAATAAATGAAGAAATCTATAGGAACATATATTCGGTGCTTTGTGATCCACCTTGTAAGATTGTCACCTCTCTGTCAATATAGACCTATAACCTTGATTTGCTTGCTCTACTTTATGAGTGCGTGCTCTGCTGCTACAGTTATATTATGTCTTTTTTTTAACAACTGGTGTTTATTTGGACTGCATACACGTTCACAAGTGCATCATAAGGATTAGTGTGTAGAGTACCGCAGAGGAGGCGCGCCAAGGGCGCGCCCCTGTTACTAGTATGAATCAAAGGTCGCCAAATGGGTTGGTCCTGGCGTGCTAGCCTGATAGCCCGTGCGGTCGGCATGTTTATAATCGGGTCATGCCAAGACGTGGCCTGCCTAGGGCCGTGTTTGGCCGAGTGGTTAGGCACGAGTGCCGATATGGCATGACCCATTTAATTTTCTTACTTTTATATATATTTACTAGCACACATGCCCGTGCGTTGCAACGGGAGGATAGAATTACATGCCTCTAGCTTAATATAAGAATGGATCAAGACCCCCACATGTCCATATTCTCTAGTTCCACATGGCACCTTTTAATTAGAGCCAAACCAATATATTCTTTTTTTATTAGCATGTGCCCATAATTTGTTTCAATTATAATTAACCGGCATATTCTCTTTTATTGACAACTGGAAGCTACCACTGTCAATAATTTGTGGTGTCCCTTATTCTAAACAAGCCGACTTAGCTTAATGCGCCGGATGCGGAGCAGGCCCAGTATGGGAGTGATCGAACTCACGACCTCAAAGACCCGACCACATGTTGCTAGCCACTCAAACAAATGCGTTCTGCTAACCATGCTATCCAATGGTTAGCATTAATATTAAAGAATCTAATGCAATGTCATTTTTGAAACTTTTTTTGAACTTTTCAAAAACTAATAACTATGAAATGCCAAATATACTTGGCAACGTGAACAATTTTCCAAATTACATTTTTTTTAAATCCTATACATTTAAAAAAAGACGAACAAAAAATTTGAACGGAACATTTGTTGAAATTCACAAACATTTCTTAAAAGCATGAACGCTTTATAAAAATACGTTTTTTTAAGTTGCGAACAATTTTTGGAGACGGGAACATGTTTTGAACATATGGAAGAAATTTAGAAAATGTTTCTTTTAATGCAAACATTATTTTCAATTTTTGAAAATATCACTAAAACAAGATTATTTTTTTAATTTGTAACATTTTTAAATCTTGCACAAATTTGGAAAAACCCAAGCATAAAAATGGGAATAATTTTTAAAATTCTGAAAAAAATCAGAATGATAAAAATTTAAAATTACAAACATTTTTTAAATAGGAACAGAATTTTGGAATTCATAACATGAACTACCAAATATACTTGGCAACGTGAACAGTTTTTTGAATATTACATACATTTTTGGACAAAGCAAGAACAAAAAATTTGAACAGAACATTTCCTGAAATTCGCATACATTTCTTAAATACCTGAACATTCTTATAAAAATATGAATATTTTTACGTTGTGAATAATTTTTTTTAAATGGGAACATGTGTTAAACATGCAGAAGAATTTTAGAAAATGTGTTTCTTTAATGCAAACATTCTTTTGAATTTTTAAACCTATATCTGAAACAAGAATATTTTTCGAATTTGGAACATTTTTTAAATGCATTTGTTTAAATCTTGATTTTTTGTGAAAAGTACGACATGTTATTAAAAATAGGAATATTTTTAAAATTTGAACATATTTTGGCACGACAAAAAAATCAAAACGTTTTTTGAAATAGGAACACATTTTTGTAATTCTTAACTTTTTACGAAATTGTGGATAAAAATTGAAACTGCAAACATTTTTTGAAAATCGTGGAATTTCAGAAATATTTTAAAACTATATTTGCAATGGGCAAAATAAAAAGAAACAGGAAATGAAAAGAGAAAGGAACAGAAAAAGGAAATTTGAAACAGAACACAAACAAAAATGGGCCACCGTGTCTTGGTCGCCCTGTGTGTAGCTGAAACTATATGCCGCATTGAGCGAAAAATAGTAGTCTTTTATTGCTGCGTGGGCAGGAAAAAATGGCTGACTTTACTGGGCCATAGGGCGCGCGGCCCACGTATGAAATTCTCCAAAAATCGTTTTTCCTTTGCTAACACACGGAGTACAAAAGTTTAGTACCACCTCGAATAAAAACAAAAAATCTTTTAGCGGTGAACGGATGAAAAAATCGGAGAAACGCACCTTGCTTTATTAGTAGGTATAGATACAACCCAATAGACTGAGTACAGGCCCAAAACAACCCAATAGCTTGAATCCTACGAGGGCGAGGGGCAAAACGTGTCGCATGGCCCAACAGACTCCGTTCGTATCTTTTTGCAGCAAATGCTCATCGTCTGGACACCTCTCTAACAATTGCAAAATTCAGTTTAGATGTCGTTCGTGTTTTCGTTACGGGCATATATCCCGTTTCTGTTTTTTATCCAAGGCTAAACCCCTTGTCTATCGGGCCAAATCCCAACAAACTTCCTCCCCTACACCCGTACCCAATAGCCCGCACGACGACTCGTCTCCCCAAAACGCCACCCCCCCCCTCCTCTTTTCGATCGCCCAGCCTGCCAAACCCCCTGCTCTCCATTACACCCCTGCTCTGCTCCGCCGTGTTTCTCCACTGTCGCCTCAACTTCCTCTTCCGCCATGGCCACCTACCCATGCGACCCCCTCCCACTCCTCCCTCCGGGCACTGCTATCATGGAAGCTCACGGAAACCGTCGCCGCCGATCCTACCACTACCTTGGCGGCGAAGCTCTGGTTCAATCGGGGGATTGGGCCATCATCTCCCTCGCTCCACCACCGGATCCTAACCAGTTCGACACGGACGCCATGCTCATTCGTCACTATCTCGACCATGAGCGTGGCTTCCGCATTGTTGATATCTCAAGATGCGGCATGGGTGCTGCGCTCGTCCGTTTCCAACACGCCTGCGACATCGACACTGCTATCGCCAACGGTCCCTACTTTGTAGGTGACTCGACACTGCGTGTTATCCGCCATGACAGAGGTATAAACTACCGTGACTGCACCTTCTCCCATGATGTTTGGATTATGATGGTCAATTACCCGCTTGAGGCATGGAGGTCAGACAAAGTTCGAGAATCTGTCAGTGGTTTTGCTAAGTTCTTAGTTTGGAATAGAGATTTGTCCAATAGGGCTCGTATCCTGGTCAAGATTAGGGTTCCGGATCTTTTGGAAATCCCAATCAGTCATGTCATCTGTGAAAGCTTAGATGATTATGGTCATGGTCAGTCTTGGACTAGTGCTGTTTATATTTTGCAAACTGAACTCCTCGGTGCTATGGGTGGTGATGAAGACCCGATCCCTCCTGATGGTGTTTTGCACCCTATGCCTCTTGCTCCATTTGGTGGTATCTGGCATGACGCAGACTTTGTTAACAATGAAAACCAGCATGCTGCTCCAGCAGCCCACCATGCTCCTGCTGTTGATCACGAGGACATACCTATGGTCCACACCCCACCCCAAGACCCTGAAATTGCCCATCAGGATCAACCACTCCAACCTGCTGTTGAAGCTGCTGATGCCTTCTTTGCACTGCATGACATGATGTCAAAAATTATCACTTCTGCACCTGTTGTACTTGAGCTGCTCGATGGCGTTTCTGTGGTCAGTACCCGTTTCCAGTTGATCAATGTGGATGATGTTCATGGACCTGTTAAGAAATGTCTGCTGACAATTGTTACTGAAGACCCACCTGAACCCATTATCTCCTCTGTCATGATAACTGAAGTGCTGGAGCACCCTGGAGGCTCTGCAGTTGCTCCACCAGTCATGTCTCCTGCTTTGCTTGACTTCATAGCCAGCAATCCAAGCTCTCCGTCTGCTGAACCACCCCTTGAGTTGTCTAAGGATCTACCTGCTGCCCCTGCTATCTCCTCCATCCATGCTGTCAACAAAAGGAAGAAAGCCAATGTTCCACTTGATGTCAATGATCTGCGCCGCAGCCGCCGCCTTGCTGGACTGAGTGTTGGCTTCAAGAACGAAGCTGCTGCAAACAAAGCCAAATACATCAACAACTGCAAGAAGAATTTGAACACTGAATTTGATCATGAGATCAGGGATCCATCTGCTCCACCACCACCCGAACTTCCACTCGGAACAGTTCAAGCTATCGCAACCAAGTAATGCCTGATCCCTCCTGAGGAGGTTTCTGGAGAGAAGCTGATGGCCAAGGTGGACCATGAATGAAGATCTTATATGCTCTTTTTGGTCTTGTTATAACAAGACCAGTACTAGCTTCAGGCCATGTTTTTGCTTTATCTGCTTCTGGACTATGTTATCTGTTTTAACAATGAACCTGGGTTGTAAGGAGTTAGACTCCATATTTTGTGTTTGTGAGTGGAACATCATATTCTATTTATGTTATGCTACAAGTTGTCTGAATGGTCAGTGGAGTTTAGATCTGTGGATTCTTAGCTATATGATTTGTCAGTACACCTGGTTATCATATTACACCACTTCCTATGATATATGCAATGTTTTGGATTTGATTAAGTCTATCCAATATAAGCCCAACTTTTCATCTTTGAACAATGAGTAGAAACTGGAATATATTGAATTGGAATGTGAGAGGGTTAAACTCCCAAACTAGATGGGATGATATTAGAGCCAAAATTGATGAAAGTAACTGTGGCATCATTTGCATTCAAGAAACTAAGAGAGATTATTTTGATCAAGCTTACCTCAGAAATTTTTCACCTAGGAGATATAACCAATTTGCCTATACAGCATTAGTTGGCCTCTCTGGAGGAATTATCACTATTTGGAATGGCAGTCTTTTTTCTGGCTCTGTTGTCAGCCAGACATCCTACCAAATTACTGTGAAGTTATCATGCAATCTTTCTGGTAACATTTTTTACATCAGCAACATATATGGGCCCTGCCATAATGATGACAGAACTGAATTCTTTGGCTGGCTGAACAATGTTGATGCCTCACTGATGGATCATTGGATGTTAGTTGGTGATTTCAACTTAATAAGAAGCCCACATGACAGAAACAGACCTGGAGGTGACACTAATAATATGCTTATGTTCAATAGCCTTCTACAACAACAGGATCTTGTGGAAATCCCAATCAAGGGTAGGAACTTCACCTGGTCTAATATGCAGGACTCACCATTATTGGAAAAGCTGGATTGGATTTTTACATCTGCTAACTGGACCCTGACATTTCCAAATACTTTGGCACACCCACTAGCCAGAGTCACATCAGATCATATCCCAATTCACATTCAGATTGGCAGTGATATACCTAAATCCTCTATATTCAGATTTGAGAATTATTGGTTTCAATTTGATGGATTTTATGAGACTGTTGTTCAATGTTGGAACAGAAATCAACAACTGACAAACTCTGCCAAGGATACTGCTGCCAGGTTCAAATGTCTCAGAATGGGTTTAAAAAATGGAGCAAAAACCTATCAAAACTCAACACCAACATATCTGCATGTAACTATGTTCTATCTATGCTTGATGGCATTGAGGATCAAAGAAATCTGAGTACTATTGAAGCAGATTTCAGAAATATACTTAAGGGTCACATAACCAAGCTATTGGAAGTCAAAACAATATATTGGAAATCCAGGTTTAAGATGAGGAGTGTCAAACTTGATGATGAGAATACTGAATTTTTTCATGCCATGGCTACCCAAAGTTACAGGAAGAATTTCATAACTACTATAAATGATGAAGATGGGAATCCTTTTCAAAATCATGATCACAAGGCTTCTATTGTTTGGAAATCATACAAGGATAGGTTGGGAAAGGCTATTGACCCTCCTATGCTATTCAATCTTGAGGAAATTATTCAACCAAAAGATCTATCTGAGCTTGATGCTCCATTTTCCATGGATGAAATTGACCAAGTTATTAAAGATATTCACTCTGACAGAGCACCTGGGCCTGATGGTTTTAATGGCTTATTCCTGAAGAAATGTTGGGATATCATCAAACAAGATATTTACACTATGATCTGGGATTTTTTTGAAGCGAACATTGACATTCAGAGTATTAACATTGCTTTCATTACTCTCATTCCAAAGATAGCAAATCCTATTGACATGAATGACTTCAGACCCATTTCCCTGGTCAGCCTCCCTCTCAAAATTATTGCAAAGCTTATGGCCAATAGAGCTCAGAAAATCATTACCTCTGTCATTCATCAAAATCAATATGGTTTCATTAAAGGGAGAAATATCCATGACTGTTTGGGATTTGCCTTTGAATATATTCACCTATGTCATCAATCTAGAAAGCCTATCATTATTCTCAAACTTGACTTTGAGAAAGCATTTGATAAGATTGAATACAATGCAATTATTGCCATGTTGAAAGCTAAAGGTTTTGGCCCAAGATGGATTAATTGGGTAAACAATATACTCAAAACTGCATCAACATCTGTCCTTTTGAATGGTGTTGCTGGGAAAAAAATCATATGTAAAAGAGGAGTCAGGCAAGGAGATCCTCATTCTCCACTGCTGTACATTATTACTGCTGATCTCCTTCAGTCTATAATTAATGCTGCTTGGGTAAATGGTGAACTCACTCTCCCCACAAATCAGGCATATGGTCTTGATTACCCTATTATTCAATATGCTGATGATACTCTATTGATCATGCCTACTGATGAGGATCAACTCAACCATCTTAAATATCTCCTTAATCTCTTCAGTTTGTCCACTGGGCTATTTGTTAATTTCAGCAAATCATCCATGATCCCAATTAATATGGACCAACAGTCAGCCAACAACCTTGCTAATTCTTTTGGATGTAAAATTGAAAGCCTCCCCTTCACTTATCTGGGGCTTCCTATGGGCACCACCAAGCCCTCTGTTCATGACCTCATCCCAGTTATATCTAGGATTGACAAGAGACTTTCAGGTGTTGCCAGATTCATGAACCACTCTGGTAGGCTCACTTATGTTAACTCTGTGGTTGCATCCATGCCAATATTTGCCATGTGCTCACTTAAAGTCCATGTTACCATTCTGGATCATGTGGATAAATCAAGTAGGAATTTCCTTTGGTATGGAAATGAAATTAATAAAGGAGGCAAATGTCTGGCCAGCTGGGAGATGATTTGCAAGCCCAAACAACAAGGAGGACTTGGGGTTCTGAATTTAAGAGAAAAAAATAAAGCTCTTCTTATAAAGCACCTATTCAAGTTCTATAACAAAGTTGATGTCCCATGGGTAAAGTTAATTTGGGAAGCTCACTATCACAATAATGATGTCCCTCATTATAACAGGAGCAAAGGATCTTTTTGGTGGAAAGATTGCATGAAAATGTTTGACCATTTCAGGGATATGACTACCTGTGACATCAAATCTGGCTGCACTAATTTGCTTTGGGATGACAACTGGAATGGTGATATTATGAAAATTAAGTACCCTGAGCTTCATCCTTTTACCCAAAAGGAAAGCATATCAGTCAAAGAAGCCAAGGAACTGGATAATCTTTACAGCCTGTTTCAACTTCCATTATCCATACAAGCGCACTAGCAATTCCATTTGCTATCAGAAGAGTTAAATAATATCAGAAACACCTATGATAAGGACAGATGGCTTTTCAAATGGGGAAGTAATAAGAACATTACCAAGAAGATCTATGGATACCTTATGAATGGTGAGGATGCTGCTGCCACTTTTAAATGGATATGGAAATCATATTGTCTACCAAGACACAAATTTTTCTGCTGGTTAATGCTAAATGACAGGATAAATACATGTGATCTTTTGATCAGAAAAAATATGCATCTGGATTCCACTGTATGTGTTCTATGCAACAATGAAGACATTGAGGATAGGACTCATCTTCTTTTCACATGTCCATTTAGTTAGGGATTTTGGTGGAACATTGGTTTTGAATGGAATTCGGATCTGGAAATCAACAATATGATTATTGATGCTAAACACAGATATAAAATTGACCACTTCATGGAAGCCATGATTCTTGGATGCTGGAGCATATGGAACCAAAGGAATGGGATGATTTTTGAAGGGATCCCCTGTTCAATAAATGAATGCAAGAATGAATTTGTCAGATATTTCAAAATGACCATGCTAAGGGCTAAACCCACTCTAAAAGAGGGCATGTCCTCTTGGATAGACAATATTTAATTTTCCAATAATTTCCTTGCTACTTTCCCTATAGATAGTACCTCCTTGGTTGTCCCCCCAACAACCATTTTTATTCTTTATGTAATTTGATACCCTTATTTATTAATGAAAAATGACTTACAGTAGGGGATTTACCCTACTGTTCTTTGGTATAAAAAAACGTGTCGCATGGCCAACCCATGTACTAAGGGGGTCATGCCTGTGCTGGGGAGCTAGTCATACGTGTCGGACCGGCAAGGCCCGTATAGTTGGGGTGCTTGGGTGCCATGCCATGCCTGGCCAGTATAGCCCAGGTCGTGTCGTGATGGGCCGGCCCATCTGGCCAGCTTTGATAGGAATAAAATTCCACCAGACACAAAAACTACAACGAAAGATCTTACAAAATAAATACAAAAGCACATAGCTAAAAAGGAAAACATGGAGAGAAAAAAGCTGGAAAATAAAAAAAGGGGAAAAAGCCGAAAAACAAATAAACCAAAATAGAGTTGGGATGGAGGAGTGTCCAACACGCGACATGTGGCTGCGCTAGGGCGCACTTTGTGGCACACTCCCATGCCCTAAAAGTGGTCGTTGGATGTCTCAGCCACGCGTAACCACTAATTAAGAGCTCCTTCATTTTCCATATAGTTTTCTTTCTTCTCTTTCGGCATTTTGCAAAATTTTGGCATGCCTCCAGCCCAACTAGTGCAATATTCCAAGGAATCCATTGCTAGAGCTATATATCGCTTACTGCGATGACACCATATGGGAGCCCTACCTAACTGCCTCGCCTACCCCCTAAAAAAGACTACCTCCCTCCCCTAATAAAAGCGTACTATCTTAGCAGCTACATAGCGTTTCTAAAGAAAAGCAGCTACGTAGGGTTTCTCAAAGAAAAACTACCTGCCTCCCTAATAAAAGCGATGACTATCTAGTAGAGTCGTAAAAAGCCTACATAGGTCTGGCCCATTTATATTGGCACTACAGGTGACGCGCGCGTAGAGTCGTAAAGCCTACATCTGGCTAGTAGCAAGTGCCCCGTCCGTCTCGCCTAAAGCTTTTGCTCGTCGTGTAGCTACTGAGCCGGTCCATTTTCTTCTTTGCGTCGAGTGAGGCGGGTTGTTCTACTTTTCAACCAAGACGTAGGTGGTCAACATTAAGTTTGGTTTAGTTTTTTTCTTCAGTTTTTCACGTTTCTTCATCGGATTTTTTTTCTTCTGTTATGCTTCGTTTTTTTCACCTGCTTTTTTCGTTTGTTTCACGGTTTTTATTAGTTTTCTTTTATTTCTTCATTTTTCTTTGTTTCTTTTGGTTTGCGTTGATTTTCTTTGTTTTGCTTTGTTCTTTCTCGGTTTTGTTTGTTTTCAATTTTTGCATTTGTTCTGTCCGGTTTCCATTTATTTCTGTGTCCTCATCCGCGTGTATGTCTGTGTTAGATAGGCTCTAGAAGGCCTTACTTTACTAACAGGTAGGGCGCGTTACTTTTATTCTTTTTTTTGCTGCTTACCCGCATGTTTAGATTATTTACTTGCCCTTTCACTTTTTCTTCGGCTGTCACCAACTTTGTTCAATGCTAGTCCCTAACCCATGAATAAGGGCTCCGCTGGCTACCGGGTTCAGAGAAATTTGTAAGCTCTTTCTCTTTTTTCGTTTTTCGCCACCTCCTGTGTCTTTCCGTTTAAGGTTTTATTTTTATTTTCATTGGGTTTTTTGGTTTCACTTTGTTTCTTTGTCGATTTTATCTTTTTTAACACATGTCAACTTTTTAGTACACAGTTGACATATTTTGTATACTTCAGAAACATATATTGTATACATGTTTTACATTTTGAAATACATGATTAACATGTTTTGAAAATTTCTATTTTAATGTCTACTTTTCCAATACACATTGTACATTTTTGGTATATATCTAATACATTTTTTGAATACATGACCAATACTTTTCAATACATGGTGAAGGTTTTTCTGAAGGTAGTAAACAGTTTTTCACACACAATGTACATTTTCATATACATTAGGAACAATTTTATACTCATGTTTAACATTTTTTAATAAAAAATCTACTTTTTATAAATAAACATTTTATGCCTACTTTTATTAAATGTATGTTGTACATCTTTTGTATACACACGGAACTTTTTTTTAATACATCGACAATATTTTTATTTACATATTGATTTTTTATTTTACACCAGGAACATCTATATGAAAAACAATTTTTCTATACATCTTTAACATTTTTTCAATGCCTGATTAACGTTTTCAAATACTTGATTATTATTTTTTAAATTATTGGTTAACATCTTTTAAAATTATGATCAATTTATTCATTCACATTGTATCTTTTTTGTATACATTGTCCATATACATGAGAAAACATTTTTTTCTATACACATTAATTCTTTTCAAATGCTTGGTTAAATTTTTTTCAAATGTTTTATGTAAAGTCTCATTTGTAATATACATATTTCGAATATTTGGAATTGCAAAATAAATAAATAAATGAAATGAAAACCAAAAAGTGAAAATCCACAGAAAAAAATAGGCTACGGCTGGTGGCATCTCGCGCGCTTGGGCGAGGCTGCCCGACATCTCGCTACAATCGAGACATAGGCGCACCCCATAGGACTCGCATCAAGTAAGCTATTGTCGCACCGAGAAATCCGCAAATCCTATATGTCGCCCGTACAAATTCCTAATAGGAATCAACTAGTGGTGGTGACTAGCGGTTCGACCCATCAAGTGCGGTTGCTCGCCGATGCTAGCATCGCGTTGTAGGTTTGCTCTGCTCCGGTTTTTATTTTTTGCTTCCTTTGTTTTTTCTTTTGTTTTATTTGTTTTTGTCATTTTTTCTTGTTTTACTTTGGTTTCTTTTGTTTTATCATTGAGTTTTTTTTCGGTTTTTCTTTCTTCATTATACTTCTTTTTCTTTTTGCCTTGCTTGGTTTTATTTGCTCTTCGTTTTGATCCTTTGTCAATTTTATCGGTTTTGGTTTTTTCAACGGATGTCCAACTTCTCTCTGTACACAATCTACATTTCTAGAGCACATGTGAAACATTTTTTTATACAAGTTGAACATTGTTCAAATAAATGATGTACATTTTTATAAAAAATCTTTTGAACATTTTTTCAGATACACAGCAATATTTTCCAAATAAATGTTGTACATTATTTTAAGGCCCATAATCAATCTTTTAAACTACGCGGCCATTTGTTTTACCTTGGATAAAAAATGTAGGGTTACTCAAAAAAAAGTGTAAAAAGTTTAGAAAATTTTACAGGCATTTTTTTTAGAAACACGTGTATATTTTGCTAAAATTCCACGCATATCTTTTTAACAGAAAATAACCCTTTTTATCTTACGTGAACATTTTTTACATTTAATATAACAATTCAAAATTATTATTAACATTTGTTGAAATGAGGGAATATTTCCATAAAATGTTACATAAATATTTAGTAGTACGAAACATTTATTGAAATTACATAAACATTTTCCTTACATTGGATACGCATGCTTTTCAAAAATTTGCATAGATTTATTGGAAACATGGGAACATCTTTTCATTGTCACAAACATTTTTTTAAGATATCACCATTGTTTAATTTTTTTTCTAAAGTTCTGAAATAAAGTTAAGCGTTTGACATATGCGCATTTAAAATATATATAAAAAAAGAAATTCTAGTGAAGTCAGCATGACACCAGCATGACGACCCACGTCCTACTGGGCAGGCCCATCACTGGCGCCCTGTAAGCGACCTATGTCTCACTTGACACGAGAGCAGCCTCACCTGAGGGAGTGTGAGACTTGGCAAAGCTCTGCATAAAACATTTGAAAAATGTTTATCTATCATTTGAAAATTGTTTAATATCTATAGAAAAATGTTCTCATATATACAAAAAAATACAATGTATATGAAAAAAAGTTGATCGTCTATTTAAAAACTGGTAATCAAGCATTTGGAAAAAATGTTAATCAAGTGTTCTGAATATAATAATAAAGCATTTAAAAATGTTAAATGTTTACAGAAAATATGTTAGTCATATCTATGAAAAGTATATAGAGAACAAATACAACGTGTATGAAAAAGTGTTGATCAAGTATTTCAAAAATGTGAAATGTGTATAAAAATTGTTCCTCGTGTAAAAATGAAATGTACAACGTACATTAAAATAAATGTAGACATCGAAAATCAAATATTTTCAAAAGTATATTCTGTAATTAAAAAATATTAAACATGTACTCCCTCCGTCTTAAAATAAGTGTCTCAACCTTAGTATAACTTTGTACTAAAGTTAGTACAAAGTTGAGACACTTATTTTGAGACTGAGGGAGTATATAACAATGTCCTGACATATACAAAAAATGTACATTGTGTGTGATAAAATAATTATTGCCATTAAATAAATGTTCACCATGCATTGAAATTGTTTGACCATGTACTAAAAAAATGTTAATCTTGTATTTAAAAAATGTTAAACATGCATTAGAAATTTATTTGCAAGATATGAACCAAAAATGTAGAATGTTTATGCTAAAATTTGGACATTATTTTTAAAATGTTAATTATGTATTTAAAAATACTAAGTGTGTATATAAAATATGTTTCCGTTGTATACAAAAAAAATATTAAATGTCTACTGGGAAAAGTTGACATGTGTTGACAAAAAAAGAGAAAACAGAGAAACCCAATAAAAACTAAAAATAAAAAAACAAAGGAAACCAAAAAAGGAAGAAGACAAGGAAAATCAATGCAAAAGAATGGAAACATAGAAAACCAAGAAATGAAAAAAAAAACAAAGAAACCCGATAAAGAAACAAGAAATAAACAAATAAAAATGAAGAAATAAAGAAATTAAAGAAGGAAAAAAGAGTGAACTCTAACAAAGACACTAAGAAAAACAAAGAAATAACCCAGTGAAAGACGTGAAAGAAACAAAGAAAATAAGTGAAAAAACAAAGAAAAAAACCGAAGAACGAAAGCAAGAATAAACTAGTGCAAAAAACGAAAGCTATAAAGAGAAAGTAAGAATACTGGTGAAGCCTGAGAGAGAAGCAAAAAAGGAAATATATGAAGAAGAAAAAACAAAAACATCATGAAAAAACAAAGAAAACCCAACGAAAAAACAAAAGAAACAAAGAAATGAAAAACTGAAGGAATGAGCTAATCGCGAGCGAGCGAGCGAACCATAGAATGATCGTGAGCAAGCGAAGAATATCGACGAATGACCTGGAATAAATCAAGGAAAACGTGACCACCAGTGCCAACTCTAGGCTTGAATTATGGTGGATTTGTTCCAAACAAGAAAAGTCACCATCTGAGCTACACTCAGTTTGCAAACTGCCTCCAAATATGACGTTCATATTGGGGTCCAAAGAATATGCTTACAGATTATAAAACAACCTGAAATCTGGAAGAAAGGACGTGAAAAGGAGAAGAAGAAGAAAGCTGGAGGGGAAAGCCCACGCCCCCAAAAACCACATATTGGCGGAAAAGGCGTCACGGCCCCGCCACCTTGCCATCAATAGCTATAGGTTCGTTCAGCCGAAAATCAAAATGCTTTGAACCACCGTTTCAGCAGGTGTGGAAACACGATTTTGAAACTTGAAAGTATGAGTGTTTCGTTTGAGTCAAATAAACCGCATGCAGAGGATAATTAGGGAACACATGTCCTTCTGTGGTGCCGGCGGCAGCAGGGCTACCCGAAGAAGTATGTCATGCTTTTTTGAGAACACACATGGGCTCGAGCTCTACGTGCCTATATATTGAGATAGAATGCAGTATTTAAATTACAGTCTTGTTAAATCTCAGTCGAATAAGACTTAGTTAAGTATCAATCGACTGAGAACTAGCCACGTCCTTATGTTCAAAAAGGATAAGTCGCCAAGCGCAATCCATGGCAGCCCAGGCAGTCTACCATTCCACACCTTCCGCCAGTCACGGCAAAAATCGCGAACTGAATCAACGACTGCTGAAGAGAGTCCCAAGCTTTGTGCAGTTCAGCTACGTGCGCCCTCGATCAATCAGGTAATCGATAATAATAAATAAATAGCGCAAAAGAATGTGAATCGCGTACACTTCCATGGCAAAATCAACCACGTCACGGCGATGTTACTTAAAAAATGAAAAATATAAACCCCTTGATCGATCACGGCAAGTGGTACAGGTTGGACGGCCTGATCCCGGCGGTGACGTTGAAGTATCTGAAGGCAGCCGCCCACCGGCGGTTGTCCTTGATCATGTGCACGGCGACGGTGTCCGGCCGGAAGTTGTCCATGTTCCAGTTGAGGTCGTACATCCGCGGCCTGAGGCTGTACCGGTTCTTGCCCCGGCGCCCGATGTTGAGCCACTTGCCGAAGAGGAGGTCCTCGGGGCCGTGGGTGTCGTTGTGCCGGAGGATCTCCTCGTTGGTGGACACCCAGGTCGCGACGTCCCACGAGACGACGTACCCCATGCCGTGCATGAACTGCATGGGGTCGTCGCCGACGGCGAAGCCGTAGCCGAGGTACAGGTCGTCGCGGGGCCTGGGCCGGAGCTCCTCGGCCATGGCGGCCACGCGCAGGTACGTGTCGTCGTCGGTCTTCATCACGTAGTCGTAGGGCGCGCCCGCGAACACCCGCGGCACGGAGGAGAAGTACTGGTGGGTCTTGCCGTCGTTCATGTTCTCGGTGCAGTTGAGCAGGAGGACGTCGCCGTGCCGCGCGGCCTCCAGCGCCACCAGCACCCGGTCCACCGGGTCGTCCACGCCGCAGAACACGAAGCGCACGTCCACCCGCGCGTACGCGGGCACCGGCGGCTGCAGCGCGTACGCCAGGCGCACGATGTCCCGCCGCTCGCGCCGCTTGGGCGTGGTCAGCACCCCGACGAGCAGGCGGAACTCCGGCTGCGCCGCCGCAGCGGAGACGGCCTTCTCGGCCCCCGACGCGACGGAGTAGCCGTCGGCGCCGAGGCTGGGGCAGAGCACGCCGAGCCCGTCGGAGCGGGCGTGGGAGGAGCCGAGGCTGGGGATGACGACCACCGCGGCGAGGAGGCCGAGGGGCACGAGGAGGAGGTACGGGGCGCAGAGCGACGAGGCGGCGGGGAAGAGCGCCTGCGACGACGAGCTGGTCTTCATGGCGCGTCCCGCGGGATGAAAATGGAACTTGGAAACCCACGTCCACGTGCAATTATAAGCCAGCCATGGACGCGACTAGCACGTACGCCTTCGATCAACGTGGGATTAATAAGCCGCGTAAACTGTTGGTTGAATCGTTCTCGTGGACACGCGGCCGTCGAGACTGCTCTTCAGGGTCGACAAGGGATCCGTCCGCGCCTTCCATCGGATCTTCTTGTGCGTATTAACATTAACATTTGTTAGGAGAGGTGTCAACGTTGAGGGGCATGTTAGGTGGCAGATGGAATGCCTGCAAACAATTATCTATTTCAGCTCGCAGCCGGGCCACGATCAATCATTCGTGGGCTGATGCAGATGCCAGGCATCAAGCATGGCATGGCACGGCAGAGTGGCGATCCCGGTGGCTTGTTGCTAGCTTGTTTGCTTTGCATGATGGAGATGGAGGCAGGGCTGAGGCAAGAATGGTCGTCGCCGGGGACATGCTAGCTTGTCGGTTGCTACTCACTTTGATACATGACGTGTAGTACGTGTCTTGCCTCGGCCGGCCTGCGTGTGATCGAATATGAGATCTTGCCAACTCGTTGATTACGTTGGTAATGGTATGCCCGTGGTTATTGATATTTCAGGAAGATTAGAATAACATCACGATCTCAATTCTAATGGCGTTGTTTTTCGAGACCTCCCTTTCTTGGATGAAAAGACAACGAGTTTGGGACGCGGAGTTTCTCACCCCGAGCTCAAATGATCTCGGGTTAACAGTAAAATTCAAAAACTAAAATAAAAACAATTCAAAAAATCTGAATATTTTTTGGACAAACTTTGACAAAAGTTTCACGTGTTTGCTAAAATTCATCATGAAATCACATTTATGCATGGAAGGCGTGGCAAAAAAAAGGTACTATGAAAATGCTACTTTCAAAAGCATTTTGGAGCATAGATTTTCTTTTTTCCCACGCCTTCCAGGAATGTGATTACATGACGAATTTTTTCAAGCACACGAAACTTTTGTCAATATTAGTCACCAAAAAAGATCGGAAATTTTTGAATTTTTTAAAATCGATTTTACTGTTCACCCAAACTCGTTTTAACTCGGGAATAGACGGACACTTTCGACAAGTTTAGAATTATCTTCATGTGTTTTTCATTTTGAAAATAGCTCCCCAAGAAATACTTAATGCTACCATCTAGGAAAAAAGAAGAGGTAAATACACCCCGAGTCTTAGAAGAGATAAATTGGGTCACACCGGGGACATGCTAGTTTGTGTAGACTAAGGCATAGCTGTTGTAGGGTGAAACCCTAGGGAAGGATGTTTTCACACTTGGAGGGGGAAAAGAGCAAGAACACAAGAACACAAGAGGGGAAACACTCAAACAAACCACAATCACACATCCAATAGAGTAGCATACAAGAGATCCTCAAGCATACAAGATCAATCCAAGGAAAATAGCACTAGGGTAAAGATCTTCCCACTCCTAAGAGAGGTGAGGTCTTGATGATGCTATCATGGGGATCCTTCTCCAAGAGGAGGCCTTGATATCCACAAGAGGATCTTCTCCCTTAGGAGGTCATGATCTCCAAGAGGACGAAGATGAGCAAAGCTCTCTCAATATCTCACATATACTTTGCTATCCTCACAAATGAGCTAGATGGGGAGTACTTATAGGCTAGGGACGGATTGGGGGCAAAACAAGGGCACATGGGTAATTTATCCCGAAAAACGCGTAACCACGATGGAGGGTCCGGGCACCCGGGGTAAAGGTGTTGGGGAACGTAGCAGAAATTCAAAATTTTCCTACGTGTCACCAAGATCAATCTAGGAGATGCTAGCAACGAGATGGGAGGAGTGCATCTACATACCCTTGTAGATCGCGAGCGGAAGCGTTCAAGAGAACGGGGTTGATGGAGTCGTACTCGTCGTGATCCAAATCACCGATGATCATAGCGCCGAATGGACGGCACCTCCGCGTTCAACACACGTACGGAGCGGGGACGTCTCCTCCTTCTTGATCCAGCAAGGGGGGAGGAGAAGTTGATGGAGATCCAGCAGCACGACGGCGTGGTGGTGGAAGTAGCGGGATCCCGGCAGGGCTTCGCCAAGCGCAAGCGGGGAGGAAGAGGTGTCACGGGAGGGAGGGAGGCGCCAGGGCTTGGGGTGCTGCTCCCATGCGCCTCCCCACTATATATAGGGGTGGAGGGGGCTGGTTTCTTGCCCTTCAAGTCCATTGGGGCGTTGGCAAAGGTGGGGGAAAGAAATCCCATCATTTTCCTTCCCCACCGATTGTTATCCCCCTTTTTAGGGATCTTGATCTTATCCCTTCGGGATATGATCTTATTCCTTCTAAGGTGGGATCTTGGTGCGCCTTGACCAGGGGTGTGGGGCCTTGCCCCCACTACCCACGTTCATGTGGGTCCCCCCATGCAGGTGGGCCCCACTTCGGAACCTTCTAGAACCTTCCCGGTACAATACCGAAAAATCCCGAACATTTTCCGGTGGCTAAAATAGGACTTCCCATATATAAATCTTTACCTCCGGACCATTCCAGAACTCCTCGTGATGTCCGGGATCTCATCCGGGACTCCGAACAACTTTCGGTTAACCGCATACTAATATCTCTACAACTGTAGCGTCACCGAACCTTAAGTGTGTAGACCCTACGGGTTCGGGAGACATGCAGACATGACCGAGACGACTCTCCGGTCAATAACCAACAGCGGGATCTGGATACCCATGTTGGCTCCCACATGTTCCACGATGATCTCATCGGATGAACCACGATGTCGAGGATTCAATCAATCCCGTATACAATTCCCTTTGTCAATCGGTACGTTACTTGCCCGAGATTCGATCGTCGGTATCCCAATACCTTGTTCAATCTCGTTACCGGCAAGTCACTTTACTCGTACCGTAACGCATGATCCCGTGGCTAACTCCTTAGTCACATTGAGCTCATTATGATGATGCATTACCGAGTGGGCCCAGAGATACCTCTCCGTCATACGGAGTGACAAATCCCAGTCTCGATTCGTGCCAACCCAACAGACACTTTCGGAGATACCTGTAGTGCACCTTTATAGCCACCCAGTTATGTTGTGACGTTTGGTACACCCAAAGCATTCCTACGGTATCCGGGAGTTGCACAATCTCATGGTCTAAGGAAATGATACTTGACATTAGAAAAGATCTAGCAAACGAACTACACGATCTTGTGCTATGCTTAGGATTGGGTCTTGTCCATCACATCATTCTCCTAATGATGTGATCCCGTTATCAATGACATCCAATGTCCATGGTCAGGAAACCATAACCATCTATTGATCAACGAGCTAGTCAACTAGAGGCTTACTAGGGACATGTTGTGGTCTATGTATTCACACATGTATTACGGTTTCCAGTTAATACAATTATAGCATGAACAATAGACACTTATCATGAACAAGGAAATACAATAATAACCATTTTATTATTGCCTCTAGGGCATATTTCCAACAGTCTCCCACTTGCACTAGAGTCAATAATCTAGTTCACATCACCATGTGATTAACACTCAAAGTTCACATCGCCGTGTGACTAATACCCAAGAGTTTACTAGAGTCAATAATCTAGTTCACATCACCATGTGATTAACACTCAATGAGTTCTAGGGTTTGATCATGTTATGCTTACGAGAGAGGTTTTAGTCAACGGGTCTGCAACATTCAGATCCGTGTGTGCTTTAAAAATCTCTATGTCATCTTGTAGATGCAGCTACCACACGCTACTTGGAGCTATTCCAAATAACTGCTCTACTATACGAATCCGGTTCACTACTCAGAGTCATCCGGATTAGTGTCAAAGTTTGCATCGACGTAAACCTTTACGACGAACCCCCTTTCCACCTCCATAATCGAGAAAATTCCTTAGTCCACTAGATACTAAGGATAAGTTCGACCGCTGTCATGTGATCCATTCCCGGATCACTATTGTACCCCTTGACTAACTCATGGCAAGGCACACTTCAGGTGCGGTACACAGCATAGCATACTGTAGAGCCTACGTCTAAAGCATAGGGGACGACCTTCGTCCTTTCTCTCTCTTCTGCCGTGGTCAGGTCTTGAGTCTTACTCAATACTCACACCTTGTAACACAGCCAAGAACTCCTTCTTTGATGATCTATTTTGAACTCCTTCAAAATCTTGTCACGGTATGTATTCATTTGAAAGTACTATTAAGCGTTTTTGATCTATCCTTATAGATCTTGATGCTCAATGTTCAAGTAGCTTAATCCAGGTTTTCCATTAAAAAACACTTTTCAAATAACCCTGGATGCTTTCCGGAAATTCTACATCATTTCTGATCAACAATATGTTAACAACATATACTCATCAAAAATTCTATAGTGCTCCCACTCACTTCTTTGGAAATACAAGTTTCTCATGAACCTTGTATAAACCCAAAATCTTTGATCATCTCATCAAAGCGTTCATTCCAACTCCGAGATGCTTACTCCAATCCTTAGAAGGATTGCTGGAGCTTTGCATACTTGTTAGCATCTTTCAGGATTGACAAAACCTTCTGGTTGTATCACATACAACCTTTCCTCAAGAAAATCGTCGAGGAAACAATGTTTTGACATCCTATCTGCAAGATTTCATAAATAATGCAGTAACTGCTAATATAATTCTAATAGACTCTTAGCATCGCTACGAGTGAGAAAGTCGCATCGCAGTCAACTCCTTGAACTTGCCGGAAAACATCTTAACGACAAGTCGAGCTTTCTTAATGGTGACACTTACCATCATTGTCTGTCTTCCCTTTAAAATCCATCTGTACCCAACAGCCTTACGACCATCAAGTAGTTCTTTCAAAGTCTATACTTTGTTTTCATACATGGATCCTCTCGGATTTTATGGCCTCAAGCCATTTGTCGGAATCCGGGCCCACCATCGCTTCTCCATAGCTCATAGGTTCATTGTTGTCTAGCAACATGACTTCCAAGACAGGATTACGTACCACTCTGAAGTAGTACGCATCCTTGTCGTCCTATGAGGTTTGGTAGTGACTTGATCTGAAGTTTCATGATCACTATCATAAGCTTCCACTTCAATTGGTGTAGGTGCCACAGGAACAACTTCCTGTGCCCTGCTACACATTAGTTGAAGTGACGGTTCAATGACCTCATCAAGTCTCCACCATCCTCCGACTCAATTCTTTCGAGAGAAACTTTTCCTCGAGAAAGGACCGGTTTCTAGAAACAATCACTTTTGCTTTCAGATCTGAAATAGGAGGTATACCCAACTGTTTTGGGTATTCTATGAAGATGCATTTATCCGCTTTGGGTTTGAGCTTATCAGCCTGAAACTTTTTCACATAAGCGTCGCAGCCCCAAACTTTTAAGAAACGACAACTTAGGTTTCTCTAAACCATAGTTCTTACGGTGTCGTCTCAACGGAATTGCGTGGTTCCCTATTTAAAGTGAATGCGGTTGTCTCTAATGCCTAACCCATAAACGATAGTTGTAATTCGATAAGAGACATCATGGTATGCACCATATCCAATAGGGTGCAGTTATGATGTTCGGACACACCATCACAATATGGTGTTCCAGGCGGTATTAGTCGTGAAACAATTTCCACAATTTCTTAAGTGTGTGCCAAACTCGTAACTCAGATATTCATCTCTATGATCATATCACAGACATTTTATCCTCTTGTCACGACGATCTTCAACTTCACTCTGAAATTACTTGAACCTTTCAATAATTCAGACTTGTGTTTCATCAAGTAAATATTCTCAGCATCTACTCAAATCATCTGTGAAGTAAGAACATAACGATATCCACTGCGTGCCTCAGCACTCATTGGACTGCACACATCAAATGTATTACTTCCAACAAGTTGCTCTCTTGTTCCATCTTACTGAAAACGAGGCCTTTCAGTCATCTTGCCCATGTGGTATGATTTGCATGTCTCAAGTGATTCAAAATCAAGTGAGTCCAAATGATCCATATGTATGGACTTTCTTCATGCATATATACTAATAGACATGGTTCGCATGTCTCAATCTTTTCAAAAACGAGTGAGTCTAAAGATCCATCAACATGGAGCTTCTTCATGCGTTTTATACCAATATGACTCAAGTGGCAGTGCCACAAGTATGTGGTACTATCATTACTATCTTATATCTTTTGGCATGAACATGTGTATCACTACGATCGAGATTCAATAAACCATTCATTTTAGGTGCAAGACCATTGAAGGTATTATTCAAATAGACAGAGTAACCATTATTCTCCTTTAATGAATAACCGTATTGCGATAAACATAATCCAATCATGTCTATGCTCAACGCAAACACCAAATAATAATTATTCAGGTTTAACCCCAATCTCGATGGTAGAGGGAGCATGCGATGCTTGATCACATCAACCTTAGAAACACTTCCAACACATATCGTCATCTCACCTTTAGCTAGTCTCCGTTTATTCCGCAACTTTTATTTCGAGTTACTAACACTTAGCAACCGAACCGGTATCTAATACCCTGGTGCTACTAGGAGTACTAGTAAAGTACACATTAATATAATGTATATCCAATATACTTCTGTCGACCTTGCCAGCCTTCTCATCTACGAAGTATCTAGGGTAGTTCTGCTTCAGTGACCGTTCCCCTCATTTCAGAAGCACTTAGTCTCGGGTTTGGGTTCAACCTTGGGTTTCTTCACTAGAGCAGCAACTGATTTGCCGTTTCATGAAGTATCCCTTCTTTCCCTTGCCCTTCTTGAAACTAGTGGTTTTACTAACCATCAACAATTGATGCTCCTACTTGATTTCTACTTTCGTGGTGTCAAACATCGCGAATAGCTCAAGGATCATCATATCTATCCCTGATTTGTTATAGTTCATCATGAAGCTCTAGTAGCTTGGTGGCAGTGACTTTGGAGAACCATCACTATCTCATCTGGAAGATTAACTCCCACTCGATTCAAGCGATTGTAGTACTCAGACAATCTGAGCACATGCTCAACGGTTGAGCTTTTCTCCCTTAGTTTGCAGGCTTAAGAAACTTGTCAGAGGTCTCATACCTCTTGACGTGGGCACGAGCCTAAAATCCCAATTTCAGCTCTTGGAACATCTCATATGTTCCGCGACGTTTCAAAATGTCTTCGATGCCTCAATTCTAAACCGTTCAACATTACGCACTGAACTATCACGTAGTCATCAAAACGTGTATGTCAGATGTTCGCAACATCCACAAACGATTGTCGAGGTTCAGCACACCGAACGGTGCATTAAGGACATAAGCCTTCTGTGCAGCAATGAGGACAATCCTCAGTTTACGGACCCAGTCCGCATAATTGCTACTATCAACTTTCAGCTAAATTTTCTCTAGGATCATATCTTAGTAGAACTAATGCGTAAGCTACGACATAATTTGCAAAGACCTTTTGACTATGTTCATGATAATTAAGTTCATCTAATTTTGTTTTAATGAACTCCCACTTAGATAGACATCCCTCTAGTCATCTAAGCGATACATGATCTGAATCGACTAGGCCGTGTCCGATCATCACGTGAGACGGACTAGTCATCATCGGTGAACATCTCCATGTTGATCGTATCTACTATACGACTCATGTTCGACCTTCCGGTCTCTTGTGTTCCGAGGCCATGTCTGTACATGCTAGGCTCGTCAAGTCAACCTAAGTGTTTTGCTTGTGTTCCGAGGCCATGTCTGTACATGCTAGGCTCGTCAACACCCGTTGTATGCGAACGTTAGAATCTATCACACCCGATCATCACATGGTGCTTCGAAACAACGAACCTTCGCAACGGTGCACAGTTAGGGGGAACACATCTCTTGAAATTTTAGTGAGGGATCATCTTATTTATGCTACCGTCGTTCTAAGCAAATAAGATGTAAACATGACAAACATCACATGCAAATCATAAAGTGACATGATATGGCCAATATCATCTTGCGCCTTTTGATCTCCATCTTCGAGGCGCGGCATGATCACCTTCGTCACCGGCATGACACCATGATCTCCATCATCATGATCTCCATCATCGTGTCTTCATGAAGTTGTCTCGCCAACTATTACTTCTACTACTATGGCTAACGGTTAGCAATAAAGTAAAGTAATTACATGGCGTTTTCATTGACACGCAGGTCATACAATAAATTAAGACAACTCCTATGGCTCTTGCCGGTTGTCATACTCATCGACATGCAAGTCGTGATTCCTATTACAAGAACATGATCAATCTCATACATCACATATATAATTCATCACATCCTTTTGGCCATATCACATCACATAGCATACCCTGCAAAAACAAGTTAGACGTCTTCTAATTGTTGTTGCATGTTTTACGTGGCTGCTATGGGTTTCTAGCAAGAACGTTTCTTACCTACGCAAAAGCCACAACGGTGATATGCCAATTGCTATTTACCCTTCATAAGGACCCTTTTCATCGAATCTGATCCAACTAAAGTGGGAGAGACAGACACCCGCTAGCCACCTTATGCATCAAGTGCATGTCAGTCGGTGGAACCTGTCTCACGTAAGAGTACGTGTAAGGTCGGTCCGGGCCGCTTCATCCCACAATGCCGCCGAATCAAGATAAGACTACTAACGGCAAGCAAATTGAACAAATCATCGCCCACAACTACTTTGTGTTCTACTCGTGCATAGAATCTACGCATAGACCTGGCTCATGATGCCACTGTTGGGGAACGTAGCAGAAATTCAAAATTTTCCTACGTGTCACCAAGATCAATCTAGGAGATGCTAGCAACAAGAGGGGAGGAGTGCATCTACATACCCTTGTAGATCGCGAGCGGAAGCGTTCAAGAGAACGGGGTTGATGGAGTCATACTCGTCGTGATCCAAATCACCGATGATCCTAGCGCCGAACGGACGGCACCTCCGCGTTCAACACACGTACGGAGCGGGGACATCTCCTCCTTCTTGATCCAGCAAGGGGGGAGGAGAAGCTGATGGAGATCCAGCAGCACGACGGCGTGGTGGTGGAAGTAGCGGGATCCCGGCAGGGCTTCGCCAAGCGCAAGCGGGGAGGAAGAGGTGTCACGGGAGGGAGGGAGGCGCCAGGGCTTGGAGTGCTGCTCCCATGCGCCTCCCCACTATATATAGGGGTGGAGCGGGCTGGTTTCTTGCCTTCCAAGTCCATTGGGGCGTTGGCAAAGGTGGGGGAAAGAAATCCCATCATTTCCCTTCCCCACCGATTGTTATCCCCCTTTTTAGGGATCTTGATCTTATCCCTTCGGGATATGATCTTATTCCTTCTAAGGTGGGATCTTGGTGCGCCTTGACCAGGGGTGTGGGGCCTTGCCCCCACTACTCATGTTCATGTGGGTCCCCCCATGCAGGTGGGCCCCACTTCGGAACCTTCTAGAACCTTCCCGGTACAATACCGAAAAATCCCGAACATTTTCCGGTGGCCAAAATAGGACTTCCCATATATAAATCTTTACCTCCGGACCATTCCGGAACTCCTCGTGACGTCCGGGATCTCATCCGGGACTCCGAACAACTTTTGGTTAACCGCATACTAATATCTCTACAACTCTAGCATCACCGAACCTTAAGTGTGTAGACCCTACGGGTTCGGGAGACATGCAGACATGACCGAGACGACTCTCCAGTCAATAACCAACAGCGGGATCTGGATACCCATGTTGGCTCCCACATGTTCCACGATGATCTCATCGGATGAACCACGATGTCGAGGATTCAATCAATCCCGTATACAATTCCCTTTGTCAATCGGTACGTTACTTGCCCAAGATTCGATCGTCGGTATCCCAATACCTTGTTCAATCTCGTTACCGGCAAGTCACTTTACTCGTACCGTAACGCATGATCCCGTGGCTAACTCCTTAGTCACATTGAGCTCATTATGATGATGCATTACTGAGTGGGCCCAGAGATACCTCTCCGTCATATGGAGTGACAAATCCCAGTCTCGATTCGTGCCAACCCAACAGACACTTTCGGAGATACCTGCAGTGCACCTTTATAGCCACCCAGTTACGTTGTGACGTTTGGTACACCCAAAGGATTCCTACGGTATCCGGGAGTTGCACAATGTCATGGTCTAAGGAAATGATACTTGACATTAGAAAAGCTCTAGCAAACGAACTACACGATCTTGTGCTATGCTTAGGATTGGGTCTTGTCCATCACATCATTCTCCTAATGATGTGATCCCGTTATCAATGACATCCAATGTCCATGGTCAGGAAACCATAACCATCTATTGATCAACGAGCTAGTCAACTACAGGCTTACTAGGGACATGTTATGGTCTATTTATTCACACATGTATTACGGTTTCCAGTTAATACAATTATAGCATGAACAATAGACAATTATCATGAACAAGGAAATACAATAATAACCATTTTATTATTGCCTCTAGGGCATATTTCCAACAAAAGGGGCCCGGGCACCCGGGGGGAGATGCTTCAGGAGGGGCCGGGCACCCAGACCGACCAGGGGACTGTGCCCTTGGCGCTGTTGTACCGACCAGACCTCAAACATCTGATCTCTGTGCATCAGTATCATCCCTGGATCGGTAATGCTGACACGCACAGTACTTGAGGATTTATAACAAAGTAGCAATCACACACTTATTACATCGAATGTCTCAAAAGATAACTTATTACAATAAATATGGCTTAAGGCCATCTAAATCGATAACAGCGGAAGGCTTGGAAGATAAAGTGAGTCCATCAACTCCAACGGCATCACTGAGTGAAAGACAACGACCTATGGCTCCTTACTCGTCGTCTGAAAAGTCTGCAACATGATACGTTGCAGCCCGAAACGGGTCAGCACATGGAATATGCTGGCAAGGTAACACATAGAGTAATGAACAGAATAAATGCTATCACTACATGCATATATGGCTGGTGGAGGCTGTATGGTTAATATGTTTTTGCGAAAAGCCAATTTTTTCCTACAACAAAGGAATAAATTTTATTTAACTATCATGGTAGTTGTTAAACATTGAGAGGGTTCCTCCAACTCAATCCCAATTAAGCATCATCATTAAACCCAATCAAATTATAATAAGAGTGATGAGATCAACATGATAATCCAAGAACCAGATACTCAAGACGTCCATAACCGGGGACACGGCTAATCGTGATTAGTTTGTACACTCTATAGAGGTTTGCGCACTTTTCCCCACAAGACTCGAATACATCCACGGTCGGAGATTCGAGACACAGTCTTTCTGAAGCATTAACTCTCTACTCTGGATAGATAGTACCACCTACAACCCACTACATCTGCTAGTCTACCTCTTCAAGAGCTTCACGCAACTTACTCAACTATGCCAGAGCCCATAATGGCTTATGGCTGCACACGAAAGTTTCTAGCATGAATAATCTTATGATCCCTTTGAGCCTGGGTGGCGGGCCATAGGATGATCACACGGGTCCTCCGGGATATCCTAGGACAACACTGGATTCTCCAGGTGCCCACAAGCAATCCACCCAGATGTGTATTAAAGTTGCCACCTTAGGTTGAACCATTAATTAACAAACTCACAACTGTCATGGATACACTCAAACCCAATCCACGTCTATGAGCATAGCATAGCAGTATAAGCAACGTAAAAGTAACTCCCAAAGGTCATTTTATCCCCTCTCTTTTATTTTCATAAAATAGAAAATAATTAAAATCAAACGATCCTCTTTTCAAAATTTGAGAAAACCCAATGAAAATAACGAAATCCCCAACTCTCTCCGTGGGTCCTTGAGTTGCGTACAATTTCTAGGATCAAGCCAAAATGCAATAAAATATGATATGCAATGATGTTCTAATGTATAACATTTCAAATTGAAAATTTGGAATGTTACAGCTGTAGAGGCCGGGCACCCGGGCGTGGTGGCCCGGGCACCGGGGGTGGTGGCCCAGGCACCCGGGGTGGTGGCTGGCGGCTCCAGGCGGGAGGGCCGGGTGAAGGAAATATGCCCTAGAGGCAATAATAAAGTTGTTATTTATATTTCCTTATATCATGATAAATGTTTATTATTCTTGCTAGAATTGTATTAACCGGAAACTTAGTACATGTGTGAATACATAGACAAACAGAGTGTCCCTAGTATGCCTCTACTTGACTAGCTTGTTTATCAAAGATGGTTATGTTTCCTAGCCATAGACATGTGTTTTCATTTGATAAACGGGATCACATTATTAGAGAATGATGTGATGGACAAGACCCACCCGTTAGCTTAGCACTATGATCGTTTAGTTTATTGCTATTGCTTTCTTCATGACATATACATGTTCCTCTGACTATGAGATTATGCAACTCCCGATACCGGAGGAACACTTAGTGTGCTATCAAACATCACAACGTAACTGGGTGATTATAAAGATGCTCTACAGGTGTCTCCGATGGTGTTTGTTGAGTTGGCATAGATCGAGATTAGGATTTGTCACTCCGATTGTCGGAGAGGTATCTCTGGGCCCTCTCGGTAATGCACATCGCAATAAGCCTTGCAAGCAATGTGACTAATGAGTTAGTTACAGGATGATGCATTACGGAATGAGTAAAGAGACTTGCCGGTAACGAGATTGAACTAGGTATGGTGATACCGACAATCGAATCTCAGGCAAGTAACATACCGATGATAAAGGGAACAACGTATGTTGTTGTGTGGTTTAACCGATAAAGATGTTCGTAGAATATGTAGGAGCCAATATGAGCATCCAGGTTCCGCTATTGTTATTGACCGGAGAGGTGTCTCGGTCATGTCTACATAGTTCTGGAACCCGTAGGGTCCGCACGCTTAACGTTCGACGATGATTGGTATTATGAGTTTATGTGATTTGATGTACTGAAGGTTGTTCGGAGTCCCGGATAAGATCACGGACATGACGAGGAGTCTCGAAATGGTCCAGACATAAAGATTGATATATTGGACCATGTTGTTCGGCCACCGGAAGTGTTCCGGAGAGTTTCGGATAAAACCGGAGTGCCGGAGGTTACCGGACCCCCCCAGGAAGTTATGGGCCTTAGTGGGCCTTAGGGGAGAGAGAGGGCCGCAGCCAAGAGGTGGCGCCCCCCCCCCCCCAAGGGGAGTCCGAAAAGGACTAGGGGAAGGGGGCACAGCCCCTCTTTCCCTCTCCCTCCCCCTCTCCTTCCTTCTTCTCCTAGTTGGACTAGGAAAGGGGGGAACCTACTCCTACTTGGAGTAGGGTTCCCCCCCTTGGGCGCGCCCCTTGTGGCCGGCCGGCCTCCTCCTCCCCTCCTTTATATATGGGGGAGGGGCCACCCCATAGACACAAGTTGATCTTTAACCATGTGCGGTGCCCCCCTCCACAGTTTTACACCTCGGTCATATCGTCGTAGTGCTTAGGCGAAGCCTTGCGCCGGTAACTTCATCATCACCGTCACCACGCCATCATGCTGACGGAACTCTCCCTCGGCCTCAGATGGATCAAGAGTTCGAGGGACGTCACCGAGCTGAACGTGTGCAGATCGCGGAGGTGCCGTGCGTTCGGTACTTGGATCGGTTGGATCGCGAAGACGTTCGACTACATCAACCGCGTTACTAAACGCTTCCGCTTTCGGTCTACGAGGGTACGTGGACACACTCTCCCCGCTCGTTGCTATGCTTCTCCTAGATAGATCTTGCGTGATCATAGGTAAATTTTTTGAAATACTACGTTCCCCAACACCGGGCACCCGGGGCTGGCTGGGTGCAGTGCCCAAGGGGGCCGAGCACCCGGGGCTGGCAAGGGCCGCGCCCAGGTTGAGGCCGGGCACCCGGGGCCAAAGTGGCCGGGCACCCAGAGTGTCCAGGACCTCCCCTTCTTCGTCCTTCTCACTCCTTTCTTCCTTCTCCTCCTCCATAGCTGCTTGTACCTCCGTCCTTGCCTCTTCACGGTCTTCTTCTTGATACCTAAGAGTGCATAACACTTCCGTTTGAGGTAGGACCCAACTCTCATGTGAATTCGAATGGAGTTCGAAGAGGAAGGAGTTAACCTCGGTTTCGATGGCACGTGCGCGAGCTCTCGTCATCGGTCCTCTTAGTGCTTGCGGTGGTGAGGGGACGTCCATGGGGATGGTTGAGGGATGCTCCGCATCATCTCCCCCCCCCCCTTGGGAGAGATCCGTACACGGATCATGATCTTCATCACCATGGTATTGGGACAAGTCCTTGACGTAGAAGATGTTAGTGTCGCACATTGTATACGCTTTCACATGACCAAGTTATCTCATGATGGTACCGCCTTGTGAATCCTTCAAAATGAAATAAGATGACAAACACTTGGGAAAACAAATGAGGTTAGTGCAAGTGCAACACCAATCAATCATGTGGTGAAATACCCAACAAGTGTTTTTATTATTCTTATCATAAGAAAGGACAAGGGGACATGACATTGTATGTAAGCATATTATGCGAGAACAACCTAAGAGATTAAGCTCAAACAAACAAGCATGCATCACAAGTTAGATGCCCAAGTCTCCAGGATCAACAAACATAGCATGGTTGCACCCACTACGATGGGATATGAGAGATGCAACTAATGGAGACAAGTGAGAGTGATCAAGATATATCATGTGAGTGGCATCAACATATATGTCATCAACACAATGAAATGGGCAATTATGCATCATGGGTGATGTGACAAAGCAAGCAATCTTAGCGATCAAGACAAGCAAGCTAGTATGCGAAGATGCAACATACTAGAGGTAATCGTGGTAATCATTTCATGGCAAATAGTGGGCCTACATAATGCACATGACATATCACAAGTATGAAAAGAAGATATGAGCAAAGTAGAATTATTGTATTGGCAAGAAGTCCTATGTAAATAGCGATGGGACATCATGACTCTCCCAACACAACAAGCATCAATAGCATGTTGCACAAAAAATCATGGAAATAGCTACTAGGATCTTCACCAAGCATGCAAATACACATAGTAATAGTAGAATGGTGGATCATATGCAAGCAAGGGTCACAATTGCATGGCAAAGGCATCGGAATAAGCATATCATGCAAAGTGAACATGGCAATATGGGCAAAGGATAAATAAAGGGCAATAACCCATAACCATGTGGGGTCCATGTAGAAGAAGTGCGTGAAGTCGTTGCGCGGAGGAAACGGTTGGTGAAACATCTCACGGGTTCTGAAGGCATCGTTGCTCTCTAAAGCTCGTTTCGTCAACTCATGGTCTTGCGAGGTTGACGAGTATTCGTGAGTACCTATGCAAAACAAAGACAAAGAAAAGTTCATGTGTGAGTGGTATATGTACACATCATCCATTTTTATGCGCACATGTGTGTGGTGGTTAACACAAAATATCCAATGTTCAAATAAATGAGATGCGTGATATAGAAACATGTCATCCATCATGAGAGGTTTGTTGTTATATATAGCATAATGGAGACTCAAATGGTGTAATGCGTCATGAGAAATATCTAAAGCATTGTTATTCATGGAATGCATATGGTGCACACAATTGTGGCAAACATGCAAAGTATGGAATGCATCAAAATCTCCGAAAGTGTATGAGGCAACTATGGGGGTATCCCCATGAGCATTAGTGGAAACATCGCATGGAGAACATTGACAACATCCAAAACAATGCATATCCGAAACAATGTGTTCATGGCATGGCATAGTAGATGAATTGCGCAAATTATGTAAAGGAAGCTTAGCAATATCATCACAAGAGAAACACATTCCAATAACCATGACCTTGACATCTATGCCATAAGTGCAAATGGGATTTATTGTAACAGGGCATGCATAGTTACTATGTTGAGATTGAAATGATGCAATATGGGAGATCTCACTCATAGCATATGTCAAGTTTAAAGGATTGTCAAACATGATGTGACCGATAGAATTTTCACATGATATCCTATGGAGCATAGCATCCCAACTAGGCAACTCAACATGTGCATCATTATATTCATCATAAATTGGTAAGTCATGACATGAGGAAATCGCACTAGCATGAAGCATGGTAATAGGTGTGTCAACATCATGCAAGCAATCATTGGTAAGATCGTCCACTAGTGGGACAAGAGAAGCACCATCACCCATGTTACCTTTGGAGCGTCGCTCATGTGTTGTAGGTGAGGTGTTGAAGATCCGTTGTCATCTTCATCTTGAAGGAACCATGTGGGTGGTGCATCATATTCCACCATGGCCATCGACTTGTCCCTAGGAAGGACGAAGTCGTTGAGGATCGGCGTGTCATCATATATGGGACCTAGCACCAAATGAGAAGACACAATAGAGGTAGAGGTCAAGTCGTTAGTGTTGAAAGTGGCCTCACGTGACCTATCAACTAGCTCACTCTCTCTATGTGGTGGCTCACTCACTCCCTCAACATAGGTGCACTCGAACTCACATCTGGTGGAGTCACTCATCTCACTCAAGTGGTGGGGGTTGTGGCTCTTCTCACATGGGAATTATGGCAACTCATCATATATGGGGCTAGTGGTGAACTCGCTCTCACTCTCAATATGGTGGCACAAGTCACTCAAGTCATCATACGTCGCCGTGGTCGAAGAGAAAATCCCATGCTCAACCATCTTGTCACCGTCGCCGTGGATGAAGGCCGAAGATGGCACATCATCACTCTTGCCTCCAAAGATGGAAGCATCATCCTTGCTCGCCACCTTGTCGCTCGCCTCCAATGCATGTTCCTTGAGAGACTCCGTAGTCGTAGTCGTCGCCGCGCCGTCTTGAAAAAGAGTCAAAGTAGACTCGGCATCATCAATGCCAAAGAGGAATGGCGGTGAAGTCGAACTTGGGAGCGTCGTCTTGGAGCTCGTCGGGCTTGGACATCTCGATGGTGCTAGCCTCATGCTCACCGTCTTGGAGTGTGGTCGTCGTGAAGTGTGCTTGGGGTCGAGTAGACTTGGCCTTCTTGAGTTCATGCTCCGCCTTGAGAGCACCAATGTAGTTGTTGTCGAGGGACTTGTAGTTCTCGTGGAAGATAGTGTTGGAAATGTTGTTGTTCACTCCCATCATGAAGTGGAACTTCATCCAAATGGGGTCGTTCACGCCAGTACGTCGCAAAGCTTTCTTCATTCCTTGAATTACTCGTCGATGGACTTGAATCCTTGTATGGTGTTCTCTAATTGGCGTTGAAGATGTTCCATGTAGGTGGAAGGCACAAACTCTCGCAGCATAGCTTTCTTCATCTCGGGCCAACTCATGGCATAGCTCTTCGAAGGTGTGTGAAGCCACCATGTCAACACGTAGTCATGGAAGTTTCTTGTGGCGCACTTCACATGATCTTCGGGGGTAACTTGATGTAGCTTGAGGTAGTCGTCCATCTTGTGCTCCCACTCGAGATACTCCTCGGGGTCTTGAGTCCCATAGAAAGGAATCTCGTGGTCAGTGTCGAGGTCGTAGTAGCTCATGGAAGTCGCGGACTTGAGCTTGGGGAGCTTCTCTTGAGCATAATATTGAGGTGCGGGTCGGCAAAGATGTCGCATATCCAAAGGCGAAGATGCCTTGAAATCGCTTGGCGAAGATGCCAAAGGAGATGGTGAAGTCGTAGAGCGGTGGTTGGTGTTGAGCTCTTGACATTCACATTCTTGTCGGTGATGGTGTCGATGCCGATGTGATCTTGCCGGAGATGGTAGCTCGGAAGGATGTGCACTTGAGCATCTTCTCGAAGATGAGGAAGACCTCTTGTGGTTGTTGATGAGGACCTTGAGCTCCTCCATTTGAGCATCCATCTTGGCGTCCAAATTGTTCTTCATGGCATCGAACTCGTCGTTGTTGTTGTAGACCGAAGTAGATGTTCTTTTCCTATCCATCACAAGGCTCGAGAAAAGGTGAGTAGGAAAATGAGAAGACAATACCAAAGTTACCTTTTCCGAAGATTGAAAATATATCGAGTATCACTCAATGTGATGCTACAATAGGGGAATTGGTACCGGGTTTGTTTCTCACACCTACACAAGTAAAGCTTATGGAGGAGCTTGGTTAGGATAGGTGGCACAAAATTTCAAGCAAATGTTAGTCAAGATATCGAAAATGTTGAGAAGGTTCAAAAAACTGCAAGTAAAGCAAGTAGACCAATAGCAAATGATGGCACACGGAAACACACACACGGATAGATAAACGGGGTTGTGCAACCAAGGAATGAGCTCAATATGTGGAATCCACGGAAAACGCTCGTGTTGCATGATACGTCTCCAACGTATCTACAATTTATGAAGTATTCATGCCATGTTTACAACAATTTTATATGGTTTTGGTATGATTTGCATGGAACTAACCCGGACTGACGCTGTTTTCAGCAGAACTACCGTGGTGTTGTTTTTTGTGCAGAAATAAAAGTTCTCGGAATTGGACAAAACTTTTTGACATTTTTTAGGAACAAAAGAGACCCCCGAAGCTTTGTAGGAGGGCCAGAAGAGCCAAGAGGAGGGCACAACCCACCAGGGCGCGCCTGGTGGGCCGTCCGTGCCCCGGTGGGTTGTGCTCACCTCGAGGCCCATCTTCGCGTGATTCCAACTCTGAAAAATTCTATAAATACCAAAAACCCCAGAAGTTAACCTAGATCAGAAGTTCCGCCGCCACATGCCTCTGTAGCCACCGAAAACCAATCTAGACCCTTTCCGGCACCCTGCCGGAGGGGGGGAATCATCTCCGGTGGCCATCTTCATCATCCCGGCGGCCACCACGATGAGGAGGGAGTAGTCCACCCTCGAGGCTGATGGTTTGTACCAGTAGCTATGTGTTTAATCTCTCTCTCTCTCTCGTGTTCTTGAGATGTCATGATCTTGATATATCGCGGGCTTTGTTAATATAGTCGGATCATATGGTGTTTTCCCCTCTCTATCTTGTTGTGATGAATTGAGTTTTCCCTTTGAGATTTCGTTGTTATCGGATTGAATACTCTTATGGATTTGAGAACACTTGATTTATGTCTTGCAATTGAATACTCGTGGTGACAATGGGGTATCGTATTGATTCACTTGATATATGTTTTGGCAGTCAACTCGCGAATTCCCGAGGTGACATTGGGGTGCATAGGGGTTGATGCACGTTCTTGTCTTTGTTTCTCCGGTAGAAATCTTGGGGCACTCTTTTAAGTTCTTTGTGTTGGATTGGGTATTATGAATATGAATTTGCTTTGGAGTTATTTTAGTACGAACTCTAGGATAGATCGAACGAAAAGAATAGCTTTGTGTTATTTTAGTACGAACTCTTCAATAGATCGAACGAAAAGAATAGCTTTGAGGTGGTTTCGTACCCTACAAAAAATTTATTCTTATGTTCTCCGCTAGATAGGAACTCGGGAGTGATTCTTTATTGCACTTTGAGGGATAATCATATGATCCAACTATATTAGCATTGTTGAGAGGTTGCGCTAGTGAAAGTATGGACCCTAGGCCTCATTTTCAAGCATTGCAATACCGTTTTTGTGCCCGTTTACTAATTGCTACCTTGCTGTTTTTATTTATTCAGATTATAAAAATATATTTCTACCATCCATATTACACTTTTATCACCATCTCTTCGCCGAACTAGTGCACCTATACAAATTACCATTGTATTGGGTGTGTTGGGGACATAATAGATTTCTTGTATTTGATTGCAGGGTCATTTGAGAGAGACCATCTTCATCCTACACCTCTCACGGATTGATAAACCTTAGGTCATCCACTTGAGGGAAAATTGCTACTGTCCTACAAAACTCTGCGCTTGGAGGCCCAACACGTGTCTACAAGAATAAAGTTGCATAGTAGACATCATTGCACAACTCTAGAGAGATGCTAGCACGATTGCGCAATAGGCGGATACGACACTTGTGCATAACCTATGAGATGCAAATTGTATCAACTTTCTATCCCAAGTATGCTATATATGTATGATGTTCCTGAAGGAAATATTGTTGAGGAACATAGCATGCAATTTCAAAAAAATTCCTACGATCACGCAAGATCTATCTAGGAGATGCATAGCAACGAGACGGGAAGAGTGTGTCCACGTACCCTCGTAGACCGAAAGCGGAAGCATTATGTTAACGCAGTTGATGTAGTCGAACGTCTTCACGATCCAACCAATCCAAGTACCAAACGTACGGCACCTCCGTGTTTAGCACACGTTCATCTCGATGACATCCCTCGAACTCTTGATCCAGTAGAGGGTCGAGGGATAGTTCCGTTAGCACGACAGCGTGGTGACGGTCATGGTGATGTGATTCGCGCAGGGCTTCGCCTAAGCACTACGACGCTATGACCCGAGGAGTAAACTGTGGAGGGGGGCACCGCACATGGCTAAGAAACAACTGTTGTGCCTTTGGGGTGCCCCCTGCCCACGTATATAAAGGAGGGGAGGAGGAGGTGGCCGGCCCAAGGGGGGCGTGCCAAGGGGGGAGTCCTACTTGGACTCCCAGTTCAAGTAGGATTCGCCCCCCCTTTCCTTCCGACATAGAGGGGAAAGGGGAAAGGGGGGAGAGGGAGAAGGAAAGGGGGGCTGCGGCCCCCACCCCTTGTCCAATTCGGATCGGGCTTGGGGGCGCCACCTCATGTGGCAGCCTCCCTCTCTCCACTATGGCCCAATAGGCCCATTAAATTTCCCGGGGGGGTTCCGGTAGCCTCCCGGTACTCCAAAAAATCCCCGAACCTTATCGGAACCATTCCGGTGTCCGTATATAACCTTCCAATATATCAATCTTTACCTCTTGACCATTTCGAGACTCCTCGTCATGTCCGTGATCTCATCCGGGACTCCGAACAAACTTCGGTCACCAAAACAGATAACTCATAATACAAATCGTCATCGAATGTTAAGCGTGCGGACCCTACGGGTTTGAGAACTATGTAGACATGACCGAGACACATCTCCGGTCAATAACCAATAGCAAAACCTGGATGCTCATATTGGCTCCTACATATTCTACGAAGATCTTTATAGGTCAAACCGCATAAAAACATACGTTATTCCCTTTGTCATCGGTATGTTACTTGCCTGAGATTCGATCGTCGGTATCATCATACCTAGTTCAATCTCATTACTGGCAAGTCTCTTTACTCGTTCCATAGTGCATCATCCCGCAACTAACTCATTAGTCACATTGCTTGCAAGGCTTATAGTGATGTGCATTAACGAGAGGGCCCAGAGATACCTCTCCGACACTCGGAGTGACAAATCCTAATCTTGATCTATGCCAACCCAACAAACACCTTCGGAGACATCTGTAGAGCATCTTTATAATCACCCAGTTATGTAGTGACGTTTGATAGCACACAAGGTGTTCCTCTGGTATTCGAGAGTTGCATAATCTCATAGTTAGAGGAATATTTATAAGTCATGAAGAAAGCAAGAGCAATAAAACTTAATGATCATTATGCTAAGCTAACGGATGGGTCTTGTCCATCACATCATTCTCCTAATGATGTGATCTCGTTCATCAAATGACAACACATGTCTATGGTCAGGAAACTTAACCATCTTTGATTAACGAGCTATTCTAGTAGAGGCATACTAGGGACACTATGTTTTTGTCTATGTATTCACACATGCATCAAGTTTCCAGTTAATACAATTCTAGCATGAATAACAAACATTTATCATGATATAAGGAAATATAAATAACAACTTTATTATTGCCTCTAGGGCATATTTCCTTCAGTCTCCCACTTGCACTAGAGTCAATAATCTAGTTCACATCATCATGTGATTTAATACCAATAGTTCACATCTTTTGTGATTAGTTCACATCGCCATGTGACTAACACCCAAAGGGTTTACTAGAGTCAATAATCTAGTTCACATCGCTATGTGATTAACACCCAAAGAGTACTAAGGTGTGATCATGTTTGCTTGTGAGAGAAGTTTAGTCAACGGGTCTGTCACATTCAGAACCGATGTATTTTGCAAATTTTCTATGTCTACAATGCTCTGTATGGAGCTACTCTAGCTAATTGCTCCATCTTTCAATATGTATCCAGATTGAGACTCAGAGTCATCCGGATCGATGTAAAAGCTTGCATCGACGTAATTCTTTATGATGAACTCTTTATTACCTCCATAACCGAGAAATATTTCCTTAGTCCTCTTCGGTAACTAAGGATAACATTGACCGCTGTCCAGTGATCCACTCCTGGATCACTATCGTACCCCTTGCCAAACTCATGGCAAGGTACACAATAGGTCTGGTACACAGCATAGCATACTTTATAGAACCTATGATTGAGGCATAGGGAATGACTTTCATTCTCTTTCTATTTTCCGTCGTGGTCAGGTTTTTTTGAGTCTTACTCATCTTCACACCTTGCAATAAAGGCAAGAACTCCTTCTTTGACTGTTCCATTTTGAACTACTTCAAAATCTTGTCAAGTTATGTACTCATTGAAAAAATCTTATCAAGCATTGCTACCTCTTGAGCACTGCGTTGGTTTTCCCTTGAAGAGGAAAGGGTGATGCAGTAAAGTAGCGTAAGTATTTCCCTCAGTTGTTGAGAACCAAGGTATCTATCTAGTAGGAGGCCACACCCAAGTCCCTCGCACCTACACAAACAAATATAAACCTCGCAACCAACGCAATAAAGGGGTTGTCAATCCCTTCACGGTCACTTACGAAAGTGAGATCTGATAGATATGATAAGATAATATTTTTGGTATTTTTATAATAAAGATGCAAAGTAAAATAAAAGGCAATAAAAATAGCTAAGTGTTGGAAGATTAATATGATAGAAAATAGACCCGGGGGCCATAGGTTTCACTAGTGGCTTCTCTCAAGAGCATAAGTATTACGGTGGGTGAACAAATTACTGTTGAGCAATTGATAGAATTGAGCATAGTTATGAGAATATCTAGGTCTGATCATGTATATAGGCATCACGTCCGTCACAAGTAGACTGACTCCTGCCTGCATCTACTACTATTACTCCACACATCGACCGCTATCCAGCATGCATCTAGAGTATTAAGTTCAAAAGAACAGAGTAACGCTTTAAGTAAGATGACATGATGTAGAGGGATAAACTCATGCAATATGATATAAACCCCATCTTGTTATCCTCGATGGCAACAAAATAATACATGCCTTGTTGCCCCTGCTTTCACTGGGAAAGGACACCGCAAAATTGAACCCAAAGCTAAGCACTTCTCCCATTGCAAGAAAGATCAATCTAGTAGGCCAAACCAAACTGATAGTTCGAAGAGACTTGCAAAGATAACCTGTAACATCCCAAATTTTCAATTTGGTATGTTATACATAGATCATCATTGCATATCATGTTTTATTGCATTTTGACAAATCCTCGATAAATCCTAAGCAACTCAAGGACCCTCGGAGAGAGTTGGGGATTTTCTCAAATTTTTATATTTGATTTTCATCAAATAATAAGACGAGGATTTTGGTTTTAATTATTTTCTCTCCGGAAAAATATTTCATTTAAAAAAAAGAGGAGAAAATATGACTTCTCCAAAACAATTGAAATACTGGAGGTAAAATGTTAAAATCATTTATTGGAATTTATTTGGATTTTATTTGCAATTTTTATTGCATTAAAAATATTGCATGTTTTCAAAATATTTATTTTGTGTTAAAAAACTGTTCACCCTATTCTAGATTTTCTAACTAGACGGGGAAAATTTACTTTACATTTTTCTGATTTTTATTTATTTTTCTGTGAATTATTTTCCGCGGAACATTAAAAAAAAACAACGCGCGCGCCCGCGCTGGGCCAAGCCCAGCCGCGCCAGGCCGCCGGCCCACCCCGTCGCCCTCTCCTCCTCGCGCACGGCACGCGCCGCCGCCGCCGTGTCCATGGCGGACACGGGAGTCCGTGCCGCCGTCGCCGGAGCTTGCCCCTCCTCCAAGCTGCTTCCCCCCCCTTTATAAACCCCCGCACCCCCTCTCTCCCTCACCTCGCCCGCTGCCGCCGCACTTGCCGCCGCCGCCGCCCGCACTCGGGAGCCGCCGCCGCCGGAGCCGCCCCCTCGCCCTACCCCGAGCCCCGCACCCCGCCGCACCCCACGCCCTCGCCGGAGCCCCGCCGGAGCCCCGCCCCGACGAGGTACTGCCTCGCCTCGTTCGTCGCCGGTTTTGTTTTTAAAAAAAAAACCATTCGTTTAAAAAAAACCTAGATCGGTTTTTTTTTCGGTTTTATTATCTTGCGAGCGTTCACCGAACCGTTCGTTTTAACGAACGCGTTCGTCGGTTTTTCTCTGTAAACGAACGTCCGTTTTTTTAACCGTTCGTCCGTTTTTCTTTTTCGTCGGATTTTTCTGCGATTATCTCAGATTCGATTTCTGATCGAATCTTCGTTTCTGTTTAACTTCTCGCTCGTTTATCGGAATGAGGCGATTCAAGCGCCTAGAGTTTCGTCTCGAAATTCTCTTTCCGTTTAACCTACTCAAACAAGTTTTTGTTACAGTAAAATTTGACCTAGATCTAGATTAGTAAACGAAGCTTCTTTGTTTCACAGTTTGACTTTCGTTGCTTCTTTCGAGTTGATTCTTTTTGCAAACCGGAGTTCTTAAGTTGAACTTTCTGGTTGGATCTTTCATTCGAGTTTTACCTGTGCATTAGATGAGTACTGATTGTATGCTTGTTTGTTTGCGATAGAGTACCCGGAGTGTGCCGCTTGTTACTTCGAATCGCTAGGTTTTGCGGATCATCAGCAAGGCAAGTAACACTTTGATCATACCTTTTCCATACCCAGCTTTTGTGCATTAGATCTATTCCTCAAACAACTGCATGATTAGGATCTGATTAAATTGTGGGAATTGGGAAGTAGTTGAGGTAGTACCTATTACCTGTTTTTTATTCAAACCCTTGGGAGTTACTTCTACGTTGCTTTTGTTATTGCCATGCTATGCTCGTAGACGTGGATCTGGGTTTGAGAGATATTAATGACAGATGTGAGATGTTTATTAATGGTTCAACTTAAGGTTGCAACTAAAACTCACATCTGGGTGGATTGAGGCACCTGGAGAACCCAGTGTTGTCTGTTTGTATAAGGTCCGCCACCCAGGCTCAAAGGGATCATAAGATTATTCATGCTAGAAACTTCCGTGTGCAGCCACAAGCTATTATGGGCTCTAGCATAGTTGAGTAGGTTACATGATCTCTTGAAGAGGTGGGCTAGCAGATGTAGGGGAAAGTAGGTGTACCGGTCCATCCAGAGTAAAGAGTGATTGTTTCTGAAAGGCTGTGTCTCGGTCATCCGTTTCTCAAACATCATGTAGTGCGAGAATCAAGCGGAGGCGATCGAGTCTTGTGGGGAAAAGTGCGCAAACCTCTGCAGAGTGTACAAACTAATCATGGTTAGCCGTGTCCCCGGTTATGGACAACTTGAGTATCTAGTACCTGGATTAACATTTGAATCTCATCACCATGTTACTTTTAATTAATTTTGTTGGGTTAATGATGACACTTAATTGGGATTGAGTTGGAGGTACCTTCTCAATGTTTAACAACCACCATGATAGTTAAATAAAATTTATTCCTTTGCAGTAGGGAAAAATTGGCTTTTCGCATAAAATTTACCCATAGAGCTTTCCACCAGCCATATATGCATGTAGTATAGCGTTATTACTGTTCATTATTCTCTATGTGTTACATTGCCAGCATATTCTATGTGCTGACCCGTTTTCGGGCTGCAACATTTCATGTTGCAGACTTTTCAGACGACGAGTAAGGTGCCTTAGGTCGTGGTCTTATACTCAGTGATGCCGCTGGAGTTGATGGACTCACTTATATTCCAAGTCTTCCGCTGTTATCGTTTTTAGATGGCCTTAAGCCATGTTTATCATAGTTAATCTCTTTGGAGATATTCGATGTAATAAGTGTGTGATTGCTACTCTGTTATAAATCCTCCATTTGTACTGTGCGTGTCAGCATTACTGATCCAGGGATGACACTGGTGCACAGCAGCACAGACCATTTGAGGTCTGGTCGCTACATAACCAATCATACATAAAAGAATTCAGAGGAGATTCAAATATTGTTCATAGATAAATTTGATCATAAACCCACAACTCATCGGTCTCAACAAACACACCGCAAAAGAAGATTACATCGAATAGATCTCCACGAGAATCGTGGAGAACTTTGTATTGAGATCCAAAAAGAGAGAAGAAGCCATCTAGCTAATAACTATGGACCCGAAGGTCTGAGGTAAACTACTCACACATCATCGGAGAGGCTATGGTGTTGATGTAGAAGCCCTCTGTGATCAATGCCCCCTCTGGCAGGACGCCGGAAAAGGCCCCAAGATGGGATCTCACGGGTAAAGAGGGTTGCGGCGGTGGAATTAGGTTTTCGTGGATGCTTCTGTTGGTTTGGGGGTATGTAGGTATATATAGGAGGAAGAAGTACGTCGGTGGAGCAACATGGGCCCCACGAGGGTGGAGGGCGCGCCCAGGGGGTAGGCGGGCCCCCTGCCTCGTTTTCTCCTGGTTGATGTCTTGACATGGACTCCAAGTCCTCTGGATCAGGTTTGTTCCGAAAATCACATTCCCGAAGGTTTCATTCCGTTTGGACTCCGTTTGATATTCTTTTTCTGCAAAACTCTGAAATAGGCAAAAAACAGCAATTTGGGCTGGGCCTCCGGTTAATAGGTTAGTCCCAAAAATAATATAAAAGTGTATAACAAAGCCCATTAATCATCCAAAACAGAATATAATATAGCATGAAGCAATCAAAAATTATAGATACGTTGGAGACGTATCAAGCGTCTTGTTCTATCTCTATAGATCTTGATGCCCAATATGTAAGCAGCTTCACCGAGATCTTTCTTTGAAAAACTCCTTTCAAACACTCCTTTATGCTTTCCAGAAAATTCTACATCATTTCCGATCAACAAAATGTCAGTCACATATACTTATCAGAAAGGCTGTAGTGCTCCCTCTCACTTTCTTATAAATACAGGCTTCACCACAAGTCTGTATAAAACTATATGCTTTGATGAACTCATCAAAGTGTATATTCCAACTCTGAGATGTTTGCACCAGTCCATAGATGGATCGCTGGAGCTTGCACATTTTGTTAGCACCTTTAGGATTGAAAAACCTTCTGGTTGCATCATATACAACTCTTCTTTAAGATATCCATTAAGGAATGCAGTTTTGACATCCATTTGCCAATTTCATAATCATAAAATGCGGCAATTGCTAACATGATTCGGACAGACTTAAGCATCGCTACAGGTGAGAAGGTCTCATCATAGTCAACTCCTTGAACTTGTCGAAAACCTTTCACAACAAGTCAAGCTTTGTAGACAGTAACATTACCGTCAGCGTCAGTCTTCTTCTTGAAGATCCATTTATTCTCTATGGCTTGCCGATCATCAGGCAAGTCAACCAAAGTCCACACTTTGTTCTCATACATGGATCCCATCTCAGATTTCATGGCCTCAAGCCATTTTGCAGAATCTGGGCTCATCATCGCTTCCTTATAGTTCGTAGGTTCGTCATGGTCTAGTAACATGACTTCCAGAACAGGATTACCGTACCACTCTGGTGCGGAACGTGCTCTGGTTGACCTACGAGGTTTGGTAGTGACTTGATCTGAAGTTTTCATGATCATTATCATTAGCTTCCTCACTAATTGGTGTAGGCCTCACTAGATGGTGCCCTCTTTAACGTGAATGCAGATGTCTCTAATGCATAACCCCAAAACGATAGTGGTAAATCAGTAAGAGACATCATAGATCGCACCATATCTAATAAAGTACGGTTACGGCGTTCGGACACACCATTATGCTATGGTGTTCGAGGTGGCGTGAGTTGTGAAACTATTCCACATTGTTGCCAAACTCGTAACTCAAATATTCGCCTCCGCGATCAGATTGTAGAAACTTTATTTTCTTGTTACGATGATTCTCCACTTCAGTATGAAATTCTTTGAACTTTTCAAACGTTTCAGACTTGTGTTTCATTAAGTAGATATACTCATATCTGCTCAAATCATCTGTGAAGGTCAGAAAATAACGATACCCGCCGCGAGCCTCAACACTCATCGGACTGCATACATCAGTATGTGTTATTTCCAATACGTCAGTTGCTCGCTCATTGTTCCGGAGAACGGAGTCTTAGTCATCTTGCCCATGAGGCATGGTTCGCAAGCATCAAGTGTTTCATAATCAAGTGATTCCAAAAGCCCATCAGCATGGAGTTTTTCATGTGCTTTACACCAATATGACCTAAATGGAAGTGCCACAAACATGTTGCACTATCATTATTAACTTTGCGTCTTTTGGCATCAATATTATCAATATGTGTATCACTGCGATCGAGATTCAGTAAACCATTTACATTGGATGTAAGACCATAGAAGGTTTTATTCATGTAAATAGAACAAAATTATTCTTTGATTTAAATGAATAACCATATTGCAAGATCCAATCATATTCATGCTCAACGCAAACACTAAATAACATTTATTTTAGGTTCAACACTAATCCCGAAGGTAAAAGGAGTGTGCGATGGTGATCTTATCAACCTTGGAATCATTTCCAACACACATTGTCACCTTGCCCTTAACTAGTCTTTGTTCATTTTGCAACTCCTGTTTCGAGTTACTAATCTTAGCAACTGAACCGGTATCAAATACCCTGGGGTTACTATGAACACTAGTAAAGTACACATCAATAACATGTATATCAAATATCCTTTTGTTCACTTTGCCATCCTTCTTATCCGCCAAGTATTTGGGGTAGTTCCGCTTCCAGTGACCATTCCCTTTGCAGTAGAAGCACTCAGTTTCAGGCTTAGGTCTAGGTTTGGGCTTCTTCACGGGAGTGGCAACTTGCTTGCCATTCTTCTTGAAGTTCCCTTTCTTCCCCTTGCCCTTTTCCTTGAAACTAGTGGTCTTGTCAACCATCAACACTTGATGCTTTTTCTTGATTTCTACCTTTGCCGATTTCAGCATCGCGAAGAGCTTGGGAATCGTTTCCGTTATCCCTTGCATATTATAGTTCATCACAAAGTTCTAGTAACTTGGTGATAGTGACTAGAGAACTCTGTCAATCACTATCTTATCTGGAAGATTAACTCCCACTTGATTCAAGTGATTGTAGTACTCAGACATTCTGAGCACATTCTCACTAGCTGAGCTATTCTCCTCCATCTTGTAGGCAAAGTACTTGTCACAGGTCTCATACCTCTTAACTCGGGCATGATTCTGAAATACCAATTTCAGCTCTTGGAACATCTCATATGCTCCGTGGCATTCAAAACATTTTTGAAGTCCCGGTTCTAAGCCGTAAAGTATGGCGCACTAAACTATCAAGTAGTCATCATACCGAGCTTGTCAAACGTTCATAACATCTGCATCGGCTCCTGCAACAGGTCTGTCACCTAGCGGTGCATCAAGGACATAATTCTTCTGTGCAGCAATGAGTATAATCCTCAGATCACGGACCCAGTCCGCATCATTGCTACTATCATCTTTCAACTTAGTTTTCACTAGGAACATATCAAAAATAAAATAGGGGAGCTATACGAGAGCTATTGATCTACAACATAGATATGCAAATACTATCAGGACTAAGTTCATGATAAATTAAGTTCAATTAATCATATTACTTAAGAACTCCCACTTACATAGACATCCCTCGAGTCATCTAAATGATTACGTGATCCAAATCAACTAAACCATGTCCGATCATCACGTGAGATGGAGTAGTCTTTAATGGTGAACATCACTATGCTGATCATATCTACTATATGATTCACGTTCAACCTTTCGGTCTCCAGTGTTCCGAGGTCATGTCTGTACATGCTAGGCTCGTCAAGTTTAACCCGATTACTCCGCACGTGCAAAACTGTCTTGCACCCATTGTATGTGAACGTAGAGCTTATCACACCCGATCATCACGTGGTGTCTCGGCATGACGAACTTTCGCAATGGTGCATACCCAGGGAGAACACTTATACCTTGAAATTATAGTGAGGGATCATCCTATAATGCTACCGCCGTACTAAGCAAAATAAGATGCATAAAAGATAAACATCACATGCAATCAAAATATGTTACATGATATGGCCATCATCATCTTGTGCCTTTGATCTCCATATCCAAAGCACCGCCATGATTTCTGTCGTCACCGGCTTGACACCTTGATCTCCATCGTAGCACCGTTGTCGTCTCGCCAATATTGCTTCTAGAACTATCGCTAACGCATAGTGATAAAGTAAAGCAATTACATGGCGATTGCATTTCATACAATAAAGCGACAACCATAAGGCTCCTGCCAGTTGCCGATAACTTTTACAAAACATGATCATCTCATACAATAACTTATATCACATCATGTCTTGACCATATCACAACACAACATGCCCTGCAAAAACAAGTTAGACGTCCTCTACTTTGCTGTTGCAAGTTTTACGTGGCTGCTACGGGCTTCTAGTAAGAACCGTTCTTACGTACGCATCAAAACCACAACGATGTTTCATCAAGTTTGTCGTTTTAACCTTCAACAAGAACCGGCCGTAGTCAAATTTGATTCAACTAAAGTTGGAGAAACAGACACCTGGCAGCCACCTTTATGCAAAACAAGTTGCATGTCCGTCGGTGGAACCAATCTCATGAACGTGGTCATGTAAGGTTGGTCCGGGCCGCTTCATCCAACAATACCGCCAAATCAAAATAAGATGTTGGTGGTAAGCAGTATGACTATCATCACCCACAACTCTTTGTGTTCTACTCGTGCATATCATCTACGCATAGACCTGGCTCGGATGCCACTGTTGGGGAACGTAGCATGCAATTTCAAAAAAATTACCTACGATCACAAAAGATCTATCTAGGAGATGCATAGCAACGAGAGGGGGAGAGTGTGTCCACGTACCCTCGTAGACCGAAAGCGAAAGTGTTAGTTTAATGCGGTTGATGTAGTCGAACGTCTTCTCGATTCAACCGATCAAGTACCGAACGTATGACACCTCCGAGTTCTGCACACGTTCAGCTCAATGACGTCCCTCGAACTCTTGTTCCAGCAAAGTGTCGAGGGAGAGTTACGTCAGCACGACGGCGTGGTGACGGTGATGGTGAAGTGATCCGCGCAGGACTTCGCCTAAGCACTATGACAATATGACCGGAGGCGTAAACTGTGGAGGGTGGTGCCGCACACGGCTAGGAATCAATGTTGTGTGTTCTAGCGGTGCCCCCCCCCACATATATATATAGGTGGGAGACGGAGAGGGGCTGCGAGGGGTGCCCCAAGTAGGAGTAATCCTACTTGGGCGCCTCCTCCAAGTCGGCCTCCCCCCTTCCATATCCATCGGAGGTGGAAGGAAAGAGAGGGGGGAGGGGAGGAAAGGGGGAGGCCGAATCCTTCCCTTTCCTTCTCCCTTCCCTTCCTTTCCTTCTCCTCCTATATTCAGCCTATAGGGGGCGCACCAGCCCCTTTTAGGGCTGGTCTGTCCAACTCTTGGCCCATTAGGCCCATATAGCTTGCCGGGGGTTGCCCGGAACCCCTTCCGGTGACCCGATACGTACCCGGTACCCCCAGAACACTTCTGGTGTCTGAATACTATCGTCCTATATATGGATCTTTACCTCTCGGCCATTTCGAGACTCCTCGTCATGTCCGTGATCTCATCCGGGACTCCGAACAACATTCGGTCACCAAATCACATAACTCATATAATACAAAATCGTCATCGAATGTTAAGCGTGCGGACCCTACGGGTTCGAGAACTATGTAGACATGACCGAGACACCTCTCCGGTCAATAACCAACAGCAGAACCTGGATGCTCATATTGGTTCCCACATATTCTACGAAGATCTTTATCGGTCGTACCGTAATGACAACATACGTTATTCCCTTTGTCATCGGTATGTTACTTGCTCGAGATTCGATCGTCGGTATCTTCATACCTAGTTCAATCTCGTTACCGGCAAGTCTCTTTACTCTTTCCATAATACATCATCCCACAACTAACTCATTAGTCACATTGCTTGCAAGGCTTATTATGATGTGCATTACCGAGAGGGCCCAGAGATACCTCTCCGATACTCGGAGTGACAAATCCTAATCTCGATCTATGGCAACCTAACAAACACCTTCGAAGATACCTGTAGATCATCTTTATAATCACCCAGTTACGTTGTGACTTTTGATAGCACACAACGTATTCCTCCGGTATCCGGGAGTTGCATAATCTCATAGTCGAAGGAATATGTATTTGACATGAATATAGCAATAGCAATAAACCTGAACGATCAACATGCTAAGCTAACGGATGGGTCTTGTCCATCACATCATTCTCCTAATGATCATGTGATCCCGTTCATCAACTGACAACACATGTCTATGGTTACAAAACTTAACCATCTTTGATTAACGAGCTAGTCTAGTAGAGGCTTACTAGGGACACAGTGTTTTGTCTATGTATCCACACATGTATCAAGTTTCCGGTTAATACAATTCTAGCATGAATAATAAAAATTTATCATGATACAAGGAAATATAAAATAACAACTTTATTATTGCCTCTATGGCATATTTCCTTCATACATCAACCGCGTTAAGCTAACGCTTCCTCTTTCGGTCTACGAGGGTACATGGACACACTCTCCCCCTCTCGTTGCTATGCATCTCCTAGATAGATATTGCATGATCGTAGGAAATATTTTGAAATTGTATGCTACGTTCCCCAACAGTGGCATCCGAGCCAGGTCTATGCGTAGATGATATGCATGAGTAGAACACAAAGAGTTGTGGGCGATCATAGTCATACTGCTTACCATGAACGTCTTATTTTGATTCGGCGGTATTGTTGGATGAAGCGGCCCGGACCAACCTTACATGACCACGTTCATGAGAACGGTTCCACCGACAGACATGCAACTTGTTTTGCATAAAGGTGGCTGGCGGGTGTCTGTTTCTCCAATTTTAGTTGAATCGAATTTGACTACGGCTGGTCCTTGTTGAAGGTTTAAATAGCAAACTTGACGAAACATCGTTGTGGTTTTGATGCGTAGGTAAGAACGGTTCTTACTAGACGCCCGTAGCAGCCACGTAAAACTTGCAACAACAAAGTAGAGGACGTCTAACTTGTTTTTGCAGGGCATGTTGTGATGTGATATGGTCAAGACATGATGTGATATACGTTATTGTAGGAGATGATCATGTTTTGTAAAAGTTATCGGCAACTGGCATGGGCCTTATGGTTGTCGCTTTATTGTATGAAATGCAATCGCCATGTAATTGCTTTACTTTATCACTATGAGTTAGCGATAGTTGTAGAACCAATAGTTGGCGAGATGACAACGACGCTACGATGGAGATCAAGGTGCCAAGACGGTGACAATGGAGATCATGACGGTGCTTTGGAGATGGAGATCAAAGGCACAAGATGATGATGGCCATATCATGTCACATATTTTGATTGCATGTGATGTTTATCTTTTATGCATCTTATTTTGCTTAGTACGGCGGTAGCCTTATAAGATGATCCCTCACTAAAAATTTCAAGGTATAAGTGTTCTCCCTGAGTATGCACCGTTGCGACAGTTCGTCGTGCCGAGACACCACGTGATGATCGGGTGTGATAAGCTCTACGTTCACATACAACGGGTGCAAGACAGTTTTGCACGTGCGGAATACTTAGGTTAAACTTGATGAGCCTAGCATGTACAGACATGGCCTCGGAACACTGAGACCAAAAGGTCGAACGTGAATCATATAGTAGATATGATCAACATAGAGATGTTCACCATTGAAAACTACTCCATCTCACGTGATGATCAGACATGGTTTAGTTGATATGGATCGCGTGATCATTTAGATGGCTCAAGGGATGTCTATCTAAGTGGGAGTTCTTAAGTAATATGATTAATTGAATTTAATTTATCATGAAGTTAGTCCTGATAGTTTTTGCATATCTATGTTGTAGATCAATGGCCCGTGCTACCGTTCCCTTGATTTTAATGCGTTCCTAGAGAAAGCTAAGTTGAAAGATGATGGTAGCAACTGCACGGACTGGGTCCGTAACTTGAGGATTATCCTCATTACTGCACAGAAGAATTATGTCCTTGATGCACCGCTAGGTGAAAAGCCCCCTCCCACTAATGTAGACGCTTTGAACGTGTGGCAGACGCGGTCTGATGACTACTCTATAGTTCAGTGTGCCATGCTCTACGGTTTAGAATCGGGACTTCAAAGACGTTTTAAACAAGTTGAAGTTAATATTTCAAGCAAATGCCCGAGTTGAGAGATATGAAGTCCCCAACAAGTTCTATAGCTGCAAAATGGAGGAGAACAGTCCTGTCAGTGACACATACTCAGAATGTCTGGATACCATAACCACTTGACTCAGCTGGGAGTTAATCTTCCGGATGATAGTGTTATTGACAGAGTTCTTCAATCACTGCCACCAAGCTACAAAGGCTTCGTGATGAACTATAATAATGCAAGGGATGGATAAATAAATTCCCAAGCTCTTCACTATGCTCAAAGCTGCGGAGGTAGAAATCAAGATAGAGCATCAAGTGTTGATGGTTAAAAAGACCACTATTTTCAATAAAAAGGGCAAAGGAAAGAAGGGGAACTTCAAGAAGAATGGCAAGCAAGTTGCCACTCCTGGGAAGAAGCCCAAGTCTGGACCTAAGCCTGAAATTGAGTGCTTCTACTGCAAAGGGACTGGGCACTCGAAGCGGAATTGCCCGCATATAAGAAGGATGGCAAAGTGAACAAAGGTATATTCGATATACATGTTATTGATGTGTACCTTACTAATGCTCATAGTAGTGCATGGGTATTTGATATTGTTTCTGTTGCTCTTATTTGCAACTCAAAACAAGGGCTACGGATTAAATGAAGATTGGCTAAGGACGAGGTTACGATGCGCGTCGGGAATGGTTCCAAGGTCGATGTGATCACCGTAGGCACGCTACCTCTACATCTACCTTCGGGATTAGTTTTAGACCTGAATAATTGTTATTTGGTGCCAGCGTTGAGCATGAACATTATATCTGGATCTTGTTTGATGCGAGACGGTTATTCATTTAAATCAGAGAATAATGGTTGTTCTATTTATATGAGTAATATCTTTTATGGTCATGCACCCTTGATGAGTGGTCTATTTTTGTTGAATCTCGATCGTGGTGATACACATATTCATAATATTGATGCCAAAAGATGCAAAGTTAATAATGATAGTGCAACTTATTTGTGGCACTGCCGTTTAGGTCATATTGGTGTAAAGCGCATGAAGAAACTCCATGCAGATGGGCTTTTGGAATCACTTGATTATGAATCACTTGATGCTTGCGAGCCATGCCTCATGGGCAAGATGACTAAGACTCTGTTCTCCGGAACAATGGAGCGAGCCACTGACTTATTGGAAATAATACATACTGATGTATGCGGACCGATCAGTGTTGAGGCTCGCGGCGGGTATCGTTATTTTCTGACCTTCACAGATGATTTGAGCAGATATGGGTATATCTAATTAATGAAACATAAGTCTGAAACATTTGAAAAGTTCAAAGAATTTCAGAGTGAAGTGGAAAATCATCGTAACAAGAAAATAAAGTTTCTACGATGTGATCCCGGAGGTGAATATTTGAGTTACAAGTTTGGTCTTCATTTGAAATAATGTGGAATAGTTTCGCAAATCACGCCGCCTGGAACACCACAGCGTAATGGTGTGTTCGAACGTCGTAACCGTACTTTATTAGATATGGTGCGATCTATGATGTCTCTTGCCGATTTACCACTATGGTTTTGGGGTTATGCATTAGAGACAGCTGCATTCACATTAAATAGATCTAAATCCGTTGAGACGACACCGTATGAACTATGGTTTGGCAAGAAACCTAAGCTGTCGTTTCTTAAAGTTTGGGGTTGCGATGCTTATGTGAAAAAGCTTCAGCCTGATAAGCTCGAACCCAAATCGGAGAAGTGCGTCTTCATAGGATACCCAAAAGAAATTGTTGGGTATACTGATGTCTACTACACAACCTTCTTCTTGTAGACATTGTTGGGCCTCCAAGTGCAGAGGTTTGTAGGACAGTAGCAAATTTCCCTCAAGTGGATGACCTAAGGTTTATCAATTCGTGGGAGGCGTAGGATGAAGATGGTCTCTCTCAAGCAACCCTGCAACCAAATAACAAAGAGTCTCTTGTGTCCCCAACACACCCAATACAGTGGTAAATTGTATAGGTGCACTAGTTCGGCGAAGAGATGGTGATACATGTGCAATATGGATGGTAGATATAGGTTTTTGTAATCTGAAAATATAAAAACAGCAAGGTAACTAATGATAAAAGTGAGCGTAAACGGTATTGCAATGCTTTGAAACAAGGCCTAGGGTTCATACTTTCACTAGTGCAAGTTCTCTCAACAATAATAACATAACTGGATCATATAACTATCCCTCAACATGCAACAAAGAGTCACTCCAAAGTCACTAATAGCGGAGAACAAACGAAGAGATTATTGTAGGTTACGAAACCACCTCAAAGTTATTCTTTCGGATCAATCTATTCAAGAGTTCGTACTAGAATAACACCTTAAGACACATATCAACCAAAACCCTAATGTCACCTAGATACTCCAATGTCACCTCAAGTATTCGTGGGTATGATCATACAATATGCATCACACAATCTCAGATTCATCTATTCAACCAACACAAAGTACTTCAAAGAGTGCCCCAAAGTTTCTACCGGAGAGTCAAGACGAAAACGTGTGCCAACCCCTATGCATAGGTTCATGGGCGGAACCCGCAAGTTGATCACCAAAACATACATCAAGTGGATCACGTGATATCCCATTGTCACCACAGATACGCACATGCAAGACATACATCAAGTGTTCTCAAATCCTTAAAGACTCAATCCGATAAGATAACTTCAAAGGGAAAACTCAATCCATTACAAGAGAGTAGAGGGGGAGGAGCAGCATAAGATCCAACTAAAATAGCAAAGCTCGCGATACATCAAGATCGTATCACCTCAAGAACACGAGAGAGAGAGAGAGAGATCAAACACATAGCTACTGGTACATACCCTCAGCCCCGAGTGTGAAGTACTCCCTCCCCGTCATGGAGAGCGCCGGGATGATGAAGATGGCCACCGGTGAGGGATCCCCCCTCTGACAGGGTGCCGGAACAGGGTCCCGATTGGTTTTTGGTGGCTACAGAGGCTTGCGGCGGCGGAACTCCCAATCTATTCTGTTCTCCGATGGTTTTAGGTTATATGGAGATATATAGGCGAAAGAAGTCGGTCAGGGGGCCACGAGGGGCCCATGAGGGTGGAGGGCGCGCCCGGGGGGGTGGGCGCGCCCCCCTGCCTTGTGCTCTCCTCGTTGATCTCCTAACGTGCACTCCAAGTCTCCTGTATTGCTTTCTTTCCAAAAATAACTTTTCTGAAGGTTTCATTCCGTTTGGACTCCGTTTGATATTCCTTTTCTTCGAAACATTGAAACAAGGGGAAAAAATAGGAACTGGCACTGGGCTCTGGGTTAATAGGTTAGTCCCAAAAATAGTATAAGAGTGTATAATAAAGCCCATAAACATCCAAGACAGATAATATAATAGCATGGAACAATCAAAAATTATAGATACGTTGGAGACGTATCGGCATCCCCAAGCTTAATTCCTGCTCGTCCTCGAGTAGGTAAATGATAAAAACAGAATTTTTGATGTGGAATGCTACCTAACATATTTATCCATGTAATTTTCTTTATTGTGGCATGAATGTTCAGATCCGAAAGATTTAAGATAAAAGTTTAGTATTGACATGAAAATAATAATACTTCAAGCATACTAACAAAGCAATCATGTCTTCTCAAAATAACATGGCCAAAGAAAGTTATCCCTACAAAATCATATAGTCTGGCTATGCTCTATCTTAACTACACAAAATATTTAAATCATGCACAACTCCGATGACAAGCCAAGCAATTGTTTCATACTTTTGATGTTCTCAAACTTTTTCAATCCTCACGCAATACATGAGCATGAGCCATGGACATAGCACTATAGGTGGAATAGAATGGTGGTTGTGGAGAAGACAAAAAGGAGAAGATAGTCTCACATCAACTAGGCGTATCAACGGGCTATGGAGATGCCCATCAGTAGATATCAATGTGAGTGAGTAGGGATTGCCATGCAATGGATGCACTAGAGCTATAAGTGTATGAAAGATCAAAAAGAAACTAAGTGGGTATGCATCCAACTTTCTTGCTCACGAAGACCTAGGGCATTTTGAGGAAGCCCATCATTGGAATATACAAGCCAAGTTCTATAATGAAAGATTCCCACTAGTATATGAAAGTGACAACATAGGATACTCTCTATCATGAAGATCATGATGCTACTTTGAAGCACAAGTGTGGTAAAAGGATAGTAGCATTGTCCCTTCTCTCTTTTTCTCTCATTTTTTTGTTTTTTTTGGGCCTTCTCTTTTTTTGCCTCTTTTTCTCTTTTTTTTATTTTTCGTCCGGAGTCTCATCCCGACTTGTGGGGGAATCATAGTCTCCATCATCCTTTCCTCACTGGTACAATGCTCTAATAATGATGATCATCACACTTTTATTTACTTACAACTCAAGAATTACAACTCAATACTTAGAACAAAATATGACTCTATATGAATGCCTCCGGCGGTGTACCGGGATGTGCAATGACTCATGAGTGACATGTATGAAAGAATTATGAACGGTGGCTTTGCCACAAGTACAATGTCAACTACATGATCATGCAAAGCAATATGACAATGATGGAGCGTGTCATAATAAACGGAACGGTGGATAGTTGCATGACAATATATCTCGGAATGGCGATGGAAATGCCATGATAGGTAGGTATGGTGGCTGTTTTGAGGAAGGTATATGGTGGGTGTATGATACCGGCGAAAGGTGCGCGGTATTAGAGAGGCTAGAAATGGTGGAAGGGTGAGAGTGCGTATAATCCATGGACTCAACATTAGTCATAAAGAACTCACATACTTATTGCAAAAATCTATTAATTATCAAAACGAAGTACTACGCGCATGCTCCTAGGGGGATAGATTGGTAGGAAAATACCATCGCTCGTCCCCGACCGCCACTCATAAGGAAGACAATCAATAAATAAATTATGCTCCGACTTCATCACATAACGGTTCACCATACGTGCATGCTACGGGAATCACAAACTTTAACACAAGTATTTCTCAAATTCACAACTACTCCAGTAGCATGACTCTAATATCACCATCTTCATATCTCAAAACAATCATCAAGTATCAAACTTCTCATAGTATTCAATGCACTTTATATGAAAGTTTTTATTATACCCATCTTGGATGCCCATCATATTAGGACTAAATTAATGACCAAAACAAATTACCATGCTGTTTAGGACTCTCAAAATAATATTAGTGAAGCACGAGAGTTCATCTATTTCTTCAAAATAAAACTACAGCCGTGCTCTAAAAGGTATAAGTGAAGCACTAGAGCAAACGACAAACTACTCCAAAAGATATAAGTGAAGATCAATGAGTAGTCGAATAATTATGCAACTATGTGAAGACTCTCCCATTTAATAATTTCAGATCTTTGTATTTTATTCAAACAGCAAGCAAAGCTAAAGAAAAAAATGACGCTCCAAGCAAAACACATATCATGTGGTGAATAAAAATGTAGCTCCAAGTAAAGTTACCGATGAACGAAGACGAAAGAGGGGATGCCTTCCGGGGAATCCCCAAGCTTTGGCTTTTTGGTGTCCTTAGATTATCTTGGGGTGCCTTGGGCATCCCCAAGCTTAGGCTCTTGCCACTCCTTGTTCAATAATCCATCAAATCTTTACCCAAAACTTGAAAACTTCACAACACAAAACTTAACAGAAAATCTCGTGAGCTCCGTTAGCGAAAGAAAACAAAACACCACTTCAAGGTACTGTAATGAACTCATTCCTTATTTGTATTGGTGTTAAAGCTACTGTATTCCAACTCCTCTATGGTTTATAAACTATTTTACTAGCCATAGATTCATCAAAATAAGCAAACAACACACGAAAAACAGAATCTGTCAAAAACAGAACAGTCTGTAGTAATCTGTAACTAACGCAAACTTCTGGAAATCAAACAATTCTACCAAAATAGGACGACCTAGATAATTTGGTTATTGATCTGCTGCAATTGGAATCAGTATTTTATCACGTTCTGGTGATTTAAAACAATTGTTTTCGTGAACAGAAAGTTTCTGGAATTTTCAGCAAGATCAAATAACTATCATCCAAGAAGATCCTATAGGTTTAACTTGGCACAAACACTAATTAAAACATAAAAACACATCTAACCAGAAGCTAGATGATTTATTTTATTACTAAACAAAACCAAAAGCAAAAAAAAATAAAGTTGGGTTGCCTCCCAACAAGCGCTAACGTTTAACGCCCCTAGCTAGGCATGATGATTTCAATGATGCTCACATAAAAGATAAGAATTGAAACATAAAGAGAGCATCATGAAGAATATGACTAGCACATTTAAGTCTAACCCACTTCCTATGCATAGGGATTTTGTGAGCAAACAACTTATGGGAACAAAAATTAACTTGCATAGGAAGGTAAAACAAGCATAACTTTAAAACTTTAAGCACATAGAGAGGAAACTTGATATTATTGCAATTCCTACAAGTATATATTCCTCCCTCATAATAATTTTCAGTAGCATCATGAATGAATTCAATAATATAACCAGCACCTAAAGCATTCTTTTCATGATCTACAAACATACAAAAAAATTTACTCTCCACATAAGCAAAATTCTTCTCATCAATAGTAGTGGGAGCAAACTCAACAAAATAGCTATCATGTGATTGAAAATTAAGATCAAGATGACAAGTTTCAAGGTTATCATTATTCTTTATAGAATACGTGTCATCACAATAATCATCATAGATAGGAGGCATGCTTTCATCATAGTAAATTTGCTCATCAAAGCTTGGGGGACAAAAAATATCATCTTCATCAAACATAGCTTCCCCAAGCTTGTGGCTTTGCATATCATTAGCATCATGGGTATTCAAAGAATTCATACTAACAACATTGCAATCATGCTCATCACTCAAGTATTTAGTGACAAACATTTTAATGCATTCTTCTTCTAACACTTTGGCACAATTTTCCTTTCCATCATTCTCACGAAAGATATTAAAAAGATGAAGCGTATGAGACAAACTCAATTCCATTTTTTTTGTAGATTTCTTTTATAAACTAAACTAGTGACAAAACAAGAAACAAAAAGATTCGATTGCAAGATCTAAAGATATACCTTCAAGCACTCACCTCCCCGGCAACAATGCCAGAAACTGCTTAGTTGACGGGGTGTGAGTGCCGCTTACCTAGCCTCCCCGGCAACGGCGCCAGAAAAGAGCTTGATGTCTACTACACAACCTTCTTCTTGTAGACATTGTTGGGCCTCCAAGTGCAGAGGTTTGTAGGACAGTAGAAAATTTCCCTCAAGTGGATGACCTAAGGTTTATCAATCCGTGGGAGGCGTAGGATGAAGATGGTCTCTCTCAAGCAACCCTGCAACCAAATAACAAAGAGTCTCTTGTGTCCCCAACACACCCAATACAATGGTAAATTGTATAGGTGCACTAGTTCGGCGAAGAGATGGTGATACAAGTGCAATATGGATGGTAGATATAGGTTTTTGTAATCTGAAAATATAAAAACAGCAAGGTAACTAATGATAAAAGTGAGCGTAAACGGTATTGCAATGCTTTGAAACAAGGCCTAGGGTTCATACTTTCACTAGTGCAAGTTCTCTCAACAATAATAACATAACTGGATCATATAACTATCCCTCAACATGCAACAAAGAGTCACTCCAAAGTCACTAATAGCGGAGAACAAACGAAGAGATTATTGTAGGGTACGAAACCACCTCAAAGTTATTCTTTCGGATCAATCTATTCAAGAGTTCGTACTAGAATAACACCTTAAGACACATATCAACCAAAACCCTAATGTCACCTAGATACTCCAATGTCACCTCAAGTATCTGTGGGTATGATCATACGATATGCATCACACAATCTCAGATTCATCTATTCAACCAACACAAAGTACTTCAAAGAGTGCCCCAAAGTTTCTACCGGAGAGTCAAGACGAAAACGTGTGCCAACCCCTATGCATAGGTTCATGGGCGGAACCCGCAAGTTGATCACCAAAACATACATCAAGTGGATCACGTGATATCCCATTGTCACCACAGATACGCACATGCAAGACATACATCAAGTGTTCTCAAATCCTTAAAGACTCAATCCGATAAGATAACTTCAAAGGGAAAACTCAATCCATTACAAGAGAGTAGAGGGGGAGGAGCATCATAAGATCCAACTAAAATAGCAAAGCTCGCGATACATCAAGATCATATCACCTCAAGAACACGAGAGAGAGAGAGAGAGAGAGAGATCAAACACATAGCTACTGGTACATACCCTCAGCCCCGAGGGTGAACTACTCCCTCCTCGTCATGGAGAGCGCCGGGATGATGAAGTGGCCACCGGTGAGGGATCCCCCCCTCCGGCAGGGTGCCAGAACAGGGTCCCGATTGGTTTTTGGTGGCTACAGAGGCTTGCGGCGGCGGAACTCCCGATCTATTCTGTTCTTCGATGGTTTTAGGGTATATGGAGATATATAGGCGAAAGAAGTCGGTAAGGGGGGCCACGAGGGTGGAGGGCGCGCCCAGGGGGTGGGCGCGCCCCCCTGCCTCGTGCTCTCCTCATTGATATCCTGACGTGCACTCCAAGTCTCCTGTATTGCTTTCTTTCCAAAAATAACTTTTCCGAAGGTTTCATTCCGTTTGGACTCCGTTTGATATTCCTTTTCTTCGAAACACTGAAACAAGGGAAAAAATAGGAACTGGCACTGGGCTCTGGGTTAATAGGTTAGTCCCAAAAATAGTATAAAAGTGTATAATAAAGCCCATAAACATCCAAAACAGATAATATAATAGCATGGAACAATCAAAAATTATAGATACGTTCGAGACGTATCATATACCTTCTATCACAGATCCGAAGGCAAGATATTTTTTGCTAAGAATGGATCCTTTCTAGAGAAGGAGTTTCTCTTGAAAGAAGTGAGTGGGAGGAAAGTAGAACTTGATGAGGTAATTGTACCTTCTCTTGAATTGGTAAGTAGCTCATCATAGAAAATTGTTCCTATGATGCCTACACCAATTAGTGAGGAAGCTAATGATGATGATCATGAAACTTCAGATCAAGTTACTGTCGAACCTCATAGGTCAACCAGAGCATGTTTCGCACCAGAGTGGTACGGTAATCCTGTTCTGGAAGTCATGTTACTAGACCATGACGAACCTACGAACTATGAGGAAGCGATGATGAGCCCAGATTCCGCGAAATGGCTTGAGGCCATGAAATCTGAGATGGGATCCATGTATGAGAACAAAGTGTGGACTTTGGTTGACTTGCCCGATGATCGGCAAGCCATAGAGAATAAATGCATCTTCAAGAAGAAGACTGACGCTGATGGTAATGTTACTGTCTACAAAGCTCGACTTGTTGCGAAAGGTTTTCGACAAGTTCAAGGAGTTGACTACGATGAGACCTTCTCACCCATAGCGATGCTTAAGTCTGTTCGAATCATGTTAGCAATTTGCCGCATTTTATGATTATGAAATTTGGCAAATGGATGTCAAAACTGGATTCCTTAATGGATTTCTTAAAGAAGAGTTGTATATGATGCAACCAGAAAGTTTTGTCGATCCTAAAGGTGCTAACGAAGTGTGCAAGCTCCAGTGATCCATTTATGGACTGGTGCAAGCCTCTCGGAGTTGGAATATACGTTTTGATAGTGTGATCAAAGCATATGGTTTTATACAGACTTTTGGAGAAGCCTGTATTTACAAGAAAGTGAGTGGGGGCTCTGTAGCATTTCTAATATTATATGTGGATGACATATTGTTGATTGGAAATGATATAGAATTTCTGGATAGCATAAAAGGATACTTGAATAAGAATTTTTCAATGAAAGACCTCGGTGAAGCTGCTTATATATTGGGCATCAAGATCTATAGAGATAGATCAAGACGCTTAATTGGACTTTCACAAAGCACTTACCTTGATAAAGTTTTTAAGAAGTTCAAAATGGATCAGTCAAAGAAAGGGTTCTTGCATGTGTTACAAGGTGTGAATTTGAGTCACACTCAATGCCCAACCACTACAGAAGATAGAGAGAAAATGAAAGTCATTTCCTATGCTTCAGCCATAGGTTCTATCATGTATGCAATGTTGTGTACTAGACCTGATGTGTGCCTTGCTATAAATTTAGCAAGGAGGTACCAAAGTAATTCAGGAGTGGATCACTGGACAGCGGTCAAGAACATCCTGAAATACCTAAAAAGGACTAAGGATATGTTTCTCGTTTATGGAGGTGACAAAGAGCTTGTCGTAAATGGTTACGTCGATGCTAGCTTTGACACTGATCAGGATGACTCTAAGTCGCAAACCGGATACATATTTTTATTGAATGGTGGAGCTGTCAGTTGGTGCAGTTCCAAGCAAAGCATCGTTGCGGGATCTACGTGTGAAGCGGAGTACATAGCTGCTTCAGAAGCAGCAAATGAAGGAGTCTGGATGAAAGAGTTCATATCCGATCTAGGTGTAATACCTAGTGCATCGGGTCCAATGAAAATCTTTTGTGACAATACTGGAGCAATTGCCTTAGCGAAGGAATCCAGATTTCACAAGAGAACCAAACACATCAAGAGACGCTTCAACTCCATCTGCGATCAAGTCAAGGAGGGAGACATAGATATTTGGAAAATACATACGGATCTGAATGTGGCAGACCCGTTGACTAAGCCTCTTCCACGAGCAAAACATGATCAACACCAAGACTCCATGGGTGTTAGAATCATCACAATGTAATCTAGATTATTGACTCTAGTGCAAGTGGGAGACTGAAGAAATTTGCCCTAGAGGCAATAATAAAGTTGTTATTTATATTTCCTTATATCATGATAAATGTTTATTATTCATGCTAGAATTGTATTAACCGGAAACTTGATACATGTGTGAATACATAGACAAAACAAAGTGTCCCTAGTATGCCTCTACTTGACTAGCTCATTGATCAAAGATGGTTAAGTTTCCCGACCATAGACAATGTGTTGCCATTTGATGAACGGGATCACATCATTAGGAGAATGATGTGATGGACAAGACCCATCCTTTAGCTTAGCATAATGATCGTTAAGTTTAATTGCTATTGCTTTCTTTATGACTTATACATATTCCTTTGACTATGAGATTATGCAACTCCCGAATATCGGAGGAACACCTTGTGTGCTATCAAACGTCACAACATAACTGAGTGATTATAAAGATGCTCTACAGGTGTCTCTGAAGGTGTTTGTTGGGTTGGCATAGATCAAAATTAGGATTTGTCACTCCGAGTATCAGAGAGGTATCTCTGGGCCCTCTCGGTAATGCACATCATGTTAAGCCTTGCAAGCAATGTGACTCATGAGTAAGTTGCAGGATGATGCATTACGGAACGACTAAAGAGACTTGCCGGTAACGAGATTGAACTAGCTATGAGGATACCAACGATCGAATCTCGGGCAAGTAACATACCGATGACAAAGGGAATGACGTATGTTGTCATTACGGTTTAACCGATAAAGATCTTCATAGAATATGTAGGAACCAATATGAGCATCCAGGTTTCGCTGTTGGTTATTGATCGGAGATGTGTCTCGGCCATGTCTACATAGTTCTCGAACCCGTAGGGTCCGCACGCTTAACGTTCGATGAAGATTTGTATTATGAGTTATGTGTTTTGGTGACCGAAGATTGTTCGGAGTCCCGGATGAGATCACGGACATGACGAGGAGTCTCGAAATGGACAAGAGGTAATGATTGATATATTGGACAATAGTATTCAGACACCGGAATGGTTTCAGAGTGATTCGGATATTTATCGGAGTACCGAGGGGTTACCGGAACGCCCCGGGGAAAGTAATGGGCCACTATGGGCCATAGGGGAGAGAGAGGACAGCCCACAAGGGGTGGTGCCCCCCCCATGGGCAGTCCGAATTGGACAAGGGGAAGGGGGTGCGGCCCCCGTTTCCTTTCCCCCTCTCCCTCTCCTTCCCCCTTTCCCCCTCCATGAGAAGGAAGGGGGAAACTGACTAGTAGTAGGAGTCCTAGTGGGTTTCCCCCCACTTGGGGCGCCCCCTAGGGCCGGCCTCCTACCCTCTCCTCCTTTATATACAGGGGCAGGGGGCACCCCAAAGCACATCAACTGTTCTCTTAGCCGTGTTCGGTGCCCCCTCCATAGTTTACTCCTCCGGTCATATTGTCGTAGTGCTTAGGCGAAGCCCTGCACGGATCACATCACCATCACCATGCCGTCGTGCTGAGGAAACTCTCCCTCGACACTTTGCTGGATCAAGAGTTCGAGGGACGTCATCGAGTTGAACGTGTGCAGAACTCAGAGGTGACGTACGTTCGGTGCTTGATCGGTTGGATCGCGAAGACGTTCGACTACATCAACCGTGTTAAGCTAACGCTTCCGCTTTCGGTCTACGAGCGTACATGGACACACTCTCCCCCTCTCGTTGCTATGCATCTCCTAGATAGATCTTGCGTGATCGTAGGAATTTTTTTGAAATTGCATGCTACGTTCCCCAACAGTTCCGGTGTTTCCCACACGATGATCCAAGATGATCAATATGGTAGTATGATATGCAATGTGGCGATGCTATGGCTATTCTTACAAGCTCTTTGTTTTTTCTTTTTGCTTAAAAGCTTTTTTCTTTGGCCACTTCTGCAAAATGCTCGAACCAAGATCGCAATTGTGTATGCGGGAACAATCTTGTGACACAATAGATGATATGATGATACCAAGATGATATGGTATGTGTGAAGAGGAAGGTACGGATCACTAATGTGCACAAGTAACGTTGTCGGCAATACTCAAATGGCTAGTCTCGATAGGCAAGTGACGCAAAATGGCTCGGGGTTGGCAAGAAGAATGTACAATGATGGGATACCACGGTACCAAGATGATATAGAGGTTACCGTTCTTGCTTACGGTTAGGTTGTCAAAAAGGTGAAGGTGGCCGATTTCGAATCCTTGGCGAGTTGAGCAGCGGTGTTGACGATGTCGAACCGTTCCTAGTTAGCTGAAACACCCTAGGAAACGAAAAAACCGCAAACTCAAAATCTCACACGGAAAATGTCAAATGGTGATAGCGGAATGCGTTGGTGGTTCCAGAGTTGGCAATGCGGAAGTGGTGGTGGTGGTTGATGAAGAAGCAACCGTCCCTAAGTAGTCGAAACACCTTAGGAGACTCAAGTCACCACTCAAGCAACCACAAATGCTATATGTATCAAAATGAGTTAGGTTCCGGAAAGCTACGGTGGTTTTGCGGATGATATGGTGGAGGCCTAGGCAAAGATGTCAAAATGCCAAAATTTTGATGATGGAAAATGATGGTGTTAGTATTTTTGTGGGATGGAGGATGTCAATAGCTACAAAACGAGCTAAAGAACGCAAAAATCGGACTCCGGATGAATTAGGTATGGCCAAAATGGTTTTTGGAAGTGGGATGAAACTCGGGGGTGCGGGCACCCGGGGGTTGGGGGTGCGGGTGCCCAGGGTGGTCAGGGATGGTGGGAGAAATTGGCCCGGGGGTTCGGGGTGCGGGTACCCGGTGGTGGCCGAATTTGGGCGAAATTTGTGGAAAAGGTAAGAAATTGATGGATTTCATGGTGGGAAAGGTGGGGATGGTTCGGGAAAGGCTAGATCCACTTGCCAAACAACAAATCCATGGACCAAAACAACAAAATATCACAAGAACAAACAAATTGGAAGAAAAAAAATTGGGGCTATTTTTGTGGGGATTTTCAACTTGGGACCAAAAAGCAACAAAATTAGGCTAGCAAATGGGGGTAGGGACTCCAAGATGTGAATCAACCTTGCTCATGATACCAAGACGTTATAGGATGAAACCCTAGGGGAGGATGTTTTCACACATGGAGGGGGAAAATAGCAAGAACACAAGAGGGGAAACACTCAAACAAACCACAATCACACATCCACTAGAGTAGCATACAAGAGATCCACAAGCATACAAGATCAATCCAAGGAAAATAGCACTAGGGTAAAGTTCTTCCCACTCCTAAGGGAGGTGAGGTCTTTATAATCCTCTCATGGGGATCCTTCTCCAAGAGGAGGTCTTGATATCCACAAGAGGATCTTCTCCCTTAGGAGGTCATGATCTCCAAGAGGAGGAAAATGAGCAAAGCTCGCTCAATATCTCACATATACATTTCTATCCTCACAAATGAGCCAGATGGGGAGTACTTATAGGCTAGGGACGAATTGGGGGCAAAACAAGGGTACATGGGTAATTTATCCCGGAAAATGTGTAACCACAGTGGAGGGTCCGGGCACCCGGAGTAAAGGGGCCCGGGCACCCGGGGGGAGACGCTTCAGGAGGGGCCGGGCGCCCAGACCGACCAGGGGGCTGCGCCCTTGGTGCTGTAGAGGCCGGGCAGCCGGGGGTGGTGGCCCGGGCACCCGGGGTGGTGGCTGGCGGCTCCAGGCGGGAGGGTCGGGCACCCGGGGCTCCAAGGCCTGGTACCCGGGGCCGGCTGGGGGCAGCGCCCAGGAGGGGCACCCGGGCCCCACATGGCCGGGCACCCGGGGCTGGCAGGGGCCGCGCCCAGGTTGAGGCCGGGCACCCGGGGCCAAAGTGGCCGGGAAAACGGAGTGTCCAGGAGCTCCCCTTCTTCGTCCTTCTCGCTCCTTTCTTCCTTCTCCTCCTCCATAGCTGCTTGTACCTCCGTCCTTGCCTCTTCATGGTCTTCTTCTTGATACCTAAGAGTGCATAACACTTCCGGTTGAGGTAGGACCCAACTCTCGTGTGAATTCGAAGGGAGTTCGAAGAGGAAGGAGTTAACCTCGGTTTCGATGGCATGTGCACGAGCTCTCGTCATTGGTCCTCTTAGTGCTTGCGGTGGTGAGGGGACGTCCATGGGGATGGTCGAGTGATGCTCCGCATCAATAGCCTAGTGGTGGGAAGGGGTTGATGCCTTCCCACCCACCCAGGTTCAAGGCATGGTACTTGCAATTTGGGTTTGTTGCACCAATTATACTGTAGGGGGTTCCCTTACAGTCTTTCTGTCAAAAAAGAAAGGCATGCTAGTTTGTCGGTTGCTACACACCGGGAGAAATACTTAATGCTACCATCTAGGAAAAAAGGAAGAGGTAAATACATCGGGAATACCTAATCATGAGGATCCTCCAGAATCTTTTTGAGTGCTCGTTCGAGAACTACGATCTTTGGCTCTAGAAGTAAATCATTTTCTTGTATTTGAAAAGAACTCGCCAATGAATCTCGTCAAGAACTCTTTGTGCTTTGAAAATTGATATTGGTGCTCATCGGTTTCTGAATCTGACTCACCAGAGCTTCAAACATCAATGAAGTTATCGAGGTGTGGATCCCATGTACCGCCATTCTAACCGATTTGTTTGAGCGGGCACACATGATTATGTCTACAACGTTTCGGCATCGTCGGTGGGAGGGAAATAAGGCGGCGTACAGTTAAGCTAGATATGCATGTGAGTGAAATTCACATTGTTTTAGGATTCAACCTCCTCCCCCTAGTTTTTTTACTGGTGTACTGAATGATGTAAACTATCTTTAGGTTGCAATAGAGTGTGACACAAAGCTTTCCCCTAAAAAAATAGGGGATTCATACCTTTGAGAAAGTGAAACGAATCATGCAAAGTTTTCACGATTCTCAATCTAAAACCGCAATAAACAATCAAGAATAAGAATACACCTAAAATACATCTAAATGGAAAACACTCACACATGGTGTCATCTAAAACTCTCCCTTTGCCACTAGAGCTTAGTGTCGAAATGTACAGACTGGTAGACTCACCATCTACACAGGTTAAAAATGGGTATGTAGACGTGATGGAGATTGGTGGTGAAGAAGAAATCGACGAAAAGAGGTGTGTTACGACAAATCGAGCAAGAAAACAGTGTGTGTTGTAGAGGAGGGAGAGATAAATCTTTATATGTGACGCCTCCAAAGAGAGAATACCTCAGCAACATTAGTTGTGGTAGCAATAGTTTGATCCCTTGTGTAGATTCTACTCTTGACTAGTAGCAACTAGATGTTGGGGAACGTAGTAATTTCAAAAAATTTCCTATGCACACGCAAGATCATGGTGATGCATAGCAACGAGAGGGGAGAGTGTTGTCCACGTACCCTCGTAGACCGCAGCGGAAGCGTTATCACAACGCGGTTGATGTAGTCGTACGTCTTCACGATCCGACCGATCAAGTACCGAACGCACGGCACCTCCGAGTTCTACACACGTTCAGCTCGATGACGTCCCTCGAACTCCGATCCAGCCGAGTGTTGAGGGAGAATTTCGTCAGCACGACGGCGTGGTGACGGTGATGATGTTCTACCGACGCAGGGCTTCGCCTAAGCTCCGCAATGATATTATCGAGGTGTAATTTGGTGGAAGGGGGCACCGCACACGGCTCAAAGATCTCAAGGATCAATTGTTGTCTCTCTGGGGTGCCCCCTGCCCCCGTATATAAAGGAGCAAGGGAGGAGGAGGCCGGCCCTAGGAGGGGGCGCACCAAGTGTGGAGTCCTAGTAGGACTCCCTAGTCCTAGTAGGATTCCACCTCCCATATGGAATAGGAAAAGAGGAAGGGAAAAAGAGAAGGAAGGAAGGGGGCGCCCCCCTTCCCTAGTCCAATTCGGACCAGACCAAGGGGAGGGGTGCGGCCACCCTTGAGGCCCTTTTTCTTCTTTCCCGTATGGCCCAATAAGGCCCAATACGTATTCCCGTAACTCTCCGGTACTCCGAAAAATACCCGAATCACTTGGAACCTTTCCGAAGTCCGAATATAGTCGTCCAATATATCGATCTTTACGTCTCGGCCATTTCGAGACTCCTCGTCATGTCCCCGATCTCATCCGGGACTCCGAACTCCTTCGGTACATCAACATACATAAACTCATAATAAAACTGTCATCGTAACTTTAAGCGTGCGGACCCTACGGGTTCGAGAACTATGAAGACATAACTGAGACACGTCTCCGGTCAATAACCAATAGCGGGACCTGGATGCCCATATTGGCTCCCACATATTCTACGAAGATCTTTATCGTTCAGACCGCATAACAACATACGTTGTTCCCTTTGTCATCAGTATGTTACTTGCCCGAGATTCGATCGTCGGTATCTCGATACCTAGTTCAATCTCGTTACCGGCAAGTCTCTTTACTCATTCCGTAACACATCATCCCGCAACTAACTTATTAGTCACAATGCTTGCAAGGCTTAAGTGATGTGCATTACCGAGTGGGCCCAGAGATACCTCTCCGACAATCGGAGTGACAAATCCTAATCTCGAAATACGCCAACCCAACAAGTACCTTTGGAGACACCTGTAGAGCACCTTTATAATCACCCATTTACGTTGTGACGTTTGGTAGCACACAAAGTGTTCCTCCGGTAAACGGGAGTTGCATAATCTCATAGTCAGAGGAACATGTATAAGTCATGAAGAAAGCAATAGCAACATACTAAACGATCGGGTGCTAAGCTAACGGAATGGGTCAAGTCAATCACGTCATTCTCCTAATGAGGTGATCTCGTTAATCAAATGACAACTTATGTCTATGGCTAGGAAACATAACCATCTTTGATTAACGAGCTAGTCAAGTAGAGGCATACTAGTGACACTCTGTTTGTCTATGTATTCACACATGTATTATGTTTCCGGTTAATACAATTCTAGCATGAATAATAAACATTTATCATGATATAAGGAAATAAATAATAACTTTATTATTGCCTCTAGGGCATATTTCCTTCAGTCTCCCACTTGCACTAGAGTCAATAATCTAGTTCACATCGCCATGTGATTTAACATGAATAGTTCACATCACCATGCGATTAACACCCATGGTTCACATCGTCATGTGACCATCACCCAAAGGGTTTACTAGTCAGTAATCTAGTTCACATCGCTATGTGATTAACACCCAAAGAGTACTAAGGTGTGATCATGTTTTGCTTGTGAGATAATTTTAGTCAACGGGTCTGTCACATTCAGATCCGTAAGTATTTTGCAAATTTCTATGTCTACAATGCTCTGCATGGAGCTACTCTAGCTAATTGCTCCCACTTTCAATATGTATCTAGACCGAGACTTAGAGTCATCTAGATTTAGTGTCAAAACTTGGATCGACGTAACCCTTTACGAGGAACCTTTTGTCACTTCCATAATCGAGAAACATTTCCTTATTCCACTAAGGATAATTTTGACCGCTGTCCAGTGATCTACTCCTAGATCACTATTGTACTCCCTTGCCAAAATTAGTGTAGGGTATACAATAGATTTGGTACACAGCATGGCATACTTTATAGAACCTATGGCCATAGCATAGGGAATGACTTTCATTCTCGTTCTATCTTCTGCCGTGGTCGGGCTTTGAGTCTTACTCAATTTCATACCTTGTAACACAGTCAAGAACTTCTTTCTTTGACTGTTGTATTTTGAACTACTTCAAAATCTTATTAAGGTATGTACTCATTGAAAAAACTTATCAAGCGTCTTGATCTATCTCTATAGATCTTGATGCTCAATATGTAAGCAGCTTCACCGAGGTCTTTCTTTTGAAAAACTCCTTTCAAACACTCCTTTATGCTATGCAGAATAATTCTACATTATTTCCGATCAACAATACGTCATTCACATATACTTATCAGAAATGTTGTAGTGCTCCCACTCACTTTCTTGTAAATACAGGCTTCACCGCAAGTCTGTATACAACTATATGCTTTGATCAACTTATCAAAGCATATATTCCAACTCCGAGATGCTTGCACCAGTCCATTGATGGATCGCTGGAGCTTGCATATTTTGTTAGCACCTTTAGGATTGACAAAACCTTCTGGTTGTATCATATACAACTCTTCTTTAATAAATCCATCAAGGAATGCAGTTTTGTTTATCCCTTTGCCAGATTTCATAAAATGCGGCAATTGCTAACATGATTCGGACAGACTTAAGCATAGATACGAGTGAGAAACTCTCATCGTAGTCAACATCTTGAACTTGTCGAAAACCTTATTGCGACAATTCTAGCTTTGTAGATAGTGATACTACTATCAGCGTCCGTCTTCCTCTTGACAATCCATTTATTCTCAATTGCTTGCCGATCATCGGGCAAGTCAACCAAAGTCCACACTTTGTTCTCATACATGGATCTCATCTCAGATTTCATGGCCTCAAGCCATTTTGCGGAATCTGGGCTCACCATCGCTTCTTCATAGTTCGTAGGTTCATCATGGTCTAGTAACATAACCTCCAGAACAGGATTACCGTACCACTCTGGTGCGGATCTTCCTCTGGTTTACCTACGAGGTTTGGTAGTAACTTGATCTGAAGTTACATGATCATCATCATTAACTTCCTCACTAATTGGTGTAGAAGTCACAGGAACAGATTTCTGTGATCCAATAAGGGAGCAGGTACAGTTACCTCATCAAGTTCTACTTTCCTCCCACTCACATCTTTCGAGAGAAACTCCTTCTCTAGAAAGGATCCATACTTAGCAACGAATGTCTTGCCTTCGGATCTGTGATAGAAGGTGTACCCAACTGTCTCCTTTGGGTATCCTATGAAGACACATTTCTCCGATTTGGGTTTGAGCTTATCAGGATGAAACTTTTTCACATAAGCATCCCAACCCAAAAATTTCAAGAAACGACAACTTTGGTTTCTTGCCAAACCACAGTTCATAAGGCGTCGTCTCAATGGATTTTGATGGTGCCCTATTTAACGTGAATGTAGCTGTCTCTAATGCATAACCCAAAACGATAGTGGTAAATTGGTAAGAGACATCATAGATTGCACTATATCCAATAAAGTACGGTTATGACGTTTGGACACACCATTACACTGTGGTGTTCCAGGTGGCGTGAGTAGTGAAACTATTTCACATTGTTTTAACTGAAGGCCAAACTCGTAACTCAAATATTTTACCTCTGCGATCATATCGTAGAAACTTTTATTTTCTTGTTACGATGATTCTCCACTTCACTCTGAAATTCTTTGAACTTTTCAAATGTTTCAGACTTTGTGTTTCATCAAGTAGATATACCCATATCTGCTCAAATCATCTGTGAAGGTCAGAAAATAATGATACCTGCTATGAGCCTCAATATTCATCAGACCACATACATCTGTATGTATGATTTCCAACAAATCTGTTGCTCTCTCCATAGTTCCGGAGAACGGCGTTTTAGTCATCTTGCCCATGAGGCACGGTTCGCAAGCATCAAGTGATTCATAATTAAGTGATTCCAAAATCCCATCAGTATGGAGTTTCTTCATGCGCTTTACACCAATATGACCTAAACGGCAGTGCCACAAATAAGTTGCACTATCATTATTAACTTTGCATCTTTTGGCTTCAATATTATGAATATGTGTATCACTACGATCGAGATCCAACAAACCATTTTCGTTGGTGTGTATGACCATAAAGGTTTTATTCATGTAAACAGAACAACAATTGTTCTCTAACTTAAATGAATAACCGTATTGCAATAAACATGATCAGATCATATTCATGCTCAACGCAAACACCAAATAACACTTATTTAGTTTCAACACTAATCCCGAAAGTACAGGGAGTGTGCGATGATGATCATATCAATCTTGGAACTACTTCCAACACACATCGTCACCTCGCCTTTTACTAGTCTCTGTTTATTCTGCAACTCCCGTTTTCGAGTTACTACTCTTTAGCAACTGAACTAGTATCAATTACCGAGGGGTTGCTATAAACACTAGTAAAGTACACATCAATAATATGTATATCAAATATACCTTTGTTCACTTTTACTAGTCTCTGTTTATTCTGCAACTCCCGTTTCGAGTTACTACTCTTAGCAACTGAACCAGTATCAATTACCGAGGGATTGCTATAAACACTAGTAAAGTACACATCAATAATCTGTATATCAAATATACCTTTGTTCACTTTGCCATCCTTCTTATCCACCAAATAGTTGGGGTAGTTCCGCTTCCAGTGACCAGGCCCTTTGCAGTAGAAGCACTTAGTCTCAGGCTTAGGACCAGACTTAGGCTTCTTCACTTGAGCAGCAACTTGCTTGCCGTTCTTTTTGAAGTTCCCCTTTTTCCCTTTGCCCTTTTCTTGAAACTAGCGGTCTCGTCAACCATCAACACTTGAAGTGGTCTCGTCAACCATCAACACTTGATGTTTTTCTTGATTTCTACCTTCGTCGATTTCAGCATCACGAAGAGCTCGGGAATTACTTTCGTCATCCCTTGCATACCATAGTTCATCACGAAGTTCTACTAACTTGGTGATGGTGACTAGAGAATTCTGTCAATCACTATTTTATCTGGAAGATAAACTCCCACTTGATTCAAGCGATTGTAGTACCCAGACAATCTGAGCACATGCTCACTAGTTGAGCGATTCTCCTCCATCTTTTTGCTATAGAACTTGTTGGAGATTTCATATCTCTCAACTCGGGTATTTGCTTGAAATATTAACTTCAACTCCTGGAACATCTCATATGGTCCATGACGTTCAAAACGTCTTTGAAGTCCCGATTCTAAGCCGTTAAGCATGGTGCACTAAACTATCAAGTAGTCATCATATTGAGCTAGCCAAACGTTCATAACGTCTGCATCTTCTCCTGCAATAGGTCTGTCACCTAGCGGTGCATCAAGGACATAATTTTTCTGTGCAGCAATGAGGATAACCTCAGATCACGGATCCAATCCGCATCTTTGCTACTAACATCTTTCAACATAATTTTTCTCTAGGAACAAAAAATAAACACAGGGAAGCAACAACGCGAGCTATCGATCTACAACATAATTTGCAAAATACTATCAGGACTAAGTTCATGATAAATTTAAGTTCAATTAATCATATTACTTAAGAACTCCCACTTAGATAGACATCTCTCTAATCATCTAAGTGATTACGTGATCCAAAGCAACTAAACTATGTCCGATTAACACGTGAGATGGAGTAGTTTCAATGGTGAACATCACTATGTTGATCATATCTACTATATGATTCACGCTCGACCTTTCGGTCTTTGTGTTCCGAGGCCATATCTTTATATGCTAGGCTCGTCAAGTTTAACCTGAGTATTCCGCGTGTGCAACTGTTTTGCACCCGTTGTATTTGAACGTAGAGCCTATCACACCCGATTAACACGTGGTGTCTCAGCACGAAGAACTTTTGCAACGGTGCATACTCAGGGAGAACACTTTTATCTTGAAATTTTAGTGAGAGATCATCTTATAATGCTACCGTCAATCAAAGCAAGATAAGATGCATAAAGGATTAACATCACATGCAATCAATATAAGTGATATGATATGGCCATCATCATCTTGTGCTTGTGATCTCCATCTCCGAAGCACCGTGCTTGTGATATCCATCTCCGAAGCACCGTCATGATCACCATCGTCACCGGCGCGACACCTTGATCTCCATCGTAGCATCGTTGTCGTCTCGCCAACTTATTGCTTTTACGACTATCGCTACCGTTTAGTGATAAAGTAAAACTATTACATGGCGATTGCATCTCATACAATAAAGCGACAACCATATGGCTCCTGCCAGTTGCCGATAACTCGGTTACAAAACATGATCATCTCATACAACACATTATATCACATCATGTCTTGACCATATCACATCACAACATGCCCTGCAAAAACAAGTTAGACGTCCTCTACTTTGTTGTTGCAAGTTTTACGTGGCTGCTACGGGCTTAGCAAGAACCGTTCTTACCTACGCATCAAAACCACAACGATAGTTTGTCAAGTTGGTGCTGTTTTAACCTTCGCAAGGACCGGGCGTAGCCACACTCGGTTCAACTAAAGTGAGAGAGACAGACACCCGCCAGTCACCTTTAAGCAATGAGTGCTCCGAACGGTGAAACCAGTCTCGCGTAAGCGTACGCGTAATGTCGGTCCGGGCCGCTTCATCTCACAATACCGCTGAACCAAAGTATGACATGCTGGTAAGCAGTATGACTTATATCGCCCACAACTCACTTGTGTTCTACTCGTGCATAGCATCAACGCATAAAACCAGGCTCGGATGCCACTGTTGGGGAACGTAGTAATTTCAAAAAATTTCCTACGCACACGCAAGATCATGGTGATGCATAGCAACGAGAGGGGAGAGTGTTGTCCACGTACCCTCGTAGACCGCAGCGGAAGCGTTATCACAACGCGGTTGATGTAGTCGTACGTCTTCACGATCCGACCGATCAAGTACCGAACGCACGGCACCTCCGAGTTCTACACACGTTCAACTCGATGACGTCCCTCGAACTCCGATCCAGCCGAGTGTTGAGGGAGAGTTTCGTCAGCACGACGGCGTGGTGACGGTGATGATGTTCTACCGACGCAGGGCTTCGCCTAAGCTCCGCAATGATATTATCGAGGTGTAATTTGGTGGAAGGGGGCACCGCACACGGCTAAAAGATCTCAAGGATCAATTGTTGTCTCTCTGGGGTGCCCCCCTGCCCCCGTATATAAAGGAGCAAGGGAGGAGGAGGCCGGCCCTAGGAGGGGGCGCACCAAGTGTGGAGTCCTACTAGGACTCCCTAGTCCTAGTAGGATTCCACCTCCCATATGGAATAGGAAAAGAGGAAGGGAAAAAGAGAAGGAAGGAAGGGGGCGCCCCCCTTCCCTAGTCCAATTCGGACCAGACCAAGGGGAGGGGTGCGGCCACCCTTGAGGCCCTTTTTCTTCTTTCCGGTATGGCCCAATAAGGCCCAATACGTATTCCCGTAACTCTCCGGTACTCCGAAAAATACGCGAATCACTCGGAACCTTTCCGAAGTCCGAATATAGTCGTCCAATATATCGATCTTTACGTCTCGACCATTTCGAGACTCCTCGTCATGTCCCCGATCTCATCCGGGACTCCGAACTCCTTCGGTACATCAACATACATAAACTCATAATAAAACTGTCATCGTAACTTTAAGCGTGCGGACCCTACGGGTTCGAGAACTATGTAGACATGACCGAGACACGTCTCCGGTCAATAACCAATAGCGGGACCTGGATACCCATATTGGCTCCCACATATTCTACGAAGATCTTTATCGGTCAGACCGCATAACAACATAAGTTGTTCCCTTTGTCATCAGTATGTTACTTGCCCGAGATTCGATCGTCGGTATCTCGATACCTAGTTCAATCTCGTTACCGGCAAGTCTCTTTACTCGTTCCGTAACACATCATCCCGCAACTAACTTATTAGTCACAATGCTTGCAAGGCTTATAGTGATGTGCATTACCGAGTGGGCCCAGAGATACCTCTCCGACAATCGGAGTGACAAATCCTAATCTCGAAATACGCCAACCCAACAAGTACCTTTGGAGACACCTGTAGAGCACCTTTATAATCACCCATTTATGTTGTGACGTTTGGTAGCACACAAAGTGTTCCTCCGGTAAACGGGAGTTGCATAATCTCATAGTCAGAGGAACATGTATAAGTCATGAAGAAAGCAATAGCAACATACTAAACGATCGGGTGCTAAGCTAACGGAATGGGTCAAGTCAATCACGTCATTCTCCTAATGAGGTGATCTCGTTAATCAAATGACAACTTATGTCTATGGCTAGGAAACATAACCATCTTTGATTAACGAGCTAGTCAAGTAGAGGCATACTAGTGACACTCTGTTTGTCTATGTATTCACACATGTATTATGTTTCCGGTTAATACAATTCTAGCATGAATAATAAACATTTATCATGATATAAGGAAATAAATAATAACTTTATTATTGCCTCTAGGGCATATTTCCTTCACTAGATGCCCTTGATATCACCACCAAAGATAAACAAGGAAATAGAGTGGTTTGGATGGCCCAAGACCCATGGTCCAGATGGGTAGACAGTAACCCCACTTTATATTAGGTTGGATGATATTTTAACTAGTGCTAACTTATTATGGGAAAATAAAATCAAATCAAAGTGAGTAATCCGCTAGAACCTTTATCCTGAATCATGCTTCACTGAGACCGTCATGATATGATAAATAAATTCATGAATCGATCAATAAATACACATTTTTAGCGTATCATTTGCTAATTGTCATCAGATTGAGAAGTACTTAAATTTATTGTGAGATTTGGAACCTATATTGTCCTGCTAAGGTAAAAATCATCATATGACGCCCTTTGCATGGCACTCTCACATGTCGTGTTACATTGGCGAATAGACACATAAAAATTTCTCCCAGTTGTCCATTGTGTCCCTTTGGATCATAAGATACAAACCACATGTTGTTTCAATGCTAGAAAGCAAAGGAGGTTTGAAAACTATGGGGGTTGGATGAAGCCATTAAAAGAGCTTGTGTACTTGATCATGTTGGTGAGGTTGTCCTTCAAGGAGTTGAAGCTCCCCCGACCCTATCCCCTCCCCCGCCGCCACCCGCGAGGCGTCGGGAAGGGCCTCCAATCTCCGCCGCCAGCAACCCTCCCCCTCCCTCCTCCACCCTCGCTGCCGCCAAAGGGCGTGGCCGGGCGAAGCCCAACCGGCGGCGGCGGGGGGGGCTTGTTTTCAGCCTCTCGCGGTGGAGTGGGGCGAGACGACCTCCTCGTGCCAGGGCGCGGGGTGCCGCGGCGTGGCGGCGTCCCAGCGAGCATCTCCGGCGTGGACGTGGTGGCGATGTGAAGGGTCGCATGGCGGAGGAGCGCGTCTGGGCAGCGGCAGCGATTCAGCCGGCGAACGGCGCGGGCCGCGGCGGCTCTGGCCTATGGATCTTCTCTGCTTCTTGGCTCCAGGGGCCGGCGGCGGTGGTGCCCTGCGGCTGGCTAGGGCTCGTCCGGGGCCTTGGCAAGGGCGGGGTGGCGGGGCGTGCCTTGTGGGCTTCAGCGGTGCTACAGCCGGGGATGTGCGGGCAGCGTAGCGTGGTGGTGGTGGCCTCCTGCTCCTGGAGATGTGCCTATGGTGCACGGAGCTCGGCGGGAGCTAGTGGTGCGACGCCGGCCGCATGCGCAACGGGGACGGCGCAGATCTTGGGTTCGTGCTCGGGTGTGCCAGCTCGAGGCCCGGGGTGGATCAGAGCTACTGCTTTGGGTAGGAGGTGTCGGGCCTGGCCTGGGATGTGCTCGCGGTTCCTTGCGGGCGCGGTGGTCATTGGTGGTGGTCTGGGACATCGCTTCTTTGTCGGGGCAGATCGGTGTAATGACCATAGGCATGGCGTCATGTGAGCTTTCTCGCCGACGGTCGTCGGTAGTCATGGGATTGTGTCTCCTCCGGTCCACGGGATTGGTCGGGGATGCGGGTGTGGATGCCTCCTACTGTGGAGGCATCGACCCAGATTCTGTGACTGATGCCGGGCTAGGAGTGAAAGGTGGACCCTTTTACTCTTCCTTCTGTGGTTGATGCATCGTGATGTGGGCGGGTAGCAGTGTCTCGGACATGGATGTCGGGGCGGCGGCTCCGGACGGCGGCCCGCATGGTTGGCTCTCCGGCGGGCTCCATTCGGTGGTGGTGGCTTCCCTTTTGGCCATGTGGATGGCGAGAAGTGTAGCGGTGAGTGGCTCGGGTGTGCCTCTGTCTTTCGCAGTGGCTACGCCTCGGTTTGGACCTGGGGATCTAGACACGTCGCGCTTATCCTAGTGACCTCATGGTGGCATGGAGGATTACTGAGCAAAAGCTCTGCGCTTGGCGCCGACGACGGCGACGCCCGCGGAAGCTCTGCGCCTGGCGCCGACGACGGCGACGCCCGCGGGTGCCGCTTTCTTCCCGAAGACGTCATTGTAGTGCTTCTCTCGGTGCCAGGGTTCTGGGTGAAAACCTATGTCTGTTTGGACTCAGCAGCGGTGACACTTCGCGCCATTCTCCCTCCTTAGGGCGTTGTTGTGGAACTTAGGTGTTACATGGTGTAGCGCGGCGTTGTACTCTTCTTCCTTTGTTCTTTGTCGGTAGCGTAGTCGTGTTCTGCGTGATCCGGTTATCTTGGGATCGACATTGTATGAGGGTTACTCCACCACCTTGTATCGTTCGGCCGTGTACTTTGTTCGGTTGGTGCTTTATTTATAAAACGGGGCGAAAGCCTGTTTCGAGGAGGTTGTCCTTCAAGTTTTGCTTTCTATGCCCGAACATGAGTTGTCTATTTTGTGTCTTCGGGATGCTCTTGAGATGATCGTAATTACCGCCTGGTACATGTGGTGGGAAAGGCGGAAATTGGTCCATAAGGAAAAAACTCAAGATGCTAACAAGATTTCTACAAGGTTTCGTACTCTTACGTTAAACTACGTGATTGTTATATTGTGAAAAGCTACTACGAAAATAGGGGGTTGGATCCGACCTCCAAAGGATTTTGTAAAACTTAATGTGGATGCCTGACATGCTCAGGGGCACGGCTGATGCTAGTTTGAGGGACGATAAAGGCAAATCATTGCAGGAGGAAAATGGAGAATCACTCCTGATGGCTAAATCTTTTGCACTAGATATGGTTTTCTCATTGCTCAAAAGGTGGGTTGCAACCGCCTCGTTATTAATTTGGTTAATTTGAAGGTCATTGAAACCATGAAAAATAGAGGGCGTTCGTTGAGTACGGCAGTGGTTGTTTTTGACGATTGCCAGTTTTTGGCTTGTGATTTTTCTCATTACTAGTTTTGAGCTACTACGGTTGCTTATAAACTTGTTAAGTTTTATTTGCGGGGTATGAACTTGTTAAGTTGGCTAAATTTTCTTTGAGTTTTGACTGGCTTAGGAGCCTTTGAGTGAAAATGTACCCCTCATCATAAACGATGTACTTATTATTTTGATTGAATAAATTGTTGTGTTTTTTCAAAAAAAAGTACTTAAATTTTAGTCAACGCCAAGCATCATCTGCCTGGTGTTGTGATCTGCAAAAGATTTGTCCTTTTCTATGCTTTAAAAACAAACATTGTAGTGTTTGCACTAGATGATCATTTTCTCTATAATACGATAGAATTTTTTTTTGGTATGTGCGAACAAATCTGTAAAATCGACCGAGAATTTGTTAATTCTCAGATAGTCGCCCCCATTATCTATTTTGTTTTGTGCCTGACCATTGGATCCTTCTGGATCCCACATCATTAGCTTGAATAAGGAAAACGAGACCATGACGCGATCAGATAACCAGGTTAATAAAGCGAGTACTACAATATACACCAGGTTAACAAAGTTTATCCCAGAATCGCGCTCCAAGGGGACCGTCGTGACGCGATCAATAAATGCACGAACGGCAAGGTCCATGCGACCATCAGCAAGAGAGCAACATCGAAAAGCATGCCCCGAGCCAAGATGCTTCCGCACCTTCTCCGGCGGCTTCGAGCGGGCAGCACGTGCATTTCCCATCCTCGTAGTACTCCCGCACAGCCAATATGCATGTTCGATCAAAATCTCTCAACTAAAATAATTTAGATACACAGAGTTGACGAATACACGGCGCACGAACCAAGAAAGAAAAGAACAGAAGAACCGATCACGGCAGGTGGTACAACTTGGACGGCTTGATCCCGGCGGTGACGTTGAAGTACCGGAGCGTGGTCGCCCACCGGCGGTTGTCCTTGAGCATGTGCACGGCGACGCTGTCCGGCCGCAGGTTGTCCATGTCCCAGCTGAGGTCGTACATCCGCGGCTTGAGGTCGTACCTGTTCCGGCCCTTGCCGGCGAGGTTGAGCCACTTGCCCAGCATCAGGTCCTCCGGCCCCAGCGTGTCGTTCCGCGCCAGGATCTCCTCCGCCGTCGACACCCAGCTCGCCAGGTCCCACGATAGCACGTACCCCATGCCGTGCATGAACAGCTTCGGGTCCCCGCTCATGTTGTAGCCGTAGCCGAGGTAGACGTCGTCGCGCGGCCGCGGCCGGAGCTCCCCCACCAGCGCCGCCACCCGCAGGTACGTGTCGTCGTCGGTCTTCATCACGTAGTCGTAGGGCGCGGCCGCGAACAGCCGCGGCACGGACGAGAAGTAGGCGTACGTCTTGCCGTCGTTCATGTTCTCGGCGCAGTCGAGCACGATGATGTCGCCGTGGTGCATGATCTCCAGCGCCACCAGCGCCGCCTCCACCGGGTCCGTCACGTTGCAGAAGACGAAGCGCACGTCCACCCGCGCGCCCGCCGCCGCCGGCTGCAGCGCGTACGCCAGCCGCACGATGTCGCGCCGCTCCCGCCGCTTCGGCATCGTCAGGATGCCGACCAGCAGGCTCAGCTCCGGCTCCGCCGCCTCGGCCCGCGCCGACACGGAGTGGCCTGCGCCGGCGCGGCGGGCGCAGAGGACGCCGAGGCCGTCGGAGCCGGCGCCGGCGCCGGTGCGGCTGAGTGAGGAGAGCAGGAAGATGAGGAGCAGGATCGCGACGGGGGCCAGGATGAGGTAGGAGTAGGAGGTGGATGTGGGCGCCTTCATCATGGTCATGGCTCGGTCGATGGAATGGAAGCGCTGCGTGCTGCGGAGTGTGCAACGAGTTATAGCGCAAAGCTTAAGTTGGCCGCCCTAGTGCAGATCCACTGGCCCATCTGATCGATCAGAGAAATCGTCGAACGACCGGCGGGAAGAATCGATCCGCCGATTAAGACACCGCACCCGGCAGTATAGAAACCGTGCGACAAGTGATAACGGACAAAACCGAGTGTAATTTTCACGGTTAGCTGAGGCTGAGCTACAATTTGCTGCAGTCGGCATTCCAGCACTAATTCTCTCCAAATCTGCGGTGCAACAGTATGTAGTCCTTTTTCTTATGCATGACGCTGCTGCATTTTGACATGGACGGTTGACCAGTCATATACTCCAGTCAACCTCTTTGTATGAGGGTAATTCACCAGTGTATATCACCGTAATACTCTTTGAAAAGTGTTTCAACCTCTGTTACGACAACGAACAATACACGGGATTCGGACCAAAACAGTATATACGCTCACAAAGAAGGAGACGCGTGAGCGCACGTCTCTCCAAGGTCCAAGCACTCGCGCAACATGTTTAAAAAAAGGTGTGTCTAGGAAACATCTAGATGTATTCTAGTTATTGCACATCTAAGTGAGTGAATTAAGTATAAAGAGGAAGAGAAAAAACGATTCGACATTAAAAGTATATTGATTCTTTCCCAATAAACGAAGACTTTTTTTTGTAAATACTGCGTATTTGATTCCATAAATCGACTTTCCCTCCTATGCTCTGAGTTCCAGTATCAGCAAGTGATTGAGTTCAGTAGTTCCTCATAGAAAATTATTGGCTCTAGAGATATGGTAATATGGAGAAGACAAAATTATTTGAAGCACGCACAGAACCGGAAGCGTCCCTTGTTTCAAAGAGAGGAGGACGGGAGAAAAAATGAGCCATCGGTTCAGGTACAAGATACTATCATTACCGCCTGGACAATTAGACAGCCAACCCGTAATCGCAACGACCCAATTGCAAGAGCGGAGCTCTACCAACTGAGCTATATCCCCCGAGCCAAGTGGAGTATGCATGAAAGAGTCATCCACACGAATCTCAACGTAAGATCAATGGCATAGGACTTAAATGTGCAATACTTATGGCACATCTAAATGTGCTTTAGCAAAATTGTTATAAAAATGGGTCGACGGAAGCCGAAGCAACGTGTAGTGCCCTTCACGACAGCAGCACAGACGTGAGCCGGCCGATGACACGACGCGGGGATCCGCACCGGCAGAATCGATCGGGCAAGCGCGCTGGCTTCGCGCGCAGATTCCTCCGTTAATTTGGACCCCGGCGTGCCGTGCTCGGCATGTGCTTCCTGAACCCAGACTGATTCCAGTGGATCGACCGTTCCAAGGTCAAATAGGTCATCGATGTTCGGCGAGCTCTCGTCCCGTGATCGCAGACGCCTACTTGCTCGGGTACCGGGGTACGGCACGTGTTTTCCCCGGAATTCACCGGTGACGGCCGGAGCACGTACCACGTCCGTCCAGGTGAACTTCTTCCGTGCCCAGCTAGTACGGGTACTCGTGTTCACATCCGCTGTTCGTCAGCCTGGGCTTCTGGCCTAAGTAATTTGAGGAGGAGGACGGAGTCCACAAGTAAATCAAAGCAGACTTAAGCAGGGGGCTTGTACCTAAACGAGATCGCCCGGCTCGACGCGTTGAACAAAGTTACCTACTATAGACAACTCAGAAAAGTCACCAGCTCGCCGGTCCTTGTCGCGCGAGGGGTCCGCATCTGTTTAGCAAAGCCCAGCACGCGTGCGTCCATCCTGCAGGCAGCTGCAGCCTGCGGGGCTCGAGAAGAGCTCGGCAATGACTGATACGATCGACTCGATCGAAGTACGTAGACCGGTAACCTATCACTATCAGTATCATGCGAGGTAGGCGAGGGGTGAGGTGTGCACCAACGCATCTGTGCACGGACGGAGTCCTCTGTACTTGAGGTGTGCACCAACACCAATACATATAAGTTGTTAAGACGTCGAATCAGTAGGGTCCTTGCAGACTTGTCATCTATTGCGAGTTGGGCTTTCTGACAATCAGTGAGTCGTGTGAGGCCCCCCTTGCCCCTGGCTGCGTACTTTTCTTTTTTCTAACTCGAGAGGCTCGTGTTTGAATGTATGATGTGCTAATGTACCTACATCTACACATGTATCTATCTTGGAGCAGCAAATGCCCTGTGCTGGCTTGAATACAGACACTGTCCCGTGACGTGGGTTGCGCTGTCCTGAATTTTCGACGTGGCGAAGGGAGCAGGAATCTTCTTTCTACACCCGTGGCAGACCTAGAACCTCAACACTGGGAGTGCCACAATTCAAAATTTATATTAAAAAAATATATGCAATCTAACTTAGTCGTAATATCATCATAATTCAAATAAATAGTCTTAAAATAACATTAACTTGTTAGCTATTTAGTCTTAGTTACCTAGTAAAATTCATTTTGCAATTTTGGAGGGGGTGCCACGGCACCCATGGCATCCACACTAGACATGCCACTGTGCTACACCAACGCTATGGTATGAAATACTCCCTCCGTCTCAAAATAAGTGTATCAACTATAGTACAACTCTGTACTAAAGTTTTTTGAGGCACTTATTTTGGGACAAAGGGAGTACTTATGATTTTTTTTGTTCATGTTTGTGTAGTAGGGTTTTTTTTCTTTAGGCAATGCCATTATGGAAAAACAAGTGCTATTATGCAAACTTTGTTCGTACCTAACATTTCAATGGGGTTTCCCGAACAAAATGGAGTTTCCCACCATAGGAATTTTTAGGGGATTCTGGTTGTTGGTCTGATAGGGGGAGATCCTATTTACCGTGCACATCGCTGCGTAGCGACCAATCGCATACCCCATGTGATCGCTACGCTCGATATTGAGCCAGCCCAAGTAGGCATGATCGGGAGAATCCATATTCCCATTATGGGAAGGTTCTAGAACCTTCGCAGGCCGGGCCTTTTCTATGTATTTCTTTTGTATTGTATGAGTTTTTTATTTCCCTTTTTGTAAGCATTTATTTTAAAATCACGAACATTTTATAAAATCACAACAGTTGTTTAAAATCATGAACACTTTTAGAATTTGAGAACATTTTTTTATTTTTAAAATAATATTTTGAAATCCACAAATAGTTTTTCAAACTAGTGAAATTTTTCCAAGTCTACAAACATTTTTCAAATTCATAATTTTATTAAATCACAAATAATTTTCCTATCCTTTTTTAATACGGGGACATTTCATGAAATTCGGGAACAATTTTTGAAACCATGAATATTTTTAAAATCTGTGAATATTGTTTGAATAGCTGACATTTTTTAATTTCGGGAACAATTTTTAAATTGTCAAACATTTTCTGAATTTTCAAGCCATTTTCGTAAAAATTCATGAACATTTTTAGAAATTTCCAGACATTTTTTGAATTCATGAAGATTTTCAGTAATTCAGATTTTACTACAAAACTTTGAACATTTTTTACATCCCGTGAACATTTTTCAAATTTGTATACTTCTTTTCAAATTCATGAATATTTTTTGAACTGGTGGTCATTTTGAAAACTCACGAGCATTTTTTCAATTTGTGGTGATTTTCTAAATTAATTTTTTTAAAGAAAATTGTACGTACATTATTTCAAAAACATGAAAAAAAATTAAGTTGATGGACATTTTATGAATTTTTTTAGCATAATAAAAGAAAGAAGGAAAATAATAATAATAAATACAAGTGTCAACGGGCGCCCGTGACTTCGTGAGCCCTCCATGACCGGACCAAAGTTGCGCAGCAGGTGCGCTATACATGGTTTTCCAGTGCGCACCGCGGGGAACAGGAGCTCCCTTCTGATAGACTTTTCTCTTCTCTTTCTTTTAAGGCAAACTCGCGAAGTTTTATGAAATAGTCAGAATGTTCACATAGACGAATAAAAGTTCACCGGGCTGACCTAACCAAGTATGGCGGCCAACCCCCAATCTTAAAGCATGATTTATAAGTTTGTGAGCCTCAACTGTTGAGGTTCTAAATTCATGACTAAAATTTTAAGAAGAAAAGGCTTTTCAACGCTCTATGATTTCATGCACGACTGCTCCATACGATGCCGATGTGCCTCCTTTGATAGATTCAACTACCACCTTGCAGTCCGATGTGATGAATGTTAGAATACAACTTGTAATAGGATTAGGACTCCTACTCGGTTTGTAATAGGGCTAGGTCAGGTGCGGCTTGGCTTTTATATATATACCTCTTGTACCGGCACAATATTGCATCAACAATTATTCAATACAATTCAATACAATTCTACATGGTATCAGAGCCAAGAAGTTTTGAGTTTAAGACCCTGCCAACGCAGTATTAAATAAAACGATTCTGCGGCCTACATCAATCACACGTATAACGACAAAAATAGCCTAGACGTGAGGGGGAGTGTTGAAATATATTGTCCACCTCCCTCCATCAGTTCGGACTTTTGAAGCAATTGGCTGGTGCATAAATTCAACGTCGTCGAGCCTACCGTTGACACTGCGGGGGGGGGGGGGGGGGGGTGTTAGAATACAACTTGTAATAGGATTAGGACTCCTACTCGGTTTGTAATAGTGCTAGGTCAGGTGCGGCTTGGCTCTCATATATATATACCTCTTGTACCGGCACAATATTGCATCAACAATTATTCAATATAATTCTACAATGAATATCTTCTATATGTATAGATCATCTGAAAAGGCGAGAGCTTCTCACAAGTGCTTCCAGTACTTCAGGCTTGACTATGTTTCTGAATACTACCGCGAAGGTTGGCTCCAGTACTTCATGTTGTTTTCTTCTACTAAGAAGATATCCTACATCAGCGGGCCTGCCAATGACAATGAGCATATGGTGGGTTGGCCCAAGTAGTGCTAGGTTGGTTCATTTTTGCCTTTTTTCCATTCCTTCATTTATTGCTTGATTCACAAATATTCTAAATAAACATAACTTAAATTTTCTCATAAATTTTTTAAACCATGAAACTTATAATTATTAACATAGTGTAAAAATGTTGATAAAATCCAAAAAAAATGTTGATCACATTCAAAAGAAATGTTTGTGACATTTGAAAAATGTTCAAGCATTTTTAAAAATGATTGTTTTAAAAAATATTTATACAATGGAAAAAAAGTTTGTGTAATTCAAAAATAATGTTTCATACCATTCAAAAAAATGAATGGTGCCTTTTTATTTTTAAAAACCACTTGTTTCAAAAATATGTTCATAAGATCTTATAAAATGTTTATAGCAATGTAAAAAAAGGTTTTTTCTTGTTTAAAAAAATATCATCATCCAAAAAAAAGTTTTAACGTGTAATTGATATATTTTTAACACGTATTCAAAAGGAGTTCAAAAACATGTATTTGAGAAATGCTAATCATATATTTAAATAAGTTACTTATGCCCTTAAAAATTCTTAAACATGTATGAAAGAATGTTTCAGATGTATACAAAAGAATGTATAATGTGTATGAAACAATGTTAGTCGTGTATTTGAAAAATATTAAACATGTACAAAAAATGTTATTGATATACACGGAAAATGTACAATCCATATGAAAAAATATTAGAAATGTAGAAAAAGTGAGAAAAATCATAAATTTTTAATAGAAGTGGTAAAGAAAGATAGAATACTAAAACTTACAAAATTGAATTCAACACGCAAAATCATTGAGAAAACCTACACAGAAAACCAAAAGATAAAGAAAAACTAAGAAAAACACTAAAGAAATGAATTAAATCCAGAAAAAAAAACGTAGAAAATCCCGATGAAAAACAACACAGAAAAAAAGAAAAAGAAGTGCTCCTAAAACAACTCCCGCAAGAACCCAGGACCAGTCGACGCCTCAATGCGGAAAACCTTGAGGCGAGATGGATGATTGCGTCACAGTAGGCTATATATAGCCCTGGCGCAATTTTCAGTGGGGTGATACCTATCTTGGTGGGGCGCAAAAATAGGCTTGCGTAGTGGCCAGAGCTTGTCTCAAAGCCCAAGTGGCCAGAGCTTGTCTCAAAAACTGATCACCCCAATTTTTTTTAAAGGCTGAACCATCTACCAAAGAAAATCACTTCCCCCATGTTTATTTGCATGGAGCCCTCATATTCCATGATTAATCTTTGGTCATTAGTGTTATCAATGGTATCGCGAGCCACGTGCGGCAAAATTCACATCACTAAAATGTTTTCCGAATGTGAACTCAATTGTATCATTTTTGTGGCATATATTCATATTTTGTTAATAACATTGATGGTCAAGGTTAAACCTCAAAATACATGGACACCACGTAAACTTGGACAATAGGAAGTTGATAGAAAATCGTTGTGATAGGATTAGTGGCAAAGACGGTGTTTTTCCGATATAACAGAGATGACGTGGTGATTACCTGACTCTCATGTGGTGCCAGCAGTCAATGTGGAATCATAGGTTTCGTGGGTTGGCAAGGTCGATGCTTTTTGATCCAAAATTAGAAGGCAGGGACCTCTTCCGGTGGCAACCTTGTTGGGCATAGCGAAGTGGTCCGGAGTGCTGGGATGTTTCGGGCAAGCCTTTCTTCATTTTCCTCGGCTTCCTCAAGCATTGGTGGAGAGAGGTTGCTCCCAAGGGTGGACACATTAGTTGTGCCCACATCCGTGCAAAGAGACGCCCGTGAGTCATGGTCGCTGATGTTTGCTGGGAGCGGACAGATACTCGGTTAAGTATAGTTGTGTTATGCTTTCCTTTATTATGTCGTTTGATCTGCTTGTAAGATGTTTTATATACTTATTAGGTGGTATTGACTTTATTAATTTAAAGTTGTATAAAACCTTCTTTAGAAGAAAAAATGCAGAATCCAATGGCACGTGAAGAGTTTCAACTTCGGTCGTAAAAGATGTCACACTTTTTTTTAAACACAAAAAGATCACACTTTAAAAAAAAGAATGGTTAAGCAAAATATCTTCAAAAGATCACTTGATCCTTTGAACAAATATGTCACAACATAAGTTGAGTCAACTCTCATTGCTTCACATTGAGCCATGCAACTTTATGCCACAAGAGAGCAGTAGAAATACAAACACAAACACGGATAGAATCCTTAGGCCCTATTCGGCTAATCCTCCTCCCAAGGGGACTGGAGAGGATTGGTGGGGATTTTGGCCTGTAGGTAATCCCTCTCAATCTCTACAAGTCCCCTTAGGAGCCACCTTAACCGAACAAAGCCATAGCGTGTGGTCGTTCCAATGGCCAAACAACTTCAGAGACCAGTCGTTATTCAAACATCTCTTAGCTTTCCCTCTGATTTAACTAAAGGGCCGAGTGAAATTTCTACTCTAATCTTTCTTTCCTCTGATTTAAACTGTTTTTCTTCCCTAATTTTAAGGTATTGATGGTTGCATGGGTAGAATCATGGGGATCAACAAAGCAAAAACACAAGGGAACCGCAAACAGGGAGCAAATACGAAAAATGTAAATATTTTGTTACAAATTGAGCATCAGATTTTTCCAGCATAACAGATCGATGGCCCGAGATGGCAAATTATGTTGTCGTAAGGATGACAATTTTCTTTATCAAGCATGGCAAATCCTTGTCATGTTTAGTTTTTTTTTTTGCCGGAAATTGTCATGGCTGCCATATAAAATTGTCATCCCCACGGCAACGTAATTTGTTGTAAAAATATTCGATTTGCCATGCATAAATATCCGACGTCAGAATTTTAGCATTTTCGGAATTTGATAGCTCCAGCGCACGCCGTAGCATGGCCCTTTAGAAATAATGAAAAAAATATCAACTTCACAGCCCGTTGACTCCTGGAACCAAAATGAAATTCAAAATGCTACGTACACAAGATCACCTCTCGATCGTTCCATCAAACGACGCGATAGAACTTGGAGGGCTCTAGCCCGGCGGTGAAGTTGAAGTACTTGAGCGTGGTGGACCACCTGAAGTTGTTCTTGAGCCGGTGCACGGCGATGGTGTCCGGCACGAGCTCGTGCGCGCAGGGGGCGCCTCGCTGTGGGAAGTCGTACATGGCCGGCTTCACGTCCACCCGGTTCTTGGCCTTCCCGGCGCCGCTGAACCAGGAGTAGAGCGTCCTGTCCTCCGGCCCGACCGTGTGGTTCCTGATCTGGTCCGCCGCCGCCACGATCCACTCCACGAGGTCCCACGAGATGACGTACCCCATGCCGGACATGTACTCGTTCCACCCGCGCACGTAGTCGCACGGCACCATGCAGCCGTAGTAGAGGTCCTCCCTCGGCGCGCGGCCCAGCGACTCCGCCAGCTGCGGCAGCCGGAAGAAGGTGTCGTCGTCGGTCTTCATCACGAAGTCGTACGCCCCGGCGCCGAAGAGCGCCGGGACGCTGGAGAAGTAGGAGTGCGTCTTGCCGTTGTCCATGTTCTCCGGGCAGTCCAGCTCCACCACGTCGCCGTACCGCATCGCCTCCAGCGCCACCAGCAGGCGCTGCTCCACCGACTCGATCCGGCAGAAGAAGAAGCGGACGTCGACGCGCGCCGTCAGGTTCGGCTGCTGGAGCGCGTACACCATGCGGAGCAGGTGCCGCCGCTCGTACCGGCTCGGCAGGGTCAGCACGCCCATGAGCAGCCGGAAGTCCGGGGCCACCTGCGCCACGACGTGGTGCGCCGCGACGCTGATGCCGCTGGCGCCATCAGGGCAGCCGGCGCCGGCCAGCGACGACTGAAGGGCGAACTCGTTGGGGTACACGACCATGAGCACGGCGGCGAGGAGCGCGAGGGGGAGCAGGAGGAGCGTTGCCGTCGAGACGGATGGCGCCGGGGTGGGGAGCTTCCTGTGCTGCGATTTCATTGCGAACGGTGTGCGCCACTCTGCGATTTCTGAGCAGGGCTTGCACGGTGCAAAACCAGTTGATTTGAAGAGGAGCACGACGCAGCGAGAGGTGCAGCGGAAGCATTCTGCCCCGTGAACGGCGACGGTGTACGCCTCCTGTCTTTGCGTGAAGTGTGGAGGTATGACCTTGGGATTTGCTTCGTGTTGGCTCAAAGTCGACCTTAGCTCGCGCGTGGCAACGGTGGCTTCCCTGAAATGACGGGCACTTCATGTTCTGAGATCTTTAATTTAGGCTATATTATTACAAGACATAGTTTAGCTGTAACTCGGCTTAATGTAGCAGGCAACTAGGATTAAACTTGCTAGGTTTACCCGACAATGATACCCTGGTTATAATCAAAAGTGTGATTGTTCATCTACTCTCAGGCTGCTCCTCTCCTCCATCCGCCGCCGCCGAGGGACGCCGCCGGCCTAAGCCCGGGGGCCGACGGCGGTGGCGGAGGACATCACCTCTCTCCCGCGTCTTTGAGGTTGTGCGGGGCCCCGATCCATATGGAGGCACGCCTGATCAGATTGATGGCTACAGCGCGGCGGCGTCGGAGGCGGTGCGGGCTGCGGGCGCGGCAACCAACCCTGTTCGGGCGGCGGTGGCGGCGCGCCATCTACCTTTGGATCGGCGGTAGCGGCGTGGAGGGCCTGGTGGTTGCGTCGGCGGCACCTCCGGTCAGATCTGCTCTGGCTGGTGCAGCCAGCGGTGGTGGTCATCTCTTCCACCAGAGGTGGTCGGCCAGCGGTTGGGTGGTCGGATCTTGAGATTCGTCATCTAGTCCCGGCTACGAATCGGGGAGACATAGTTGCCGGTGAAAACCGAGCCGTTGGCGGCGATTTGCGCCGTTACCTTGATGAAGGCATCGTCGTGTAACTGTTGTCGACCCACTCATGCTGCTCTGGGGGAAACCCTAGGATCTAGTCTTCCAGATCGGATGATAGCAGTACTACGGTCGTTTCTCTCTTGGGAGCATCGTTTGTGGAGCAGCGCTGGAAGACAGAGGCAGGAGGTGGAGCGGCTTCGTCTTGCATGGAGCTTCGGTGGAGCTGTCAAGTCATGCCTGACCGACAGGTGCTACGCTGAGTCATGCCTGGTTGGTAGGTGCTACGCACGACAGATCTTGCAGAGTCTTCGCGTTTGGATGGATGAGCGCAGGGCGGTGGCGTCGTTAGGCGCCATGGTGGCGTCAACGGATGTCCAGACTGGCAAGGATGATGCAGATCTCTCTCCTGAAGATGGGTCAGTGGTCCGATAATGATGGTAGCTTCTAAAACGTGTGCATGTGGTGTGCGTTTTAGGTAGGCTGCACCGGATGTTGGTCTCGGTACGTTATGTGGATGGATCGGAGACGACACCGGGTTCTAGATATGGGGAGTGAGAACACTCCACATTATCGAGTTTTATAGGGGTGAGTGGTGGCTTCGGTGGACTGATGTATGTTTTTGTCAGATATTTATGTAATAATTAATAAAGATGGCTGTATGCATCGATTGATGTAGAGACCGGGGATTTAACCTCCTTTAAAAAAAATCTACTCTCAGGCTGATTGAAAGGGGCACAGATCAAGAGCAAAATCTCCAAGTGATAAGCACGTAGCAATCTTTTATTTGCCGAGAAAAAACCTGAATTTACCATGAAAGTTCATGAGAAGTATGAATCACCCTAAGCATAATAAAAATCAGAGGTCTCTTGACCATCGAACAATTTTTACCTCGGTCAAAACGAGCCGACCCATTCATGTCCATCCTACCTTTCCGAAGCCGGCTTGATCTTGTCGATGACATACGGGGAGTCTTCATGCACATGCCCCTAAGGACGAACGCCCTGGAGTCGCAATCGTCTCCGTTGAACCCTTCAATCGATCCGAAGCACATGACACCATATCTTGTTGTCGCGTATGCACATGGTAAATTGTAACATCACTGTCACAAGGAGACAACAGGAATTTATGCCGGAGCTGTCTTGACGAACGAACTCAAGAAAGATTGAGGTCATCAGAATAGCAACTCGAAGATGAGGCATCATCATCCGTCCTAGCGCCACAGTTACAAGGAGTAAGAAATACCTAATGCAAATTCAAAAATGCTAGACTTACGGATGGCATCTACGGATTTTATCTACGGACTTGTTTTTCCATAAATTATCTCTCCCCTGATTTCTGGTGGTGGCCCCCCTCCCCCTTTGTGGCACAGAAATGCTTCAGGTTCCGGCCATCGTATCTCCGGAAATTGGCCGGCGGCTAGCCTAAGAAAGTGCCAGATTCGGCTGAAACTTTGCGTGGTTTGACACTGAATATTTTATTTTTTTGGCAAATGTTGTGAAGAACTGAAAATCAAAAGTTTGGACGGGGGGCTGCCGGGGCTGCTATATGACGCTAACTACGGCGCTTAAGCAGTCATCGCCCGCTAACGGAATAAATGGGCAGGTCCATTAATTGCAGGTTAGAGGAAAGCGAGATGTGAGCTGCTCGTGGATAGAAAGCCAGCAGTTTATTTTTTATTTTTTATTCCCTCCGTCCCAAAATAAGTGACTCAACTTTGTACTAAGTTGAGTCACTTATTTTGGGACGGAGGGAGTATATATATTGAATTTTATATACACTTTTGAACCACATTCAAAATAGGGAAAACAAATTGTGTGCAAATTGTATTTCGTAAAAGAATCATGTATTTTTACTTAGATATTTTTATTAAAATTACAATCAACTCAAGAATAGAGTAAACTATTGCGTATACGAAAATAAAAATGTCCTCATAACAAAAACAAATATTCGTGTAATTTTAAGAACTGTTTGCACCTTTAAAATATATTCAATAAATTTGAAAATTATTCACACATCTTGCAGAAATGTTTGTACAATATAAACAATTTTCACATCTTTAAAAAGTTGTGTACTTGCTTTTAAGTGTTCGTGTAATTTTGAAAACAAAAGCCTTCACATATTTTTGAGAAACATGTTCGTGCAATTTCAAAAAGTGTTTATGTATTTTATTAATGTTCATGTAATTTTACAAGTGCTCAACCATTTTTAGAAAGTGCATGGAATTGAAATGTCTTCCAAACACTAATACATTGGGGCATGCATGACGCAGCTCTCTCTCTGTGTGCTCGCGTGCGCGCATATATATGTGTACATGCACTGATATTTTTGTCTCCCCCAAATATCATTACGTGTTTTACTAAAAACAGGTCACTATGCAGGTCCAAAGAAAAATCACTACGCACAACACATGAAGTCATCACAGTGCATACTTGCATAGTTGCATATATACTTTACCAACCTCCTTGAACAAATCACTTCTAGGTATATAAATGTGGATACACTTAACTAGTGGTTTCTGGAAAATTGAAGAAATTAGTGTCAGAAAGCAGTTCCAAATATATGTTAAAATTAGTAATAAATACGAATGTGAAATGAAACTAAATTTAAAATTGATAGCCATGCGCAGCCACACCAATAATCAGTTAATTTTATTCTAGACTGTGCTGTCTAAATTCATATTAAAGATATTTAACAATATGAAGTTACAATGTAAAATGTGTAACCAATAGAGAAAGGTAAATAAATAGTAATCAGGAAAAGTGATGCGCTCATCTATAGATTTTCCAATATTTTAAGCGTCGTATGGTAAACCCAATAGGTCATGTATATGCCTAATAATCTAGACAACTATTTGCATACTCCGTAGTAAAGCGTCCATTAGACATAACATGTGAGTGTGAACAAACTTGTGATTGAATGCTTATGAGGACAGTGGTATTCTAGGCCCACTAGAGTTCAACTCACAGATTTGACACTGGTGCTCACTTTTTTTAATTTATTTTAGATTTTTCGGCGATGTGCATTTAGTGAGAGAAAACATTTCCGTCGCCTACGAAGACGCCTGTGGCGACTACGTCAGTCTTAAGATGATGTACCGGCTCAGTCTCTCAAATGTGCTCATAGAGACAGGGTGGGTGTGCGTGTGTTTATAGAGGTGAGTGTACACGCGTATGTTGAGCATCCGCGTCTGTACTGTATTAAAAAAATAACACATAAGTGGGAACCAGATAAGAAATATGTATACAGAGAGTCACACCGAACGGACACACTAACATGACCGGCACTTTAAAATAAGATATATTTTAAATATATTTGGACGATTTTTGGAAATCAGGTTAAGTTTCAGTGTTGAAACTTAGTATGAGCGATCGATAAAAAACAATTATTTTGTGTCTATTCGACCGACAGAAAAAAAATGCTTAAAATTAATCTCTGAAACTTGTTAAAACCTGGCATTTTTAGATGCAAAAAAGTAAGTTTATCGTTGAAACTTAAAACATTTTGAGGGATTTTTCTTTTTTGACTGTTCACTCATGTGGGATTCAACTACTTTGAGATAACTCGAGCCGGCGGCAGGGCTTGGCAGCTGATTGCCCCGGCATTCGTGTGCCCTTGTGAATTTCCGTACTAATAATACAATCAAAATACAATACGAGATCAACCCCGCAAAAAAGGAAAAAAAAAACCTCCCAGTTCATCAATCCATGCGGTAGAACTTGGACGGCTGGAGCCCCGCGGTGAAGTTGAAGTATTTGAGCGTTGTCGCCCACCTCCCGTTGTTCTTGAGCTTGTGCACGGCGATGGTGTCCGGCACGAGCTCGTGCGCGCAATGGTCCGCGCGATCCGGAAAGCCGTACATGGCCGGCTTCGTGTCCACCCGGTTCTTGCCCTTCCCGGCACCTCTGAACCACGAGGAGACCAGCCTGTCCTCCGGCCCGACTGTGTGGTTCCTGATCTGATCCGCCGCCGCCACGATCCACTCCACGAGGTCCCACGAGATGACATACCCCATGCCGGACATGTACTCGTTCTCCTGCGCGCGGACCACGTCGCACGGCACCATGCACCCGTAGTAGAGGTCCTCCCTGGGCGCCCGGTTCAGCGACTCCACCAGCTGCGGCAGGCGGAGGAAGGTGTCGTCGTCGGTCTTCATCACGAAGTCGTACGCCCGGTCGCCGAAGAGCGCCGGGACGCTGGAGAGGTAGGCGTGCGTCTTGCCGTTGTCCATGTTCTCCGGGCAGTCCAGCTCCACCACGTCCCCGTGCTGCATCGCCTCCAGCGCCACGAGCACGCGCTGCTCCTCCGACGCCAGCCGGCAGAAGACGAACCGGACGTCGACGTGCGCCGTCAGGTTCGGCTGCTGGAGCGCGTACACCGTGCGCATCAGGTGCCGCCGCTCGTACAGGCCCGGGAGCGTCAGCACGCCGATGAGCAGCCGGAAATCCGGGGCCACCCGCACGTCGACGTGCCGCCCCGTGAGGCTGGTGTCGCTGTCGTTGCTCGGGCAGGTGGGGCGGGCCAGATATGACTGCAGGGCGAACTCGTTGTGGTATACGGCGACGAGCACGGCGGCGAGGAGCGCGAGGGGAAGCAGGAGGAGCGTCGCCGTGGCCAAAGATGGCACTGGGACGTGAAGCTTCCTGTGGTGCGGCGTCATGGTGGAGTGTATTTTTGTGCGCTGTGTGCGTGCTATATGCAGAGGAGTAGGCAGCGAGAGGTGTGGCGTAGGTGTCTGCCTCCTGAACGCACCGTCCGTCTACTGCCTTTGCGTAGAGCGTGGAGGTATGACCTTGGGATTTGCTTCATGTTGGCTTAAAGTCGACCTTAGCTCGCGCGTGGCAATGGTAGCTTCCCTCAGATGACGGGCTATCCGTGTTCTGACTTCTTTGATTTTGGCTATATTCTTTTTTTTTTGCGATCAAACTTGAGAGCCTTTATTCAACGAAAGAGCTCCTAACATCATCAGCTAACAGGCTGGTGAGTAGGAAGGTAGGTCTAGAATCAGTCCAACTTTCGGTGACCATCAACGAGCAAGCATGCTTCGCGCAGAGATGGGCCGGTACATTGGCTGATCTGTTTACATGTTGAATAACATAAAAAGAAAAAGAAGAAGCTAGCTCTCCAATTTCTAACAGTAAAGGTGCCACTATAGAAAGACTATCGTGACGAGTGTTCCAGAGGTTGACAACTTCCAGGCAGTCTGTCTCCATTATCACATGTGAGAAACCCCGCAGACTTGCAAAGATGACACCATCACGAATTGCTAGGGTCTCACCGATGAAGGGATCCGTCACCCCAACGTGGGGTTTACTCCAAGCTCCCAACAAGGCAGAGTCAGTGCGTGCCACACCTCCTGCCCCTACCTTGTTTGAATCCATGCTGGGAGCAGCATCAGTATTTATTTTCATGAAGCCCACCTCTGGCGGCCGCCAACCATGTCCAGGGAGGACCGGAGCATGTGTAGATGGAATATCAAGCACCGCCAAATCTTCTCTGATGTGTCTCCATCATGAGTAATTCTGTTCCTGGAGTGCCACATTGCCCACATAATGGAGATCATTTGAGCTCTCTCAACTTCTGTGAACTGAGTGTCACAAATTATATCTCTGGACCATGTATCTGGGTGCAGACAAGGTCTGCGAACACCAAGTAAAGCATGTGCTTGTTCCTAGAACAATTTGGCATGAGAGCAATGCACTAGCGCGTGCATCAAGTCCTCATCCATCGCAAAACAGACATTACATCTGCTAATCTGACGTATATGCCGGTACTTAAGCATACGTTCATCAGGAAGGATGCCCCGGACCACCCTCCACCAGAAGACGGGTACCTTTGGTAGCACTTTGAGCTTCCACATCTGTTCATCAGTCTTTGAAGTATCGGTAATCGTCCCTTCATCTAGAACGACACGCTCGTTACGATTCACTAGAGCACGGTACGTAGATTTTACAGAGTAGATGCCATTGCCTTCATGAGCCCACGCAAGAAAATCCTCGCCCCCACCGTTACGGAGAGGAATATTCAGTATTGCATCTGCATCAGGTCGGATAAACACAAATCGAACCAGTTGAGCCCGCCAAGTCCGGTTTTCTGTGTGAATTAACTCACTGACGAGTTCTAGAGTGGTTCCCCCCGGCATAATCCTAGGGGATAACGTGGGTGTACCCGGAATCCACCGGTCTTGCCAGATGGATAAAGTACTTCCATCGCCCACTCTCTTGATCAAACCTAACTGTAGAGCTTCTCTTCCGGCCACTATTGCTTGCCAAATAGCTAAAGAGGAGTGTGGTACTATGGCCTCCATGAAGTCACAATGAGGGAAATAACGTCCTTTGATGACCCTTGCATATAAGGAATTAGGATTGGTTATGAACCTCCATCCATGTTTTCCCAACAAAGCCAAGTTAAAGAGCTCGAGATCACGAAAACCCATGCCACCTCGAGCCTTAGGAGATGCAAGCTTGTCCCATGACACCCAATGCAAAGACCTTCTGTCAAGGGATCCACTCCACCAAAAATTTGCCATAGCAGATGTCAAACTCTTGCAAATTTTTTTGTCAAAAGAAAACAACTCATGCTAAAAGTTGGCATTGCTTGACTGACTGCTTTTATTAAAGTCTCTCTGCCTGCACAAGCCAGCAAGCGCTCCGCCCAACCACACATCTTACTTCTCGATCTTTCTCCAATATGATCGAATGTGCCACTGGTTATCTTCCCCACTGCTGTTGGGAGCCCAAGATATCTATTGCTAAATGCCTCCACCATAATTCCCAACACAAGTTTTACCGTCTGTCTCCTAGCATCCGGCATATTAGGGGAAAAGAAAACTGCACTTTTTTCACGATTCACTGCTTGTCCTGAACATGCGCCGTAAATATGCAGAATTCTGTTCAGTCTATGCGCACTTTCAACCATTGCACTGATGAATATGAGACTATCATCGGCAAAACGTAGATGGTTCACCCATGGTGCTCGAAAGGACACTCGAATACCTTTGTCAATGTGAGGACTTCCATAGTAGTTCAGCAAGGACGTGAGGCCTTCTGCACAAATGAGGAACAAAAGAGGGGACACGGGATCTCCTTGACGAAACCCCCTCGATGGTGTAAAGTATGGTAGGAGCTCCCCATTAACTCTGACAGTAAACCTGACAGAAGAAACACACTTCATTATCAAGCTCACAAAGGATGGACTGAAGCCAAACTTCAACATGATAGCCTCCAAATAATGCCATTCGACCCGATCATAAGCTTTAGCCTCCAAACTTCAACATGATTTTGGCTATATTCTTACAGGACATAGATGTAACTCGACCGCGTAGGATACGTAACAACCAACTCGTAGGCATAGCATTACTCGTTACCAGGGCAGTCACATGTCGACTCCCCGACGAATCCACCACACGAACACAGTCACGGTACGACGTCCAAATTGTCAACCGTTTTAACCAGTATGTTGCTCTCGTCGATATGTTAAAAATTAGACAAAATGAGGCGGGGGAGGGGGACCCTTTTCTTAACAAAATGTTTTAAATTAGTTATACCATGTTCGTAAGTCTCGATGACTTTTTTTGATCGTAACCTGTGCTCCCATTTGTACTACACTAGTGCTCGCAGCTGTACTGCATCTGTGCTTTCTTTGTAGAGTACACTTGTACTTCCCTTTTTCGCCGTGCACTCGTGCTCCCCGCTTGTGCACTATGTACTCTGTTGCATTCACTCGGGGCGCGTTTGGTTACCTGCACCGTTTTTTGCCACTTTGCATACTTGTCCCAGTTGGGCCTGGCTGAGCATATACGGGCTAAAAACCAACATCTGCATATTGATTGGTTGCCTGCATCGCTTCTAGCCTGAATGTGCTAAAACGAAAGGCCTGTTGTTTGGTTGCGGACTTGTTTGAGGGGAAACACAATTCCGGTTGTTTGATTACATCCAGGACAGTTGTGTGGTAACCTCCTACTCGATGTGGTGAGCTTACCAAAGGCACTGATACGTCTCCGTCGTATCTACTTTTCCAAACACTTTTGCCCTTGTTTTGGACTCTAACTTGCATGATTTGAATGGGACTAACCCGGACTGACGCAGTTTTCAGCAGAATTGCCATGGTGTTATTTTTGTGCAGAAACAAAAGTTCTCGGAATGACCTAAAACTTCACGGAGATTATTTTTGGAAATAATAAAAAATACTGGCGAAAGAATCAAGGCCAGGGGCCCACACCCTGTCCACGAGGGTGGGGGCGCGCCCCCTGCCTCGTGGGCCCCCTGGTGCTCCACCGACCTCAACTCCAACTCTATATATTCGTGTTCGGGGAGAAAAATCCAGAGAGAAGGATTCATCGCGCTTTACGATACGGAGCCGCCGCCAAGCCCTAATCTCTCTCGGGAGGGCTGATCTGGAGTCCGTTCGGGGCTCCGGAGAGGGGAATCCGTCGCCGTCGTCATCATCAACCATCCTCCATCACCAATTTCATTATGCTCACCGCCGTGCGTGAGTAATTCCATAGTAGGCTTGATGGACGGTGATGGGTTGGATTAGATTTATCATGTAATCGAGTTAGTTTTGTTAGGGTTTGATCCCTAGTATCCACTATGTTCTGAGATTGATGTTGCTATGACTTTGCTATGCTTAATGCTTGTCACTAGGGCCCGTGTGCCATGATTTCAGATCTGAACCTATTATGTTTTCATGAATATATGTGAGTTCTTGATCCTATCTTGCAAGTCTATAGTCACCTACTATGTGTTATGATCCGGCAACCCCGAAGTGACAATAATCGGGACCACTCCCGGTGATGACCGTAGTTTGAGGAGTTCATGTATTCACTATGTGTTAATGCTTTGGTCCGGTACTCTATTAAAAGGAGGCCTTAATATCCCTTAGTTTCCAATAGGACCCCGCTGCCACGGGAGGGTAGGACAAAAGATGTCATGCAAGTTCTTTTCCATAAGCACGTATGACTATATTCGGAATACATGCCTACATTACATTGATGAATTGGAGCTAGTTCCGTGTCACCCTATGTTATAACCGTTGCATGAATAATCGCATCCGGCATAATTCTCCATCACCGATCCAATGCCTACGAGATTTTCACATATTGTTCTTCGCTTATTTACTTTACCGTTGCCACTGTTACAATTACTACAAAATTGCTATCGTTACTTTTGCCACTGTTACTGAGGGAGTCCTGGACTAAGGGGTCCTCGGGCGTCCGACCTGTTATCCATGGGCCGGACTGATGGGCTGTGAAGACAAGAAGGCCGAAGACTGTACGCGTGTCCGGATTGGACTCTACTTGGCGTGGAAGGCAAGCTTGGCGACCGATTATGAAGATTCCTTCTTATGTAACCGACTCTATGTAAACCCTAGATCCCCCCGGTGCCTATATAAACCAGAGGGAGTAGTCCGGAAAGGATATATACACATTACCATAGTCATATAGGCTAGACTTCTAGGGTTTAGCCATTACGATCTCGTGGTAGATCAACTCTTGTAATACTCATATTTATCAAGACCAATCAAGCAGGAAGTAGGGTATTACCTCCATAGAGAGGGCCCGAACCTGGGTAAACATCGTCTCCCCCGTCTCCTGTAACCATCAACCTTAGACCCACAGTTCGGGAACCCCTACCCGAGATCCGCCGATTTTGACACCGACATTGGTGCTTTCAACGAGAGTTCCACTGTGCCGTTGACAAAAGGTTCGATGGCCCCTTCAATCGTCGATAATGACGCTGTCCAAGGAGGAACCTTCCTCCCCGGACATATTTTTGTGTTCGGCGACTTCGTACTGCGGGCCAACTCGCTTGGCCATCTAGAGCAGGTCGATAGCTACGCCCTTGGCCATCAGGTCAGATTTGGAAGCTTGAACTATGTCGCGGATATCCGTGGAGACTTGATCTTCAATGGATTTGAGATCGCGGCGATCGCTCTCCCTCGCTCCGATGAACATGACTTAAATCTGTCATCGGATCACATCCAGGAGATGGTTCCTGTTGCTGCAACGGCCTTAGAACCAGAGCAGATCGTGCCATCCAAAGCCATAGAGTCCGCGGCGTTGGAGCCGCACACGGACTCAACACCCTGCAATATTTGTGTCAACGGAACTTCGTACTCGTCTCCGGCTATAAGTTCCGGACCGTGTACGCCTACGGACACCGAGCTAGATCGGTTATCGATCTTCGAATTCAGCGCTGCAGACGTTTTCCAGCACTCACCTTTGGGCGATGTGCTGAACTCTTTAAAGAATTTGCCCTTGGAGAAGGACTCGCAGCCGAACTATGTTCGGTTCGAGTTAGAGGCTGATGATGGGGAATTTTGCTTCCCACCCGCCACCCACTTCATAGCCACCATCGAGGACTTAACCGACGAGCTTGATTATGGCCCCGAAAACATCGACGGTATGGACGACGATGCCGACAAGGAGCAAGGCCAAGACCCGCCATTCACTGGACGTTGGACGGCCACCTCTTCGTACGACGTGTACATGGTTGATACACCTAAAGGATCTGGCGACGACAAAGAAGAGCCAGATGCGAATAAACCCTCTGAGACGCAGTCCAGGCGCCGGCGCCCCAAACGCCGCTCTAAGTCACGTCTCTCAAAAGACAGCAACACCGAACCGGAGAAAATAGTACTCCTGACGACGCCGAAAACAATGAAGACCCTGTTGGAGCAACATCCGAACAAGAGGAACAACACAACGAGCAAGTTAACCCTGATAAGCAGGCCACGCCCAATGACCCGGATGATGATAGTTATCGTCCACCCTCCGAGGATGATGAGAGCCTTGGCAATGAGGACTTCATCGTGCCTGAGGCACCCCTCGAGCAGGAGCGCTTTAAGCGCCAGCTCATAGCTACTGCAAGAAGCCTAAAGAAAAAGCAGCAGCAGCTCCAAGCAAATCAAGACCTACTCATTGATAGATGGACCGACGTCATGGCAGCCGAAGAATACGGCCTCAAGCGCCCAGCCAAGAGTTACCCAAAACGCAGACTGCTACCTCAGTTCGATGAGGAGGCACCAGATCCCATACCTCCCTCGCGCAATGCGGACCGACCACCACGTGGCCGGGATAGTGCGACGGACTGAGCACCCCGCGGTCGGGATAAAACGGCAACTCAGGCCGAACAACAGCCCGCCCCACCGCCTCGCAAAAACAGGGACAGAACAGCTCGGGACCATACATACGACCTTCGGCAGGAATTGGACAGTAGAGCAGGACACACCAGATCAATCTACGGATCGCGAGGACGCTTCCCTACTCGGGATGACAGCTACCTATTCGGACGTGACAAACCTAATCACACCCGGGCCGATAACCGCAGACGGATTTCATCGGAGGCACGCCGTGACGCGGCCCGCTATAGAGGCGCCGCACACCCTCTCTGCTTCACAGATGAGGTGCTGGATCACGAATTCCCTGAGGGGTTCAAGCCCGTCAATATTGAATCATACAACGGAACAACCGATCCCGCAGTGTGGATTGAAGATTTTATTCTCCACATCCACATGGCCCGAGGAGATGACCTCCACGCTATCAAATACCTCCCATTAAAGCTCAAAGGACCAGCGCTACACTGGCTAAATAGTCTGCCTGGGAATTCCATCGGTAGCTAGGAAGACTTGGAAGAGGCTTTCCTTGATAACTTCCAAGGAACTTATGTCCGGCCACCAGATGCCGATGACTTAAGCCACATAGTTCAACAACCTGGAGAATCAGCCAGAAAATTCTGGGCTAGGTTCCTAACCAAAAAGAACCAGATCATTGGTTGTCCGGATGCCGAGGCCCTAGCAGCCTTCAAACACAGCATCCATGACGAATGGCTAGCGCGCCACCTCGGCCAAGAAAAGCCGAAGTCTATGGCAGCCCTTACGGCACTCATGACCCGCTTTTGCGCGGGTGAGGACAGCTGGCTGGCTCGTAGCAAAAACACAACCAGCGAGGCAGGCCCCTCCGAGGCCAAGAACAGCATCGGCAAGCTCTGGCGCAATAGACACAAACGCCGAAGCAATGGCGACAACACCGATGACACCACAGTTAACGCCGGATTTAGCGGCTCCAAGTGTGGCCAACGAAAGAAGCCCTACAAAATAAACAATGAAGGACCTTCCAGCCTGGACCGCATACTCGACCGCCCGTGCCAGATACATGGTACCCCAGATAAACAAGCCAATCATACCAACAGGATTGTTGGGTTTTCAAACAGGCTGGTAAGTTAAATGCCGAAAACAAGGAAAAGGGATCACAAAGTGAGGACGAGGACGAAGAGCCCCGGCAGCCGAACACCGGGGGGCAAAAGAAATTTCCCCCTCAGGTCAAAACAGTGAACATGATATACGCTACACACATCCCCAAAAGGGAGCGTAAGCGAGCACTTAGGGACGTCTACGCGGTAGAGCCAGTCGCCCCAAAATTCAATCCGTGGTCGTCATTCCCGATCACCTTCGATCGTCGAGATCACCCAACTAGTATCCGGCATGGCGGTTCAGCCGCACTGGTCCTCGACCCAATCATCGACGGATTTCACCTAACACGAGTCCTAATGGACGGTGGTAGCAGCCTCAACCTGCTCTATCAGGATACAGTGCGGAAGATGGGCATTAATCCCTCACGAATCAAACCCACAAAGACTACCTTTAAGGGAGTCATACCAGGCATAGAGGCCCGCTGTACGGGCTCAATCACACTGGAGGTAGTCTTCGGTTCCCCGGACAACTTCTGAAGCGAAGAGTTAATCTTTGATATCGTCCCCTTCCACAGCGGCTACCATGCACTGCTCGGACGAACCGCGTTTGCTAGATTCAACGCAGTGCCACACTATGCTTATCTCAAGCTCAAGATGCCCGGTCCACGCGGCGTCATAATAGTCAATGGAAATACTGAACGCTCCCTCCGAACAGAGGAGCATACCGCCGCCCTAGCAGCAGAGGTACAGAGCGGCCTTCTCAAGCAGCACCATAATACGGCTGCCGAGCCCCTGGACATCATTAAGAGGTTCCGGACTACACTGCAATAGGACAACGCGGCTCGTCAAGAGCTCGATTAGCAATTCAGCCTCCGTCCCAGTCCCGATGAAGTAGTGGCATTCGTACATAATTACGCACTCAAAATTCCATGGACATCGACGGAGGCACAAGCTAGCCCGGGATCTACAGTTCGGCTAGACCGATCCCGGACACAGATATAACTTTACTATTTCCTTTTTCCCTTTTTCGCAGGTTTCTCTTATGCGGGCCTCTTTTGACGGCCTGATTTATGATCCTGTCAAAGGACAAATACACCGGATCGACATGGAGCACAGGCATACAGGGGCAGCCCTAGAGGCCAATCCAACGATTACTCTATCTGTTTTCAGGATCCACACACAGCTCGCCTTTAGTTGTGGCATGTCAAATAGCCGGTTGCTTATTGCATTATTTTGTACCAATGCGCTTCGACGCATTAATCCAACTATAATGGAAACAGTCCATGGTCCAAGTTCAAGGGCCCCAGATACCATCTCTGTTCTCCTTCTGTTTTCCTTTCAATTACTTATTTCCTAGCAACCGTACACTCTGGTACGTTTCATATTTGCCAGGGGCTCCTCATCGCCCCATAACACGACAACAAAGTCCGAACACTTCTTATAGAGAAGTTCGGCACCCCGAATTTAGCATTATATGCATTGGCTCCGAATCATGTCTTTGGTCAATAGTTGGGTTGCCCGGCTCCTGTGCTTGCTACCCTATGTTCCGCTAAATCGGCTAGGGTAGTAAAGGGAGAACTACTGCAATCGTGCCCTGGCCTTGACCAGATGAGCGCCTCAGTAGAGAAAGCCGAAAACTGACTGTCATGATACGGCGAGAGCCGGTCAGCTGTTCGAGGGTTACAAATTGTTGGAGATTTTTTCCGCGTTACGTGAAGGATCGGTAATTCCTGATCAGATGCTGACAGCACTCTGGTTCGCACCAGGGGCTGCGCCCATGCTTTATTATAAAACTCCTATGGCTAAGTGAGGGCGTTTAAGCCGCATAGTCTGATTGCCTTGTTCGTTGCGCTAAACAACTCCTTCAAGGACCATATAATTGGATCAAGATTGTTTAGATTCCATCCCGAACACCTCTGTACTACCTACGTGAGGGCAGAAGCCGACGACTGGCCAACCCTCAGATTACATCCAACACGGCCGCACAGGAGGAAACAATTAAAGCATAACAAAATTATATTACAAACCGGCTTTGTTTTCATAATACAAGGCAGGGGCAACACGAATACATTTATTCAAATACAATGTCCTGGGAACATTGTGCTGCCGCAAGGCGAGACCCCTCCAGGACATCCGCAAAATACCGTTCGGGTGTGCGGTGCTCCTTGCCCTCCGGTGGCCCTCTGGTCACCTCGACGGCGTCCATCTTCGCCCACCACATCTTGCAATGGGCGAAGGCCATGCGCGCACCTTCAATGCAGGCCGAGCGCTTGACGACATCCAGCCGAGGACAGGCGTTCACCATCCGCCTCACGAGTCCGAAGTAGTTGCCCGGCATAGCTTCGGCTGGCCATAGCCGGATTATCAAATCCTTAATGGCTAGTTCGGCCACCCTATGTAGCTCCACCAGCTGTTTCAGCTGATCGGTGAAGGACACGGGATGCTCTGGCGCCACATACTGCGACCAGAATAGCTTCTCTGTAGAACCCCTTCCTTCGGCTCGATAGAACTCCATGGCGTCTGATACACTGCGTGGCAAATCCGCAAAAGCCCCTGGGGAACTCCGAACCCGGGTTAGTAAAAGGTACTGCTTCTCCGCATACTTGCTTTGCATCTTAAATGCCTTACCCGCCGTGATCTTCTTGGCCTACTGGATCTCCTGGAGGGCGGCCTGGGCCTCATTTCGTGCGGTCTCCGCGATCTGACGAGCCTTGGCGAGTTCGGCCCCTTGAGCCGACGCATCATGCTCCAAGGCCTCGTATTTTTTCACCGCATCCTGGAGCTCCTGCTGGACTTCTTTGACCCGGGCCTTGAGCTTCTTACGGGCGGCTTGCTGCTGGACAGCCTTCTCCTCGGCCTCGCCCAGGGCCTTCCACAGGGCCTCGACCTCGGTCGCGGCTCCTGCACATATTATGACACCGTGGTCAATATACAGCACTTACTCTTTCCGAACACATAGCAAGTCGTCATTCACCTTGCTTCTCCTGGGGCCGAATTTTAACCTCGCCGAGCTCGTTCTCGGTCCGCTCCAGCCTCTGCTTCAGTTCAGAGACTTCAGCAGCATGTGAGGTTGCGGCCAACAGTGACGCCTGTTTATTGATACATATTAAGTTAGTCTCCTATAACAAAGGATTGATCCTCTGTCCGGTTCTTCTCGCCGAACACCGTACAGTGTCTCAGGGGCTACTGTCTACATGGGTTTTTTCTCTTTCTTACCTCGAAACCTGTCAACAGGTTGCTGCAGGCTTCATTTAGTCCACTCTTGGTAGACTGAACCTTCTCGATCACCACACCCATAAGGACACGATGCTCGTCCACGACGGAGGCGCCTCGTAGCGCCTCCATCAGGTTATTCGGCGCCCTTGGATGGACAGGGGCCACTGGTGGAAGCGGCGCACCCCCCTCCTTCAAAGGGGGCTGCTCGCCCGACTCCGGAGCCATATGAGTCTCCGGAATCGTATTCGGCTGAGGGCCGAACTGGATGCGGCCCTCTTTGCCAGTCTCCATGGGGATCGGCTCCCCCATGTGTCCGGCAGTGGAGGTCTCGCCTTGTGGCGCCTCCCGGACAACGTCCTGGGCTCCTCCCCGGTTCGGAGCGATTCTCCGGGTCAACACTTCGGAGTCGTCCCTGGCCCCGGGGGAATAAGCAGGCGGTGGCGACATGCTTGCCATCTCCGATGGAGCCAACGAACCTCCAGATGAGGATCGCTGGATCAGGTCGCGGGCCGGACTGCAATAGTATAGTTAACTATGTCAAGATAATGAAGAGACAGGGTCGGATGTGCGCATGAGCGAGCCATGTAACTTACGATGCGGCCTGGGGCTTAGTGCGGGGGTGTCATTCCGGACTGCTGTCAACGTCCCACGCGGTATTGACCGCTGGGACGCCCTTCCCCTTCTTGGGCGTTTCCGCCTCCAGGTGCGCTGAAGCCGCCCTCTTCTTCCTCCTCTCCTCAGGGGGAGGGTTGTTTTCCTCTTCCTCCTCCTCTTCCTCGTCATTGTCCTCAGGGACAGAGGAATGAGCTTCGTCGTCTTCGGACGTCACGTCCGAAGTGCCCTTGCGACGGGGGCCACTCTTGGCCCCCTTGGCCTTCTTCTCCGGCGCCTTATATGGCGCCGGCACCAGCATCTTTGCTAGACGCGGGATGACCGGTTCTTCAGGCAGCGGAGCCGGACACAGGATCCGCTTCGCCCTCTCCATCCAGTCCTAAAAAAGCAACAATAAAAGCTCAGGCATCATCCTTGAACCAAACAGGTGGAGAATGCATTAAAAATGACATACCTCGCTAGCGAGGTGTTTAGCGTCGTGCCCGCGATCTGAATTTGCGGCTGGCGGTTTCTCGTTGCCCTTAAACAACAACTTCCATGCAGGGTCTGGTGCTTCTTCGGATTGAACTCCCACAGAGGACGGCTTCGGCGCTGGCATGGAAGGATCCGGCGAACTAGCATCACCTGGATCACATCAACGAGCTTGACGTTGTTGGTTACCATGCTTTGAACGCGCGTCTGCAGCGCTATCAGCTCGTTAGGTGAACACCAGTTCGGACTCTTCTCGACCCAAGAGGTGAGTCGCATAGGAGCGCCGGAGCGGAATTCGGCAGTTGCGGCCCAGGTGGTGCTGCGAGGTTCTGTGATGTAGAACCACTGCTTCTGCCACTCCTTTACTGTGTCCACAAAAGTACCTTTGGGCCAGGAGACGTTGGACAGCTTGCTCACCATGGCTCCTCCGCACTCCGCGTGCTGGCCATCCACCACCTTCGGCTTCACGTTGAAGACTTTGAGCCACAGCCCGAAGTGGGGTTGGATGCGTAGGAAGGCCTCGCACACGACGATAAATGCCGAGATGTTGAGGAAGGAATTTGGGGACAGATCATGGAAATCTATCCCATAATAATACATTAGCCCGCACACGAAAGGGTGGAGTGGAAACCCTAGCCCGCGGAAGAAATGGGGGATGAATACTACCCTGTCGGTGGGCTTCGGCGTGGGGACGACCTGTCCCTCGGCCGGCAGACGGTGGGCGATCTCCTTCGCCAGATATCCGGCCGCCCGAAGCTCAGTAATGTCCTCCTCCTTGACGGAGGAGACCATCCACTTGCACTGACCTCTGAATCCGGACATGGTTACTTGAGTGGAAAGGAGATGAGAGCTTGGGCGCTGGAGCTCGAGATTGGAAAGACGGAGACAGAGAGAAGGCGTGAGAGAGGAAGAGGGAATTCTTATCCCCTTATAAAGGCCATGAATATCAAGCACCTCCTCACTTGCCTTAAGATTCGCCTATTCCCAAGGGCCGTATAAACGGCACGGTTGGGTTAACCATGCCCGCATTAATGAGAATCCCGCAATAAGGGGACACGATCTCTGCTTCGACAAGACGTGCCAATGGCAACCGCGTCTCGAAACGTGGAGCGGCAGATGAAAAAGGTTCGAAATTATGACCGGACAGACGTGATGTTGTATAAAAAAAGTTGTCAGCAGATTAGACTCATGTACAAATATATCCTCTCTGCGTTTGTGTATGGTGTGTGTGATAGGTCCGGATACTATCATCGCATCCGAAGACTATCTTGGAGTTCGAAAAAAGGGGAACCCGCCTTGCAGTGCTGAAGACAATCTGCGCGCCGGACTCTTCGTCATTGAAGCCAGGTTCAGGGGCTACTGAGGGAGTCCTGGACTAAGGGGTCCTCGGGCGTCCGGCCTGTTATCCATGGGCCGGACTAATGGGCTGTGAAGACATGAAGGCTGAAGATTGTACCCGTGTCCGGATTGGACTCTACTTGGCGTGGAAGGCAAACTTGGCGACCGATTATAAAGATTCCTTCTTATGTAACCGACTCTATGTAAACCCTAGATCCCCCCGGTGCCTATATAAACCAGAGGGGGTAGTCCGGAAAGGATATATACACATTACCATAGTCATATAGGCTAGACTTCTAGGGTTTAGCCATTACGATCTCGTGGTAGATCAACTCTTGTAATACTCATATTCATCAAGATCAATCAAGCAGGAAGTAGGGTATTACCTCCATAGAGAGGGCCCGAACCTGGGTAAACATTGTGTCCCCCGTCTCTTGTAACCATCAAACTTAGACGCATAGTTCGGGACCCCTACCCAAGATCCGCCGGTTTGGACACCGACAGTTACCGTTACTTCCATACTACTTTGCTACTAAACACTTTGCTGCAGATATTAAGTTATCCAGGTGTGGTTGAATTGACAACTCAACTGCTAATACTTGAGAATATTCTTTGGCTCCCCTTGTGTCGAATCAATAAATTTGGGTTGAATACTCTACCCTCGAAAACTGTTGTGATCCCCTATACTTGTGGGTTATCAAGACTATTTTCTGGCGCCGTTGCCGGGGAGCACAGCTCTATTCTTTGAGTCACTTGGGATTTATATCTGCTGTTCACTATGAGGAACTTGAAAGACGAGAAAACCAAAATTTATCCCTCAACTACGAGGGGAGGTAAGGAACTGCCATCTAGCTCTGCACTTGATTCACCTTCTGTTTTGAGTAAGCTTGCGACACCTAAACCTGCTTCTGCTATTAATTCTGATATGTCGCATGTTATTGATGATGCCACTTCTGTTATGCATGATACTTATGTTGAAACTACTTCTATGCTTGATACTACTGTGCCACTAGGTGAATTTCTGGATGAACAACTTGCTAGGGCTAGAGAGAATGAAATTATTGAAACTGATAATATTGATGGAAGTGATGATGAAGATTCTCCCCCTAGATATGAATTGCCTGTTGTGCCTGAGGGTTATGTTATGGATGAAGAAACTGCTAGAGACTTTCTTGCTTGCAATGATAGAAGTGATATTAAGAAATTATTAGTTAAGCTGAAAGAAAAATCTCTGAATGCTAGAATGAAATATGATCCTGCTTATGCTACTTCACCTATCTTTGTTACTGATAAGGATTATGATTTCTCTGTCGATCCTGAAATAACTACTTTGGTTGAATCTGATCCTTTCTATGGCTATGAATCTGAAATTGTTGTGACACATCTTACTAAATTAAATGATATAGCCACCCTGATCACTAATGATGAGAAAACTCGCTACTATTATATTCTTAAATTATTTTCATTCTCATTAAAGGGTGATGCTAAAACATGGTTTAATTCTCTTGATCCTGGTTGTGTGCGTAGTCCCCGGCATATGATTTATTACTTCTCTGCTAAATATTTCCCTGCTCATAAGAAACAAGCTGCTTTAAGGGATATATATAATTTTGTGCAAATTGAAGAAGAGAATCTCCCACAAGCTTGGGGGAGGCTTCTCCAATTACTTAATGCTTTGCCTGATCATCCTCTCAAGAAAAATGAAATACTCGATATCTTTTATAATGGACTAACCGATGCTTCCAGAGACCACCTGGATAGTTGTGATGGTTGTGTTTTCAGGGAAAGAACTGTTGATGAAGCTGAAATTCTATTGAATAATATGTTGATGAATGAAAAAAATTGGACAATCCCTGAACCAACTCCTAAGCCAACTCCGAAGAAAAGGGGTGTTCTATTTCTCAGTCCTGAAGATATCCAAGAGGCAAAGAAATCTATGAAAGAAAAAGGTATAAAAGCTGAAGATGTTAAGAGTTTACCTCCTGTTGAAGAAATGCATGGTCTTAATTTACCGCCTGTTGAAGAAATACATGGTGTTGATAACCTGACACAGGTAGTAAAGGTAAATTCCCTCTATAGATATGATAAAGCTGAAATCCCTCCTACTAAGTTTGCTAGCCAATGCTTAGATGAGTTTGATAATTTTATGGTTAAGCAAGAAGATTTTAATGCTTATTTTGGTAGACAATTGAAACGCAATGCTTATATGATTGAACACTTGAGTGATTATATGTCTAGAGTTAAAGGTGAACTTAAACTCATTAGTAAACATGCTTCTATGGTTACCACTCAAGTCGAACAAGTACTTAAAGCTCAGAATGACTTGCTCAATGAATTAAATAGTAAGAAGAATGATAATGCTATTAGAGTCGTGGCTAGAGGGGGTAGAATGACTCAGGAACCTTTGTATCCTGAGGGCCACCCTAAGAGAATTGAGTAGGATTCTCAGAGAACTAATGTTGATGCACCTAGTCCTTCTAAGAGGAAGAAAAAGAAAAATGATAGGACTTTGCATGATTCTAGTGAACCTGTTGTTGACACACCTGAGAATCCCAATGATATTTCTATTTCGGATGCTGAAACACAATCTGGTAATGAACATGAACCTAGTGATAATGTTAATGATGATGTTCATGTTGATGCTCAACCTATCAATAACAATGATGTAGAAATTGAACCTGTTGTTGATCTTGATAACCCACAATCAAAGAATCAACGTTATGATAAGAGATACTTTGTTGCTAGGAAGCACGGTAAAGAGAACCATGGGTTCAGAAACCCATGTCGTTTCCTCCCAAACCATCCAAGAAAAAGGATGATGATGATTTTGAGCGCTTTGCTGAAATGATTAGACCTATCTTTTTGTGTATGCGTTTTACTGATATGATTAAAATGAATCCTTATGCCAAGTATATGAAGGATATTGTTACAAATAAAAGAAAGATACCGGAAGCTGAAATTTCCACCATGCTTGCTAATTATACTTTTAAGGGTGGAATACCAAAGAAACTTGGAGATCCAGGGGTACCAACTATACCATGCTCCATTAAAAGAAACTATGTTAGAACTGCTTTATGTGATCTTGGAGCCGGTGTTAGTGTTATGCCTCTATCTTTGTATCGTAGACTTGATTTGAATAAGTTGACACCTACTGAAATATCCTTGCAAATGGCCGATAAATCAACTGCTATACCTTGCAAATGGCCTGTTGTGGTTGCAAACGTTACTATTTTGACGGACTTTGTTATTCTTGATATTCCCGAGGATGATAGTATGTCTATTATTCTTGGAAGACCCTTTTTGAATACTGCAAGGGTTGTTATTGATTGCAACAAGGGCAATGTCACTTTTCATGTTATTGGTAATGAGCATACGGTACACTTTCCGAGGAAACAACCTCAAGTTCATAGTATAAACTCTATTGGAAAAATTCCATCGATTATTTTTGGAGGTTTTGAATTTCCTCTATCTACTGTCAAGAATAAATATGATATTCTTATTATTGGGGACGTGCATATCCCCGTTGAGGTAACCTAGTGCTATTCGAAAATTCTCCGGTTTCATGCGATTCGGGATGAGTTTGTTAACAAGACTTGATCAACCTTGTTAGTGGATTCCTTTTGATGAGCATGAGATGGATGAAGTTAGAAAGCACAAGCTTCTGTACCCTCCTTTTACTTTTTGTTATTTAGATTAAATAAAGCAAAAATAATATTATTCTCTCAGTTTTCTGAATTAGCCGTGCAATAAAAAAATACCCCAAAAATAAAAGTTCTCCAAATGCCGTGAAATTGAAATATGATTTTTTTTCTGAAATATTTGAGAATATCTGGCACTAAGTGTTGGAAATATGCCCTAGAGGCAATAATAAAATGGTTATTATTATATTTCCTTGTTCATGATAATTGTCTATTGTTCATGCTATAATTGTGTTATCCGGAAATCGTAATACATGTGTGAATACATAGACCACAACATGTCCCTAGTGAGCCTCTAGTTGACTAGCTCGTTGATCAACAGATAGTCATGGTTTCCTGACTATGGACATTGGATGTCATTGATAACGGGATCACATCATTAGGAGAATGATGTGATGGACAAGACCCAATCCTAAGCATAGCACAAGATCGTGTAGTTCGTTTGCTAGAGCTTTTCCAAATGTCAAGTATCATTTCCTTAGACCATGAGATTGTGCAACTCCCGGATACCATAGGAGTGCTTTGGGTATGCCAAACGTCAAAACGTAACTGGGTGGCTATAAAGGTGCACTACGGGTATCTCCGAAAGTGTCTGTTGGGTTGGCACGAATCGAGACTGGGACTTGTCACTCCGTATGACGGAGAGGTATCTCTGGGCCCACTCGGTAATGCATCATCATAATGAGCTCAATGTGACCAAGTGTTTGGTCACGGGATCATGCATTACGGTACGAGTAAAGTGACTTGCCGGTAACGAGATTGAACAAGGTATTGGGATACCGACGATCGAATCTCGGGCAAGTAACGTACCGATTGACAAAGGGAATTGTATACGGGATTGATTGAATCCTCGACATCGTGGTTCATCCGATGAGATCATCATGGAACATGTGGGAGCCAACATGGGTATCCAGATCCCGCTGTTGGTTATTGACCAGAGAGTCGTCTCGGTCATGTCTGCATGTCTCCCGAAACCGTAGGGTCTACACACTTAATGTTCGGTGACGCTAGAGTTGTAGAGATATTAGTATGCGGTTAACCGAAAGTTGTTCGGAGTCCTAGATGAGATCCCGGACGTCACGAGGAGTTCCAGAATGGTCCGGAGGTAAAGATTTATATATGGGAAGTCCTATTTTGGCCACCGGAAAATGTTCGGGATTTTTCGGTATTGTACCGGGAAGGTTCTAGAAGGTTCCGAAGTGGGGCCCACCTGCATGGGGGGACCCACATGAACGTGGGTAGTGGGGGCAAGGCCCCAGACCCCTTGTCAAGGCGCACCAAGATCCCACCTTAGAAGGAATAAGATCATATCCCGAAGGGATAAGATCAAGATCCCTAAAAAAGGGGGATAACAATCGGTGGGGAAGGGAAATGATGGGATTTCTTTCCCCCACCTTTGCCAACGCCCCAATGGACTTGGAGGGCAAGAAACCAGCCCCCTCCACCCCTATATATAGTGGGGAGGCGCATGGGAGCAGCACCCCAAGCCCTGGCGCCTCCCTCCCTCCCGTGACACCTCTTCCTCCCCGCTTGCGCTTGGCGAAGCCCTGCCGGGATCCCGCTACTTCCACCACCACGCCGTCGTGCTGCTGGATCTCCATCAACTTCTCCTCCCCACTTGCTGGATCAAGAAGGAGGAGACGTCCCCGCTCCGTACGTGTGTTGAACGCGGAGGTGCCGTCCGTTCGGCGCTAGGATCATCGGTGATTTGGATCACGACGAGTACGACTCCATCAACCCCGTTCTCTTGAACGCTTCCGCGCGCGATCTACAAGGGTATGTAGATGCACTCCCCTTTCTCTCGTTGCTAGATGACTCCATAGATTGATCTTGGTGATACGTAGAAAATTTTAAATTTCTGCTACGATCCCCAACAATGGTATTAGAGCAAGGTCTATGCGTAGTTTCTATGCACGAGTAGAACACAAACTTGTTGTGGGCATAGATGTTGTCAATTTTCTTGCCACTACTAGTCTTATCTTGTTTCGGCGGCATCGTGGGATGAAGCGGCCCGGACCGACCTTACACGTACGCTTACGTGAGACAGGTTCCACCGACTGACATGCACTAGTTGCATAAGGTGGCTAGCGAGTGTCTGTCTCTCCCACTTTAGTCGAATCGGATTCGATGAAAAGGGTCCTTATGAAGGGTAAATAGAAGTTGGCATATCACGTTGTGGTTTTACGTAGGTAAGAAACGTTCTTGCTAGAAACCTATAGAAGCCACGTAAAAACATGCAACAACAATTAGAGGACGTCTAACTTGTTTTTGCAGCATATGCCTTGTGATGTGATATGGCCAAAAGGATGTGATGAATGAAATATATGTGAGGTATGAGATTGATCATGTTCTTGTAATAGGAATCACGACTTGCATGTCGATGAGTATGACAACCGGCAGGAGCCATAGGAGTTGTCTTTATTTTTTGTATGACCTGCGTGTCATTGAATAACGCCATGTAAATTACTTTACTTTATTGCTAAACACGTTAGCCATAGAAGTAGAAGTAATCGTTGGCGTGACAACTTCATGAAGACACGATGATGGAGATCATGATGATGGAGATCATGGTGTCATGCCGGTGACGAAGATGATCATGGTGCCTCGAAGATGGAGATCAAAGGAGCAATATGATACTGGCCATATCATGTCACTATTTGATTGCATGTGATGTTTATCATGTTTTACATCTTATTTTCTTAGAACGACGGTAGCTTAAATAAGATGATCCCTCGCAATAATTTCAAGAAAGTGTTCCCCCTAACTGTGCACCGTTGTGAAGGTTCGTTGTTTCGAAGCACCACGTGATGATCGGGTGTGATAGATTCTAACGTTCGAATACAACGGGTGTAAGCCAGATTTACACACGCAATACACTTAGGTTGACTTGACGAGCCTAGCATGTACAGACATGGCCTCGGAACACGGAAGACCGAAAGGTCGAGCATGAGTCGTATAGAAGATACGATCAACATGAAGATGTTCACCGATGTTGACTAGTCCGTCTCACGTGATGATCGGACACGGCCTAGTTGACTCGGATCATGTTTCACTTAGATGACTAGAGGGATGTCTATCTGAGTGGGAGTTCATTGAATAATTTGATTAGATGAACTTAATTATCATGAACTTAGTCTAAAATCTTTACAATATGTCTTGTAGATCAAATGGCCCACGCTAATGTTGCCCTCAACTTCAACGCATTCCTAGAGAAAACCAAGCTGAAAGATGATGGCAGCAACTATACGGACTGGGTCCGGAACCTGAGGATCATCCTCATAGCTGCCAAGAAAGATTATGTCCTAGAAGCACCGCTAGGTGACGCACCCATCCCAGAGAACCAAGACGTTATGAACGCTTGGCAGCAGCGTGCTGATGATTACTCCCTCGTTCAGTGCGGCATGCTTTACAGCTTAGAACCGGGGCTCCAAAAGCGTTTTGAGCAACACGGAGCATATGAGATGTTCGAAGAGCTGAAAATGGTTTTCCAAGCTCATGCCCGGGTCGAGAGATATGAAGTCTCCGACAAGTTCTTCAGTTGTAAGATGGAGGAAAATAGTTCTGTCAGTGAGCACATACTCAAAATGTCTGGGTTACACAACCGCTTGACTCAGCTGGGAGTTAATCTCCCGGATGACGCGGTCATTGACAGAATCCTTCAGTCTCTTCCACCGAGCTACAAGAGCTTTGTGATGAACTTCAATATGCAGGGGATGGAAAAGACCATTCCTGAGGTATATTCAATGCTGAAATCAGCGGAGGTGGAGATCAAAAAGGAACATCAAGTGTTGATGGTGAATAAAACCACTAAGTTCAAGAAAGGCAAGGATAAGAAGAACTTCAAGAAGGACGGCAAGGGAGTTGCCGCGCCCGGTAAGCCAGTTGCCGGGAAGAAGCCAAAGAATGGACCCAAGCCTGAGACTGAGTGCTTTTATTGCAAGGGAAGTGGTCACTAGAAGCGGAACTGCCCCAAGTACTTAGCGGACAAGAAGGCCGGCAACACCAAAGGTATATGTGATATACATGTTATTGATGTGTACCTTACCAGCACTCGTAGTAGCTCCTGGGTATTTGATACCGGTGCGGTTGCTCATATTTGTAACTCAAAGCAGGAGCTGCGGAATAAACGGAGACTGGCAAAGGACGAGGTGACGATGCGCGTCGGGAATGGTTCCAAGGTCGATGTGATCGCCGTCGGCACGCTACCTCTACATTTACCTACGGGATTGTTGGGGAACGTAGTAATTTCAAAAAAATTCCTACGCACACGCAAGATCATGGTGATGCATAGCAACGAGAGGGGAGAGTGTTGTCCACGTACCCTCGTAGACCGACAGCGGAAGCGTTATCACAACGCGGTTGATGTAGTCGTACGTCTTCACGATCCGACCGATCAAGTACCGAACGTACGGCACCTCCGAGTTCTACACACGTTCAGCTCGATGACGTCCCTCGAACTCCGATCCAGCCGAGTGTTGAGGGAGAGTTTCGTCAGCACGACGGCGTGGTGACGATGATGATGTTCCACCGACGCAGGGCTTCGCCTAAGCTCCGCAACGGTATTATCAAGGTGTAATATGGTGGAGGGGGGCACCGCACACGGCTAAGAGATCTCAAGGATCAATTGTTGTGTCTATGGGGTGCCCCCCTGCCCCCGTATATAAAGGAGCAAGGGAGGAGGAGGCCGGCCCTAGGAGGGGGCGCACCAAGTGTGGAGTCCTACTAGGACTCCCTAGTCCTAGTAGGATTCCACCTCCCATATGGAATAGGAAAAGAGGAAGGGAAAAAGAGAAGGAAGGAAGGGGGCGCCCCCCTTCCCTAGTCCAATTCGGACTAGACCAAGGGGAGGGGTGCGGCCACCCTTGAGTCCCTTTTCCTTCTTTCCTGTATGGCCCAATAAGCCCAATACGTATTCCCGTAACTCTCCGGTACTCCGAAAAATACCCGAATCACTCGGAACCTTTCCGAAGTCCGAATATAGTCGTCCAATATATCGATTTTTACGTCTCGACCATTTCGAGACTCCTCGTCATATCCCCGATCTCATCCGGGACTCCGAACTCCTTCGGTACATCAAAACTCAATAAAACTGTCATCGTAACGTTAAGCGTGCGGACCCTACGGGTTCGAGAACTATGTAGACATGAACGAGACACGTCTCCGGTCAATAACCAATAGCGGGACCTGGATGCCCATATTGGCTCCTACATATTCTACGAAGTTCTTTATCGGTCAGACCGGATAACAACATACGTTGTTCCCTTTGTCATCGGTATGTTACTTGCCCGAGATTCGATCGTCGGTATCTCGATACCTAGTTCAATCTCGTTACCGGCAAGTCTCTTTACTCGTTCCGTAATACATCATCCCGCAACTAACTCATTAGTCACAATGCTTGCAAGGCTTATAGTGATGTGCATTACCGAGTGGGCCCAGAGATACCTCTCTGACAATTGGAGTGACAAATCCTAATCTCGAAATACGCCAACCCAACAAGTACCTTTGGAGACACCTGTAGAGCACCTTTATAATCACCCATTTACGTTGTGACGTTTGGTAGCACACAAAGTGTTCCTCCGGTAAACGGGAGTTGCATAATCTCATAGTCATAGGAACATGTATAAGTCATGAAGAAAGCAATAGCAACATACTAAACGATCGAGTGCTAAGCTAACGGAATGGGTCAAGTCAATCACGTCATTCTCCTAATGAGGTGATCTCGTTAATCAAATGACAACTTATGTCTATGGCTAGGAAACATAACCATCTTTGATTAACGAGCTAGTCAAGTAGAGGCATACTAGTGACACTCTGTTTGTCTATGTATTCACACATGTATTATGTTTCCGGTTAATACAATTCTAGCATGAATAATAAACATTTATCATGATATAAGGAAATAAATAATACTTTATTATTGCCTCTAGGGCATATTTCCTTCAGTCTCCCACTTGCACTAGAGTCAATAATCTAGTTCACATCGCCATGTGATTTAACATCAATAGTTCACATCACCATGTGATTAACACCCATAGTTCACATCGTCATGTGACCAACACCCAAAGGGTTTACTAGAGTCAGTAATCTAGTTCACATCGCTATGTGATTAACACCCAAAGAGTACTAAGGTGTGATCATGTTTTGCTTGTGAGATAATTTAGTCAACGGGTCTGTCACATTCAGATCCGTAAGTATTTTGCAAATTTCTATGTCTACAATGCTCTGCATGGAGCTACTCTAGCTAATTGCTCCCACTTTCAATATGTATCTAGACCGAGACTTAGAGTCATCTAGATTAGTGTCAAAACTTGCATCGACGTAACCCTTTACGATGAACCTTTTGTCACTTCCATAATCGAGAAACATATCCTTATTCCAGTAAGGATAATTTTGACCGCTGTCCAGTGATCTACTCCTAGATCACTATTGTACTCCCTTGCCAAAATCAGTGTAGGGTATACAATAGATCTGGTACACAGCATGGCATACTTTATAGAACCTATGGCCAAGGCATAGGGAATGACTTTCATTCTCTTTCTATCTTCTGCCGTGGTCGGGCTTTGAGTCTTTACTCAATTTCACACCTTGTAACACAGGCAAGAACTCTTTCTTTGACTGTTCTATTTTGAACTACTTCAAAATCTTGTTAAGGTATGTACTCATTGAAAAACTTATCAAGCGTCTTCATCTATCTCTATAGATCTTGATGCTCAATATGTAAGCAGCTTCACCGAGGTCTTTCTTTGAAAAACTCCTTTCAAACACTCCTTTATGCTTTGCAGAATAATTCTACATTATTTCCGATCAACAATATGTCATTCACATATACTTATCAGAAATGCTGTAGTGCTCCCACTCACTTTCTTGTAAATACAGGCTTCACCGCAAGTCTGTATAAAACTATATCCTTTGATCAACTTATCAAAGCGTATATTCCAACTCCGAGATGCTTGCACCAGTCCATAGATGGATCGCTGGAGCTTGCATATTTTGTTAGCACCTTTAGGATTGACAAAACCTTCTGGTTGCATCATATACAACTCTTCTTTAATAAATCCATTAAGGAATGTAGTTTTGTTTATCCATTTGCCAGATTTCATAAAATGCGGCAATTGCTAACATGATTCAAACAGACTTAAGCATAGATACGAGTGAGAAACTCTCATCGTAGTCAACACCTTGAACTTGTCGAAAACTTTTTGCGACAATTCTAGCTTTGTAGATAGTGACACTACTACCAGCGTCCGTCTTCCTCTTGAAGATCCATTTAATCTCAATGGCTTGCCGATCATCGGGCAAGTCAACCAAAGTCCATACTTTGTTATTCATACATGGATCTTATCTCAGATTTCATGGCTTCAAGCCATTTCCCGGAATCTGGGCTCACCATCGCTTCTTCATAGTTCGTAGGTTCGTCATGGTCTAGTAACATAACATCCAGAACAGGATTACCGTACCACTCTGGTGCGGATCTTACTCTGGTTTACCTACGAGGTTTGGTAGTAACTTGATCTGAAGTTACATGATCATCATCATTAACTTCCTCACTAATTGGTGTAGGAGTCACAGGAACAGATTTCTGTGATGAACTACTTTCCAATAAGGGAGCAGGTACAGTTACCTCATCAAGTTCTACTTTCCTCCCACTCACATCTTTCGAGAGAAACTCCTTCTCTAGAAAGGATCCATACTTAGCAACGAATGTCTTGCCTTCGGATCTGTGATAGAAGGTGTACCCAACTGTCTCCTTTGGGTATCCTATGAAGACACATTTTTCCGATTTGGGTTTGAGCTTATCAGGATGAAACTTTTTCACATAAGCATCGCAACCCCAAAATTTTAAGAAACGACAACTTTGGTTTCTTGCCAAACCACAGTTCATAAGGCGTCGTCTCAACGGATTTTGATGGTGCCCTATTTAACGTGAATGCAGCTGTCTCTAATGCATAACCCCCAAAACGATTAGTGGTAAATTGGTAAGAGACATCATAGATTGCACTATATCCAATAAAGTACGGTTATGACGTTCGGACACACCATTATGCCGTGGTGTTCCAGGTGGCATGAATTTGTGAAACTATTCCACATTGTTTTAACTGAAGGCCAAACTCGTAACTTAAATACTCTTCTCCACGATCAGATCGTAGAAACTTTATTTTCTTGTTACGATGATTTTTTGCTTCACTCTGAAATTATATGAACTTTTCAAATGTTTCAGACTCTTGTTTCATTAAGTAGATATACCCATATCTGCTCAAATCATCTGTGAAGGTCAGAAAATAATGATACCTGCTACGAGCCTCAATATTTATCGGACCACATACATCTGTATGTATGATTTCCAACAAATCTGTTGCTCTCTCTATAGTTCCGGAGAACGGCCTTGCCCATGAGGCACGGTTCGCAAGCATCAAGTGATTCCAGAATCCCATCAGTATGGAGTTTCTTCATGCGCTTTACACCAATATGACCTAAACGGCAGTGCCACAAATAAGTTGCACTATCATTATTAACTTTGCATCTTTTGGCTTCAATATTATGAATATGTGTATCACTACGATCGAGATCCAACAAACCATTTTCGTTGGTGTGTATGACCATAGAAGGTTTTATTCATGTAAACAGAACAACAATTGTTCTCTAACTTAAATGAATAACCGTATTGCAATTAACATGATCAAATCATATTCATGCTCAACGCAAACACCAAATAACACTTATTTAGTTTCAACACTAATCCCGAAAGTATGGGAAGTGTGCGATGATGATCATATCAATCTTGGAACTACTTCCAACACACATCGTCACCTCTCCTTTTACTAGTCTCTGTTTATTCTGCAACTCCCGTTTCGAGTTACTACTCTTTAGCAACTGAACCAGTATCAATTACCGAGGGGTTGCTATAAACACTAGTAAAGTACACATCAATAATCTGTATATCAAATATACCTTTGTTCACTTTTACTAGTCTCTGTTTATTCTGCAACTCCCGTTTCGAGTTACTACTCTTAGCAACTGAACCAGTATCAATTACCGAGGGGTTGCTATAAAAACTAGTAAAGTACACATCAATAATCTGTATATCAAATATACCTTTGTTCACTTTGCCATCCTTCTTATCCACCAAATAGTTGGCGTAGTTCCGCTTCCAGTGACCAGTCCCTTTGCAGTAGAAGCACTTAGTCTCAGGCTTAGGACCAGACTTAGGCTTCTTCACTTGAGCAGCAACTTGCTTGCCGTTCTTCTTGAAGTTCCCCTTCTTCCCTTTGCCCTTTTCTTGAAACTAGTGGTCTCGTCAACCATCAACACTTGATGTTTTTCTTGATTTCTACCTTCGTCGATTTCAGCATCACGAAGAGCTCGGGAATTACTTTCGTCATCCCTTGCATACTATAGTTCATCACGAAGTTCTACTAACTTGGTGATGGTGACTAGAGAATTCTGTCAATCACTATTTTATCTGGAAGATAAACTCCCACTTGATTCAAGCGATTGTAGTACCCAGACAATCTGAGCACATGCTCACTAGTTGAGCGATTCTCCTCCATCTTTTAGCTATAGAACTTGTTGGAGACTTCATATCTCTCAACTCGGGTATTTGCTTGAAATATTAACTTCAACTCCTGGAACATCTCATATGGTCCATGACGTTCAAAACGTCTTTGAAGTCCCGATTCTAAGCCGTTAAGCACGGTGCACTAAACTATCAAGTAGTCATCATATTGAGCTAGCCAAACGTTCATAACGTCTGCATCTGCTCCTGCAATAGGTCTGTCACCTAGCGGTGCATCAAGGACATAATTTTTCTGTGCAGCAATGAGGATAATCCTCAGATCACGGATCCAATCCGCATCTTTGCTACTAACATCTTTCAACATAATTTTCTCTAGGAACATATCAAAAATAAACAGGGAAGCAACAACGCGAGCTATTGATCTACAACATAATTTGCAAAAATACTATCAGGACTAAGTTCATGATAAATTTAAGTTCAATTAATCATATTACTTAAGAACTCCCACTTAGATAGACATCCCTCTAATCCTCTAAGTGATCACGTGATCCATATCAACTAAACCATGTCCGATCATCACGTGAGATGGAGTAGTTTCAATGGTGAACATCACTATGTTGATCATATCTACTATATGATTCACGCTCGACCTTTCGGTCTCCGTGTTCCGAGGCCATATCTGTTATATGCTAGGCTCGTCAAGTTTAACCTGAGTATTCCGCGTGTGCAACTGTTTTGCACCCGTTGTATTTGAACGTAGAGCCTATCACACCCGATCATCACGTGGTGTCTCAGCACGAAGAACTTTCGCAACGGTGCATACTCAGGGAGAACACTTATACTTTGATAATTTAGTGAAGGATCATCTTATAATGCTACCGTCAAACAAAGCAAGATAAGATGCATAAAGGATTAACATCACATGCAATCAATATAAGTGATATGATATGGCCATCATCATCTTGTGCTTGTGATCTCCATCTCCGAAGCACCGTGCTTGTGATCTCCATCTCCGAAGCACCGTCATGATCACCATCGTCACCGGCGCGACACCTTGATCTCCATCGTAGCATCGTTGTCGTCTCGCCAACTTATTGCTTTTACGACTATCGCTACCGCTTAGTGATAAAGTAAAACTATTACATGGCGATTGCATCTCATACAATAAAGCGACAACCATATGGCTCCTGCCAGTTGCCGATAACTCGGTTACAAAACATGATCATCTCATACAACACATTATATCACATCATGTCTTGACCATATCACATCACAACATGCCCTGCAAAAACAAGTTAGACGTCCTCTACTTTGTTGTTGCATATTTTACGTGGCTGCTACGGGCTTAGCAAGAACCGTTCTTACCTACGCATCAAAACCACAACGATAGTTTGTCAAGTTGGTGCTGTTTTAACCTTCGCAAGGACCGGGCGTAGCCACACTCGGTTCAACTAAAGTGAGAGAGACAGACACCCGCCGGTCACCTTTAAGCAACGAGTGCTCGCAACGGTGAAACCAGTCTCGCGTAAGCGTACGCGTAATGTCGGTCCGGGCCGCTTCATCTCACAATACCGCTGAACCAAAGTATGACATGCTGGTAAGCAGTATGACTTATATCGCCCACAACTCACTTGTGTTCTACTCGTGCATAGCATCAACGCATAAAACCAGGCTCGGATGCCACTATTGGGGAACGTAGTAATTTCAAAAAAATTCCTACGCACACGCAAGATCATGGTGATGCATAGCAACGAGAGGGGAGAGTGTTGTCCACGTACCCTCGTAGACCGACAGCGGAAGCGTTATCACAACGCGGTTGATGTAGTCGTACGTCTTCACGATCCGACCGATCAAGTACCGAACGTACGGCACCTCCGAGTTCTACACACGTTCAGCTCGATGACGTCCCTCGAACTCCGATCCAGCCGAGTGTTGAGGGAGAGTTTCGTCAGCACGACGGCGTGGTGACGATGATGATGTTCCACCGACGCAGGGCTTCGCCTAAGCTCCGCAACGGTATTATCAAGGTGTAATATGGTGGAGGGGGGCACCGCACACGGCTAAGAGATCTCAAGGATCAATTGTTGTGTCTATGGGGTGCCCCCCTGCCCCTGTATATAAAGGAGCAAGGGAGGAGGAGGCCGGCCCTAGGAGGGGGCGCACCAAGTGTGGAGTCCTACTAGGACTCCCTAGTCCTAGTAGGATTCCACCTCCCATATGGAATAGGAAAAGAGGAAGGGAAAAAGAGAAGGAAGGAAGGGGGCGCCCCCCTTCCCTAGTCCAATTCGGACTAGACCAAGGGGAGGGGTGCGGCCACCCTTGAGGCCCTTTTCCTTCTTTCCTGTATGGCCCAATAAGCCCAATACGTATTCCCGTAACTCTCCGGTACTCCGAAAAATACCCGAATCACTCGGAACCTTTCCGAAGTCCGAATATAGTCGTCCAATATATCGATTTTTACGTCTCGACCATTTCGAGACTCCTCGTCATATCCCCGATCTCATCCGGGACTCCGAACTCCTTCGGTACATCAAAACTCAATAAAAACTGTCATCGTAACGTTAAGCGTGCGGACCCTACGGGTTCGAGAACTATGTAGACATGACCGAGACACGTCTCCGGTCAATAACCAATAGCGGAACCTGGATGCCCATATTGGCTCCCACATATTCTACGAAGATCTTTATCGGTCAGACCGCATAACAACATACGTTGTTCCCTTTGTCATCGGTATGTTACTTGCCCGAGATTCGATCGTCGGTATCTCGATACCTAGTTCAATTTCGTTACCGGCAAGTCTCTTTACTCGTTCCGTAATACATCATCCCGCAACTAACTCATTAGTCACAATGCTTGCAAGGCTTATAGTGATGTGCATTACCGAGTGGGCCCAGAGATACCTCTCCGACAATTGGAGTGACAAATCCTAATCTCGAAATACGCCAACCCAACAAGTACCTTTGGAGACACCTGTAGAGCACCTTTATAATCACCCATTTACGTTGTGACGTTTGGTAGCACACAAAGTGTTCCTCCGGTAAACGGGAGTTGCATAATCTCATAGTCATAGGAACATGTATAAGTCATGAAGAAAGCAATAGCAACATACTAAACGATCGAGTGCTAAGCTAACAGAATGGGTCAAGTCAATCACGTCATTCTCCTAATGAGGTGATCTCGTTAATCAAATGACAACTTATGTCTATGGCTAGGAAACATAACCATCTTTGATTAACGAGCTAGTCAAGTAGAGGCATACTAGTGACACTCTGTTTGTCTATATATTCACACATGTATTATGTTTCCGGTTAATACAATTCTAGCATGAATAATAAACATTTATCATGATATAAGGAAATAAATAATACTTTATTATTGCCTCTAGGGCATATTTCCTTCAGGGATTAGTTTTAAACCTCAATAATTGTTATTTAGTGCCAGCTTTGAGCATGAACATTGTATCAGGATCTCGTTTAATTCGAGATGGCTACTCATTTAAATCCGAGAATAATGGTTGTTCTATTTATATGAGAGATATGTTTCATGGTCATGCCCCGCTGGTTAATGGTTTATTCTTAATGAATCTCGAACGTAGTGTTACACATATTCATAGTGTGAATACCAAAAGATGTAAGGTTGATAATGATAGTCCCACATACTTGTGGCACTGCCGTCTTGGTCACATTGGTGTCAAACGCATGAAGAAGCTCCATGCAGATGGACTTTTGGAGTCTCTTGATTACGAATCATTTGACACGTGCGAGCCATGCCTCATGGGTAAGGTGACCAAGACTCCGTTCTCCGGAACAATGGAGCGTGCAACCAACTTATTGGAAATCATACATACTGATGTGTGCGGTCCAATGAGTGTTGAGGCTCGCGGTGGCTATCGTTATGTTCTCACTCTCACTGATGACTTGAGTAGATATGGGTATGTCTACCTAATGAAACACAAGTCTGAGACCTTTGAAAAGTTCAAGGAATTTCAGAGTGAGGTTGAGAATCAACGTGACAAGAAAATAAAGTTCTTACGATCAGATCGTGGAGGGGAATATTTGAGTCACGAATTTGGCACACACTTAAGGAAATGTGGAATAGTTTCACAACTCACGCCGCCTGGAACACCTCAGCGAAATGGTGTGTCCGAACGTCGTAATCGCACTCTATTGGATATGGTGCGATCTATGATGTCTCTTACCGATCTACCGCTCTCATTTTGGGGCTATGCTTTAGAGACTACCGCATTCACTTTAAATAGGGCTCCGTCGAAATCCGTTGAGACGACACCGTATGAATTATGGTTTGGGAAGAAACCTAAGTTGTCGTTTCTAAAAGTTTGGGGATGCGATGCTTATGTCAAGAAACTTCAACCTGAAAAGCTCGAACCCAAGTCGGAAAAATGCGTCTTCGTAGGATACCCTAAGGAAACCATTGGGTATACCTTCTACCTCAGATCCGAAGGCAAGATCTTTGTTGCCAAGAACGGGTCCTTTCTGGAGAAAGAGTTTCTCTCGAAAGAAGTAAGTGGGAGGAAACTGGAACTTGATGAAGTACTACCTCTTGAACCGGAAAGTAGCGCAGCTCAGGAAGATGTTCCTGTGGTGCCTGCACTGACTAGAGAGGAAGCTAATGATGATGATCAAGGTACTTCGGATCAAGTTACTACTGAACTTCGTAGGTCCATGAGGACACGTTCCACACCAGAGTGGTATGGCAACCCTGTCCTGGAAATCATGTTGTTAGACAACGGTGAACCTTCGAACTATGAAGAAGCAATGGCGGGCCCAGATTCCAACAAATGGCTTGAAGCCATGCAATCCGAGATAGGATCCATGTATGAAAACAAAGTGTGGACTTTGACATACTTGCCCGATGATCGGCGAGCGATAGAAAACAAATGGATCTTTAAGAAGAAGACGGACGCGGATGGTAATGTTACCATCTATAAAGCTCGACTTGTCGCTAAGGGTTATCGACAAGTTCAAGGGGTTGACTACGATGAGACTTTCTCATCCGTAGCGAAGCTGAAGTCCGTCCGAATCATGTTAGCAATTGTCGCATACTATGATTATGAGATATGGCAAATGGACGTCAAAACGGCATTCCTTAACGGCTTTCTTAAGGAATTGTATATGATGCAGCCAGAAGGTTTTGTCGATCCTAAGAATACTAACAGGGTATGCAAGCTCCAGCGCTCCATCTATGGGCTGGTGCAAGCATCTCGGAGTTGGAACATTCGATTTGATGAGATGATCAAAGCGTTTGGGTTTACACAGACTTATGGAGAAGCCTGTGTTTACAAGAAAGTGAGTGGGAGCTCTGTAGCATTTCTCATATTATATGTGGACGACATACTGTTGATGGGAAATGATATAGAATTCTTGGGAAGCATAAAGGCCTACTTGAACAAGTGTTTTTCAATGAAGGACCTTGGAGATGCTGCTTATATATTAGGCATCAAGATCTATAGAGATAGATCAAGACGCCTCATTGGTCTTTCACAAAGTATGTACCTTGACAAGATATTGAAGAAGTTCAATATGGATCAGTCCAAGAAGGGGTTCTTGCCTGTATTGCAAGGTGTGCAATTGAGCACGGCTCAATGCCCGACCACGGCAAAAGATAGAGAAAAGATGAGTGTCGTCCCCTATGCCTCGGCCATAGGGTCTATTATGTATGCGATGTTGTGTACCAGACCTGATGTAAACCTTGCCGTAAGTTTGGTAGGAAGGTACCAAAGTAATCCCGGCATGGAACACTGGACAGCGGTCAAGAATATCCTGAAGTACCAGAAGAGGACTAAGGATATGTTTCTCGTTTATGGAGGTGACGAAGAGCTCGTCGTAAAGGGTTACGTCAATGCTAGCTTCGACACAGATCTGGATGACTCTAAGTCACAAACCGGATACGTGTATATTTTGAATGGTGGGGCAGTAAGCTGGTGCAGTTGCAAGCAAAGCGTTGTGGCGGGATCTACATGTGAAGCGGAATACATGGCGGCCTCAGAGGCAGCACAAGAAGCAATCTGGGTGAAGGAGTTCATTACCGACCTAGGAGTTATTCCCAATGCGTCGGGCCCGATGACTCTCTTCTGTGACAACACTGGAGCTATTGCCCTTGCCAAGGAGCCCAGGTTTCACAGGAAGACCAGGCATATCAAGCGTCGCTTCAACTCCATTAGTGAAAATGTTCAAAATGGAGACATAGATATTTGTAAAGTACATACGGACCTGAATGTAGCAGATCCGTTGACTAAACCTCTCCCTAGAGCAAAACATGATCAACACCAGAACTCTATGGGTGTTCGATTCATCACAATGTAACTAGATTATTGACTCTAGTGCAAGTGGGAGACTGTTGGAAATATGCCCTAGAGGCAATAATAAAATGGTTATTATTATATTTCCTTGTTCATGATAATTGTCTATTGTTCATGCTATAATTGTGTTATCCGGAAATCGTAATACATGTGTGAATACATAGACCACAACATGTCCCTAGTGAGCCCCTAGTTGACTAGCTCGTTGATCAACAGATAGTCATGGTTTCCTGACTATGGGCATTGGATGTCATTGATAACGGGATCACATCATTAGGAGAATGATGTGATGGACAAGACCCAATCCTAAGCATAACACAAGATCGTGTAGTTCCTTTGCTAGAGCTTTTCCAAATGTCAAGTATCATTTCCTTAGACCATGAGATTGTGCAACTCCCGGATACCATAGGAGTGCTTTGGGTGTGCCAAACGTCACAACGTAACTGGGTGGCTATAAAGGTGCACTACGGGTATCTCCGAAAGTGTCTGTTGGGTTGGCACGAATCGAGACTGGGATTTGTCACTCCGTATGACGGAGAGGTATCTCTGGGCCCACTCGGTAATGCATCATCATAATGAGCTCAATGTGACCAAGTGTTTGGTCATGGGATCATGCATTACGGTACGAGTAAAGTGACTTGCCGGTAACGAGATTGAACAAGGTATTGGGATACCGACGATCGAATCTCGGGCAAGTAACATACCGATTGACAAAGGGAATTGTATACGGTATTGATTGAATCCTCGACATCGTGGTTCATCCGATGAGATCATCATGGAACATGTGGGAGCCAACATGGGTATCCAGATCCCGCTGTTGGTTATTGACCGAAGAGTCATCTCGGTCATGTCTGCATGTCTCCCGAACCCATAGGGTCTACACACTTAAGGTTCGGTGACGCTAGAGTTGTAGAGATATTAGTATGCGGTTAACCGAAAGTTGTTCGGAGTCCCGGATGAGATCCCGGACGTCACGAGGAGTTCCGGAAAGGTCCGGAGGTAAAGATTTATATATGGGAAGTCCTATTTTGGCCACCGGAAAATGTTCGGGATTTTTCGGTATTGTACCGTGAAGGTTCTAGAAGGTTCCAAAGTGGGGCCCACCTGCATGGGGGGACCCACATGAACGTGGGTAGTGGGGGAAAGGCCCCACACCCCTGGTCAAGGCGCACCAAGATCCCACCTTAGAAGGAATAAGATCATATCCCGAAGGGATAAGATCAAGATCCCTAAAAAAGGGGGATAACAATCGGTGGGGAAGGGAAATGATGGGATTTCTTTCCCCCACCTTTGCCAACGCCCCAATGGACTTGGAGGGCAAGAAACCAGCCCCCTCCACCCCTATATATAGCGGGGAGGCGCATGGGAGCAGCACCCCAAGCCCTGGCGCCTCCCTCCCTCCCGTGACACCTCTTCCTCCCCGCTTGCGCTTGGCGAAGCCCTGCCGAGATCCCGCTACTTCCACCACCACGCCGTCGTGCTACTGGATCTCCATCAACTTCTCCTCCCCCCTTGCTGGATCAACAAGGAGGAGACGTCCCTGCTCCGTACGTGTGTTGAACGCGGAGGTGCCGTCCGTTCGGCGCTAGGATCATCGGTGATTTGGATCACGACGAGTACGACTCCATCAACCCCGTTCTCTTGAACGCTTCCGCGCGCGATCTACAAGGGTATGTAGATGCACTCCCCTTTCTCTCGTTGCTAGATGACTCCATAGATTGATCTTGGTGATACGTAGAAAATTTTAAATTTCTGCTACGATCCCCAACACTAAGAACACAGTAGGGGGAGCAAGCACCTGGCCACGAGGGTCCAGGGCACACCCACCCCCCTGGGCGCGCCCCCTGCCTCGTGGGCCCATGGTGGCTCCCCTCCACTTATTCCAGCCACCACACACTCCTTCTTCCTCCCAAAAAAATCACCAGCCAGCTCAAGCACGAGTTCTAGCTCATCTTGTTGCCATTTTCAATCTCCTTGCTCAAAGCTCCACTCACAAAACTGCTTTGGGGGATTGTTCTTTGGTATGTGACTCCTCCAATGGTCCAATTAGTTTTTGTTCTAGTGCTTTATTTATTGCAAATTTTTGCTGCCTAGGTGACCCTGTTCTTGAGCTTGCATGTCAAATTTATTTGGTCCCAAGTAGTTCTAATGCATGATATAGTCTCTAGGCACTTGTGGGAGTAGTTGCTATCAATTTTATTGAGTTTGGTTCACTTTTATTTGCAGTTACTAAAATTTTCAGAAAATGATGAAGAGATTTTTGAGGGGCTCTTCAAGCCGAAGCTCGAAGGATAAGCAAAGTGAAGAAGATAAGAGGCCTAAATATAATCTCCCTCGCACCGCGGAGGTTCGGCCGTGTGAATGGCCTTGTGATGAGTTCTTGAGAGTAGCCGGGATTCATGATGATTTTTATGATTTGGCTGAGAATGCAGGCCTCACCGACTTCCTCCACGACCAACGCGAACAATATCTCTTATTCACTAATATTTTTGTGCAAAATTTTCATTTCCATGCTAGGAGGTCACCACCTTCGGTGGATTTCTATTTGTATGACGAGTATAAGGAGATGTCCCTCTATGAATTTTGTGAGGTTTGCAAGTTTCCCTTTTCGGGCAGCGTAGAGGAACCACATCGTAACAATGTGGAGGGGTTTGTTGATACAATTGCTGTAGGGGAAACGAGGAAGGTTTCCGACACAAGAATTACTAGCATACACTTTCCTGTTCTATGTTACTTTGGAATATTTGCTAGTAGATGCTTAATTGGTCGCGGAAACTATGGCAACCTTAGTGCCCCTGATATTGTCATTTTGTGCCATGCCTTGTTCCGTGATGACACATTTAGTATGGGCGCTATTGTTGCAAAGCGGTTAAATCTTAACCATACGAAGGGCCCCATCTTGGGAGGTATCTTCGCCTCGCGCCTCGCTGCACATTTTAACATACCTATTAGGCATTATGAGAAAGAAGAAAAGTTGCTGCCCCGGTTTTTCTAGACTATAAGAATATGGTAGCACATGATTTTATCGTTAAGAATAGGGAAAAGACGCTTAAGTACAAACTGATATTTGATAAAATTCGCCCTGAGATTATTACTTTGCCGGCTCCTTCTTTGTTTGACTTATCTGCAGGCAAGTACCTTGTTCCGCCGGAGGTCATTCACGCCTACCAAAACTCCACACCAGCTACAGAGCCAGAGCTAGAACCATAATTTGATCCTTCACGGCAGTCTGTTTACCGGTGGGATCCGGAGGAGGTTGCCACCCAGTGGCACCCCGATGTTCCATCACACTACGACCCCAGTTACAACTTTGGGTATCCGCCAGGCCAGCCGTGGCAATAGACCAACTTAGGCCAAAAGCCTAAGCTTGGGGGAGTACGTATTTCTCACCGACATTACATTCATGTTCACACACTTATTCTAGTTGTCGGTGCTCATACTTTTTCATTCGACTATCCATGCTAGTTTATTTTCTTTTTCCCGCTTTCTTCTTGTGTGTTTGAAAAACCTTAAGAAAAACCAAAAAAAATAGTTGTAGCTTTTAGCTAGTTTACTTTTCTTGCTTGTAGTAGTAGTAATTAAAAAAAACCAAAAAGATTTCCTGTTCTTCTTTTGCTTGTTGGGAGCTTTCCCGTGTAAATAGTTTTATTTATTTTCTTTTCTTTGGGGGTAGAGAGGAGAAGACCATGATGAAAATGTTTAAGTGGCTCTTATATGCATTATTGTTGATTTAACCAAGAGCCCATATTACCTTGTCTTCTCCCTTTGAATTAAATGCTTGCAGATTCCAGCTTAGTCCAATGCACGTGCACTATTATTATTAAACACATCGTTCGGTCGTGCAAGTGAAAGGCAATAATGACGATATAAGATGGACCGATTGAGATGAGAGAAGCTGGTATGAACTCGACCTCTCTTGTTTTTGTAAATATGATTAGTTAATTGTTCCTGATTCAACCTATTATGAATAAACATGTTTGCAATGACAATTAGAGATTATAGTTGCTTATGCCATGCTTAATTAGCTAGGAGTTTATAATGGTTTACCTTGCATGCCAACATGCTATTAAAATGGTTGTGATGTGGTATAGTAGGGTGGTATCCTCCTTTGAATGATTCAAGTGACTTGACTTGGCACATGTTCACGCATGTAGTTGAAACAAAATCAACATAGCCTCCACGATATTTATGTTCATGGTGGATTATATCCTACTCATGCTTGCACTCAATGTTTATTAATTTTAATGCATGTTCATGACTGTTGTCACTCTCTAGTTGGTCGCTTCCCAGTCTTTTTCTAGCCTTCACTTGTACTAAGCGGGAATACTGCTTGTGCATCCAATCCCTTAAACCCCAAAGTTATTCCATATGAGTCCACCATACCTTCCTATATGCGGTATCTACCTGCCGTTCCAAGTAAATTTGTATGTGCCAAACTCTAAACCTTCAAATGAAATTCTATTTTGTATGCTCGAATAGCTCATGTATCAACTAGGGTTGTCTGTATCTTCCATGCTAGGCGGGTTATTCTCAAGAGGGGTGGACTCCGCTCCTCACTCACGAGAAAATGGCTGGTCACCGGGATGCCCAGTCCCGTGCTCTAAGAAAATCAAATCAAAATAATTGCAAACAAAACTCCCCCAGGATTCTTGTTAGTTGGAGGCACCCGTTGTTTCGGACAAGCCATGGACTGATGTTTGTTGGTGGAGGGGGAGTATAAACTTTACCATTCTGTTTGGGAACCGCCTATAATGTGTGTAGCATGGAAGATATCGAGATCTCTCGGTTGTTATGTTGACAATGAAAGTATGCCGCTCAAAATATTATTTATCTCTATTTCAAAATTAAGCTCTGGCACCTCTACAAATCCCTGCTTCCCTCTGCGAAGGGCCTATCTATTTACTTTTATGTTGAGTCATCACCCTCTTATAAAAAGCACTAGTTGGAGAGCACCGCTGTCATTTGCATCCATTACTATTAATTTATATTGAGTATGACTATGACTGGATCTCTTTTACCATGAATTACAATGTTTAGTCAGTCCTTAATCTTCAAAGGTGCTCAGCATTTATGTTTTGCGGTCTCAGAAAGGGCTAGCGAGATACCATCTTGTTATATCATATTATGATTGTTTTGAGAAAGTATTGTCATCCGAGATTTGTTATTATTGCTCGCTAGTTGATTATGCCATTGATATGAGTAAACATGAGACCTAAGTGTTATTGTGAATATGGTTAGTCATAATCTTTGCTGAAAACTTGAATGCTGGCTTTACATATTTACAACAACAAGAGAAAACAGTGTTTGTAAAAGTTTTTCTTTATCACTTTCAGTTTATCAACTTAATTGCTTGAGGAGAAGCAAAGGTTTAAGCTTGGGGGAGTTGATACGTCTCCGTCGTATCTACTTTTCCAAACACTTTTGCCCTTGTTTTGGACTCTAACTTGCATGATTTGAATGGAACTAACCCGGACTGACGCTGTTTTCAGTAGAATTGCCATGGTGTTATTTTTGTGCAGAAACAAAAGTTCTCGGAATGACCTGAAACTTCACGGAGATTATTTTTGGAAATAATAAAAAATACTGGCGAAAGAATCAAGGCCACGGGGCCCACACCCTGTCCACGAGGGTGGGGGCGCGCCCCCTGCCTCGTGGCCCCCCTGGTGCTCCACCGACCTCAACTCCAACTCTATATATTTGTGTTCGGGGAGAAAAAAATCCAGAGAGAAGGATTCATTGCATTTTACGATATGGAGCCTCCGCCGAGACCTAATCTCTCTCGGGAGGGCTAATCTGGAGTCCGTTCGGGGCTCCGGAGAGGAGAATCCGTCGCCGTCGTCATCATCAACCATCCTCCATCACCAATTTCATGATGCTCACCACCATGCGTGAGTAATTCCATCGTAGGCTTGCTGGACGGTGATGGGTTGGATGAGATTTATCATGTAGTCGAGTTAGTTTTGTTAGGGTTTGATCCCTAGTATCCACTATGTTTTGAGATTGATGTTGCTATGACTTTGCTATGCTTAATGCTTGTCACTAGGGCCCGAGTGCCATGATTTCAGATCTGAACATATTATGTTTTCATGAATATATATGAGTTCTTGATCCTATCTTGCAAGTCTATAGTCACCTACTATGTGTTATGATCTGGCAACCCCGAAGTGATAATAATCGGGACCACTCCCGGTGATGACCGTAGTTTGAGGAGTTCATGTATTCACTATGTGTTAATGCTTTGGCCCGGTACTCTATTAAAGGGAGGCCTTAATATCCCTTAGTTACCAATAGGACCCCACTGCCACGGGAGGGTAGGACAAAAGATGCCATGCAAGTTCTTTTCCATAAGCACGTATGACTATATTCGGAATACATTCCTACATTACATTGATGAATTGGAGCTAGTTCTATGTCACCATATGTTATAACTGTTGCATGAATAATCGCATCCGGCATAATTCTCCATCACTGTTCCAATGCCTACAAGCTTTTCACATATTGTTCTTCGCTTATTTACTTTACCGTTGCCACTATTACAATTACTACAAAACTGCTATCATTACTTTTGCCATTGTTACCGTTACTTCCATACTACTTTGCTACTAAACACTTTGCTGCAGATATTAAGTTATCCGGGTGTGGTTGAATTGATAACTCAACTGCTAATACTTGAGAATATTCTTTGGCTCCCCTTGTGTCAAATCAATAAATTTGGGTTGAATACTCTACCCTCGAAAACTGTTGCGATCCCCTATACTTGTGGGTTATCAGGCACACATGAACTAGTAAGAACTAAACTAGTAGCAACATAGTATGATGAGTTCTAAATGAAACATAAGTCTTAACAATGCAGAACAAGTTTTAAACCAACATAGTACGATGAGTTCTAAACGAAACTGAAATCTTAAAGCAAGAACAACGAACGACTGGACCACATGAGCTTAGGCGGTCGCGGCGAAGGCATTGTCGTGCTCCTTGCACTTGGTGATCACCTCCATGCCCTCGTTGTTGAAGACAATCACCTTCATGGTGTCGGGGGATAGCAACTTGAATGTCAGCATGTACCCGATCATGATTTGGTGAACAGCGGCGAAGGTGTCCCAGCCCTGATCAAGGGTGACTCTGTCGTCGATCACCCTCACCATCACCCTCCATGTGCAGCCGGCGTTTGTCTTCAGCTTGAACTCCGTAGGGATGGAAGGAAAGTGCTTTGTGAAGTCCAGAGGCAATGGCAGACTCTCCAACTTAGGAGCAAGGATAACCTTGCAGAAGTGGTTTGGTCATGACTCCTGATGAAAGTGGCCATAGTTCCTCCGCTTGGGGCTTGGTTGATCCAGCACTTGCCTTCGTCCAATGGAGGCCCAATCTCCTTGCCCTTCTCCAATGGTGGCACGACATCCTTGCCCTTGTCCATCTGCATTATGAACAACACGCAGTACAATGGTCAGCATTCATTCATATCGTCCTAGCTCTCCTATATTAACCCACCCCACTAACCCAACACCGCACTCAAAACCCCTCTGTTTCACCACCTCTCCTCTTCCACCTCTCAGTTTCACCACCTCTCCTCTTCCACCTCTCTGTTTCACCACCTCTCCATCGCCATGAACTCCAACTCCAACCCCAACCCTTTCCCCTGGGGCATTGGATGGAGGGCCTTCTTCCTTGGGTGCTTGCTCGGTGACCGCAAGAAGTTCGAGCAAATCATGGAAGTGTGCTTGAACTTCAGCAGCTGTGATGGCATGCACAAGGATGCCGATGCTGTGCTCAAGAAGGCTATGCCGGACGAGCTGAAGACACTGGTTCCGAACCCAGCCAAGGGTGCAATGTTAGTGGACATCCTGCGCTGCGCCATGAATTAGGCAGACTCCGGCGACGGTCGACAGCGGGCAAGATGGGCCAAGTATAGTAAGTACAAGGCGCCTCAAGACCAGCGTGTCGCGGCATACTGGAGTAGTACGTTCGGGTCGCCGGAGTCAGACAACGACGACGTGCAGATGGTGGCCAGGGTGCCAGCGACAGGCGAGCGTGTAAGACCCATCATTCTTGACAAAGACGATGAGGACGAAGACGATGCTCGACGCGACTCTAGGGTCGCCGCGGCTAGACAATCCAATCCCCGCCTCCGATGTAATCGAACCTATGAAGTCGTAGATGCAGAATCGATTGATGTGCTCTAATCGAACCCCCCCGATGTGTTCATTCCCCCTAACTCTTCAATGGCGTGCTCTAATCGAATCTAGCCCGAGTCGAAAGCAGTGAATGTACAGAGAGGACGAGGTCTTACTGCCATGGCCGATGCGCTCCGGTGGAGGTCTGCAGTCGCTCCGGTGGTTGCCGCCGCCGCCTTCGATCAATTCGCAGTAGAGCTCAGGTGGTCGCCGCCGTTGCCGCCGCCGGTGTGAGTAGGTAAGAGGGGAGAGAGCGGTGAGGAGGGGGAGGTGAGGGTAATTTATGATGACGCGTCTGGAAACAACGCGACGTCTCGGGACCGCACCCACCACGTGCCTAGCGTTACATCGCTCGGGAGGAAAAACGGCCGATTTGAGCGTTCCCAGGGATACAGGCCCAGAGGTGCTTTAATCTTCGTGCTATGCAGTCCCAATAGTGAATGCGGGTAACCAAACGGACCTTTTTCTTCACGCTTGGGCCTGGTTGAGGCTATTGCGACCAACTAAACGCGTCCTTGTGCTCCTTATGTGGTGTATTTTGGGTGTGTTTGGTTGCATTCTCATCTCATCATATTTGTTCCCTCTTCATGCATGCACATCTCACCACCCCTCTTCGTGCATGCTTATAGTGTATTTGTGCTAAGCTAGTGTAGACTCATGCACTCTTCATACACTTCATCAAACACCCAAAAGTGGGTTGGGAAGAGAACTTTTATTTCTAGTGGAATACACTCTATACTCCCCACTGCAGTGCACTTGTGCTTGTCGCATAATGCATTATGTGCTCTCTGTCTAAGTGTACCTTTTGTACTCTCCGTGTAATGCATTATCTGCCCCGTGCTGTATTGCATTTGTGCTCTCCACATAGTGCAATAGTGCACTACAGGTTTCCCTTTTATCCAGTGCTACATTGCATGCTATAGGCACACACTAAAAAAATCAAAAACTAAAAACAAGATAAAAAAATTAAAATACCAAGAAAACTTTAAAACAAACAAAGTCATAAAACCACAAGCAAAAAAAAACAACAAAAATAATCATTTTTTGTGGGGAAAGCGTCCAACACGCAACACGTGGCGGCGCCAGAGTACTTGCCAGATGTGCCGACCATTGCCCCAGGAATAGCCCAACCCGAGGCATTCTCCAACTAGTTGCTCCCGGTAAACATTGGGTGGTTTGAAGGAATTTTGTAGGGATTTCTTATGATAGGATTTCAAATAAAAATTTCCTTTGGAGCCCTTTGGTTTGCAGGATGAAATCCCTATTCCTATGTAGAATAGAAATCAATCTTTCACATTTTAAAGGAAAAAAACATCAGCCTACATTGAATGGAAAATTTCTTATCCTATGCATCAAATGACATATCTTTCCCTATAAGAATTGAGATGCATTTCATCTCACTTTTTATGATTTTTCTATTCCTATGATATACCTATCATATGAAAGAAAGAAGACCCTGGACTCTTTATAAAAATACGACCAAAGTAGGGCACAACCAAAACTTGCGTAGATCCATTACGACCCATCCTTGCCACACAACTCAACATAAAAGGTCAAATGCCATATGTCATCCGTAGTGAGTAATATTAGCTGCTCACCTGCAGGACAACCCCCCCCCCCCCCCCCCCCCCCCCAACACACACACACACGCGTGGATCGGCCTTAGATGATTCAGTTCGGCAGCATCTTTATGTGTGTGTTTTTGGGCCCCGTTTCCTCATACGTGTTTTTTTCGTGAGATAGTTTCCTCATATGTGTTTCTTGTGTGTTTTTACGGGGGACATGTTTTTATCCTTTTATCCTTATGGTTCTTATTTTTCTTTTTTGTTTCTTTTTTCTTTCCATTTTCTAATTTATGTTTTCAATGCAAAAGTTTTTGTCTTCACATGGATGTTTTCTAAAATGCGTGATCAATTTCTAAAGTTGCACACACAATTTAAATAAAATATGTAGATAATTTTAAATTATACGAACATTTTATTTGAAACACAAGAACAACTTTTTAATAGTTATAACATGAATATTTTTCTATAAAATATCTGAAAACTTTCTTAAAATTACTGGAACATTTTCTATAAATGCACAAACAATTTTAAAATTATATGAATTTTTTTGAACCCGTGAACGTTTCTTTACATTTTTAAAATTTGTTAACAGTTTTGAGTTATATAAATTTCTATACATTATGTGAACACCTTTTGAACTACATGGTCATTTTTTAAATGATCGAACATGTTTTAGACCGTTGGAATATACAAAAGGGGAAAACAAAAATGAAAAAGTAGAAAGAAAAACAAAAACGTAATAAGAAAGAAAAATATATACGCTACTGCGCCCGGGCCATGTGGGCGCTGTGGGCGAAGAGCCCTTCCCTGCTCGCTAAAATGGAACGCGGAAAACTTCCCGCGCTATTTTCCGCTACCCGGGCGTTCCAAACCGCACCCCGCCGATCCGTGCTTCATCTGATCAACCAATAGCAGCCAACCTCTCCCCATCCAACGGCTCAAGCCATCGCTCGCACACTTCACGCGGATCAGTCCCCAATCCGACGGCCCGCGCATCCCCCCTCTCTCCCTCCCATCTACCCAGCTCTATATAACCCCCTCCACCAGCCTCGCAGCAATCCAATCCAATTCGGCTCCACCCCCTCCCAGCGAGAAATCCCCAATTCCTTCGTCTTCTTCCTCGCGAGACGCACACAGCAGAGCAGAGAGCGAGAAGATGTCCGGGCGCGGCAAGGGCGGCAAGGGGCTGGGCAAGGGCGGGGCGAAGCGGCACAGGAAGGTGCTGCGGGACAACATCCAGGGGATCACCAAGCCGGCGATCCGGCGGCTAGCGCGGAGGGGCGGGGTGAAGCGCATCTCCGGGCTCATCTACGAGGAGACTCGCGGCGTGCTCAAGATCTTCCTCGAGAACGTCATCCGCGACGCAGTCACCTACACCGAGCACGCGCGCCGCAAGACCGTCACCGCCATGGACGTCGTGTACGCGCTCAAGCGCCAGGGCCGCACCCTGTACGGCTTCGGCGGTTAGGCGATAGCTAGCTAGGCTTCAATGTGTCTATCAGGTCGCTGGTCTGCGAATGCTTGTGCCTGTGGTTTGATTTAATGCTTGTTATGAGGAAATGCTGCCTGGATGTGTTTCTCTGTTCATATCATCAGTCCAGTCACAGCTTCTGATTTGCCACCGTTTGAGTTTGTGAAATTCTTTTCATTCGGTCCTGCAAAGCTAACTTGGCAAATTTGTCATCTGGATTTATCTACCATTTGCATTTTTGCATCTCTAGATTTTAATAGTATGAAACTTTGAAACTAAATTGCAGTGTGATTTTCTCGTGAGTATGCTCATAGCTGCTACTGGCACTGTACTCTGACGCTACGAAAGCATTTACTCTGTACTGTAATAGGAAACATCTCTGAGACAACTTCCTGCTGCAGGCACAGGCGGTGGCATGCAAAATTGTTTTATCCCAAGCGTTACAAGAAAATAAAATAAAAATCCCGTAAAGAAAAAGGAAATAATTTTTTTTGGTTAACGCGACTGGCATACAGAACCCTGTTCTGGCACCAATGGTTGCCTTTAGAACGACACAGTATTTCTTCTCCTTGTTTTGCTAATTTTGTAAATCTAAGCAACATAAGATTTGACACTACTTGGTCAAGAAATCACAGTATTTTGGTATTTCAGCATTAACAACTTCAGTTTCTAGTGCTCAGGTTATATAAAGTGATTTCAGAATGGGAACTGTTGGAGTACAAGACTATTATACTGAAGTTTTAACAAAAAATCATGCCTCAAGAACTAATATAAGTTCTTTGTCACGGAAAATATATCACCGGATTGGCCTTCAAAAGGGGTTTTCACTTTTCAGTTGTACAACTTTTAGATTAGAATGTATCATTAGTCCTTGAACTTTCCCCAAGTGTCCACTTTAAACCAAAAATTCATAAATGCCAAAATCGGTCCACTGAACTTGTTGACGTGGTTCATTTTGGTCCAAAAGCTCACTTTGTCCTCAGAATCCCACCACGTCGACTCTGAGTCGGATGCGAGCCCACGTGTTGCGGTTGTGAGGGTGGTGAAGAGGCGCAAGTTCAAAAACTTTGGGACTTCATTTATCTGAAAATTTTGAATTCTTATTTTTTTTAAAAAAATTGGAAAGTTTGAAGCCTCGAAAGATGGAGATGGATTTCTCAAAAGTTGGAAACACATACATTTGGAAGTTGCCATTTTTTTTTTTGCAAAAAATGGAAAGCTAGTCAAATGTTTAACTTTTTGAAGAATGGAAAGTTCCACCCAGCCCGACTTGACCACTGGGGAGCTAAGTGGTGAGCGCCAGCTACTTTAGCATCGCCCAATGATAGGAGTATTGGCGATGACGAGGCGATGGGTCAAAGACAACAAAAAAAATCTCGAGCTGTGGGTGATTCCTTGTCCATAATCTATTTTTTTGCATCGAACTAGGGAGCTTTGTTACTTAAGTAACATTCGATTACAATCTCCCGAAGGCAACTAACAAGCAACTCTGGACTTTGATGAAGGCAACTCTGTGCCACATCCAATGTACAAGCGAGTTGGGCACATTGATGAGCGGGGACATTGATAGTTCTCCCGACATGAGTAAGCGAAAAGGAAGCAAAACTAGGCACTATCTCCTGCAATTCCTTCAAGATAGGTGTTACAACCGAGCGAGAATTGTTGCACGAATTCCAGAGGTTGACTAAATCCAGACAGTCGACCTTCATGATCACATGTGAGTAGCCTCTGAGTTGCGATGATCACCCCTCCCAAAAATCCATAAGTTTAGAAATAAATGGACCTGAGACTCCCGACAGGGGTTTAGTCCATGCGCCGAGGAAAGCAAGATGAGACCGGGCAACACCACCCACCCCACCCTTCAGTGCATCGGCATTAAGTGATCCATCGGTGTTAATGGTGATCCAACCTGGATCATGTGGCCTCTAGCATATTCTTATTCCATCTTGCCGGGTGTTCCAACAACGCCAAAGTTTCATGCACCCATTTCATCGCTTGTACAGGTTCATACCCGTCTTTGTCATGCGTCATCGATTGCATGAGGACCAAATGGAGTGCATAATTGTGATAATCTTGCATCTATCAACATCAGTGAACATGTGATCAAGCAATATATGCTTTGCCAAGAATCTAGATGCAGTCTTGACAAACGCAAATCAAACCGGCATCTCGCTGCCATCTGTTTTTTTTTGCGTGAGTGCAACTAATCAAAGCGTGCATCAAGTCCTTGTCCATGGCCTGCCACACATCACATAGCCCAAGTTGTCTAATATGTCTGTACTTCAGATTAACCGAGTCTGGGAGAATACCTTAGAGCACCCTCCACCAAACGAGCCGGACTTTAGGTACAACACGAAGCTTCCAAACCACAGTCCATCGATGTGAGGTTTCTGTAATCCCCCCTTCCTCCGGAGAAGTAAGATCATTGCGAGTCACTAGAGGATGATCCGCCGACTTTATAGAGCAACTACCATATTTTGCAAAAGTCCATGCTAATGAGTCTTCACAACGAGATGGACTGAGAGGGGTATTAAGAATAGCTTCGGCTCCTGGGTTGAAAAAGTTTTCGCGAAAAACTTCCAAGTTCTAATTTTCCATATAGTCGTCAATCACGTATGAAACATTGTTAAGTGGGGCAACACCCGTTTGCCCTATTGGCTTCAAAGTAGCATTGTTCATAATCAAAGGACCTGTCCATGTCGAGGTCGTTATACCATCACCAACCTGATGGATTAGACTAGTCTACATTGCCTTCTTTCCAGCCATGATGGTTGTCCAAGGCATGCTGTGGAGCTGTGGCATGAAGAAAATTCGACTGGGGGAAATATTTACCATGCAACACTCTAACACAAAGGAACTCCGAAGTAGTCAACAAGCGCCAACCATGTTTACTGACCATTGCTAAGTTAAAACAATGGAAGTCCGTGAATCCCGTCCCGCCCTTGATTTTTGGTTCAACAAGCTTCTCCCATGATATCCAACGTAGGGATCTTTTATCCACAGAGTTTGCTCAACAATATTTTTCGATGCATGATGTTAAACCTTTGGATAGCTTCTTAGTTAATAAGAAATAACTCATACTTGTAAGTTGGGATGACATGAATAATTGATTTAGTAAGAACCTCTCTAGCCTCACATGCTAGATTCCTGCTTGACCATCCCTGCATTTTGCTTTGACTTCTCTCATTTATGTGATGAAAAGTAACACTAGTAATTCCGCCAACCGATGTCGGAAGTCCTAGATAGTGTTCTGAAAATGCTTCAACAGAAATACCAAGTGTATGTTTCAAGGACTCCCGGAATGGTTGCAAAGTGTTTCCACCAAAAAAGATGGAGTCCTCCCAGTAACTGCCTGCCTTGAACACTTAGCATAGACCTAGATAATATCATAGAGTTTGTATGCACTTTTTGCCTTAGCGTTGAGAAAGATCAATCTGTCATCAATAACAACAGATGATTAACCCAAGGTGCATGGACGTATGCCTCTATTCAATACGTGCTCCACCAAAATGATTCAATAATGAACTAAGGCCTTGAGCACAAAGAAGGAATAGATACGGTGACATGGGGTCCCCTTGATGGAGTCATCTGGACGGAGTGAAATATGGCAAGAAATCACTCTTCACCTTTATAGTGAACCTCATTGAGGTCATACATTTCATCACCAATCTGGCAGACAATCATTGAAGCTTAATTTGTACATGATAACCTCAAGATAATGCCACTCGACCCTATCATAGGCTTTGATCATATCCAATTTAATGGCACAACAAGCATTTTTGCCTTTCTTCCGCCTCTTAGTAGCATGAACACTCTCATAGGCTACAAGCACATTGTTCATGCTCAAACGGCCCAGTACAAAGGCCCTTTGTTCTTCCCCTATAACCTCATCAAGAATAACTCGAACCCTGTCAGCCATAGCGCTGACAACAATTTTATATAAAACGTGGCATAGAGGTATAGGCCGGTAATGAGAGATTTTTTGTGGGTGCCGTATGATACGTCTCCAATGTATCTATAATTTTTGATTGTTCCATGCTATTATATTACCTGTCTTGGATGTTTTATATGCATTTATATGCTATTTTATATTATTTTTGGGACTAACCTATTAACCTAGAGCCCAGTGCCGGTTTCTGTTTTTCCTTGTTTTTGAGTTTTGCAGAAAAGGAATATCAAACAGAGTCCAAATGAGCTGAAAATTTACAGTGATTTTTGGACCAGAAGAAGCCCCCGAAGCAAAAGAGTTGGGCCAGAAGAATCCTGAGTCAACGACAAGGGTGGAGGGCGCGCCCCCTGCCTTGTCGCTGACTCATGGACCCCCCTGACGTGAAACCGACACAAAAAATTCCTATAAATCTAGAAACCCCCAGAAAAAACCTAGATCGGGAGTTCCGCCGCCGCAAGCCTCTGTAGCCACGAAAAACCAATCGGGAGCCCGTTCCGGCACCCTGCTGGAGGGGAAACCATCACCGGTGGCCATCTTCATCATCCCGACGGTCTCCATGACAAGGAGGGAGTAGTTCACCCTCGGGGCTTAGGGTATGTACCAGTAGCTATGTGTTTGATCTCTCTCTCTCTATCTCTCTCGCTCTCTCTCGTGTTCTTGATTTCGCACGATCTTGATGTACCGCAAGCTTTGTTACTATAGTTGAATCATATGGTGTTTCTCCTCCTCTACCTTCTTGTGATGAATTGAGTTTTACCTTCGAGGTTTCACTATTATCAGATTGAATACTATTATGGATTTGAGAACAGTTGATGTATGTCTTGCGTGGGATATCCGTGATGACAATGGGGTGTTCTATTGATTCACTTGATGTATGTTTTGGCACTCAACTCGCGGATTCCCGAGGTGACATTGGGGTAATCTGTGCATAGGGGTGGATGCACGTTTTCATCCTTGTTTCTCCGGTAGAAATCTTGGGGCACTCATTGAGGTTCTTTATGTTGGATTGAATATTATGAATCTGAAGTTGTTTGATGCATATCGTATAATTGACCCACGAATACTTGTGGTGGCATTGGAGTATCTAGGTGACACTAGGGTTGATTGGTGTGTGTCATATGGTGTTATTTTACTACGAAGTCTAGGGCTGTTTGTGACACTTATAGGAATAACTCAATGGATTGATCGAAAATAATAACTTTGAGGTGGTTTCGTACCCTACAAGCAATTTCATCTTATGTTCTCCGCAATAGGAACTTTGGAGTGACTCTTTGTCACACGTTGAGGGATTGCCATATGATCTAATTATGTTATCATTGTTGAGAGAACTTGCACTAGTGAAAATATGAACCCTAGGCCTTGTTTCCAAGCATTGCAATACCGTTTTCGCTCACTTTTACTACTTGCTACCTTGCTGTTTTTATATTTACAGATTACAAAAACCTATATCTACCATCCATATTACACTTGTATCACCATCTCTTCGCCAAACTAGTGCACCTATACAATTTACCATTGCATTGGGTGTGTTGGGGACACAAGAGACTCCTTGCTATTTGGTTGCAGGGTTGTTTGAGAGAGACCATCTTCATCCTACGCCTCCCACGAATTGATAAACCTTAGGTCATCCACTTGAGGGAAATTTGCTATTGTACTACAAAACTCTGCGCTTGGAGGCCCAACACAAGTCTAGGAAAAGAAGGCTGCGTAGTAGACATCACCGTACCCAATCAATGTAATTGCCGTGTCATTTAGGCCCACATGTAGTTCTCCTCCATTCAAAAACTCCAGTATAGCTTGAGTGACATCATCGCCCATAAAATCCGAATGTTGCTAGTAAAAACCAATGACAACCCATTCAAATCCAGGAGCCTTCGGTAGTGCCATTTCAGTTTAACTTCCTCGGCTACGTAATCTTTCTCGAGAAATTCTTTCATTGCCTCTGTAACCCTAGGAACTACAAAGTCCAACAACTCATTCATGGGTCCGTACTCTTGGGACTGGTACAAAGATTGGTAGAAGCTATTGATTTCCTCTTTGACCTCTCCGGTTCCACACAAGTCTACCCATCTGCCCTTTCCAGCGAGTCAATGCGATTAATCCCTTTGCGTTGAGCTGCGTGATCTTGGAAATAACCCGTGTTTTGATCCCCCTCATGCAGCCAAAGCACTTGCGAGGGTAGTTTGGACAAAACTTCCTCCTCCCGCAACGTCTCGGGTAGTTTTTCCTTCTCCGGTTGTCCCCGGCCAACTGAGGAAGCGCCGAGAAGATCAAGACGTTGCTGGAGTTTGCAAACTTCCTCTGATAAATTGTCGAACTATCGCCCCCCAAGATCCCAAATTTCTTTCGATGTCTCCCAGGGCATTCACAATTCCTTGCAGACCCTCCTGTCCAGCTTCCGCATGCCACATATTGACGTAGACCGAACCTTGATGGCGAGATCCGATCTGTTATTGCGGCCCGATCTTTCACGACACTCCACCATCAGCAGTAGCAACCTCTCGCCCGCGCACGCGATGTACACGTAGTAGAGGGCTTGAACCTTGCGGCCCAGCACGTGAAAACCAATCTTGACGAAGGTACTCACGCGCAAAACAATTTCCACGAAGAGAAATCGCAACACAGAGGTTTTCTAAAAATCCCTCTAAAACTTGATACGGGTGTCTACCCTGAAAAACACATCGTGTCTATTTTATAAAAATAACCTGCTCGTGGTTCTCCTCAAATCTAATGTATTTTGCTACGTACACACCTCTGGCCTCTAAACCATGGACCTGTGGAAAAGTATCAAGAACATTGGAAACGCTCACATTAGTCCTGGCCGTATCACATATCACGAACAATATTTCCAAACTATGCGTTAGAATGCTAGACATTCTCATAGCGGAAAGCATGAGCCGTCCATGACCACTTGTTTGTTGCACTAGTCCGGAGTTCAGCCAACACACAACAATGATCTGATCCATCACTACCGATGTGTTTCACACTTGCAAACTCGAAGAAACTCAAGAACTGAGCATTCACTAAGGCTCTATCAAGAGTAGCTTTAACTGAGCATTCACCGGGTGTTACACCTGATTAAGCTGCAGACCTCCCTTACGTTTGTTCTGGGTGTTACTCTTAAGTGGGGAGGTCGCCTCATTCCCTTCCCTCCGACAAGCGCTTGATGCTCGAATTCTTTCGTGTTGTTCTAAGTTTCTTGCCTCTCTTTAGTCGAGCTATCATCAGAGCTAGCCCTTTTACAATCCTCAGACGCCCCGAGACTTGACTTCAACGGTAGGTCACTGGTCTCGTCTCTTGTTCCCGACGCAGGGCAAAACAAATCAAATTGCCCAAGGCAGCCACAAGAGAAGCAAAAGTGTGGAACCTGTTCATATTCAATGTTGTACCAATCTCTTTTATTCCTCTTGGCTGAACCAATCAATATCTATCGGTGTAGGGGTTTCTTTACATCAGTTGTCACTCGTGCTCTCAAGAACCCGCCCACCAGATCGATATGCACCAAGGTTGTGTGCTTGTCAATTTATTGCGCAATCGCCAAACCCCATGCATCATTCTTCAGATTGTATGGTAGATTCACCATCCTTCCCCATATCTACAACCTATCAAATATGAGTTCTGATGGCTACATGTGTGCCTCAAAATCTTCTAAGATCACTGCATGCTTACTGATATGCCAGGGCGATCCCTCCCAGACACGACCACGATCATGTTTGGCCTTAAATTTAGCGACGAACTTGTTTTCTCCAAGAGGATGGATAAACAGCCCCCCCCCCCCCCCCCCCCCCCCCGTCCCCAGGGTTTCCCGAAGCTGGACGCAAGGCACTGGAGATCGTTTTGTTATGGAATAGATTCCAGTGCAGAACTTTGTCCGCCAGCAACCATTGTGGTGGAGCACCAACGTCGCTTCTTCCTCCGAGATGTTGAGTTTTCCGAGCGCCTTCTCCATGACCCTAGCCGAGCGCGGAGAAGGAGCGTAGTTGTTGCGTTACTCTTCACGATAGGGGGATGCAGTCATCTTCCTGATTAGTCATCGACACACTCCGCTGATAGGATCCGCGGGCACCGCCAAGGCCACCGTCGCCCTAATCGCCAGAGGTCTTTAGGGTTTTGGGGGGAAAAAGTCAATTTGTGGTGATCATCTTCCTTATCCATAATCTACCATTGTCGAAAGTTTGGTCGTAATCAGGGAAATACATGTGCAAGTGCAAGAAACGCGTATACCAGCCAGTATATACCAACACAAAGTAAAACTATACAGGCATGCATGCGCGCGCAGATCGCCAGATTCAAACATCTCCCACAAACAAAGCTCGCCCGCATGCGCTCCACTCGATCGTGCATGCATGCACGGTGACAAACAACTCAGGATGCATGCACCCGGCCGCTGCCCCCTCCCATTTCCGATGGATACCCAACGGGCTACGGCATGCGCGCTCGCAACCCCCCTCATCCGAAGAAGTCGTACTTGACCGGCGTGCCGGTCGGGTCGATCCACGGCTGGGGGTGGATGAAGTTCCCCAGGGTGAACTTGTTAGCTTCGTCCTTGCTGATCACCTTCTTGTACCCTACCCAGTTGACGCGCCCCACCGTGTCGGCGCCCGGCCCCGTGTTGCCGTACTCGGCGTAGTAGAGCGTCTTGAGCCCGAACTCGCCGTTCCACGGCAGGTACCCGGCCCTGTCGATGAGCGCCGGGAGGTCCGATTCCATGAAAATGGTGCGCGAGCACTCGCGCCACGGGCGGGCGAGGTAGTTCTTGATGGGCGGGCGGCCGGGCGCCGTGAGCGCGGGCTCGCCGACGATCTGGCACTTCTGCAGCACGAACCCCGTGGCCTCCCGGGCGTCGGCGCGGCCATGCGCCGCGACGATGTTCTGCTGGTTGTCCAACGGGCGGCGGAGCGTGATGACGCAGTTCTGGAACACGGCCGCCGCGTCGCCGAAGATGAAGTCAATGGTGCCGGAGATGTCGCAGTTGCGGTAGAACTGCGCCTTGGAGTGCGCGTACAGCGTGTCCTGGAACCCGTCCATCTTGCAGTTGAGGAAGATGGACTTGTCCGCCAGCACCAGCAGCGCCACCGCCTGGTGCTTCGCCGCGCCCGCCGTGTTCTCGAACCCCACCCCGATCGCCATGAACCCGTCGCCTTGCGCGGCTACACAAACGATTAGTCAGCAACGTGTACGTGCCCGTCGACAACGAATTAGTGAACAAGTGGGCGCTGAGTGACGGCCGCGTCTCTTACTGAAGGTTGCCGACTTGAAGGTCGTGATCCCGTCCACGAAGTTCTTTTTGCCGGTGATGATCGTCGTCTTGGAACCGTCGCCGGTCAAGGTCACGTTCGGCATCTGGCTTGTGATCGTAACATACTCGTCGTACACACCCGCCTTCAGTTGGATGACATATCTAGGATGCACGAAACGAGTTCATACATCTAGATGAACGTTGTTTTCAGACGGACATGCATGCATGTATATGTACGTACCTTTCATCATATTTCTTTGGCATGGCAATGAGCGCCTCATTGATGGTCTTAAACTGGCCGCTGCCGTCCTTGGCCACCACCACGTTCGGCTTGACCTCGGCCTTGAACCCGCCGCCCTTGAGAACCCTCCGCTCGCTTTCGGGCACCCACTCCGGGATGCCATCCTCCCCTAGCGCCGGCTCGGCTCGCCGTGGCGCCGCTCCCTCCTCCTCGACGAGCAGCCGGCGTTGCGGGAGCTTGAGGCCGGCGAGGAACGTCGCCGCCTTCTCGATGAACGCCAGCGCGTTACTGGTCAGCTCCTTCCCCTTGAGGAACGACAACTTCACCTTGTCCTTGAACTCCCCGTCGGGGAAGCCGTCGATGCACGTCTCCTGGTGCGTGATCACCGCGCTCAGCCAGATGCTCAATTGGTACCCCTGCTTGGTGATGCTGTCACTGGCATCCATGCCAGCGAGCGTGCGGTTGAGCTCCTCCTTGGCGTACCCGAAGAACTCCTTGCAGTCGGCAATGGCGCCCTTCACGAGGAGGTCGTTGGTCAGGATCAGTTCTGCGCGGTCGAACGCCTCCGTCAACGCTTCGCCGATCACCCTCACGGCCAAGCGGAGGACGCCCAGGGGCGATGACTCGTTCGCTTTCGCGCACCTCGTCAGGCTCTCCTCGCACACGCCCTGGTAGTCCACCTGCTTGCACATCATCGTGATGGTCTTCTTCACGGCCTTGAGGTCTCCTCCCCCGTCGTCGCCGCCGCCGCCACCGGACTTCCCCGAGGAGCCCTTCTCGCTGGATGACCCGTCTTTTTCTTCCTTCTGCTTCCCGTTCAACGTGACGACGATGCCGCAAACAATGAGTATAATGGCGATGGTCCCTACGGCGATCATGATGCGCTTTTTCACCTGCCGCGCCTTCTCGGCTTTGCGGCGCTCGGTGAGCGGGCCGAAGTCGCCAAACGCCGACCCCGACGACATGGTCGGTCGACCGGTTTATTGCCCCCCTTATGCTGTTGTTGTTGCTGCTGCAACAAGCCTTTTCTCCTTTATTTGCTGCTTCGTTTCCTCTCTCTCGCTCTCTGCCTTACACCGGACATGGCAGAGAGGATTGGAGAAAGGGGGCGGAGGGCAAGTGGGGGAGGAGGGTTTATTTGGGCACGGCTAAATTCCAGGGAAAGAAGGGCCCGGAGACGTTTGTGGAGGCTATGTTTGGTTCTTCCAATTATCCTTGATTAGTACTAGTAGTCCCGCCATGCAACAATGGCCGCTAGCATTTGTCTTTCCCTATCCCAAGTTCCTGTGCCTCTTTTTTCTCGTTTACTTTTCTCTTTCTTTTGGGTTTCATTCGGTTTTCCCTGATTAGGCAAGAATATTAGATTTTCGGATCCGATTTTCCTTCTAAACTGGACCAACTCTCTTCTTTTTAATGAAATGCAGGAACCCCTGCCCCTCTCGAGGTGTTCTCGAAAAAAACAATGGCCGCTAGCTTGCTTCTCCTATTTGACAGGCATTGTTCACCACTTATTTTCGTCCCCTCAACGTAGGGATCAGTCGAGCTTCATCATCAAAATAAACTCATACATATATATGTTGTCATGTTATCTCTGTACCAAAATGTAAGATGTTTTGTGTGCTAAACTAGCCTACAAAACGTCTTATATTTTGATACGAAGGGAGTATGTTCAATCTCCTTTTCGAAGAAAAGAAAGTATTCTCAATTTCCTAGACTGTACAATATTACCTTCTCAAGTAGAAGACAGTTAAACACATCATGCCATCTGGTTTAGATAGAGTGAGCAAGTACGATAGAGTGACGTAGGCGGACTATAAGAGCCGCCATGTCAGATTTGTGCCTAGTTGGAGAAGAGAGGAGAGGAGAAAGAAGAGAAGCGGGCTACAAGCTCACAACAGGTTGTAGCACGAGCCCAAATAACATTTGTGAGAGAAAGATGTGAGCCATGTATTAATGGTTGTGCATAGTACTCCCTCCTTTTCGGTTTATAGGGCTCAATTCAAAAATCTCACCAATCAAGGTAGATGGTGAGTGGTGGAATATTTTTTGTAGTTTGCAAAAGCACCCAATTAATGCTCTTGTTTTTCTCAAAAAAATGATGTTTACCAATGTATTAATTGCAATGCATGTATGCATAAAGTGCATGCATTGGTCAATTTTCTCTTAATACTTGCGTGCAATGATTTAATGCACCTTGGAATCTGAACATGTGATGGGGAACAACCAAATTGAGCCTTATAAAATGGAAAAACTAAAATTTTGAGATAAGCCTTATAAACCGGAAAGGAGGGAGTAGTATGGCTATTAGGTTGACTATAAATGATATGGTAACCCCATATAGCCGGCTCTTAGCTATATTATTAACCATGCTCAGGAGAACATTGCATGGAGAGACCGCTTTGCAATGGCAGTAATTGCAGGATAGGTTGGTTAATATATGATTGAGGGAGGCTAGAGATAGGGTCAAATGGAAGTTGAATGACTGCAATTTTCCGTTAGATCTTTGTATTTATAGCTCATGGCGTTGGCAGTTGTTCATTGAAAAAAAACCCGTGGAAAATCAAAGTGCATGTGAAGATCAAGAATTTCCTTTGGTTGCCGTTGAAGAATATCACACTGACAAAGGATAATTTTATTCGGAGGGGGCGCACAGGAAATAGCCAATGTCATTTTTGCACTCAGGATGAAACTGTGATCACCTTTTATTTAGATGTTCTTTAGCAAGATTTATCTATCAAGTGGTGTTGTCTGCTCTGAATCTCTAGAGACCCCCTACTGATACATATGATCTTTTTGAAGGTGGGATCTCTACGTTCCCAGTGAAGGAACACTTGTTGCTGTTTTGTAGGGCAGTGGGTTTAGTGTGGATAATGGGGAAGACACGTAATGCTGTTTATTTCCAACAAGGGACCCCTTATGATCCTACCAATGTGGTTTTCACAATGTGTAGTTACATCAACTTGGGCGATGCTGCCGAAGGAATGCAGATGAAAAGATCTAAAAGATGGTGATTCAATATATTTGTTGCTCACAAACATGGATGTGCGCCAATTGAGAATAGGACTGCATCTGAAAATGTGTTCCTTCAGCTTCACTTTGCTTTTACTTCAATTCAACTTTTGTGTAATATGTGTGGTGGATTACTGATGACCTCGTCTTTTGATGCTTATAGTTGCTTAGGGTTTTACCCTCTTCTTTTTCTCCGCCTTGATGCCATGAACTTTGCAGTATGTGGCTGTTTCTTTAATGGAAATACATTGGGTAGTCATATGGTTTCGAAAAAAACAGTATATGCACAATATTTTTGTTTGACTATGTGTTTTGCCTTTAGCGTCGGCTCAAGTGCAAAATTTGTTTCTAGAGCCAAGTACATAAATCTAACATAGCAGAAGCCTTGTTGATTCTCTCCGGCCCGATATCATAATTGCAACCCATAGGCCATTGTATAGGCTACAAATTCAAGTAAAAATATCCAGGAAACTCCCCCGCTCATCCTATGTGGGTTATGAGCTTGTGGTTCTAAAAACGCCAATTCCTATTTGGCTCTTAATAAGGGGTGTCCCTATCCCTCACCTTCAGCGAGGGAGTAGGAACCATCGCTGAAGGGGAGACCGAGATGGGCCGGCCCAAGAGCGTGGAAGGCCACAACCTTCTTCTTTTTTGTTTTTCTATGCTTTCAGTTTCGTTTTTAGCTTTTTTATACTTTAAAATATTCTAAATATATCTATATTAAAAAAAACTCTATAAAAACATTTGAAAAATGTTGATCAAACATTTGAAAAATGTTTAATGTGTATAGAGAAAATGTTTATCCTGTATATGAAAAATGTATTAAAAAATTGATTATGTATTTAAAAAATGTTAATCAAGAATTTAAATTTTTTTGAACAAGTATTTGAAAAATATTGATCAAGCATGTGAAATTCGTTAAATGTGTGTAGAAAAAATGATGAACATGTATTAAAAAATGATGAATTTTTATCATGTATATAAAAATGTTAATCAAGCATTTAAAAAATTTAGATGTATATATAAAAAATATTGACCATGTATTAAAAAAATTAAAATAAATTATTGGTAATGTATATAAAAAATGTTAATCAAGTATTTGGAAAATGTTAAATGTGTATAAAAAATGTTTGACTATGTGTTCAAAAAATTGTTAATCTTGCATTTAGAAAATTATTAGTCAATCATTTGAAAAAGTGCTAAATATGCATATAAAAAATGTTGAACATGTATTAAAAATTGTTAATCTTGTATTTGAAAAATGTCAACCAAGCATTTGAAAAAATATTAAAAGTTTGTATAGGAAAAATGTTGACCATGTTTAAAAAAATGTTAATCAAGCATTTGAAAAATATTATAAATGTGTATAAAAATGTTGACCATGGATTAAAAATATCTTAAAATTTTATTAGACAAATATTCAACATATATTAGAAAGATGTTGTTTACATATACAAAATGTAGAATGAAAAAAAGAAACTAAGAAAACAAGAAAAAATGCAAACCAAAAAGAAACATAATAAACCAAAGAAAAACGAAAATGAAAAATAAAACCGAAGAAACAAATACAGAAAGAATAAAAAAAGAATGGAAACAAAACAAAAAACAGGGGAAGCAAAAAGAAAAGAAACAAAAGAAGACAAAAATAGCATTGAAACCAAAGAAACAAATGAGAAAACAAAAAATATGGAGAAGAAAAAAAATAAAACAAAAAAAATAAAACAAAAAAAATAAAAAATGGTGAAAAACAAAGGAAATTATCACAGAAAAACCAGTGTTAATTGGCTTATTCTGCCTCAAGTAGAGCATGCCGCTGTGCTTCATCAAGATCCCATGTCGAGCGTAGTGGCTAAAAATGCTGGAAATGGACCAGGTGACCAGGGATAATCCCTGCTCGTGCGGTTGTTCCCTTCTTCTCTTTCTTTTAAGAGAAAGTTAATGGGCTGGCCGGTTACCATAGATGTTGCGCGCGAGTGATCAGTCCATCTCGCGAGATATAGCTCCGGCGCTTAATAAGGGCTTATTGGTATGGGGAGCAACCCCCACCCCGCGCGTTGGCCCATATAATCTCCCCCATCGGTTCCCTCGGGTCTTATGGGCTGTGGGTTTTCTTCGGTTTTTGTTTGGGTTTGTAGATTTTTCTTATTAATTTTTTTGTGAACTTTTTCTAATGCTTGCTTTTTTCCAATTCCATGAACTCTTTCAAATGTGCGAACTTTATTCAACTCTGTGAACATTTTTTGAATGCATGGCATTTGAAATTCTATAACGTTTTTACAAGATTGGCGATTTTTTTAGATTCGCAAACTTCTCAAAAAATTTGGAAAACTAATTCAAATTTGCAATTTTTCAGAATTAGCTAAATTTTTATTTCCGACAATCATGGTCAACTAGTCAACTCAAATGAAACCAAGCGAAAAAACAACAGCTAGTGGCTAGGTGGGCTGGCCCATACGAGCGGCTTAAGGTGCTACTGCGACAAACTGGCATCTCAAGCGCTGTATAGGACTTGGGCGCGCCTATGTCTCGGAAGCTACTAACCGAGGGTCACTTTGGCGCGCTCTAAGCAAAGAAACTGAAGAAAAAAAAAAATTAAAAACCAAAGAAAACTATTAAAAGATTGAAAAGAAAAAAATTTGAAAACCGGCCCAGTTCGACGAACAAAGAGACGGACAGAAAAAACAAGAAAAACTTACGAGCGAGCGGGCATCTTCTTTGCGACCGAACATAAAGAAAACAACAAATATATTATTTTTGAAACGGAAGCAAAAGATTTGCCTCATCTATTAATTAAGAGGGGAATAGAGTTTTACAAACGACCCATACAAGACCATATGGCAATTACCCACGCAATAAAATTTTCCCTAGTTTCTTTGCACTTGCGGTGATCCAAAGCCTAGCCTCCTCCAAGATGATGTTCAGGACAATAGGAGGCGGTGCACTCTTGTGCCAGAAAATGCAAGCATTCCTCTCATTTCAAATTGCCCACGCCACAAGCATGTTGAGCGTTCATGCCGGTTCTACGATCCCACCAATCACCGACGGAGCCGTCCAAGTGCCATGAAGATGTATGCATATGGACAAGCCCAAATTTTGCAGCCACCATGTTCCAAAGCCTAAAGGTGTACCGACATTTGGAGAAGAGATGAATCCCGATTTCTTGTTCCCTTTTGCAAAAGGGGTAAAGGTCACAATTTTCCCACCCTTATTTGGCAGTCTATCTAGTCTGTCTGCGGTCCAAATCCTATCTTGTGTAGCTAACCAAACATTTGACGCCGCCCGATTCTTCCATATCACGTCGTCCAAGTGGGAGAGGACCAATCCCCAAGAATTGGGCTCTATAAAGGGATATAAATTTTTTCATAGGACCTCTCTCTAAAAACTTCTTGGCCCGCCCCAGTACTCACCATCCGTTTCCCGTCAGCAGACCTGCTGCGTTCCTGCCATCGCCCAGTACAGTTCCGTTGCGTTAACCCCAGCCGGTCGGCATCAGCGCAGCTGGCAGATGCTGCGATCATGCATGGTAGGTGGGCTGTCACAGAGCTCGATCTATCATTCCGACTTCCGAGGCAGGAGGCATCAGCACACAGCACTGTGCGTGGTGCCGACCGGTTGAGCGCGCGCGAACCGTACGTACGTCGAGCTAGCTCACATCGACTCAGCTGGCACTGAACTGCACCCACGGCTACGACCACGAACTTGCTAGCTACTACTACTAGCTAGCACGCCATGCCTACACAGCACTTGGACGAACAGCACGGCTCCTTTGCTAGCTAGCCGAACGGAACGATGCCGCTGCGCTTTTCCACTCTGCTGCCATCTTCACTCGTGTGATGGATGCTTCTTCACCTAAGACTAAGCTTAGCAGTACTGGTGGCCGTGCCCATGTCGGACGTGGTGTAAGCAGCCACGATATTTCCGGCTGATCAGGCCGGCCGTGCGTGAGGAAGGGGAGAAGGTCGATCGCAATTATTTGGGTCTAGCGTGGAAAGGAAGTGGCTACGTGGGTGTACCTCTCTCCTTGCCCGAAACTAGCTCTGCCCCACCCAAAGCAGCAGAAGCTAGGAGGACGCGTCAAGCCTCGAGCGCGTCCTAATCCAAGTCGGCATCGGTGTAGCGAGACCGTGGGACACGCATTTTCTCGCAACATTGTACGTCCAGCTGCACCGGAGAATCTCCGAGCATGTGCCTGCAAACTTCCATCTTGAAAACCTGTCGGATTTTTCAGTGTCCTTTTCTATTCTTGGTTTGTAGCGTTGATATGCCCTAATCTTAATTTGCCTGTAAATTATGGGACTAGGTAAATGTAAGTCGCCTGAAAAACTGAATTGGGTCGGTCGATTTGCTAGGATCAATTTGAGCCGTTGGATGACGAACGAACGGTGATGCTCATGTTTTCTTCCTCCATCCATCTTCCTCCTGGGAGCAGATCACGCTCGATCTTCCTCCCGTCGCCTGCTACCACCGGCCGGGCCGCCTGCTGCTCCCACGACTGCCTCGCCACACCGCCCTCCCGTGAACCGCCTCCCACCGCCGCCATCCCCTCTAAGCCCGACGACCACCCAAAAAACTCGGGCGAAGCAGCACCCCACCCGCCAGGCCGCCACCCTAAGATAAATAGTGGGGGTGCTTCTCTGGCGAACCGCACCCGCCATCCTAAGATAGATAGTGGGGTGTTTTTCCCGGCGCCGGCAGCCTCGCCTTCTCCTTCTTTATCTCCGGCGCTTCCTTCTCTAAAAATCGACTGACCCAAATACAAAAACCAGGACTGACATTTAGCTATTGTGGTAATTTATACCAAAAAGCAACTAATTAATCACTTAATCATGGCCTTGAGTTGCTACCATTTTCTGAGTAACTCTAATGTGCCGATCATTGCAGACGCTGACTGCTCCCAAGATTGAAGTCTAAGCAAATGGCTACTCCTGTCCTGTGATCGATCGAGCTGGTGTGCCGCGACGAGACGACGAGTAGAGCCAACTTCCTTGGGGCCTAGTACAAAGTACAAACCCCAGCTGCTCTGAGTCAGCATGGTCCAGCTGCAAGTACAAGAGCCAGCAGTGCAACCACCAGCTGCAGATTCGCGCAATCTTCTGGGGTTGTTCGTCACTACATTGTGATTTCTAGCTAGGCAGAGCGAGGATGGTCCATGGCACTACTCGAGTTCCCAACAGAGGAGACGCTGGGAAGGACTGGGACGAATCGGTTGGTTGGCGCGTCAGTTCTGGTGCTCTTTGCCAGTGCGCCAAAGCATGCACTTCGAAAGATGCCAAGGACAATAAGGAAAAGGAGGGAAAAGATAGGGACGGCGTACGTTTAAATCTGGTCTACGCTTGTTGGAACCTCGGCAGAAACGTTGAGCCGATCAATGGAGGATGTGAATCATCCAAGTTTTTTGACGAAGTCCCCGAATATCATTGTATACCACAACCTACGGATATATCACAACCGTGGAGCATTTGGCACATGCAATATTTTGGACAGTACTTTGTTTAAACATACAAATCTGTTCTTGGCAAAAATTGAACGGAGTGCAGCGTAAAGTTAACTAGATGATATGTACCCCATGTGCTGTTCCGGTAATCTTGTGAAAAGAAATGCATTATTGTGTGCTACATAAACAACTACAACTAATGAAAATAAAATGTAAGAGTATTTCTTGATATACGCATTAAAAACATGAAAAAAATATGAAGCATATAAAAAAATCACGTATAGAAGAGAAAAATATTAGATTGCAGTTAAAAGAGTGTCATTTGTAAAAAAAAAAGTGAACGGTCAACTATATAGGTGTGCTCCAAGCGGCCAACACATAGACTGAGCCCATGAGAGCACAAAACTTAGTGTTGCATGGCAGCGCTGCATGGATATACAAAAATCTAACATATGACTTACATACCTGGCTTGTTGATGTGGCATGATTGTATGACTAGAAAGAATAGGTAGTGGCCTATAGCTATTTATTAGTATAGCAAAAGAGCGCAATTTGTAGAAAAAGTGAAGGATAAACTATATATAAGTATGCCACAAGCGCCCAACACATATGCCATGTCTATGAGAGCACAAACCATGATGCAAAGAATTAACTGATGACACATGGCTATTGTTGCATGGATATGGTGATGTAAACAAATGTAAGTTGTAACTTACATGCATGGCACGCTGATGTGGCATGGTTGCATGGTTTAAAAAATAGCTAGTGTCGTAGTGGGTTGTGTCACAATTAAACCTAATGTGATGTAAAATCCATTTAGAATCCACTAATGCATGTTGCATGGTAGATGATTCTCATGCGTAGATCTAATGGATGCTAGTGGAGTTAGCTAATAAATCTGACAGCTACAACAATATTTTGATGATGTGAAAGCATGCATGTTGAGATAATTAGAAGTAGTGAGGATCACTTTCTTAGGTATATAGAATATAGAATACCTTGCGCTAGATTGCTTATTAATATGTAAATGTACCCTTGTAAGACATTATTTTTTTAGTATGAGCTAGCTCGTTTTAGAGTTTCTATTAGCATGATGTCACTCTTGTCGGTATTTAGGGCTTCTTTGATTCTTAGGATTCTTTTTTTAGAACGAAGGCTCAAGGGGGAGCCTGGCTTTGAATTAACAAAGCCATCAACCGACCAGGATTACAACCATTGCATTACAAACCCGAACAAACAAAAAAAAACAAGAACACGGCAAGATACAAGGGTGCTGGCAGGCAGCTCTCAAAACCTCACTCACTACAACTAGTAAGATAGCACAAGATGAAGCACGCAGAGGCCCTCGTCCACACAAGAATCACCAGGGAAGAAGAAATGGGGCTCCGGAAAGCGCCCGCTGTCGAGGATAGGCTATGCCGGCACCAAACAACCAAGGCCCTGGAACAACATCTTCATCCATTCCCACTGTCGAAGGAGGCCCCTGCCTCCTCGCCTGGCTCGAAAGGCGCCGAACCGTCGACATATGGGGTTGCTCACCCTAGAACATGGACGGAAGGATGCAACCAGAAGGAGTAGGAACAAAGCACACCCTACATGACTAAGAAACTTCACCAGAGACACCGCATTTACCGCTGCCCACTGACGACCTCTGGAGAGGAGAAAGATGCCAGTCAGACAACAACAGGGTGTCCAGGGAGGAAGGAGCAGCGATGCCGCCGTCGCCGCCACTGGGGCCACACTGTCGTCGCCGCCCGACAACCACCACGCCGCAGTGCCCACAGTCCAAAAGCATCCAAGGCGACGACTTCACGAAGCAAACGGTGCCAAGAGCACCGTCGCCGCCCAACAAAGTCCGGGTTTTCACCCGGGATGCTAAGGGAAGGGGAGGGTGGAGCAAAAGACCTGAATGGCGCCTCCAAGAAGGGGAACGGCGTCCATGGACGTCGCCGCCATGGATTTCTCCCGGTCAAGGCTCCACACCACCAACACCGCATCCAGCTCCAGGCACCGGAGAACCAAGTCGACCTGGTCCAGATCTGACGCGGTGGAGCACGCAGGGCAGCAGAAGGGGAAAGGGGCGGCCAGATCTGGAGCCGCAAGAGGCCAGAAGCCCCACCGCCGGCGCCGCGGATCTCGTCCGCCGGAGAGCTTGCTGCCCGCGCAGCCAAGCCCACCGGACCACACACGCGCCACCACCAGCCAAGGAGACGGTGGCGCCTCACCGAACGAGGCCGGCGCCCCGGATTCCGACGCCCCCCGCTGGAGAAACGGAGCAGCAGAGGCCCCGCCGCCACCTTCCTTGGCCACGCCCCGGGCTTGCCCGGCGGATGCCTCTGGCGGCGGCGAGGAGGGAGGGGAGGAAGGGGGGAGGTGGCGGGGGCTAGGGTTGTCGCCCTCGAGCCGCCCGAGAGGGGCGACGCGAGGGGGGGGGGGCAACGAACCCATTCTTAGGATTCTCAAAACACATGAATATGCAAACATGTGATTGTGGTAGCATGTCCTTTTGAATCCTAGAGGATTAAAAACTATAAGAAAATTGAATCATGGAACGAAGAAATTGTAGCAAGAGGTTTGAGTGGATGGAAATTTTTCTCTAAAATAGAACTCAAAGGAATCCTTAGTAAAACTTACGGTGGATTCTAATCATGTGAATCAAATGACAAATGTAGAAAATATCGTAAGGATTTAAATCCACCAAAAATCTCATAAGATTCCTTTTAGTTAAAGGATCCCATATTGTTTCTTTGTATGGTCCATAATAACACTGATTGCTCATGTCTCGTCCAACCAACACTCATGCAAGCAAGCCAGATGAACAGTTCAACCTCTCTTTTGCTTAATCGAGTTTAAATCTCTGCATCTCATTAAATAAGAAGAATCATGTCCAATTAGTTAGTGTAAAGTCGAACATAGAATACTAATAGGGTCAATCTATTCAAATGACAACATCACATGCCCGTGCTCATGCCCACTTGAATTCGAATACCACAGGGCCAAGCCCACTCAAAACCCAAAACAACAAAGCCACACCCACTTTCACCAATGGAGTGGAGAAGGGCACATAAAGACGCCAACCACATAAACACAAACCAGAAGTGACTCAAGGAGACCTCCTATCATTGCCGGAGGGAAGCAGACCCGGGAATACCCTATGCCGAATGTGATACGGGTGAAGGAAATATGCCCTAGAGGCAATAATAAAGTTGTTATTTATATTTCCTTATATCATGATAAATGTTTATTATTCATGCTAGAATTGTATTAACCGGAAACTTAGTACATGTGTGAATACATAGACAAACAGAGTGTCCCTAGTATGCCTCTACTTGACTATATAGCTCGTCAATCAAAGATGGTTAAGTTTTCTAGCCATAGACATGTGTTGTCATTTGATGAACGGGATCACATCATTGAAGATTGATGTGATGGACAAGACCCATCATTAGCTTAGCACTATGACCGTTTAGTTTATTGCTATTGCTTTCTTCATGACTTATACATGTTCCTGTGACTATGAGATTATGCAACTCCCGAATACCGGAGGAACACTTAGTGTGCTATCAAACGTCACAACGTAACTGGGTGATTATAAAGATGGTCTACAGGTGTCTCCGATGGTGTTTGTTGAGTTGGCATATATCGAGATTAGGATTTGTCACTCCGTGTATCGGAGAGGTATCTCTGGGCCCTCTCGGTAATGCACATCACAATAAGCCTGGCAAACAATGTGACTAATGTGTTAGTTGCGGGATGATGCATTACGAAACGAGTAAAAGAGACTTTTTGGTAACGAGATTGAACTAGGTATGAGGATACCGACGATCGAATCTCGGGCAAGTAACATACCAATGACAAAGGGAACAACGTATGTTGTTATGCGGTTTGACCGATAAAGTCTTCGTAGAATATGTAGGAGCCAATATGAGCATACAGGTTCCGCTATTGGTTATTGACCGGAGATGTGTCTCGGTCATGTCTACATAGTTCTCGAACCAGTAGGGTCCGCACGCTTAACGTTCAATGACGATCTGTATTATGAGTTATGTGATTTGATGACCGAAGTTTGTTAGGAGTCTCGGATGAGATCACGGACATGACGAGGAGTCTCGAAATGGTCGAGACATAAAGATTCATATACTGGAAGGTTACATTCGGACACCGGAATGGTTCAGGTCGTTTCGGATAAGTTTCGAGTACCGGGGGTTACCAGAACCCCCCCGGGAAGTTCATGGGCCTTCATGGGACTTAGTGGAAAGGAGAGGAGGGCCACAAGGGAGGCCGCACCCCCCCATGGCCAGTCCGAATTGGACTAGGGAGGGGGCGGCGCCCCCTCTTTCCTTCTCCCCTCCTCCTCCTTCCCTCCTTCTCCCTCTCTTGGATGGAAGGGGACTCCAACTAGGATTAGGAATCCTAGTTGGACTCTCCATGGCGCGCGCCCCCCTTGGCCGGCCTCCTCGTCCTCCCCTCCTTTATATACGTGGGAGGGGGGCACCCCAAAGGACAACACAAGTTTCTCTTAGCCGTGTGCGATGCCCCCCTCCACAGTTACACACCTCGATCATATCGTCGTAGTGCTTAGGCGAAGCCCTGCGCCGGTAACTTCATCATCACCGTTGCCACGCCATCGTGCTGACAGAACTCTCCCTCGGCCTCAACTGGATCAAGAGCTCGAGGGACGTCATCGAGCTGAACGTGTGCTGAACGTGGAGGTGCCGTACGTTCGGTACTTGGATCGGTTGGATCGCGAAGACGTTCGACTACATGAACCGCATTACTTACGCTTCCGCTTTCGGTCTACGAGGGTACGTGCACACACTCTCCCCGCTCGTTGCTATGCTTCTCCTAGATAGATCTTGCGTGATCGTAGGATTTTTTTTTGAAATACTACATTCCCCAACAACCGGACGCACCGGTGATCAGCGCCGAGGGAAACTTCATGGACCATACAACACAAGGCTCGACACTGTCAATGCCGCCTGAACACACATACTAAGGCATAGCCTAGTGGTGGAAAGCGGCTAATGCCTTTCCACCCACCTAGGTTCAAGGCATGGCACTTGACATTTGGGTTTGTGGCACCAATTATATTGTAGGGCCCTCCCTTACAATCTTTCTTTGAAAAAAAATCTGCCTGAAACTTGGAGCTGCCATCTCGTCTTCCCTCCACTCCATCACTCCATGAGAGGTCCACAAGATAATCTTCCAGGGTCGCCACCCTGACACTCGCAACCCATGCTCCACATGACACTCACCCACAGACGATGACTGTTGCACCACACATCCATGGTCGCTAGGCCGACATAACTTTAGATTGCCCCCTCTAGAGTGCGTCGACCGAACCAATCACAACAACTCCAAGTAGGGAAACAACTCGTGAAGGCACCACCATGACCGGCGCCAACCAAAAGTCAAGGATAAGCTTCCACCCGAATCTCCTCCTCCACAAAAATCCCACTTTCTCCAACAAGGTCGACACTGATCAACCTCTGTTGGTTGAAACTGGAGTAGGAGGATCAACACGCACAACCATGTTGTTTGCCCCGTAGGATAGAGGCATCAAGAAAAACATGAAGAAGAAAAAGCCAGAACCAAAGAACTAGATCTGAGAATGCATTGTCCTCCACACGCCTCTCGATGATACAAAGAGGCACCATCGAAACAAGGGTGAGGCGGGAGAATTTATTCCACGCCTATGTTGACGTCTTCGTCCTGCCGCCCCCGATTGGTGACCAAACCCTAAGTTTATTCCTAACCCTGCCACCAACAGGACGAAGCACCGGGGTCTTCACCCTTCCAATCGTCGAAGCGACATACAAAGGGAGATGGGGGCCCGCAATCTCCCTAGGGAAGAGGTAGATCAACCGTCGTCCTGTTTGTAGGTCGTGGGCGCATGGGGGAAAAATGACCCGAAGCGGTATACTAGGGCAAGGGGTTCAAGCTAGTAAGTTTTAAAAGTTTCATGTATCTAATAGGAAGTGCTTTATGTATTGTTCAATTTTTAATATGAATTGTTTTATAGTTGACAGTTCAAATCTTCACCGGGCGCTTTCTTAAACGTAAGGATCACCAAAACATTAGTTTGGGCGTGAGAGTATAGAACCTCAGAAAATACTGCATGTTTTTTTTTTCGAATTAAGGGGTCTTCCCCCAATTTCATTTTTGAAACTAATAATACAAGATAGTAAAGGACCTTTTATACCATAGGTTTCCAGGGTAGACTTATTACAAGCATAACGACCAATCTTCTGCTGTTCGCCTCATCCAACAATAGAACACAACGCTACCAAATGCAAATTGACTTCTTAACAAAGACCACTACACCAAACACTACAAAAACTTGCTAGCTTGCCGTAACGCCCGGCCATAGCCATCATCGAATGATCGAAACGAGGATGAGGCGAGCAGCAAAAGATATCTATGACGATGTAATAGTAAGAGACATCTAATTATTCTTGCTAGCTCGCTATAACGCCCCGGCCATAGTCATATCTAGACTGACCCTATAGACAAATATTAGTCTTTTCTACACACTTTGAGGTTCTTTGCAAACGAACTACCAAAAAAGAAGGAATCCTTGTCGATACGAGTCTATCGTTCCTATTAATCCAAGATATCATATACACACCCATTCAAAGAAATAGATGTCCTCACCGACACTGCTGGAACGTTCCCCCTTAGCACACGTCTATGAGCGTAGTGGCAGCATCCACATGTGTCCATGTCATGTGCCAAGATAGGACTCACGTGTCATGTACATGTCTGTGCCACTGACCCGCACACGTCTGTGTAATCGCGAGGGTCGGCCCTGATACCATTTGCAAAGCCCGTCCACAACCAGACACCTAGCGGGATATAGACCGGCCCACATACCAACACTAGTTTTTCCTGTGCACTTTGTCTTTAGTCGTGTGCATCTGGGATCCAGTTCCATGTCGCTCGCGCATCTCTAATTCCTTCAAGATAAACACAGTTAAATTTGAGGTTCCCTGTGAATGACCTCCCGAAAAAGAAGGAACTCGTTGTTGATATGAGTAGTCTATTATTTTTATTAATTAAGTCAGGATGTCACATTCGCCTTCGGCCAACAATCTGCAGGATGACGGGCGCCCATCCTTTCTTCTTACTGAATGCATCAAGTGCTACTAGTCTCCCGAATAGCCTATAGATTAGCGAAAAGTGTTAGTCTGATCTAGAGCCCAAATGCACCCGCATGAGGCCCCTTCCTCCCCGTCCTTTTCTCGCGCACTCGGCACTCACATAGTCTTCACATATGGATGTGCTCAATTGCTTCGCGACGGTTTTGTTAGGGTTGCCGCTGCCGCCGCAAGGGAATATTTAGTCCCCTCGTCTTTGGCTGCCATCTGGGCGCTGAGAGGTGAGGGACTTTGCATCTTCAAGAGTTCTATATTTTTCATCATCATCTAGTGATCATCGTATTTTGTGAGGATAAATATATTCCCGTTCTTTTGGCGGTGCCATGAGGTTAGAGGATTTTGTGTCCTTGCAGATTCGAATAATCGGATCTGATGAGTTTACGTTTGTGTGTCAATTTTTTTTGTTGGTTTGATTATTTGTGGAGTTGAAATCTTTCATCGATACCATGATGAAGATATTATGATCTATCGGCCTGCACTTTTAGGGGATCATTCCCAGCCCAAGTACGTTCGTCGATCAAGACTTCCCATCTTTGTGGATGGGCGACTCAAGGCGCTTTCGAAAACCATTATTTGTAATGTTCGTATGGGTGAAAGAGTGACAACATCGTTGCTTCAGTCCAATTGCAGCCTCTCTACCGAAGTCTTTGGACTATTTCATCTAGCAGAGTTTAATACCGCGAAGAAGGTGTTTCGAAGAGATTTCACTGTAATTATTAGTCATAGGAGCTAGTTTATAATTTTTTTGGATCTTAGATCCAAATCAGTATACCTGTAATTATTACTAGTATGAATACAATTATAGGTGTTTCTCAACAAAAAAACACCCGCATGAAGTGTAAATTCTGAAAAATAGTAAAATAATAAAAAAATCTGATTTTTCTTTTGGATGAACACCAAAAAGTGTTCTAACGTCCTGCAAAATTTCTCCATGAAAAGACATCTGTAGAGGTGTGTTCCAAAAAATAAAAAATAATTACTCCAAAATGCGTCTTTTTAAGCCTCGAGATTTGAATCTGTACAGGCCTCCACAAATGTCATTCAAGGTCAAATTTTGCAGGATGCTAGAAAATTTGTTGATGTTCATCGATGATTTATTTTCAGATTATATTTACTATTTTTTTAGAATTTACTGTTCACACGACTGTATTTGAGCTCGGAGCAGATAGTTATTCCCACCGCTACATGTGTTAATTAAATCATGAATAGAAAATAGCCCACAGATTCGTAGTTTCTCCTACCGCTACATGTGTTAAATCATGAATAGAAAATAGCCCACAGATTAGTACTCCCTCCGTAAATTAATATAAGAGTGTTTAGATCATTATTTTAGTGATCTAAATGCTCTTATATTAGTTTACTGAGGGAGTAGTTATTAAATCATGAATAAATTGCAGAGAAAGTTCGGGTTCTTCCTATCATGTCTGTGTGTAGGAAAGCAAATGCGCACCACTTTGGGGAGAAAATTCTAGATTATGCGTGACAATGATGGCAGGGACTCTTGATACTCGAGTTGCAACGCACTTACATTAGTTATCTGCTTCAAGGGGGGTTTGCTGTGGAAGCAAGGTTCGAATCTACACTTGTTGTGTTGCAATGGTTCTGACGAGTGTTAACCTGTGCTCTGCTCACCCATCTGCTGTTTCTTCCTGTATTTTACTAACTCTATTCATCAGTGCAGTTATTTATCGATCGCTCACCACCTGGCACATCTCAATATTAATTGCTGTCAAATCACCAGCAGCATCACCACGTCATTATCACCTGCCCCAGCCCGTGCTCAGCACATCGCCGTTACTCCCGTTGGTGGTCGACACAGGTGTACTCTATGCAAGTAGTATATTCTACAGTTCTTAGGCCAACTCCACCGCGCGACTCCAAACGAACGTCCATTTTGTCCGGATTCTGTCCGTTTGAGTAGGGAATTGGGGTCATGCGGGCGTGTCCTGAGATGCGGTGGCCGTGCGCCCAGCGCGCGGACGCATTCATTTGCCTCATCCTGTCCGCGTCTATTAAAAAAAAGAAACGTTTCAAATGCCAAGCCCTAGTTCATAAGGCCAGCGGCCCCAGTTCATCACGCCGGCAACAGAGCTAGAGGCCTACACGTCCATCGCCGGCATCAGCCAGCGGCCGGCAACACAGCCAGCCTTCAAAACGAATAGTTGTCCTCGTCGGCAACACAGCCAGCGGCCGGCAACACAGCCGGCCTCCAAAATGAATGGTTTTCTCGCCGGCACACAGCCAGCGGCCCAGCGGGCGGGCGGCACCCATGCCAGCCTCCAAAAAGAACGGCCACGGCCGATCGGACGACCTAGTTCAGGCCTTCGGCGTCGAGCATCTCCTTCTGCCTGGCCTCGAACCAGGCCCTCGTCTTCTCGTTCATCTTCGACAAGTCCACGCTCATGATCGTCAGGGCCACCTCCTTCGCTTTGGTGGCGGCATTGGTGGCTTCAATGTCGAGCTGTCTCTGCCTGGCCTTGACGTTGTCGGCCTCGATGTCGAGCTGCCTTTGCCGGGCCGCCTCCTCCATGTCGAGTTGCCTTTGTCGGGCCGCCTCCTTCATGTCGATCTTCCTCCTCTTGGCCGCCTCCTTCATCTCAAGCTTCTTTCTTTGAAGGTCTAGGTATTGCTTCATTTGCTCGTCCTTGCTTTGCCGCTTCTTCTTGTCCATCACATCCTTTTGAGACATCATGCCATGCAAAGTGTCATGCAATGCCATGGATGATGCATCACGTATATAGTCAACCTTGGAGTTGGTCTTGCCCCTCGGCCTCTTCAACGCCTCGCCATCTCCACCTCCGGCGAACTTGGCCGTCTTGAAGCCTCTCTTCCTTTGAAGTTAACGGTATTGGTCCTTGAACTTAGGGCAATTGTTGATGATCGTCCAACAATTTGTAAGAGTGAATGGCTTGTCATTGTGCCGGGCTTGAATGCCTCCAAAGATTGAAATGCCTACACCACATGATCAACAACAATTGAACATGCAAACATATACAAGGCCGAAGTCTCATGGCCGTAGCAAGGAAAGGACTAGGAAGAGGGGAGCATACCATGTCCCCAATGCCATTCACGGGCCGTGCTTCAACGCTCGGCGCAATACTTGTTGCACTCTTGTTGGATGAACAACCACCTCTTTTGAATCGAGCCGATGCCACAGTTGCTTGTAAATTGGTAGGGCTCAAACATCTTCCTTTCATGGAATATTTTGTGGACTCTCGTCCAAAAAACAAGGCCCTTTTGTTGCGCGCCGGTCCTCGGGTCTTGGCTAATCTCCATCCAAGCTTGTCAAATCAACTTGTCCTCATCTTGTGTATATGAACCCGTGCGAATGCTCTTCATCTTCTTTTGTGCTTCCGCTCTTTGGCTGAGCTTGTCGATGAACAATGGCTCACCACTAATATCAACGTCATTGACTTCTTCTTCATCACCATCACCTTCGACATAGATGTCATCGTCTTCATGCCACGAGTCACCATGGTCGTAGTCAGCACGGTCGTCGGCCTCTTCTTCATCGGGGACGTACTGGGCGCGTCCATCCTAACTTTGGGTCTCGTCGGGGTCGTAGGCACGGCCCTGCCCACCCTCGAAGATCACGTCCTCCATGTACTGGTTGTAGAAGGGGTCATCGACCGTTGGCGTTGGTGGTGGCATTCCGTCAAACAAGACGCGAGGGGCCGGCATGGTGCCCGTGAACGGCGCCCGTGCTTGCTTTCTTTGCATCTCGACGGACGGCCGGCCGCCGCTGCTTGACCCAGGCGTGACGTTGAGGTCGATGACAGCCGCGGGGCGCGGTGTGGACGGCGCGAACAAGCCAACGTCCGGCGACCCCGAGAAACGGGTTTGACCGTCGTGCCTTGGCGGAGGAAAGCCGGGCGACATGGGCGCGGTCCGCGACGTCGGCGACTGGCAGTGCGGAGGCCGGGCGACCGACGAGCCTGTGCTCGTCGGGCCGACGGCCGCTGCAGGGAAACCGGCCGGCCGGACCATGCCAAGTATGAGGAGGGCGTGCGCTTTGTTGACGATGTCCTCCTTCTCGTCGACCGCGGCCTTGCGTCGCGCGGCCTCCATCGCATTGCGCTCGGCGGCGAACTTGGCCGCGGCGGCATTGACCTTGACGGCCGCTCTCCGGCCCCTCCTCTTCGCCGATTCCGCGTCCAACTTGGCGATCTCCTCCGGCGTGCACTTCGACCGCGGCTTCCTTGGCGCCTTGGCCGCCTTCTTCTTCACCTTTCTCGGCGGGTCGTCGGCCAGGCCGCCGGAATTCGGCTGGGCGTCGGCCATGGACGGGGGGAGAGAGGGGGCGGCGGGAGGGACATGGGAGGGTTTGGGGAAATGGCACCAAATGGGGCGTGGGGGGTTTTGGTTTCTCCCACCGACAAACGGGCCAGGGGAGGACAAGCGTGCGCGTCCCGCCCGTCCGCGTGCTGTCTGTTTCATCCCCAAACCGGCGCAAATTTGGGCCCGGGATGGGTCGAAAGCGGACACAAAACGAATAAAAGTCCGTTTGCGCCCGCGCGCTGGGCCGTCTGGTTTGTCCGTTTTACCTCAAACGAACGGGGGCGGAATGGGGTCGCGCGGTGGAGTTGGCCTTAGGGGCGATCTTCCAATTCTACTACGGCCACTTTGTGGACGCCAAGCGTCTTTATATACCCATCACTCCTCTCCACCCTCACCTCTCACCACTACACAGGTCCTTGGACTGAGGTGGTCACCTCCTCCTCGGCTCCACGACCACCATGCTTCCCAGGATCCAGAAAAGCATCTTCCACCTCGGGGAGGAGGGTGGCGATGGCCACCGCAGCGCTGATGATCAGCGTGGAGATAACATCGTTGACATCCAGCGGGGCCTCGGGGGACACACCCACGGCCGCCGGCTGCGGCGAGTAGGGGGAGACGCCGCCTCCGACGTCGTCGTCGGGCTGCAGATCCTCGTCCAGCACCACCCGCAACCGTGTCATGTCGTCCTCAAGCAGATGGTCAGCTCGCCGCCGGCCCGCCGCCGCCTTTCTGGCAGCTTCTCGGGGGCCTGCTTCCTGTGCCGGAGGGAGCTCAGTCCCGACAAAGACGTGTACATGTATAGGTACTGCTGCAGCCTACGTGCAAAGCTCGTGATCTGAAATTCTTAACCGCTGAGGCTGAGGCAGCATCGATCGGAAGGCTTCGTGGTTGGCCGCTTGGCGCATGACTGATACTAGTGTTGTGCTTGCAGGGGTGACCAGGGGTTCTGCAGCGAGGAGTGCCGGCGGCAGCAGATCTTGTCGGACGAGGCCAGAGAGCACGAGGCCATGGTCAGCAAGGAGCGTCGAACTCTGGCTCACCGTCGTCACCACCACGGGCCACGGCCGTCGCCGCCGGTGGCGATCCGGGGCGCGCCAAGGAGATTACTGGCGGTAGCCTAGCCTGATTATTGCATAATAAAGCATGCACGAACATGAGATCCATGAACAAATCGATCAAGAACCTATGATGCTGGAAAGTTAATTACAAGTAATCGAGGGGCAAATCAAGAAAACCAATATGCGAGGTGAGGGTGAGAATCTTGAGATGGTATGAATATGGTAGAGAGACGTTGAAGCAGGGCGCATGTTTTTTTCTTCAGGCTGGTTAGTTCAGATCTGTAGTCATGATGCAACAAATGTAATCTGCTCCTGGCCGCCTGTTAATATGTGCACATCCGGTTAACTCTAGATGGGAGAAAGTAAAAAAAAAGGAATAATCGGCACACGAAAATTTGGTGGCATGATGCTGCAAAATACTGTATTTGTGATCAAGTGTTAAACTCGTGGTGTAATCCTGAACACAAGTTAGTCGTACGTAAATCTCAAGGTGCTAGAATTTGATGCCAAGAGGAAGCAAGGGATAGAATGATGCTGTGGCATCTAGCAGCTTGATGGGGAACACAAATGGCACCGGAATGGAATCTTCTCTGGAGCTAGAAAACGACTAACAAAATGAGAAGCAGCCATAAGATCGAAGATCTGCAAAGAGGGAGCAGCCTAAAAGACAGGGACCGGTTCACTTATTTATTTATTTCTTTGGTGGGGGTCGGCAGAGATTTATCACTTCTTCGGTACAACCCCTGGATGATTAGAAGATACCTCTTTGGTATGATAAGTGAGGAGGGGTAGAATGGAAATTTCAGGGGGGGCGCGGCGTAACGCGGCGTACCGCGGCGCGCGGATGTATGGTCCGCTATACGCCATACGTGGCGGTGTACGCCCGCGTGAGGGGCGGCCCACACGTACTTAGTCCACCACCGCCGCCCCCCTCATTAATCCGGCGCGGATTGCGGTGGCCATTTACGCCGCGCAGCGCCTCGTCGAATCGCCGCAGTGTGGAGTCTAATCGCTGGCGACGGCCCGCGCGCGGCGTCGATTCCCACGCTGACGCTTGCGCTCGCCGCCTGTCCACGCCACCGCTTTGACCGCCTGCGCACGCCGCCCCCTTGCCTGCTGGGATTAATCGCCGGCACCCACCCCTCCCCCTCCCCGCCCCTATAAAAGCCGGCCCGTCCCGCCGTCGGTGGCACCCCGTTCTCGCCTCCCCACTCGCCGGCACCCACCATCGCCTCTCGCGCCCTCTCTCTCTGCCGCCGGCGATGGCCCGCCCGAATCTGACCCTGGAGGAGGCGGAGGAGCTCGCCCACTTCTCCATCCCCGCCGCGCCCGACGTCCGCCTGCCGTCGAGCTGGCGTCTCAGCGTCGACGGCGTGCCTGTCGCGCCGGTGCCCGACGTCGGCACGCCGAACTTCGCCCGCGCCGTTGGTCTGTACTGGGCGCGGCTCTCGCCGGAGGAGCGGGCAGACCCGCAGTACGCCCCGACCACCTCGGCTGGGCGGCCCGGCTCGCCGACGACCACGACCGCCGCCTCCACGCCTACGCCGGCCCCCGCCCACCCGTCAAGCACAACCGCGCGGCGCGGCACCACCTCTGGGACGGGCGCTCCTTCGAGGACGTCGTCGCCCCACACCGCGCCTAGGCGGTCGCCGGCGTCGTGCCCGCCCCGACGAGCTACGGCTACGTGCTCTTCCGCCGCGGCGAGGCGCGGTCCACCCGTGAAACCATGACCATGGGCGCGCGGATGAAGCTCGGCACGCACGCGGCCCCGCGCGGGCCCCTCGCTGGTGACCGCGGCTCTGTCTGCCTCGGCAGCGGCGATCATCGCACGCACGCGTGGGACGGCGCCGGGTCCAGCCGCACCCCTCCACCCGAGTCGGCGCAGGAACCAGAGCCGGCGTTGCGGGCCGAGTACAGGCGGCTGGCGGCGGAGGCCGGCGACCCGGAGGACATGTCGGGCTACCTGACGGCGATCCGGGAGTCAGAGAACGTCCCGATGCCGCCGCCCCTCGTCCAGGCGTACATGCAGGTCGCCCCGGTCGCCGTCCACCCAGAGGACCCGCCGGACTTCCCCGGTTACCACGCCGCAGTGGTCGACTCGATGGCTGCGCCGGCCGCGCCGGTGGCGCCCCTGGACGACGACTGCAGCAGCAACGACAGTGACGACGGCGACGGCCTCTATGACGAGGCGGACTTCGACGGCGTCGAGGACGAGCAGTTTACTTTAGGTTACTTTCGAAATAACGTTTAGTAATGTTTAATTATTTTCATAACGTTTTTTAGCTTAGTTAAGTTAAATTTCTTGTATTATGTAAAATATTTATGAAAAATATAATGAAATATCGAGTGTGTTTGAATGCATGGTTTTAAAATATTGTTTACAAATTGAGTGTTTGAATTCATACTATTATTTAAAATTGTTATATTGTATAAAATTATTGTAAAAAATTAAAAAAATAAAAAGTTAAACTTGAAGTGCAAAAAAAGTATGAAAATAGGAAACAGAATAAAAAAAAGAAAAAATGGAGTAATAAATAATATTAGCAAAAAACAATGAAAATAAATTTTAAAACAGAAATGAGTTAAACTTTGAATGCAAAAAAAACTATGAAAATTAGGAAAGGAAAATAAAAAATACTACAAAAAAGAATGAAAATAAAAAATTTTGTATTAAACTTCGAACACATACCATTATTTGAAATTGTTCTCTTGTAAAAAATTTAAAATTACAACAGAACTAAAATTGAATTGAAAAAATTATAAATATTAGAAAAGTAAATAAAAATGAAACAATAAAAAAATTACATAATATTAGCAAAAACAAAACAAAAAATTGTTTAAAAAAAAAGACCGCCGGCCCGGAGCCGAGCGAGGCGTACTAAGTCGTACCCAATCAAGCCGTCGGCGAAAGGGACCGCTTTTCGGCCCTGCAAGGCCCACGGGCCCAAACAGACCGGCTAGGGCGGGGGCGTGCTATTGTTTTTTTTGGAGTAAGGCAGGGTAGGGCGGGGCGTGCTATTTAAGCCGGTGCGGGCGCGCTTCGGCGGGCGAGGTGGGACTAAATTTAGACCTCGCCTCCCATGGCGCTGCGAGGACCGCCGAGGTGGGCCAATTTCAGTGGGCCAAGTGGGCCGCGTGGAAGGCGCGCACGCGAGCGGTCCAGGGCGCAGGGGCGGTGTCCGATACAGTGGAGGCGCATTTTTTAGTCCTACCTCGCCCGCCGAAGGACGCCCCGACCGGCTTAAGTAGGCGGATTCATGCACCCTGGCAGATAAGATAGTTAGTAATAATGTGATTTGACTTTGCACTGCCCGGGCAGCTCTGCCGCAGCTGCCCGGACAGTGTTACACTGTCCGGGCAGCTGCGGGAGTGCTGCTAGCGCATTGTAAACTCAGATCATATCATTACTATCTATCTTACTTTTGATATTTTTGATAGTTTAGCACTTTACGCAAGTTTGTTTCATTAATACCTAAATTTTTGTAATATTTCTCACACCTGATTTAAATGACATTTTTAGTACCTGAACAGTTTTTGGAGAACGAGGTCAATTTTTTTGACATCTTCAGAATGGCCTGAAATTTTGCATGTGAGTTAGTATGCCCACTCCCACACAGAATCCAAAAATTGATCGTTTTTCGATACCAAGAGCACGTTGCGTCACGTCCGGTCAGTGTTTTAGGTGTTTCGACCGAAAAAAATATGGAAAATTCATAGTGGCAAAAAGCCACGAAACTTGTCATGCATCCTAGTCATGATGGTACAACACTATGCAAAAATGTTGGGTTCATGTGAAGAATGTCGAAAAAAACTCGTTTCGGAGAGGGCCTTTGCTCCTACCCGAACGGTCTACGGAGAACGAGGTCAATTTTTTGACATCTTCAGAATGGCCTGAAATTTTGCATGTGAGTTAGCATGCCCACTCCCACACGGAATCCAAAAATTGATCGTTTTTTATACCAAGAGCACGTTGCGTCACGTCCGGTCAGTGTTTTAGGTGTTTCGACCGAAAAATTATAGAAAATTCATAAAGTGGCAAAAGGTGATGAAACTTGTCATGCATGCTAGTCATGATGGTACAACACTATGGAAAAAATTTGGGTTCATTTGAAGGATGTCGAAAAAAACTCGTTTTCGGACAGGGCCTTTGCTCCTACCCGAACGGTCTACGGAGAATGAGGTCAATTTTTTGACATCTTCAGAATGGCCTGAAATTTTGCCTGTGAGTTAGTATGCCCACTCCCACACGGAATCAAAAAATTGATCGTTTTTCGATACCAAAAGCACGTTGGGTCACGTCCGGTCAGTGTTTTAGGTGTTTCGACCGAAAAAATTATAGAAAATTCATAAAGTGGCAAAAACCCACGAAACTTGTCATGCATCCTAGTCATGATGGTACAACACTATGGAAAAAATTTGGGTTCATTTGAAGGATGTCGAAAAAAACTCGTTTCGGACAGGGCCTTTGCTCCTACCTGAACGGTCTACGGAGAACGAGGTCAATTTTTTGACATTTTCAGAATGGCCTGAAATTTTGCATGTGAGTTAGCATGCCCACTCCCACACGGAATCGAAAAATTGATCTTTTTGATACCAAGAGCACGTTGCGTCACGTCCGGTCAGTGTTTTAGGTGTTTCGACCGAAAAAATTATAGAAAATTCATGAAGTGGCAAAAAGTGATGAAACTTGTCATGCATCCTAGTCATGATGGTACAACACTATGGAAAAAATTTGGGTTCATTTGAAGGATGTCAAAAAAAAAACTCGTTTTCGGACAGGGCCTTTGCTCCTACCTGAACGGTCTACGGAGAACGAGGTCAAGTTTTTGACATCTTCAGAATGGCCTGAAATTTTGCATGTGAGTTAGTATGCCCACTCCCACACGGAATCCAAAAATTGATCGTGTTTCGATCCCAAGAGCATGTTGCGTCACGTCCGGTTAGTGTGTTAGGTGTTTCGACCGAAAAAATAAATAAATGCCAGTTAAAAAGTGCACGGAAGGGACAAAATGATACAAAAAAATAAGATAGCTAGGTAATAAAGCGATTTGACTTTACATAACTGCCAGGGCGGTTGCCTGCCCCGGCAGTTATGTAAGGTCAAATCTCTTTAGTAATAGCTATTTTATCTAACAAAGAGCACAAACGCGGCTATATAAGCCGGTCCTGCCATCTCTCGGCGCGCGAGGTGGGACTAAACAAGCGCCCCTCCCACCTCCCCCGCGCCGTGACTCACAAGAGAGAAAAAAATGAAGCAAAAAAAAGTCCAACCATCCTTGTAGGCCGCTACTGCGCATAATCGGTCCGGCCCGAGCAAGCCAGAGGCGAAAGGGCCGGCCTTTCGGCCCAGCTACGGCCTGCAGGGCGGTCACAACGGGCAGTGGCGGGAGAGGGCGGTATTCAAAGGCATTCGAAAGGGGCGTAGGAGGCGGGTATATAAGGCGGTCGCGGCGTCGTTCGGTGGGCGAGGTGGGACTAAACTTTAGTCCTGACCCCCGCCGAACCTGCCCCTGCACCGCCGAACAGTGAATGGGCCGGCCCACGCGCGCCGTCGCGCACAGTCATTGGGCCGGCCAACGCGCGCTGTCGACGGTTTTTTACTATTTTTGTTTCAAAAATAGTACTAGATTTATTATATTTATGTAATGTTCATTATTTACTTTATAAGTAAGAATAATGAGTTGTTTATTATAATTTATAGGTAAAAATAATGATTTATTTGTCATAATTATTTACGATTTTTTTGTTAATGCCTAACATTTTTCAGTTTATTAAAAAATTATAATGAGTTATTTGCTACATTAAAAACACTACTTAATATAAAATTTATTTAGTCAACAGTGATAATTTATTAAGTATTTATATTAAAAACAGTACTTATGATATAATTTATTAAGTAGTTATATTAAAAACACTACTTAATATAAACTTTACTATTGCTATTTCTGTCAACAATGATAATGATTTTTTTTTAATTTTGAATCCTACGCAAGATTTCAATGAATTCAGACACCGAACGCACGTTCTGTCACGCCCAGGTCATGCAAATAACCCCACACAATGTGAAGGATGTAAAAAAATCTCCGTCGGGACGTAAAAAAAATCTTTAAGCGCGGATAGTCATACCTTAAAACACTTATACAAGTCATGCTATATCAGTCCACAATAATTATGGAGTGACAGAGCAGAACCTGCATAAGCATAGTGAGGTATGGCCACCACGATTAAAGATTTGATGCTGTAGACGGATGAAGCTATTTAAACACGTTATTAGCCGTGAAAACTAGCAATGTGGGACTAAAAATACAGCACTGTGGGCAGTTGGCGCCCCTAGCGGCGCACACACGGCCGGCCGCCCCATCTTGGCCCGTGCGCGCCGTGGGCCGCCCTTGCTTTGGTCCGTGCGTGCCGTGGGTCGCCCCCTCGCGCCTATTATGTCCACTGTAGGAGAACTTTTTATTATTTTTATAAATATAAAAATAATGTGTCCGAAGAGTACTGTATTTGTAAATATGAAAAAACAGAATAAAAAACTCCTATAGTGTTGACAGATTTACCTCATAAGATTAATGTGAATTTTTGCTGTGACACTCCATGATTATGGAGTGCCAGAGCATCATTCACATTATCCTAATGAGGAAAGACCGCAACACTGAAGGAGTTAACACTGTACGCAGATGATGATATTTAAACAGGTGAATAAGCGTGTCCAAAAGCAATGTGGGACTAAACAATTAGCAGGTTGGGCGGTGGCCGCCGTGGATTTTTGGCTTTCATGGGCCCTCACGTGTGCGCCGCAAACGGCGCCGAAGTGGCCGCCGTGGGTCGCCTTCCTAGCCCGGCAGTTTGCGCCGCGCGCCGGCTGTTAAAAAATAAATTAAATCATTGCATTTTTTGTATTTTTCACGCACTAACTCATATTTAAAAAATCTAATGACGAAACGCATCCAACTTTTGCGTGCGCGTGTGAGTGTCCCCCATGGTCTCCCACGCCAAATTTCGACGGAATCGGAGTACGAACGGAAGTTGCGTCACGTCAGGAGACCTTTTCTGGGTATTTTCACGGATAAAATCATAGTAAATGCATCGAGTGTCGAAACGCACCCAAATTTTGCAGGCGTGCTTGTGTGCCACACCGTAGCGTGTGAAAAAAAGACGACGTTTCATGGCTTTGCGAAAGGAACACCTACTGGATGCATGTCACCCCAAACCGATATCTGAGGTTTGTACTATGACTACATGTCAACATTGGCGAAACGCATCCAACTTTTGCGTGCGTGTGTGAGTGTCCCCCACGGTCTCCCATGCCAAATTTCGACGGAATCGGAGTACGAACGGAAGTTGCGTCACGTCAAGAGACCTTTTCTGGGTATTTTCACGGAGGAAATCGTAGTAAATGCATCGAGTGTCGAAACGCACCCAAATTTTGCAGGCGTGCTTGTGTGCCACACTGTAGCGTGTGAAAAAAAGGGCGATGTTTCATGGCTTTGCGAAAGGAAACACCTACTGGATGCATGTCACCCCAAACCGATATCTGAGGTTTGTACTGTGACTACATGTCAACATTGACGAAACGCATCCAACTTTTGCGTGCGCGTGTGAGTGTCCCCACGGTCTCCCACGCCAAATTTCGACGGAATCGGAGTACGAACGGAAGTTGCGTCACGTCGGGAGACCTTTTCTGGGTATTTTCACGGATAAAATCGTAGTAAATGCATCGAGTGTCGAAACGCACCCAAATTTTGCAGCCGTGCTTGTGTGCCACACTGTAGCGTGTGAAAAAAATGGCGACGTTTCATGGCTTTGCGAAAGGGAACACCTACTGGATGCATGTCACCCCAAACCGATATCTGAGATTTGTACTGTGACTACATGTCAACATTGACGAAACGCACCCAACTTTTGCGTGCGTGTGTGAGTGTCCCCACGGTCTCCCACGCCAAATTTCGACGGAATCGGAGTACGAACGGAAGTTGCGTCATGTCTGGAGACCTTTTCTGGGTATTTTCACAGAGAAAATCATAATAAATGCATCGAGTGTCGAAACGCACCCAAATTTTGCAGGCGTGCTTGTGTGCCACACTGTAGCGTGTGAAAAAAATGGCGATGTTTCATGGCTTTGCGAAAGGGAACACCTACTGGGTGCATGTCACCTCAAACCGATATCTGAGGTTTGTACTGTGACTACGTGTCAACATTGACGAAACGCACCCAACTTCTGCGTGCGCGTGTGAGTGTCCCCCACGGTTTCCCACGCCAAATTTCGACGGAATCGGAGTACAAACGGAAGTTGCGTCACGTCGGGAGACCTTTTCTAGGTATTTTCACGGAGAAAATCATAGCAAATGCATCGAGTGCCAAAACGCACCCAAATTTTGCAGTCGTGCTTGTGTGCCACACTGTAGCATGTGAAAAAAATGGCGACGTTTCATGGCTTTGCGAAAGGGAACACCTACTGGATGCATGTCACCCCAAACCGATATCTGAGGTTTGTACTATGACTACATGTCAACATTGACGAAACACACCCAAATTTTGCGTGCGCATGTGAGTGACCCCCACGGTCTCCCACGCCAAATTTCGACGGAATCGGAGTACGAACGGAAGTTGCGTCATGTCTGGAGACCTTTTCTGGGTATTTTCACTGAGAAAATCATAGTAAATGCATCGAGTGCCGAAACGCACCCAAATCTTGTAGGCGTGCTTGTGTGCCACTCAAGGCGAAACATAAAAAATTGTAACGTGTGAAAAAGTGTATCGTGTGAAAATAAATGGTGACGTTTCATGGAAACATAAAAAATAAATAAAAAATAAAATATAAAAAATCCCGTAGTGTGGATGGATTTACTTAAGAAGATTAATGTAAATTATTGATGTGATACTCCATGATTTTGGAGTGCCAGAGCAGAATATACATTAACCTACTTAAGTAAGACCGACACAATCAGGGACTTAACATTGCAGACAGAGGACGGTATTTAAACAAGTGAATAAGCATGACGAGAAGCAATGTGGGACTAAAGATTAGCAGGTTGGGCGGTGGCCGCCGTCGCACGGATAGGTTGGGCGGTATCGGGCCTGGCCCAGTCGGCGCTAAAAAACGTTTTTCCTCTCCATCGCCATATACCGCCACGCACGGCGGAACCCCACCCAACCCCACCACTCGCCCCCGTACGCTGCCCCGTGCCCCCCAAGTCGCCCTACCACTATCGCCCCACGCGCGCAGCGCCGTCACCGCGTGTGCAGCGCCGTCCATCGCCGTCGACCGTCAACAGCGCACGTTGCCGCATTGGGTGTTAGGCCGTCCCAAGTCCGCCGGCGCAGATCGCTGACGCTCGGCTACCTACTTTCCCTCCGCCACAGCCATTGTTCGGCGGCTGTCGCCCGGATCAAGGTCACGTTTTCCCGTCTCGTACAATTTCTTCGGATGCTATTGCGTAATTATATTTATTAATAGGAAAAAAAATTAACATGCAGTATGGACATCGATGGTGTGATTCCATGTTCCATAGAGAAGTGGATAAGTCTCGTTGAGAAATTAACAACCGCTCAGCGATTTAGGTTCTACGAAACAAACTTGCAAGAGATGTTGATCATTCCGTCAGTACAAATGAGAGATTTTTTGCTGCATTTTATGATGTTCGGTTATAATCCAAACAGCAAAAAATTCATGGTCAAGAAAACAGTGGCAGTAAAGGCCTTATTTCACTTAGACCGGACGACGTGTTTTCAATATTTGGGTTTAAGAATGAAGGTGAGGATGTTTTCGGCATTCTTGCTACGGAAGGAAAAGAGTTAATAAAGAAAATTCCTATTTACGTTCACAAAAAAATGGATAGTGATAGATGACTTGATTCAAAAAATTGTGAGGAATAAATTCGCCGACGATGATTTTCTTCGGATGACTGTTCTTGTTTTGTTGGGGACTATTATTGCACCGATGTCGGTTGTCTCCATACCAAAGGAGTACTACGCGTTGGTGCATGACGTGAAGCGGATAAGCACGTTGAATTTTAACGTGTTCACTTTGCGAACTTGTTTGACGGAGATTGGTAAACTCAAGCAGGACGGCCGTGTGAGGCAATGGCCATGTGGCAACCTAGCCCTACTCCAGGTATGGTATTAATTAATGCTATTTAATATTCCTTCATGTTATGCGTTCGTAATTTATTTTGTCATTTATTTTGTAGTACTTGTATTGGGAGAAGGTGCAGCCAACCACCGGCCCGAAAATGACCCGTTGTCGTTGCAAGTTCCCCTAATGAAAAACTGGACTGAATCTAAAGCGGAGAAACGAGACAAGTACGACCTGGAAAATGGTCGTGGTCATGGATTGGTAATATTGTAATGTTTATTTAACAATACATTGATTATCCATTGAGAATGTTATGTACTCATGTTTTCATTGCATACTCACTTTGCAGATAGATGACTGCATTACGAAAGAGTATAGAATGAAAAAACTTGCGGATGAACAAGCTGAAAGCAGTAAGAAACATAGTAGTCGAAAGTCATCCGTTACGGGAAAGAAAAAAGTGGACTGTGTGTTCGAGGTCCCTGCTAACCTAAAGCCTTTTATGGACCGGGTTATGAACGATATGAAGGAAATTCGTAAGGAATTGTTTCGTATGCCGTAGTTATGCGCACAGGTAAAAATGTAGCAATTCTGGTATGCACTCTATTAAATTCGATAAATTGACAAAAAGATATAACATGTAACTGGGCTTACTTTTGCAGAGATTGTTAGAGAAAATGAATAAAACAGGTGTACGGTACAAACCAGGCACAATGGCAGAGGAGGAAGAAAATTTGTTTGGACAGAATAGTGAGTCCAGGTATGAAAACAAGTATCCTAAAAAAGAATTTCAGTATGATGACATACACACACCTAATGGGCGAAATGGCAGTGGGCATTATGATTTGGATTCTGAAGGAGGGGATTCGTTCAAATTCAGTACTGGTCAGTTGAGTAGCTATAAAGGTGAGAAGGATGATCCTATAGATGTCCCAGAGCAGTCGAAAAAAAGAAGCATCATCTCTAAAAACCGATGAAATAGAAGCAACAAGATGGCAAGTGCAACAAAATGAGCAAGAAGTGTCACAGGGCGTGTCAGATGGTAATAGCGAGATAGAAGAGAAGAAGGAGGTGATTCCAGCGAAGCGAAAGCGGAGTGCGTCAAAGTACCAGAAATCTCCTTATGTTAAAAAGACTCCGAGAAAACGTGCGAAACGTTCCGCGAAAGCGAGTAAGTTAAACATGGTATGAATATTTTTTTGATAATTATATATTACAAATTTGTACTATAACTATATTGACTTGTGTTGTAGAACTGTTTAATGAAACAACCCCTCAGTTTGATCATTCTGTGGATGATATGGTGCGTGCCACTGTGTAGTACGTGAAAGCGTACGAGCACTCACCAAAACATAAGAACCATGAAATATTCAACAACGGTAAAGATGAAGGACTTTCTGCGGCAAGAGTTTGCCAGATACTTAACCATGCATGGTTATCCGGTGATGTATGTACTTTTTATTGTCATGCTTATTTCATGTGTTAAGTATATTGCATCCATGTTAAATTTACTCATCTATTTCAGGTAATTGATGCTTATGCGACGTACATATCGGATTCAAGTATCGTCAAGGACAGGTATCTTGTACCCACACATAGGTCTTACTGGTTATTGAACACTCGTCCAAAGTTAGTAAAACGAGGGAAGTCGGTAGACGACCCAGAAGGTTTAGCACATGCAAATGAACCTCTCAACAGATGCATGGCAGAATATTTTGCAAAACCGAAGGTACCGTTTGTATTGCAGAATTGTATTTTCATTACTATCATATGTGAAAGGCGAGCTTAGTAACAATATTTAAGTTGTGAAATAGGCTTATTTTGCTTTAAATAAGGATAAAGACCATTGGATTACGTGTGTTATGCACAGTAGAAAGAAAGAGCTTGATTCTTTGAGGGGGGACGAAAATATCTCTGAAGCTACCAGGAAATTCGTTGAAAATTTTGTAAGTTTCGTATTCATGTGTGTACAATTAACCATATAATTTGTTTACCATATGTAGTCAACGTGTTTATATTTTTTTGTCAGAGAGAGCAACTTGCAGGAGATATCCAAGATGCAAATGATAGTGCAATTATGTCGTTTCCGGATGTGTCCGCATGGCCTATAGTCCCGTACGACATGCCTCAACAAGAAGATGGGTGAGTTACATGTTGCACGTGCTTTTGAAATACATTAATTGATTCAGTGTTATCTTACTTAACGTGCTTTCAAAATTGCACTTATGATTTTCGAACACAGGAATTCATGTGGGCTGTTCATCCTTCGCTGTTTTCAATACTGGGACGGAGAAAAATTTATTACTGCTATTTCTCAGGTGGGTACATTTTTAGTATGAAAAATTAGTTCGTCATATTATATATAAGTGATGAAATTAAAATTATTTTTATTCCTTTTCAGAAATCTATTGATAGTTCGAGAGAAAGAATGATAGCTGGAATTATTTTGTCTCCAGAAAATGAGCTTACAAAAGTGAAGAACAAAGTAATTCGACTTGCGAAGAGGAAACAAAAATAAAAATCTCATACGAGAATTCTACGTGGTTTTCGAAACATGATGTGTTCATGAGTGAGGATTGTGTGTGGTGCTTTTATTTTTTTATGTGATTCCAAATATTTTTCACATGTCCAGATTATGTAGACTGACAAACTTATTTAAAGTACATTGTAATCATTTGATATTTTAAAATTTAATTTATATTTTGTGTTGAATGAGTGTTCTCGCGAATGTATGATGTTGGGGCTTTAAAATACCCAGTTGATACATCATGTTGACGTATCAGAGGCGAGCATCGCCCGCGCCGCACGAGGCGAGCGTCGCCCGCGGCGCACCACGTGTTCAGCGCGAGATGGCAAACGTGGGCTGCGTCATCTGGCCAGCCGGCCCGCGCCGCGCGTTGCTCCAGGGTTGGCCTGTGCCGCCCCCGAGGTTGATTCCCCCCGTCGGCCTGCGTGCGCCCCTCTGCGCCCGAGGGCGGCGTCTGCCTCGGGATCGCCATCTGCGGCGGCACCAGAATCGTCCTCGTACGTAGCGCCCCTTTGCGCCCACTGGCGCCACTCGCGGCTCAGCGGCTGTTAACGTTTTTATTTTAAATTAAGCAACCGGCGGCTGTACAACGCCTCCGATCGCCCAACATGCATGTTTAATATACAAAATCATATATTTCTACGAAAATAATGTATACATCATATATCGTATTAAAAACAATGCCTATAGCGTCAAGAAATATATATTATAACGTAAAATGTGTATGTCGCATATCATATTAAGAACAACGAGTATAGTGCCAACAAATATGACATAAGTAAACAGCGATTACAAGTCTCCCTGTATCGATGTTCCGAAACAAATATATAAGTACTATTCTTCAATACAACCAAATAAATCGTCAACTCTATTCAGAAGTTGTTCTTCTTATTCAAACAATCCTTGCTATGATCATCATGCCATGTTCCTGCATAGAAAGATCATAATATACGTCAAAATTTTGTAAAGAATAAACTTAACAAGAAAAGAACGTTAATAAAAAGGTGTGCACATACTTAGGATTCTGAGGACAATTGTTTTTGAAATGACCTTTTATTCTGCATAAACCGCATAGGCGTACAGGAGGTTTCTCATCAAAACCTTTAGGTCTACCGTTTGTAGTCACGCCAGGTTCCTTACCACGGCCTTTGTTATTCTGCCCTTTCGGTGCTCCTTTCGTATTGATTTTCTCTGGATCACCAACAAAAACATGATCTTGATCCGGCACAAAAGCATCGTCATGTGCAACCGTATGCCGTCTCACATAATCTTCCTCCTCAACGTCCTTGTTTGCTATCACATCCTCTAGAGCAGCCTTCAGTTTATCAAATAGGAATGGTCTATGACATGCCGCATGATTTGCTTCCGCAGACAAAATAGTCAACTCACTGTACTTAGTTCTCTCCTCAGTACCTGCCCATCCCCATGCGAAGAGATCGCTAGTGCGTTTCACGGGCAGTCCACCTCTAGCATTCTTAGTGAATCTTCGCAGCACTAAGCACTTAGGTAAGTCCTTCACGTTCAACCTGGCTAAAACATAAAGAACATGCTTGCATGGAAGACCTTTACGTTTCATACTATCACAACTGCACTTCACTGTTTCTTCTGAATTAGTAGGTGTATAGTCCACTCTGAATCTCAGTTGCCTGTTATTTTTCCATGCCACTACGAATCTTCTACTGACGGCTCCACTGAGTATATCTATGATCTCAAGATCCGCTGCCTTCTTCATTTCTTTCTGCAAGAGGTAAAAGTTCACCGCAGTGAAGTCACGGGCAGCGGCTTTTTCAATGCATTTGAACTCGTCGAGTACTGGTACAGGGAGTGTCTGTGTGGACATGCAGTCGTCGTGTGACTCGTTCTCACGGAGTCGAACAATGCAGTTCTCATAATGCACAACCATATCAACAATTGTCATGCCAGAGTCAAGATGCATATGAAGGCAAGAGTTCAGACTCTCGCTCCTCTGGTTACTCTGCATACCAAGGAAGAACCCACCGGTGAGATATGACGCAACCCAAAGCCTTTTCTTCCTGTACATCCTACTCAACCATGTTTCAGTTTTCTCCGACTCCCATTTAGCTCTAAAAGCTGCCCATCTCGCCTCAAACTCATCATGTGTAGTAGCATAGTAAATAAGAGACCTGAACTCCTTAAGGGACTTGTGGTGGAGGTGTTTCTGCATGTTTTTCTCTATATGCCACGAACAAAGTCGATGCCACACGTCAGTAAGGACCTTCCTGATGGCCCTTATCATGGCTGCGTCTCCGTCTGTAACTACAGACCTCGACTTCTTCTGACAATGAGCTCTCAAAAAGGTCTGCAACACCCAAACATATGTATCCTCCGTCTCACCTGACACAACAACACAACCGACACAGTGGTGCAACGATGATTGTTTAGACCAACAAAAGGTATGAATGGCATTCCGTACCTATTCATCTTGTAAGTGCTGTCGAAGATGATTACATCACCAAAGTCAAGGTAATCCCGACGTGACTGAGAATCACACCAGAACATGTTCTTCAGCTTGCCTTCTGCGTCAACAGTGTGCTCAAAGAAAAAGTCTGGATCCCTTGCCTTTCTCGTCATCATGATACCAATCGCAGTGTCCGCATCACCCTTTGCTAGCAACTTCATTTTCTCCCTATAACACATGTTATAAAGCTTCCTCCTCCCGAAACCAGCCCGTGCATATGGTCCATACCTACTAACGAAGTTGTCATAAATCCAATGTTTTTTGAGCCCAGCACCTGTCATTGCTAAGATCTCGAGCTTCTGGTATTCCTTTATCTGATTATGAGATCGAAGATATATAACTTCATCCGGTCTAGCAAGAGTGTGACTATGATCGTCGCTGAAACTGCTGACATACCAAATGGAGCGCTCTCTGTCAAGCTTCACAGTTATATGGGCCTCGCAATAGCACCGAGTCTCCGCTCTCAGCCTGCGCTTCTTCCCTTCCATGGTACAAAACTTGGCCTGTCGTTTCCCAGCCCTTGAACACAGAAACCTCCTCAAGCGCCTACGTGCGTCGATACCCTTTGCATATTTCAAGTTGTCCTTCCTAATGCTGAAGCCACACTTTTTCGCATAATCGTTATAGAAATCATATGCCTCCTCGTCTGTCCTGAACGTCGTGGACATCACCGTCCAATGCCTGTCCAGTGATTCTTGCTGGTATTCATCGTACCCAGTGTCAAAATTGCACTCATCACCATCGGCATCATCATCGTTTTCGCACGCGCCACCAACCTCTCCCTGGAAAAAAAAATACAAACAACGTTATATGTCAGTAACTAGTTGTATAAGGAATATCATATGTATTCACTTTCCACTACTTACTTTGCTTGAGCTGTCATTATAAGATGCATCGATATCGTTTTCGTCATTGGCATCATCGAAAAAATTCCACTCATAATACCCTTCCACTTCCATCTGCGCAAATTGTAAATATGATATGTAAGATTTGATGCATTTTTCATGTCACTTTAAAATAACCTACAATACATAAATCTAAACCTACATGGCTTCCGCTTTCAGCATATGAATCATCTACATCCATATCCTCATTGTCATCATCCCCTCCTATCTGTGCAAAGTCAAACATGTTATTGTCATCGCGGATGCTTGTATTTAACATGGTTGACAACATGCAGACCACTTACATTGCCACTGTAAGACTCATCCAAACTCATATAATTTTCGCCGCCATGTTCGTCTTCATCCCATGACAATGAACCGTCCTCGCTACCGCCATCATCACCGTCATATCCTATTTCAGCCTCAATCTATACACATTCATATATAATCAAAGATCCATTCAAACATCACGTAACATCTTCGCAATTAAAATCCGTTTTTAAATCACTATGCCAACGCCTCGCGTACCTCGTTGCCTTCGTTAGACATGAGAATAGTGTTGGGACTCGACGGCGAACAGCTACAAGCTGACGGCGGCGGAGGCGTCTGCCCGACCGAGGCGGTTGTCGGCGTCTAGTCACACACAACGCGAGGGCGAACAGCACGCCGAGCTGACGACGGGCGGTTGTCGGCGGCCGGTAGCGCACAATGCGTAGGTTTTTTTTTCCGGCGGCCAGGTACTGCCGGAGATGGCGGCGGCGGCGCGAGAGGCGGCGCCTGAGGCGACGTGAAGATAGGGTTCGTCCGATCGGTTTTTTTAATAAATCACTCGGGCGTACGCAGCGGGGCGGGCGTGCATGCGGGCGGGCGTACACCGGGCGCGGGTGCGGACGGGCGGGCGTACGTGACAGCGCCGTACGGCGACGCGGGCGCGCGTACGGCGGGCGGGTATTTTAATACGGCGTGTGAAATGACCGCCCTATCCTTTATACGTTTTTTTTTGGGGAGGGGGTGTGTGTGTGTGTTTTTACCGAAGTCCACCTCGAGATTTATTAATTGGGCATCGTTCAAATTACAGAACCGCATGCATGTAATTTTACAAATGTTAGACCAAAGGCAGAGACCCAAGCTTTATTAGAAAGCTAAGATGAAGGAGTTGCAGACTTGTATAGTAGGACCATGTTTTACTTAAAGAGTATTTTGCATGATCTCTTATCCTTTGTTTTCTAAGGTTGCATGGTCTCTTATCCTTTTGCCCACTCTCATATATACTAATACTGCTTTCATGGGCTTTGCGCGGGCCCTCTGTGTTAACAAAACCAACTTCCATGACAGAAAAGAACGACCGTATCTGTTATCAGTTTCCGTAGTGCTGTATGAATAATATCCAGTAGTTTTCTTAATGAGTGAATAATATCTGGGTAGGTTTCTTAATGTTTTCAGGCTTTCTTCTGCTGTTGGAGATAACACTGCACCGTAGATGCAGTGCGCCAGTGTCTAACAGAATCACATATTCAATTAGGGACGTCTTTTTTTTTTTGAGGAAAGGGAAGCCTTATTTTGGAAGCATGTTTTCTGCCAATCATCTGGTAAAGCCACTATTTTCAGCATAAGGATGTTAAGCAAAGGATCGCTCGTACGCTCGACAGTCTATTAAACCAGTCTCCGATAACAGCACCGTTTTTTTTTGAGCGAAACACCTGAGCCTATTTATTCATCAAATGGAAAGTTTTACATAGCCTGGGGGCTCCAAAAGCCAAACATGACGGCCTGGCGCAAGATGTAAAGAGTTCTTAGCAATGTTATGAGCATCAACATTGTCTTCTCTCCTCTCAAATTCAAACTTAAAATCGTATTCGAGAAAAAAAAACTTAAAATCTCCTAGTTCAGCACTCAAACTCGTAACCTCCTTAATGATCATGGAATTCCCGCCTCTGCTCCCTTTCTCCATAGTACGTACAACATCCACGCAATCTGATGCCACATCTGCACGCTGGACATTAATATCCCACGCTAAGAACAATGCCTCCCTACAAGATATAGCTTCTGACATGATGGGTCTATCACACCATTGAACACCTGGACTGAAACACCCAAAAAGACTCCACCTTCGGTTCTTAATATCGCTGCTGCAGCACACCTGTTATTCTGAAACGAAATTGCACCATGAACATTTGCTTTGGCTGCTCCCTCAGTTGGTGAAATCCACCTCGACGGCATCACAGGATGACCAACTCAAGCAGCTCGCGGACACTCCATGTCCCCCATCTCCCTTAGGAATTTTTCAATAAACTTGGCAGTAGTAAACGGACACAGTTCTTTATTAGAGAGGCTTAGTTTTTTTTAGAAACACCTATAACTTTATTCATACTCATAGAGGCATTGTTCTTACCGTTTTTTACTAGATGGCCGAGCTTGGGCTTGAAAAATAGGCCCGATGGTAGGGCCTGGGACTCAGTTTTCTGCCGTGGGCTTTTTCAGGCCCGGCCCAAGCCCGGCCCGGCCCATGGCCAGATATAGGCACGTCCAACTTTTGATGCTGCTCTTTGAAGAAAACTGTTCATTTGTCTGGAATTCCCTTTTTGCCGTATTATGCGGCAAACTGCCAGCTCTTCGCACATGGCGAGCGCTTGAGCGAACCGGGAAGGGTCGGCCCATCTGAATAGGTAGAACATAATTGGTTTGATGCCAACAATTGGCATTGCCAATATTTGGCAAGCCAACATTTGGCAAAATCAAAATTTGCCAAATGTTGGCAACTTTTTGTGAGGTTGAGAAGAAAAGTTGGTAGCCAACCAATCACTAGCCAACATTTGGCATTTGCCAAATATTGGCATGCCAACTTTTGGCATCAAACCAATCATGCTCATAGTGTGCATGTAAAGAATACACTACAGTAGGTTCCTGAGCGGTTTTTTCTGTCTCTTTTTTTACTTCTGTTTTTCTTTACTGATTTTGTTTGTTTATCTTTAATTTTTCATTTACTGGTTTATTTTCTAATTTTAGTTTTTTCTCAAAAAACTCCCATTTAAAATGATAAAATACTATTCAAACTTTTAAAATAATATTCGTTTTTCATTTTTTATATATTTTTTAAAATGTCTGTGTTTTCTCATGTTCTCCGGAAAGAAAACAAATGTTCCAATTTCCAAATATTTTTCACATATTCAAAATTCTTTGTGAACTTTACAAAATGTTTTATTTCCAAAATCTCTTCACAAATTTTAAAAATATTCTTGTTTCCAGAAGTTGTTCGTACTTTAAAAAAATGTCCCTGTTTTTCAAATATATTCATAAATTTGGAAACATATCCGTGTTTCCGTTTTCAAAAAATTATCAAATAATTTAAAGTCTATCATTTAAAAAATGAGTTTCCAAGTAATATTATCATTTGAAAAATACTTAAAAATATTTTATATATTTTTAAATCCGTGTTTTGAAAAATGTAAATTAAAAAAAATCATTTTTCCAAAAAATCAAAAAATAAAGAAATGTTCGCATTTAAATAAATTTTCTGTTTTTAATATTTTTTGCATGTACATAATTTTTTTTCAAATTTTGGAAAGTGTGTTCATGTTTCCTAGAATGTTCCCATTTTCAAAAGTTATTTGACTTTTAAAATTTATATTTTCAAAAATTTGACCAGAAAAACACGTGCTACAATGTTTTTGGTTTGAAAAAATGTTTCGGTTCACTATAGTGCTTCAAAATCACACTATAGTCATCCGAAGGAAAAAAGTTATCCAACACTGATGAATTAATGGTCGTCCCAATTCGCTCATGCCTGTGCAAACTGGGCCATTTTGACGCTAGGAGCGTCATATAGGGGCTTCCCGTTTTTCCATTGATTCGTTTGTTGATGCAGTTAATTGTCGGGTGTTGTTTGTTTAATGTAAGGACATCTCCAACGCAGGAGCACTTAAGTTCCTAGACACGAGCGCATGCAGAAGCATCTGATCGCTAACTACAATATTTTGTGCAGGTTTGTTAAACATCTGGCTCTTCATGATGCATCGATGCTAGGAAAAGAAATAGGAATCACTCGAAAACTACCAAAACAACTGGGATTTAGGGGTCGTTTGCTTCGCTTCCACAAAACCAGCTTGAGTCAGACACGAATCTCAGGCATTCGATTTTGGAGGCCTGAGGTTGAGATCTGCAACTGACTGAGGAGCTGCCTGATAGGCCTCCATCCAAACAACCCCTTAATCCCTAACACACATGCCTAATCGCCTGCATTGTATTGCCCTAAGCGGAGATAAACTTTTCCCCTTCTCCGGCCTTAGTTTGGGCAGGCGTGGGCCTTGCATGTGCGCACGAAAGAAGCGGCAACCTCGTGCACGACAGCGGGCAAGTTTGGATCATGGCTTGACCGGTTAAGTTAATTTTAATGATACGATGCCCCTTGGAAGGAGGACCTTGATGACGATGAAGTCTTTTGAATGTGCATGTATGGTCAAGGCAAGAAATCAATCAATCGGCTTGTATGTTTGTGAGTTATCTTTGCAACTACGTGTGCGGTGCTCAGGAAGAATCAATCTGACGTTCTAAGGGCATCTCTAGCAGATCCCTCAAAACCAGTTAAAGAAATAAAATTTTGTTTTGAGTAGTTTTTTTGCGGGGTGTTTTGAGTAGTTAAATGAAAACTGGACCTAACCGATTTGTCATCTGGTTTAACTTCTCAAAAAGTTTACTCCTCGCGTTGGCCGTTGCTTATATTTACTTGGCCATGGCTCAATCTTAGGATTCATTTTGCCCTTCCCCTTTGTGCCGCCCCTCTCGCTCGCTTGCACTGCATCGATGCTGGTGTTGCCTGAATCCACCCGCAACCCCCACTACCACTCCTGCCCGCATCGTAGCCACCCCGCACCCCCACGGGCACTACCAATCGACTAGTGCCGCCCCTGATTGCCCCAAAATGGTGGAATCAAGCCATCATAGGCCGATGCCGCCGATTTGAAGCGCGGATCCACCTCGAGGTGTGCAGCCGACTCGAGCATGCAACAGAGTACCCCTCCAGATCCTTCACCGACGTGCCTCTGCCTCCTTCGTCGAAGAGGAGGTACCATGGCGTGCGCCAGCGACCGTGGGAACGAGGGTTTCAGAAATAAAGAACCAGCACACCGGCCACTAGTACCGTATTGGCTCCTTCGATGGACTTGGCGGAGAGGGCCTGCGACTTGAAGGCGATGGGCGTCTACGATAGCTGGGTGGAGATCAACTTCCCACTCGACAGCCACGAGGTCCCGGAGTTTGTTGTCATCGACCATTAAGTGGTCACTCGCCAGAAGGTGCGAGAGAACTAGGAGGCCTTCGACCGGCTCGACGAGCCACGCGCCAATGAGGAGTACATTGCCAAGATCCGTGAGAATAATCTGGAGCTCGTCGCCGAGGAGAGCCGACGGCTCGAGCCATACAAGAAGAGGCTACCGACGAGACCGGACCATCGGTGGGGTGGTCATTGACCTTTGATCCAGCGACTCCGGGTCTAGGTTCGACGAGGACGAAATGAATGGGATGAGTGTCGGTGTCAAAACCGGCAGATCTCGGGTAGGTGGTCCCAAGCTGTGCGTCTTAGGATCGATGGTAACATGAAACGGGATTTTACCCAACTTCGGGCTCTCTTGAAGAGATAATACCCTACATGCTGCTTGATTGACTTTAATGAGTATAGGGGTTACAAGAGTTGATCTACCTCGAGATCATATGTTGTGGTCTAAACCCTAGAGGTATGATGAATAATGTCATGATGATCTAGCATGTCCCTATCGACTAGTCCGGCCTCGGCTTATATAATGTACCAGAGGCCTAAGATAACAAGAGTCCTAGTCAAATACGCCGGTGGAGAGGAGTCCTTGTCTTGATCGCCAAGTCTTGTGGAATCTTCCTCATGTATACTTCGGCTGTCCGAACTGGCCCATGAGTAAACGGCCATGGGGGTCCTCGGCCCAATCCAACTGATCGGGAGACGATGTGGTGAGTAGCCCCTAGTCCAGGACACCGTCAATGAGCTTGGGGACAAGAAGGATTAGGCCTTTTAGTTTTTATTTCGTTAAAAATTCGAGTAGTTTATGCAATGTAGTTTAAATTTCGTGTTACACTATGACAAATTGCCTTTGTTGGGATCCCCATTGTAGGAGTTTGCAGTATGCAACAAGTTTTTCCTCAGTGAGAAACCAAGATATCAATCCCGGGAGTTACCGTTATCATGCGACAATTGAATGCTCTCTAACACAAATAAAACTTCACTTGTGTCCCCAACAGTTCTAACAAATGTGCCAACCTTGCTAGTCTTACTAATTACACTAAGCAATAAAAAGGCAATGTGTGATGGATATTTATGGAATGACACAAAATTGAAAACAATATTGTTGGGAAACGTAGCATGCAATTTCAAAAAAATTCCTACGCTCACGCAAGATCTATCTAGGAGATGCATAGCAACGAGAGGGGGAGAGTGTGTCCATGTACCCTCGTAGACCGAAAGCGGAAGAGTTTGTTAACGTGGTTGATGTAGTCGAACTTCTTCTCGTTCCGACCGATCAAGCACCGAACGTACGGCACCTCCGAGTTCTGTACACGTTCAGCTCGATGACGTCCCTCGAACTCTTGATCCAGCAAAGTGTCGAAGGAGAGTTCCGTTAGCACAACAGCGTGGTGACGGTGATGGTGAAGTAATCCATGCAGGACTTCGCCTAAGCACTACGTGAATATGACCGGATGCATAAACTGTGGAGGGGGGCACCGCACACGGCCAACAATTGTTGGTGTGTGTTCTAGGCACCCCTCCCCATGTATATATAGGCGGGAGAGGGAGAGAAGCAGCCTTGGGGCGCCCCAAGTAGGAGGAATCCTACTTGGGGGCCTCCTCAAATTCGGCCTCCTCTTTCCTTATCTCCGGAGGGGGGAAGGAAAGAGAGGAGAGGGGAAAGGAAGGGGGTATCCTATTCCCTCTATTTCCTTTCCTCCTCCCCTTTTCCTTTCTCCACTTAGATCGGCCCATATGGGGGCACACCAGCCCACAAGGGGCTGGTCTGTCCCGCCCTTGGCCCAATAAGTCCCATATCTTTGCCGGGGGGGGGGTGCCCGGAACCCCTTCCGGTGACCCGATACGTACCCGGTACCCCCGGAACACTTCCGGTGTCCGAATACTATCGTCCTATATATGAATCTTTACCCCTCGACCATTTCGAGACTCCTCGTCATGTCCGTGATCTCATCCGGGACTCCGAACAACATTCGGTCACCAAATCACATAACTCATATAATACAAAATCATCATCGAACGTTAAGCGTGCGGACCCTATGGGTTCGAGCACTATGTAGACATGACCGAGACACCTCTCCGGCCAATAACCAACAGCGGAACCTGGATGCTCATATTGGTTCCCACATATTCTATGAAGATCTTTATCGATCGTACCGTAATGACAAGACACGTTATTCCCTTTGTTATCGATATGTTACTTGCCGGAGATTCGATCGCGGGTATCTTCATACCTAGTTCAATCTCGTTACCGGCAAGTATCTTTACTCGTTCCGTAATGCATCATCCCGCAACTAACTCATTAATCACATTGCTTGCAAGGCTTATTATGATGTGCATTACCGAGAGGGCCCAGAGATACCTCTCCGATACTCGGAGTGACAAATCCTAATGTCGATCTATGCCAACCCAACAAACACCTTCGGAGATACCTATAGAGCATCTTTATAATCACCCAGTTACGTTGTGACATTTGATAACACACAAGGCATTCCTCTGGTATCCGGGAGTTGCATAATCTCATAGTCAAAGGAATATGTATATGACATGAAGAAAGCTATAGCAATAAAACTGAACGATCATTATGCTAAGCTAACGGATGGGTCTTGTCCATCACATCATTCTCCTAATGATGTGATCCCGTTCATCAAATGACAACACATGTTTATGGTTAGGAAACTTAACCATCTTTGATTAACGAGCTAGTCTAGTAGAGGCTTACTAGGGACACGGTGTTTTGTCTATGTATCCACACATGTATGAAGTTTCCGGTTAATACAATTCTAGCATGAATAATAAATATTTATCATGATATAAGGAAATATAAAATAACAACCTTATTATTGCCTCTAGGGCGTATTTCCTTCAGTCTTCCACTTGCACTAGAGTCAATAATCTAGATCACATCGCCATGTGATTTAACACCAATAGTTCACATCACCATGTGATTAAAACCCATAGTTCGCATCGCCATGTGACCAAACCCAAAGGGTTTACTAGAGTCAGTAATCTAGTTCACATCGCCATGTGATTAACACCCAAAGAGTACTAAGGTGTGATCATGTTTTGCTTGTGAGAGAGGTTTAGTCAACGGGTCTGCCACATTCAGATCTGTCTGTCTTTTGCAAATTTCTATGCCTACAATGCTCTGTATGGAGCTACTCTAGCAAATTGCTCCCACTTTCAATAGGTATCCAGATTGAGACTCGGATTCATCTGGATCAGTGTCAAAGCTTGCATCGAGTAACCCTTTACGACGAACTCTTTGTCACTTGCATAACCGAGAAACATTTCCTTAGTCCTCTTTAGGTACCTAAGGATAATTTTGACCGTTGTCCAGCGATCTACTCCTGGATCACTATTGTATCCCCTTGCCAAACTCATGGCAAGGTACACAATAGGTCTGGTATACAGCATGGCATACTTTATAGAACCTATGGCTGAGGCAGAGGGAATGACTTTCATTCTCTTTATATCTTCTGTCGTGGTCGGGTTTTGGGTCTTACTCAACTTTATACCTTGCAATACAGGCAAGAACTCCTTCTTTGACTGTTCCATTTTGAACTACTTCAAAATCTTGTCAAGGTATGTACTCATTGAAAAATCTTATTAAGCGTCTTGATCTATCTCTATAGATCTTGATGCCCAATATGTAAGCAGCTTCACTGAGGTCTTTCTTTGAAAAACTCCTTTCAAACACTCCTTTATGCTTTCAAGAAAATTCTACATCATTTCCGATCAACAATATGTCATTCACATATACTTATCAGAAAGGCTCTAGTGCTCCCACTCACTTTCTTATAAATACAGGCTTCACTGCAAGTCTGTATAAAACTATATGCTTTGATCAACTCATCAAAGCGTATATTCCAACTCTGAGATGCTTGCACCAGTCCATAGATGGATCGCTGGAGCTTGCACACTTTGTTAGCACCTTTAGGATCGACAAAACCTTCTGGTTGCATCATATACAACTCTTCTTTAATAAATCCATTAAGGAATGCAGTTTTGACATCCATTTGCCAGATTTCATAAAATGCGGCAATTGGAAACATGATTCGGACAGACTTAAGCATCGATACGAGTGAGAAAATTTCATTGTAGTCAACACCTTGAACTTGTCGAAAAACCTTTTTGCGACAATTCGAGCTTTGTAGATAGTAACACTACCATCAGCGTCCGTCTTCCTCTTGAAATTCCATTTATTCTCAATGGCTTGCCGATCATCGGGCAAGTCAACCAAAGTCCATACTTTGTTCTCATACATGGATCCTATCTCAGATTTCATGGCCTCAAGCCATTTTGCGGAATCTGGGCTCATCATCGCTTCCTCATAGTTCGTAGGTTCGTCATGGTCTAGTAACATGACTTCCAGAACAGGATTACTGTACCACTCTGGTGCGGAACATGCTCTGTTGACCTATGAGGTTCGGTAGTAACATGATCCGAAGTTTCATGATTATTATCATTAGCTTCCTCACTAGTTGGTGCAGGCATCACGGGAAACAGTTTTCTGTGATGAGCTACTTTCCAATTCGAGAGAAGGTACAATTACCTCATCAAGTTCTACTTTCCTCCCACTCACTTCTTTCGAGAGAAACTACTTCTCTAGAAAGGATCCATTCTTAGCAATGATGATCCTGCCTTCGGATCTGTGATAGAAGGTGTACCCAACAGTTTCTTTTGGGTATCCTAGGAAGACACACTTCTCCGATTTTGGGTTCGAGCTTATCAGGCGGAAGCCTTTTCACATAAGCATCGCAACCCCAAACTTTAAGAAACGTCAGCTTAGGTTTCTTGCCAAACCACAGTACATAAGGTGTCGTCTCAACGGATTTAGTTGGTGCCCTATTTAACGTGAATGTAGCTGTCTCTAATGTATAACCCCAAAACGATAGCGGTAAATCGGTAAGAGACATCATAGATCGCACCATATCTAATAAAGTACGGTTACGATGTTCGGACACACCATTATGCTGTGGTGTTCCAGGTGGCGTGAGTTCTGAAACTATTCCACATTGTTTTAAATGAAGGCCAAACTCGTAACTCAAATATTCGCCTCCGCGATCAGATCGTAGAAACTTTATTTTCTTGTTACGATGATTCTCCACTTCACTCTGAAATTCTTTGAACTTTTCAAATGTTTCAGACTTGTGTTTCATTAAGTAGATATACCCATATCTGCTCAAATCATCTGTGAAGGTCAGAAAACAACGATACACGCTGCGAGCCTCAAGACTCATCGGACCACATACATCTGTATGTATTATTTCCAATAAGTCAGTGGTGTGCTCCATTGTTCCAGAGAACAGAGTCTTAGTCATCTTGCCCATGAGGCATGGTTCACAAGCATCAAATGATTCATAATCAAGTGATTCCAAAAATCCATCTACATGGAGTTTCTTCATGCGCTTTACACCAATATGACCTAAACGGCAGTGACACAAATATGTTGCACTATCATTATCAACTTTGCATCTTTTGGCATCAATATTATGAATAATGGTATCACTACGATCGAGATTCAATAAACCATTTACATTGGGTGTATGACCATAGAAGGTTTTATTCATGTAAATAGAACAACAATTATTCTATGACTTAAATGAATAACCATATTGCAATAAACATGATCCAATCATATTCATGCTCAACGCAAACACCAAATAACATTTATTTAGGTTCAACACTAATACCGAAGGTAGAGGGACTGTGTGATGGTGATCTTATCAACCTTGGAATCACTTCCAACACACATGGTCACTTCGCCCTTAACTAGTCTCTGTTCATTCTGTAACTCATGTTTCGAGTTACTAATCTTAGTAACTGAACTAGTATCAAATACCCAGGGGCTACTACGAACATTAGTAAGGTACACAATAATCTGTATATCAAATATACCTTTGTTCACTCTGCCATCCTTCTTATCCGCCAAGTTTTTGGGGGCAGTTCCGCTTCCAGTGACCATTTCCTTTGCAGTAGAAACACTCAGTTTCAGGTTTGGGTCTAGCTTTGGGCTTCTTCACGGGAGTGGCAACTTGCTTGCCATTCTTCTTGAAGTTCCCTTTCTTTCCCTTGCCCTTTTTCTTGAAACTAGTGGTCTTGTTAACCATCTACGCTTGATGCTATTTCTTGATTTCTACCTTCGCCGATTTCAGCATCGCGAAGAGCTTGGGAATCATTTTCGTTATCCCTTGCCTATTATAGTTCATCACGAAGTTCTAGTAACTTGGTGATCGTGACTAGAGAATTTTGTCCGAGACAAGTAGACCGACTCCTGCCTGCATCTACTACTATTACTCCACACATCGACCGCTATCCAGCATGCATCTAGAGTATTAAGTTCATAAGAACAGAGTAACGCTTTAAGTAAGATGACATGATGTAGAGGGATAAACTCATGCAATATGATATAAGCCCCATCTTGTTATCCTCGATGGCAACAATACAATACGTGCCTTGCTGCCCCTACTGTCACTGGGAAAGGACACCGCAAAATTGAATCCAAAGCTAAGCACTTCTCCCATTGCAAGAAAGATCAATCTAGTAGGCCAAACCAAACTGATAATTCGAAGAGACTTGCAAATATAACCAATCATACATAAAAGAATTCAGAGAAGATTCAAATATTGTTCATAGATAAACTTGATCATAAACCCACAATTCATCGGTCTCAACAAACACACCGCAAAAGAAGATTACATCGAATAGATCTCCACAAGAGAGGGGGAGAACATTGTATTGAGATCCAAAAAGAGAGAAGAAGCCATCTAGCTAATAACTATGGACCCGAAGGTCTGAGGTAAACTACTCACACATCATCGGAGAGGCCATGCTGTTGATGTAGAAGCCCTCCGTGATCGATGCCCCCTCCGACGGAGCTCCGGAAAAGGCCCCAAAATGGGATCTCACGGGTACAGAAGGTTGCGGCGGTGGAATTAGGTTTTTGGCTCCGTATCTGGTAGTTTGGGGGTACGTAGGTATATATAGGAGGAAGAAGTACGTCGGTGGAGCAATGTGGGGCCCACGAGGGTGGAGGGCGCGCCCTGGGGGGTAGGCGCGCCCCCTACCTCGTGCCTTCCTGGTTGATGTCTTGACGTAGGGTCCAAATCCTCTGGATCACGTTCGTTCCGAAAATCACGTCCCGAAGGTTTCATTCCGTTTGGACTCCGTTTGATATTCTTTTTCTGCGAAACTCTGAAATAGGCAAAAAGCAGCAATTCTGGGCTGGGCCTCCGGTTAATAGGTTAGTCCCAAAAATAATATAAAAGTGTATAATAAAGCCCAATAATGTCCAAAACATAATATAATATAGCATGGAACAATAAAAAATTATAGATACGTTGGAGACGTATCAAGCGTCCCCAAGCTTAATTCCTGCTCGTCCTCGAGTAGGTAAATGATAAAAACAGAATTTTTGATGTGGAATGCTACTTAGCATAATTTCAATGTAATTCTTCTTAATTGTGGTATGAATATTCAGATTTAAAAGATTCAAGATAAAAGTTCAATATTGACATAAAAATAATAATACTTCAAGCATACTAACTAAGCAATTATGTCCTCTCAAAATAACATGGCCAAAGAAAGTTCATCCCTACAAAATCATATAGTTTAGTCATGCTCCATTTTCGTCACACAAGAATGCTCTCAACATGCACAACCCCGATGACAAGCCAAGCAATTGTTTCATACTTTAGTAATCTCAAACTTTTTCAACTTTCTCGCAATACATGAGCGTGAGCCATGGATATAGCACTATGGGTGGAATAGAATATAATGATGGAGGTTATGTGGAGAAGACAAAAAGGAGAAAGTCTCACATTAACGCGGCTAATCAATGAGCTATGGAGATGCCCATCGATTGATGTTAATGCAAGGAGTAGGGATTGCCATGCAACGGATGCACTAGAGCTATAAATGTATGAAAGCTCAACAAAAAGAAACTAAGTGGGTGTGCATCCAACTTGCTTGCTCACGAAGACCTAGGGCATTTGAGGAAGCCCATTGTTGGAATATACAAGCCAAGTTCTATAATGAAAAATTCCCACTAGCATATGAAAGTGACAAAACAAGAGACTCTCTATCATGAAGATCATGGTGCTACTTTGAAGCACAAGTGTGGTAAAAGGATAGTAACATTGTCCCTTCTCTTTTTTTCTCTCATTTTTTGGGCCTTCTTCTTTTTTTATGGCCTTTCTCTTTTTTTATTTAGTCTGGAGTCTCATCCCGACTTGTGGGGGAATCATAGTCTCCATCATCCTTTCCTCACTTGGGACAATGTTCTAAAAAATGATGATCATCACACTTCTATTTATTTACAACTCAATGATTACAACTGGATACTAGAACAAAGTATGACTCTATATGAATGCCTCCGGCAGTGTACTGGGATATGCAATGAATCAAGAGTGACATGTATGAAAGAATTATGAATGGTGGCTTTGCCACAAATATGATGTCAACTACATGATCATGCAAAGCAATATGACAATGATGAGCGTGTCATGATAAACGGAACGGTGGAAAGTTGCATGGCAATATATCTCGGAATGGCTATGGAAATGCCATAATAGGTAGGTATGGTGGCTGTTTTGAGGAGGATATAAGGAGGTTTATGTGTGAAAGAGCATATCATATCACGGGGTTTGGATGCACCGGCGAAGTTTGCACCAACTCTCAATGTGAGAAAGGGCAATGCACGGTACGGAAGAGGCTAGCAATGATGGAAAGGTAAGAGTGCGTATAATCCATGGACTCAACATTAGTCATAAAGAACTCACATACTTATTGCAAAAATCTACAAGTCATCAAAAACCAAGCACTGCGCGCATGCTCCTAGGGGGATAGATTGGTAGGAAAAGACCATCGCTCGTCCCCGACCGCCACTCATAAGGAGGACAATCAAAGAACACCTTATGTTTCAAATTTGTTACATAACGTTTACCATACGTGCATGCTACGGGACTTGCAAACTTCAACACAAGTATTTCTCAAATTCACAACTACTCAACTAGCACAAATTTAATATCATTACCTCCATATCTCAAAACAATCATCAAGCATCAAACTTCTCTTAGTATTCAACACACTCATAAGAAAAAAAATTACTAGTCTTGCATACCTAACATATTAGGATCAATTTACCAATTTAAGAAAATTACCATGCTGTTTAAGACTCTCAAAATAATATAAGTGAAGCATGAGAGAATAATAGTTTCTATAAAACAAAACCACCGCCGTGCTCTAAAAGATATAAGTGAAGTACTAGAGCAAAAACTATATAGCTCAAAAGATATAAGTGAAGCATATAGAGTATTCTAATAAATTCCAAATCATGTATGTCTCTCATCAAAAGGTGTGTACAGCAACGATGAATTTGGTAAACTAAAAAGCAAAGACTCAAATCATACAAGACGCTCCAAGCAAAACACATATCATGTGGTGAATAAAAATATAGCTCCAAGTAAGTTACCGATGGAAGTAGACAAAAGAGGGGATGCCTTCCGGGGCATCCCCAAGCTTTGGCTTTTAGGTGTCCTTAGATTATCTTGGGGTGCCATGGGAATCCCCAAGCTTAGGCTCTTGCCACTCCTTGTTCCATAATCCATCAAATCTTTTACCCAAAACTTGAAAACTTCACAACACAAAACTTAACAGAAAATCTCGTGAGCTCCGTTAGCGAAAGAAAACAAAACACCACTTCAAGGTACTGTAATGAACTCATTCTTTATTTATATTGGTGTTAAACCTACTGTATACCAACTTCTCTATGGTTTATAAACTATTTTACTAGCCATAGATTCATCAAAATAAGCAAACAACACACGAAAAACAGAATCTGTCAAAAACAGAACAGTCTGTAGTAATCTGCAACTAACGCAAACTTCTGGAACTCAAACAATTCAGCAAAAATAGGACGACCTAGACAATTTTTTTAGTGATCAGCAGCAATTGGAATCAATATTTTATCACGTTATGGTGATTTTTAACAATTATTTTCGTGAACAGAAAGTTTCTGGAATTTTCAGCAAGATCAAATAATTATCATCCAAGAAGATCCTATAGGTTTAACTTGGCACAAACACTAATTAAAACATAAAAACACATCTAACCAGAGGCTAGATCAAATATTTATTCCTAAACAGAAGCAAAAAGCAAAAAAACTAAAAATAAAATTGGGTTGCCTCCCAACAAGCGCTATCGTTTAACGCCCCTAGCTAGGCATAAATGCAAGGATAGATCTAGGTATTGCCATCTTGGGTTTTTAATTTCTTAGCGGAGTTATGCTCGAATCCGGGAGGTTCTTTAAGCTTCCCCTCATATTCCGATATTTTCAGATCTAAAGAATCCAACCGCTTATTGCAAAGAGTAATCAACATGTTCATGCGGTGAAGATTTCCACTAACACCCTTAAGGGGTTCAAGAGCTTTTTGTAAAATTTTCGTTACTTCGCAAATTTTCTCAAAAACTTGTGTTTCTTCCTGGGTATGATGAGGCCCCTTTTGTTGAGGTAGTGTTCCCACTATACCTTCTATAACTTCATGCGCAATACTGGGATCAATTTCAATAAAATTGACTTTGGCAATGCAATCCAAGAGTTGTCTATGAGACATATTTAGTCCAACATAAAAATTGCGAAGCAAAAATCTAAGGTTCACTTCAAAGGTACAATTACGGTAAGACTCCATCATTCTAAACCAAGAATCTTTTAAGTTTTGCCCTTGTCTTTGTTTGAAGTGAAAAACTTCAAACTCAGGAGACAACGGAGTTGATAGAGGACTAGCCATAACGACAAGCAAGCGAAAAAGAGGCGAACGGAAAAGAGAGGGCGAATAAAACGGCAAGGGTGAAGTGGGGAAGAGGAAAACTAGAGGCAAATGGCAAATAATGTAATGCGGGAGATAAGGGTTTGTGATGGGTTCTTGGTATGTTGACTTTTGCGTAGACTCCCCGGCAACGGCGCCAGAAATCCTTCTTGCTACCTCTTGAGCACTGCGTTGGTTTTCCCTTGAAGAGGAAAGGGTGATGCAGCAAAGTAGCGTAAGTATTTCCCTCAGTTTTTGAGAACCAAGGTATCAATCCAGTAGGAGGCCACACACAAGTCCCTCGCACCTACACAAACAAATAAATCCTCGAAACCAACGCAATAAAGGGGTTGTCAATCCCTTCATCGTCACTTATGAGAGTGAGATCTGATAGATATGATAAGATAATATTTTTGGTATTTTTATGATAAACATGCAAAGTAAAATAAAAGGCAATAAAAATAGCTAAGTGTTGGAAGATTAATATGATCAAAAATAGACCCGGGGGCCATAGGTTTCACTAGTGGCTTCTCTCATGAGCATAAGTATTACGGTGGGTGAACAAATTACTGTTGAGCAATTGACAGAATTGAGCATAGTTATGAGAATATCTAGGTATGATCATGTATATAGGCATCACGTCCGAGACAAGTAGACCGACTCCTGCCTGCATCTACTACTATTACTCCACACATCGACAGCTATCCAGCATGCATCTAGAGTATTAAGTTCATAAGAACAAAGTAACGCAGTAAGATGATATGATGTAGAGGGATAAACTCATGCAATATGGTATAAACCCCATCTTGTTATCCTCGATGGCAACAATACAATACGTGCCTTGCTGCCCCTACTGTCACTGGGAAAGGACACCGCAAAATTGAACCCAAAGCTAAGCACTTCTCCCATTGCAAGAAAGATCAATCTAGTAGGCCAAACCAAACTGATAATTCGAAGAGACTTGCAAATATAACCAATCATACATAAAAGAATTCAGAGAAGATTCAAATATTGTTCATAGATAAACTTGATCATAAACCCACAATTCATCGGTCTCAACAAACACACCGCAAAAGAAGATTACATCGAATAGATCTCCACAAGAGAGGGGGAGAACATTGTATTGAGATCCAAAAAGAGAGAAGAAGCCATCTAGCTAATAACTATGGACCCGAAGGTCTGAGGTAAACTACTCACACATCATCGGAGAGGCCATGCTGTTGATGTAGAAGCCCTCCGTGATCGATGCCCCCTCCGACGGAGCTCCGGAAAAGGCCCCAAAATGGGATCTCACGGGTACAGAAGGTTGCGGCGGTGGAATTAGGTTTTTGGCTCCGTATCTGGTAGTTTGGGGGTACGTAGGTATATATAGGAGGAAGAAGTACGTCGGTGGAGCAACATGGGGCCCACGAGGGTGGAGGGCGCGCCCCCTACCTCGTGCCTTCCTGGTTGATGTCTTGACGTAGGGTCCAAGTCCTCTGGATCACGTTCGTTCCGAAAATCACGTTCCCGAAGGTTTCATTCCGTTTGGACTCCGTTTGATATTCTTTTTCTGCGAAACTCTGAAATAGGCAAAAAACAGCAATTCTGGGTCGGGCCTCCGGTTAATAGGTTAGTCCCAAAAATAATATAAAAGTGTATAATAAAGCCCAATAATGTCCAAAACAGAATATAATATAGCATGGAACAATAAAAAATTATAGATACGTTGGAGACGTATCACCGTTAAGCATGGGGCATTAAACTATCAAGTAGTCATCATACCGAGCTTGTCAAACATTCATAACATCTGCTTCTGCTCCTGCAATAGATTTGTCACTTAGCGGTGCATCAAGGACATAATTCTTCTGTGCAGCAATGAGGATAATCCTCAGATCACGGACCTAGTCCGCATCATTGCTACTATCATATTTCAACTTAGTTTTCTCTAGGAACATATCAAAAATAAAACAGGGGAGCTATACGCGAGCTATTGATCTACAACATAGATATGCAAATACTACCAGGACTAAGTTCATGATAAATTAAGTTCAATTAATCATATTACTTAAGAACTCCCACTTAGATAGACAACCCTCGAGTCATCCAAATGATCACGTGATCCATATCAACTAAACCATGTACGATCATCACGTGAGATGGAGTAGTTTTCAATGGTGAACATCTCTATGTTGAACATATCTACTATATAATTCACGTTCGACCTTTCGGTCCCCAGTGTTCCGAGGCCATGTCTGTAGATGCTAGGCTCGTCAAGTTTAACCCGAGTATTCCGCATGTGCAAAACTATCTTGCACCCGTTGTATGTGATCGTAGAGCTTATCACACCCGATCATCACGTGGTGTCTCGGCACGACGATCTGTCGCAATGGTGCATACTCAGGGAGAACACTTATACCTTGAAATTTTAGTGAGGGATCATCTTATAATGCTACCGCCATATACTAAGCAAAATAAGATGCATAAGAGATAAACATCAAATGCAATCAAAATATGTGACATGATATGGCCATCATCATCTTGTGCCTTTGATCTCCATCTCCTAAGCATCGTCATGATTTCCATCGTCACCGGCTTGACACCTTGATCTCCATCATAGCGTCGTTGTTGTCTCGCCAACTATTGCTTCTACAACTATCGCTAACGCATAGTGATAAAGTAAAGAAATTACATAGCGTTTGCATTTCATACAATAAAGCGACAACCATAAGGCTCCTACCAGTTGCCGATAACTTTTACAAAACATGATCAGCTCGTATATCACATCATTTCTTGACCTTATCACATCACAACATGCCCTGCAAAAACAAGTTAGACGTCCTCTACTTTGTTGTTGCAAGTTTTACGTGGCTGCTACGGGCTTCTAGTAAGAACCGTTCTTACCTACGCATCAAAACCACAACGGTGTTTCATCAAGTTTGCTGTTTTAACCTTCAACAAGGACCGGTCATAATCAAATTCGATTCAACTAAAGTTGGAGAAACATACACCCGCGAGCCACCTTTATGCAAAACTAGTTGCATGTCTATTGGTGGAACCGGTCTCATGAACGTGGTCATGTAAGGTTGGTCTGGGCCGCTTCATCCAAAAATACCGCCGAATCAAAATAAGACGTTGGTGGTAAGCAGTATGACTATCACCGCCCACAACTCTTTGTGTTCTACTCGTGCATATCATCTACGCATAGACCTGGCTCTGATACCACTGTTGGGAAATGTAGCATGCAATTTCAAAAAAATTCTTACGCTCACGCAAGATCTATCTAGGAGATGCATAGCAGCGAGAGGGGGATAGTGTGTCCACGTACCCTCGTAGACCGAAAGCGGAAGCGTTTGTTAACGTGGTTGATGAAGTCGAACTTCTTCTTGTTCCAACTGATCAAGCACCGAACGTACCGCACCTCTGAGTTCTGCATACGTTCAGCTCGATGACGTCCCTCGAACTCTTGATCCAGCAAAGTGTCGAGGGAGAGTTCCGTCAGCACGACGGCGTGGTGACGGTGATGGTGAAGTAATCCGCGCAGGGCTTCGCCTAAGAACTACGTGAATATGACCGGAGGCGTAAACTGTGGAGGGGGGCGTTGCACACGGCTAACAATTGTTGGTGTGTCTTCTAGGCGCCCCCTCCCCATGTATATATAGGTGGGAGTGGGAGGGGAGCAGCCTTGGGGCGCACCAAGTAGGAGGAATCCTGGGCCTCCTCCAATTCGGCCTCCCCCTTTCCTTATCTCCGGAGGGGGCAAGGAAACAGAGGAGAGGAAAATGAAGGGGGAATCCTATTCCCTCTATTTCCTTTCCTCCTCTCCTTTTCCTTTCTCCACTTAGATCGGCCCATATGGGGGCGCACCAACCCACAAGGGGCTGGCCTGTCCCGCCCTTGGCCCAGTAAGGCCCATATCTTTGCCGGGGGGGGGGGGTGCCCGGAACCCCTTCCGGTGACCCGATACGTACCCAGTACCCCCGGAACACTTCCGGTGTCCGAATACTATCGTCCTATATATGAATCTTTACCTCTCGACCATTTTGTGACTCCTCGCCATGTTCGTGATCTCATCCGGGACTCCGAAAAACATTCGGTCACCAAATCACATAACTCATATAATACAAAATCATCATCGAACGTTAAGCGTGCGGACCCTATGGGTTCGAGAACTATGTAGACATGACCGAGACACCTCTCCAGTCAATAATCAACAACGGAATCTGGATGCTCATATTGGTTCCCACATATTCTACAAAGATCTTTATCGGCCGTACCGTAATGACAACATACGTTATTCCCTTTGTCATCGGTATGTTACTTGCCCGAGATTTGATCGTGGGTATCTTCATACATAGTTCAATCTCGTTACCGGAAAGTCTCTTTACTCGTTCCATAATGCATCATCCCGCAACTAACTCATTAGTCACATTGCTTGCAAGGCTTATTAGGATGTGCATTACCGAGAGGGCCCAGAGATACCTCTCCGATACTCGGAGTGACAAATCCTAATCTCGATCTATGCCAACCCAACAAACACCTTCGGAGATACCTGTAGAGCATATTTATAATCACCCAGTTATGTTGTGACATTTGATAGCACACAAGGCATTCCTCCGGTATCCGGGAGTTGCATAATCTCATAGTCAAAGGAATATGTATATGACATGAAGAAAGCTATAGCAATAAAACTAAACAATCATTATGCTAAGCTAACGGATGGGTCTTGTCCATCACATCATTCTCCTAATGATGTGAATCCATTCATCAAATGACAACACATGTCTATGGTTAGGAAACTTAACCATCTTTGATTAACGAGCTAGTCTAGTAGAGGCTTACTAGGGACACGGTGTTTTGTCTATGTATCCACACATGTATCAAGTTTCCGGTTAATACAATTCTAGTATGAATAATAAACATTTATCATGATATAAGGAAATATAAAATAACAACTTTATTATTGACTCTAGGGCATATTTCCTTCAAATACAACATGTAAAAGTTGTTGGAAGACGATTCTTATGACAAAAATTAGACTGGTTGTTCATAGGTTCAACAAGTGTAACTCTCCAAGGCATAAAAGTGTGGTAAGTAACATAATCATGTGGAGAAGTGAAAATCTTATGCGCATGCCAGATTAATGAATGTGTAAGTTTTACATATGCAATATGTCCAAATACTATTAAACCAAGACCGTCTCTACATCTAATAGCTAAGTAGCATGTCCATAGATCGAGATCCTCTCTGCACCATCTGGACCTTAAGTGTAAACACAGGTAATTGCATTTAGCAAGATAACATAGTAATATGCTTAGGGGACTATGAATCATGTACTCAGTGACAACAATTCAGTACAAGCCTTTTCCACTTCCTGTTACTGTGGTAAATTACTTGCAAGATTGAACCCATGTAATGCACACCTCTTCCATTAGTTATTACAATCTATACTCATAGTAAATTATATGTAATTGATAGCAATATAACATGAATCATACAAAAATTATCGATATGTTTGATACGTACCAACATCCGAGACTTAATCCATGCTCATCCTCGAGCATGTAGATGATAACAAAGGATAACTTTTGAATATGAATGCTACCAATCATGCTCTTGATCAACGGATGTAATGCTTACGATGAGTGTAATGCAATACAATAAATGTTTGGCAGAGATATATTAATAATATTCAACTATCTCAACGCATACAAAAGAAATTATCACATACTTTTTATAATAAATGCATCAAGTCAAAATCTTCAATGCCAAAGGTTTAGAAAGAATGTCAAGTTTATTCGCACATTAGTAATCACTCATGCAAAGTATATTAACATGGCAATCACCTCTAGGCTAACCCAAGATACTAGACTGAATAAATCACTTGTTGTATGTTTGCTCTTTTTTGCAATCTTCAGAAATTAAAAATTCGAGCGCAAATATAAGTTTATGACCTAATCAAGGAAAATAGAACATAATGTTGTGGACGGGGGATTGAAAGAAGTGCAAAACAGGAAATTCTTGCAACAACATATCTAAACATTAGGACAAGAGGAAGACCTTATGACCGATATTGTGGAAGGAGTAGAATTGCCATGCAACTAGGGTGCAGATAGAGCTATCTGTCTATGAAAGATCTCCTATGGACTAATGGGGGTGCATCCAACTTGCTTGATCATGAAGACCTAAAGCGCATTTGAGGAGGCTCATTCTTTAAATATACAAGCCAAGTTCTATAATGTGAAATTCCCCATTAGTATACATGAAACTTGTGAACTCTCAGAATGAAAAGTGATACGTCTCCGTCGTATCTACTTTTCCAAACACTTTTGCCCTTGTTTTGGACTCTAACTTGCATGATTTGAATGGAACTAACCCGGACTGACGTTGTTTTCAGCAGAATTGCCATGGTGTTATTTTTGTGCAGAAATAAAAGTTCTCGGAATTACCTGAAAATCAACGGAGATTATTTTTGGAACTAATAAAAAATACTTGCAAAAGAATCAAGGCCAGGGGGCCCACACCCTGTCCACGAGGGTGGGGGCGCGCCTACCCCCCTGGGCGCGCCCCTGCCTCGTGGGCCCCCTGGTGCTCCACCGACCTCAACTCCAACTCTATATATTCACGTTCGGGGAGAAAAAAATCAGAGAGAAGGATTCATCACGTTTTACGATACGGAGCCTCGCCAAGCCCTAATCTCTCTTGGGAGGGCTGATCTGGAGTCCGTTCGGGGCTCCGGAGAGGGGAATCCGTCGCCATCGTCATCATCAACCTTCCTCCATCACCAATTTCATGATGCTCACCGCCGTGCGTGAGTAATTCCATCGTAGGCTTGCTGGACGGTGATGGGTTGGATGAGATTTACCATGTAATCGAGTTAGTTTTGTTAGGGTTTGATCCCTAGTATCCATTATGTTCTGAGATTGATGTTGCTATGACTTTGCTATGCTTAATGCTTGTCACTAGGGCCCGAGTGCCATGATTTCAGATCTGAACCTATTATGTTTTCATGAATATATGTGAGTTCTTGATCCTATCTTGCAAGTCTATAGTCACCTATTATGTGTTATGATCCGTTAACCCCGAAGTGACAATAATCGGGACCATTACCGGTGATGACCGTAGTTTGAGGAGTTCATGTATTCACTAAGTGTTAATGCTTTGGTCCGGTACTCTATTAAAAGGAGGCCTTAATATCTCTTAGTTTCCATTAGGACCCCGCTGCCATGGGAGGTAGGACAAAAGATGTCATGCAAGTTCTTTTCCATAAGCACGTATGACTATATTCGGAATACATGCCTACATTAAATTGATGAATTGGAGCTAGTTCTATGTCACCCTATGTTATAACTATTGCATGAGGAATCACATCCGGCATAATTCTCCATCACCGATCCAATGCCTACGAGCTTTTCACATATTGTTCTTCGCTTATTTACTTTTCCGTTGCCACTGTTACAATCACTACAAAACTATCACTGTTACTTTTGCCACCGTTACCGTTACTTCCATACTACTTTGCTACTAAATACTTTGCTGCGGATACTAAGTTATCCAGGTGTGGTTGAATTGACAACTCAACTGCTAATACTTGAGAATATTCTTTGGCTCCCCTTGTGTCGAATCAATAAATCTTGGTTGAATACTCTACCCTCGAAAACTGTTGCGATCCCCTGTACTTGTGGGTTATCAAGACTATTTTCTGGCGCCGTTGCCGGGGAGCATAGCTCTATTCTTTGAGTCACTTGGGATTTATATCCGCTGGTCACTATGAAGAACTTGAAAGACGAAAGAACTAAGATTTTTCCCTCAACTACGAGGGGAGGTAAGGAACTGCCATCTAGCTGTGCACTTGATTCACCTTGTGTTTTGAGTAAGCTTGCGACACCTAAACCTACTTCTGCTATTAATTCTGATATGTCGCATGTTATTAATGATGCCACTTCTGCTATGCATGATACTTATGATGAAACTACTTCTATGCTTGATACTATTGTGCCACTAGGTGAATTTCTTGATGAAATTATTGAAACTGATAATATTGATGAAAGTGATGATGAAGATTCTCCCCCTAGATATGAATTGCCTGTTGTTCCTGAGGGTTATGTTATGGATGAAGAAACTGCTAGAGACTTTCTTGCTTGCAATGATAGGAGTGATCTTAAGAAATTATTAGCTAAGCTAAAAGAAAAATCTCTGAATGCTAGAATGAAATATGACCCTGCTTTTGCTACTTCACCTATGTTTGTTACTGATAAGGATTATGATTTCTCTGTTGATACTGAGATAATTACTTTGGTTGAATCTGATCCTTTTTATGGCTATGAATCCGAAACTGTTGTGGCACATCTTACTAAATTAAATGATATAGCCACCCTGTTCACTAATGATGAGAAAACTCGCTACTACTATATCCTTAAATTATTTCCGTTCTCATTAAAGGGTGATGCTAAGACATGATTTAATTCTCTTGATCCTGGTTGTGTGTGTAGTCCCCAGGATATGATTTATTACTTCTCTGCTAAACATTTCCCCGCTCATAAGAAACAAGCTGCTTTAAGGGAAATATATAATTTTGTGCAAATTGAAGAAGAGAGTCTCCCACAAGCTTGGGGGAGGCTTCTCCAATTACTTAATGCTTTGCCTGATCATCCTCTCAAGAAAAATGAAATACTTGATATCTTTTATAATGGACTAACCGATACTTCCAGAGACCACCTGGATAGTTGTGCTGGTTGTGTTTTCAGGGAAAGAACAGTTGATCAAGCTGAATTGCTATTGAATAATATGTTGACTAATGAAAATAATTGGACACTTCCTGAACCAACTCCTAAGCCAACTCCGAAGAAAAGGGGTATTCTATTTCTCGGTCCTGAAGATATGCAAGAGGCAAAGAAATCTATGAAAGAAAAAGGTATTAAAGCTGAAGATGTTAAGAATTTACCTCCTATTGAAGAAATACATGGTCTTAATTTGCCGCCTGTTGAAGAAATACATGGTCTTGATAACCCGACACAGGTAGTAAAGGTAAATTCTCTCTATAGATTTGATGAAGGTGAAATCCCGTTACTAAGTCTGCTAGCCAATGCTTAGATGAGTTTGATAATTTTATGGTTAAACAAGAAAACTTCAATGCTTATGTTGGTAGACAATTGAAACACAATGCTGATATGCTTGAACATTTGAGTGATTATATGGCTAGTGTTAAAGGTGAACTTAAACTCATTAGTAAACATTGCTTCTATGGTTACCACTCAAGTAGAACAAGTGCTTAAAGCTCAAAATGATTTGCTCAATGAATTAAATAATAAGAAGAATGATAATGCTGTTAGAGTTATGACTAGAGGGGGTAAAATGACTCAGGAACCTTTGTATCCTGAAGGTCACCCTAAGAGAATTGAGCAGGATTCTCAGAGAACTAATGTTGATGCACCTAGTCCTTCTAAAAAGAAGAAAAAGAAAAATGATAGGACTTTGCATGCTTCTAGTGAACCTGTTGTAGACACACCTGAGAATCCCAATGATATTTCTATTTCTGATACTGAAACACAATCTGGTGATGAACATGAATCTAGTGATAATGTTAATGATGATGTTCATGTTGATGCTCAACCTAGTAATAACAATGATGTAGAGATTGAACCTGCTGTTGATCTTGATAACCCACAATCAAAGAATCAACGTTATGATAAGAGAGACTTTGTTGCTAGGAAGCACGGTAAAGAAAGGGAACCATGGGTTGAGAAACCCATGCCCTTTCCTCCCAAACCATCCAAGAAAAAGGATGATGAGGATTTTGAGCGCTTTGCTGAAATGATTAGACCTATCTTCTTGCGTATGCGTTTTACTGATATGCTTAAAATGAATCCTTATGCTAAGTATATGAAGGATATTGTTACAAATAAGAGAAAGATACCGGAAGCTAAAATTTCCACCATGCTTGCTAATTATACTTTTAAGGGTGGAATACCTAAGAAACTAGGAGATTCAGGAGTACCCACTATACCATGCTCCATTAAAAGAAACTATGTTAGGACTGCTTTATGTGATCTTGGAGCTGGTGTTAGTGTTACGCCTCTCTCTTTATATCGTAGACTTGATTTGAATAAGTTGACACCTACTGAAATATCTTTGCAAATGGCCGATAAATCAACTGCTATACCTGTCGGTACTTGTGAGGATGTGCCTGTTGTGGTTACAAACGTTACTATTTTAACGGAGTTTGTTATTCTTGATATTCCCGAGGACGATAGTATGTCGATTATCCTTGGTAGACCCTTTTTGAATACTGCAGGGGCTGTTATTGATTGCAACAAAGGCAATGTCACTTTTCATGTTAATGGAAATGAGCATATGGTACACTTTCCGAGGAAACAACCTCAAGTCCATAGTATCAATTCTATTGGAAAAATTTCAACGATTACTATTGGAGGTTTTGAATTTCCTCTACCTACTATCAAGAAGAAATATGATATTATTATTTTTGGGGATGTGCATATCCCCGTTGAGGTAACATAGTGTTATTTGAAATTTCTCCGGTTCCATGTTATTCGGAATGAGTTTGTTAACAAGACTTGATCAACCTTGTTAGTGGATTCCTTTTGATGAGCATGAGATGGATGAAGTTAGAAAGCACAACTTTCTGCTTAGATAAAATAAAGCAAAAATAGTATTTTCTGTCTGTTTTCTGAATTATCCGTGCAATAAAAAATACCCCGAAAATAAAAGTTCTCCAAATGCCCTGAAAATGCAATACAATTATTTCTGGAATATTTGAGAATATATGGCACTGAGAACACATCAGGGGGAGCAAGCACATGGCCACGAGGGTCCAGGGCGCGCCCACCCCCTGGGCGCGCCCCCTGCCTCATGGGCCCCTGGTGGCTCCCCTCCACTTATTCCAGCCACCACACACTCCTTCTTCCTCCCAAAAAAATCACCAACCAGCTCAAGCACGAGTTCTAGCTCATTTTGCTGCGATTTTCGATCTCCTAGCTCAAAGCTCCACTCACAAAACTGCTTTAGGGGATTGTTCTTTGGTATATGACTCCTCCAATGATCCAATTAGTTTTTGTTCTAGTGCTTTATTCATTGCAAATTTTTGCTGCCTAGGTGACCCTGTTCTTGAGCTTGCATGTCAAATTTATATGGTCCCAAGTAGTTCTAATGCGTGATATAGTCCCTAGGCACTTGTGGGAGTAGTTGCTATCAATTTTGTTGAGTTTGGTTCACTTTTATTTTGAGTTACTAAAAATTTCAGAAATTTTCAAGAATAGATGAAGAGATTTTTGAGGGGCTCTTCGAGCCGAAGCTCGAGGGATAAGCAAAGTGAAGAGGATAAGAGGCCCAAATATAATCTCCCTCGCACCGCGGAGGTTCGGCCGTGTGAATGGCCTTGTGATGAGTTCTTAACAGCAGCCGAGATTCATGATGATTTCTATTCTTTGGTTGAGAATGCGGGCCTCACCGACTTCCTCCGCGACCAGCGCGAACAGTATCTCTTACTCACTAATATTTTCGTGCAAAATTTTCATTTCCATGCTAGGAGATCACCACCTTCAGTGGAATTTTATTTATATGATGAGCATAAGGAGATGTCCCTTTCTGATTTCTGTCGGGTTTGTAAGATACCCCTCACTGGCAGCATAGAGGAACCACATCGTAATGATGTGGACGGGTTTATTGATATGATTGCTGTAGGGGAAACAAGGAAAGTTTCCGATGCAAGAATTACTAGCATACATTTTCCGGTTCTGCGTTACTTTGCGATATTTGCTAGTAGATGTTTAATTGGTCGCGGGAACTGTGGAAACCTTAGGCCCCTGATATTGTTATTTTGGGCCATGCCTTGTTTCGTGATAACTCTTTTAGCCTAGGCGCTATCGTTGCCAAACGGTTAAGTCTTAACCCCACGAAGGGTCCCATCTTGGGAGGTATCTTCGCCTCGCGCCTCGCTGCACACTTTAACATACCTATTAGGCATTATGAGAAAGAAGAAAAGTTGCTGCCTCCTGTTTTTCTAGACTATAAGAGTATGGTAGCACATGATTTTATCGTTCAGAATAAGGAAAAGATGCTTAAGTACAAACTAATATTTGATAAAAATTGCCCTGAGACTATTACTTTGCCTGCTCCTTCTTTGTTTGACTTATCTACATGCAAGTACCTTGTTCAGCCGGAGGCATTTCATGCCTACCAGAACCCCGCACCAGCTACAGAGCCAGAGCCGGAACCACAATTTGATCCTTCACGACAGTCTGTTTACCAGTGGTATCTAGAGGAGATTGCCAACCAGTGGCAACCCGAGGCTCCTTCTCAGTACGACCCCAACTACAACTTTGATCCATGGGCATGGACCAACTTAGGCCAAAAGCCTAAGCTTGGGGGAGTACGTATTTCTCGCCGACATTACATTCATGCTCACACACTCATTCTAGTTGTCGGTGGTCATACTTTTTGATTGTACTATCCATGCTAGTTTATTTTCTTTTTCTCGCTTTCTTCTTGTGTGTTTGATAAACCTTAAGAAAAACAAAAAAAATTAGTTGTAGCTTTTAGCTAGTTTATTTTCCATGCTTGTAGTAGTAATAATTAAAAAGAAAACCCAAAAAGATTTCTCGTTCTTCTTTTTGCTTGTTGGGAGCTTTCCCGTGTAAATAGTTTTATTTCTTTTCTTTTCTTTGGGGGTCGAGAGGAGAAGACCATAATGAAAATGTTGAAGTGGCTCTTATATGCATTATTGTTGATTTAACCAAGAGCCCATATTATCTTGTCTTCTCCTGTGTGTCAGATGCTTGCAGATTCCAGCTTAGTCCAATGCACGTGCACTATTATTATTATACACACCGTTCGGTCGTGCAAGTGAAAGGCAATAATGACGATATATGATGGACTGATTGAGATGGGAGAAGCTGGTATGAACTCGACCTCTCTTGTTTTTGTAAATATGATTAGTTCATCGTTCCTGATTCAGCCTATTATGAATGAAACATGTTTACAATGACAATTAGAGATTATAGTTGCTTATGCCATTCTTAATTTGCTAGGAGTTTATAATGGTTTACCTTGCGTGCCAACATGCTATTAAAATGGTTGTGATGTGGTATGATAGGGTGATATCCTCCTTTGAATGATTCAAGTGACTTGACTTGGCACATGTTCACGCATGTAGTTGAAACAAAATCAACATAGCCTTCACGATATTTATGTTCATGGTGGATTATATCCTACTCATGCTTGCACTCAATGTTTATTAATTTTAATGCATGTTCATGACTGTTGTCGCTCTCTAGTTGGTCGCTTCCCAGTCTTTTTCTAGCCTTCACTTGTACTAAGCGGGAATACTGCTTGTGCATCCACTTCCATAAACCCCAAAGTTATTCCATATGAGTCCACCATACCTTCCTATATGCGGTATCTACCTGCCGTTCCAAGTAAATTTGTATGTGCCAAACTCTAAACCTTCAAATAAATTCTGTTTTGTATGCTCGAATAGCTCATGTATCAACTAGGGCTGTCTGTATCTTCCATGCTAGGCGGGTTATTCTCAAGAGGAGTGGACTCGCTCCTCACTCACGAGAAAATGGCTGGTCACCGGGATGCCAAGTCCCATGCTCTATGCAACTCAAATCGAAATAATTGCAAACAAAACTCCCCCGTGACTCTTATTAGTTGGAGGCACTCGTTGTTTCGAGCCAGCCATGGATTGATGCTTGTTGGTGGAGGGGGAGTATAAACTTTACCATTCTGTTTGGAACCGCCTATAATGTATGTAGCATGGAAGATATCGAGATCTCTCGATTGTTATGTTGATAATGAAAGTATGGCGCTCAAAATATTATTCATCTCTATTTCAAAATCGAGCTCTGGCACCTCTACAAATCCCTGCTTCCCTCTGTGAAGGGCCTATCTATTTACTTTTATGTTGAGTCATCACCCTCTTATTAAAAAGCACCAGCTGGAGAGCACCGCTGTCATTTGCATCCATTACTATTAATTTATATTGGGTATGACTATGACTGGATCTCTTTTACCATGAATTACAATGTTTAGTCAGTCCTTGATCTTCAAAGGTGCTCTGCATTTATGTTTTGCAGTCTCAGAAAGGGCTAGCGAGATACCATCTTGTTATATCATATTATGATTGTTTTGAGAAAGTGTTGTCATCCGAGATTTATTATTATTGCTCGCTAGTTGATTATGCCATTGATATGAGTAAACATGAGACCTAAGTGTTATTGTGAATATGGTTAGTTCATAATCTTTGCTGAAAACTTGAATGCTGGCTTTACATATTTACAACAACAAGAGCAAACAGAGTTTGTAAAAGTTTTTCTTTATCACTTTCAGTTTATCAACTGAATTGCTTGAGGACAAGCAAAGGTTTAAGCTTGGGGGAGTTGATACGTCTCCGTCGTATCTACTTTTCCAAACACTTTTGCCCTTGTTTGGACTCTAACTTGCATGATTTGAATGGAACTAACCCGGACTGACGCTGTTTTCAGCAGAATTGCCATGGTGTTATTTTTGTGCAGAAATAAAAGTTCTCGGAATGACCTGAAAATCAACGGAGATTATTTTTGGAATTAATAAAAAATACTGGCGAAAGAATCAAGGCCAGGGGGCCACACCCTGTCCACGAGGGTGGGGGGCGCCTACCCCCGGGCGCGCCCCCTGCCTCGTGGGCCCCCTGGTGCTCCACCGACCTCAACTCCAACTCTATATATTCACGTTCGGGGAGAAAAAATCAAGAGAAGGATTCATCGCGTTTTACGATACGGAGCCGCCGCCAAGCCCTAATCTCTCTCGGGAGGGCTGATCTGGAGTCCGTTCGGGGCTCCGGAGAGGGGAATCCGTCGCCATCGTCATCATCAACCTTCCTCCATCACCAATTTCATGATGCTCACCGCCGTGCGTGAGTAATTCCATCGTAGGCTTGCTGGACGGTGATGGGTTGGATGAGATTTACCATGTAATCGAGTTAGTTTTGTTAGGGTTTGATCCCTAGTATCCATTATGTTCTGAGATTGATGTTGCTATGACTTTGCTATGCTTAATGCTTGTCACTAGGGCCCGAGTGCCATGATTTCAGATCTGAACCTATTATGTTTTCATGAATATATGTGAGTTCTTGATCCTATCTTGCAAGTCTATAGTCACCTATTATGTTATGATCCGTTAACCCCGAAGTGACAATAATCGGGACCATTACCGGTGATGACCGTAGTTTGAGGAGTTCATGTATTCACTAAGTGTTAATGCTTTGGTCCGGTACTCTATTGAAAGGATGCCTTAATATCCCTTAGTTTCCATTAGGACCCCGCTGCCACGGGAGGGTAGGACAAAAGATGTCATGCAAGTTCTTTTCCATAAGCACGTATGACTATATTCGGAATACATGCCTACATTACATTGATGAATTGGAGCTAGTTCTGTGTCACCCTATGTAATAACTATTGCATGAGGAATCGCATCCGGCATAATTCTCCATCACCGATCCAATGCCTACGAGCTTTTCACATATTGTTCTTCGCTTATTTACTTTTCCGTTGCCACTGTTACAATCACTACAAAACTATCACTATTACTTTTGCCACCGTCACCGTTACTTCCATACTACTTTGCTACTAAATACTTTGCTGCAGATACTAAGTTATCCAGGTGTGGTTGAATTGACAACTCAACTGCTAATACTTGAGAATATTCTTTGGCTCCCCTTGTGTCGAATCAATAAATTTGAGTTGAATACTCTACCCTTGAAAACTGTTGCGATCCCCTATACTTGTGTTATCAAAATGCAATGAAGTTGCGCTACTTTGAAGCACTTATGGTAATTTTCTATCATGAAAACTTAGTGCTACTTTCAGGCACTTTACATGTGTACTCTAAAGAGGATAACGGCATTGCTCATTCTCTCTTTCACTTTTTTGGCGCTTTCTTGACAGCTCTTCTTTTATTTGGCTCCTCCTTGGTGCATCTTTTTTCCTTTTCTTTTTATTTGGCACCTCCGTGGTGCATATTTTATTTTCTTTCAAGGAAGAAGCAACAACTTACAATGATGACACTTTCTAAACTTCCTCTGAATGCAAACATATCTCTTACTATGAACATGAAAAGATCTCTCTATATGATGCCTCTAGGAGTGTACCAGGATGTGCAATGATCTAGCAAATAGCCTAGCCATAAGAAAACAAAGCTAGCTATAATGATCATGTGAAGCATATGACAATGACAACATATTTCTATTAATGTAACATAAATGGTAGTGCATGTCAATTACTCGGAATGCCTACGGAAATGCCATAAGTAGGTGGTATGGTGACTGTTTTGATGAGATGTTTGACTTCATGTGTAGGAGAACAAGAGGAAGTCCTTTAGAGGGGTTGTATGTACTAGAGAATGATGCACTATGTCTCAATATGAGATTGGGAAATGCTCAGTACCGAAGAGGCTAGCAAATAAACAATTTATGGGGTGGAAGCTTAGAGCTCAAAGACTTGCATTAATCACAAAGAACACATCAACCAAATAAGTGCCTCATGGCATTACTAGAGCATATTCCAACAAGCCAAGTATCCCATGAGAATTGATTGGTAGGTTTAAAACCATGGTTCGCTCCGGGCAAAATCTATGATGATTGGATGCAAATAAAACTAAGTGGTTAGCTTCTCATTAGAATCCTCAATTTTTTATTATTAGGTGAAAGAAAGGCGATGTTTTTTTAACTTAAGTACATTATCCTATCTCTAAATAATAGTAGCTCCTTTTCATACAAATCCATAGTGATAAGAATTTCTCAAAATTGAAGCCAAAAAATCCACAACTATTGAAATATACTCTTATTTCTGAGTTTCCATCAAGTTAATTACCATCCTAAGCATGCAATACCTAATGTCCAGTATAAACTCAAGATAATAACCTCAAGATATATCATTAGAAAATGTGTCAACCAAGTCCTGTAACCTTCTAACAAAATATAAGTGAATCATAGAAAGTTATAACCGCAAAACACCACTTCCATTACTATAGCGGATAAAAGTGTAGAGTAAAGTAATCAAACCAAGCACTCTCTCTATATATAATTAGGCAAATTACGAGATGTGATGATTACATTTGTTCAAAATAAAAAATAAAAAAGATGATCCAAAGTTATGCAAACAAAGCAAAACTAGATGAAAAGGTTCAAGAGGGATCATAAAAATGGTTGTTGATGTAGAATAGGGATGCCCAAGGCATCCCCAAGCTTCGAATTTTGGGTCTTCTTAGAATTGAAGTGGGCATCCCCAAGTTTGATTCTAAAATGCTCCCAGTTGATTGTGATGGTGATGTCATCCATAATGATGTTAACATCATAGAAATAGTAAAGCTCAAGGGAGGTGGTGTGTACGGGTTAGTCCATAAATAAAAATAATGGTTCTACTTGATGTATATAAATTATGTCAGCATGGCATAACAATAGCTACATCAAAGGCTACAACCACATATCACGCGCGCCAGACAATCTTTGCTTCCCCACACCAGTTGCAATGGTGATGAATGGTTTCCCCATGAACACGTCATAAAACTTCAGGGTTCTTTGTTACTCCCTATTGCAATGATCGGGAAGGAGGGAGATAGGTACTGTCACTACAAACCTCCAAGATCTTACCATCATACCAGTAGTAATTTCCTCAAGTCCAAAAGTGACTAATGATGAGTGGTCGAGCTTCACAACACCATCAGGAAATCAACACAACACATAAAAAGAGGATGAGCAAATTGCTTATAGGCATTCAGTTCTAATCATGCAAGGGTTCATCCATATTCTCAAGAAATAATGCAACTACTCAAACATGTAAAGGATAACATCAAAGAAAGGGATGATACAAGATGACACCGAGTCTGAGAAGGAGATAGGCATGGCGGCGCCTGTGGTGGTGGCGCCGGTGGAAATGGTACCAGCCCGAAGGCCGGTGCAACGCGCTGGCAGAGCCTCCTATTCCTTATTCTTGTCTTGACCCTTATTATATGGAGTTGGTCTTGGAGAAGCAATGGATATTGATCTTGGATGACAATGGTTGGTTGCCGGCTGCCAGGGTTGAGGGTGTATATATTGGAGCTCTCCCAAAGCCTCCTCCGTAGATGCATCTCTTTTCTTTTGATCCAAGGGCTCTAGATGAGCAAAATCCTATCCCAATACCTCCCTTGGTGTCCAAATAAGTCGAGGAACAAATAGGGACGAAATCCATGAAGTTTCGCGTGCGATCTGGGCGATTTCGTAGCTTTTTGGGCCTAGTATGACCGTTGGTCGTACCGAACACCGTCTTTTGCTCTGGACCCCTTTAGTAAGTTCGCCGTCATTTCTTCATACAATTTTTTTTGACATTCGTGGACTCTTCGGATTCATATGAATGACATTGATGCACCTGGGGTGTTGATTGAGCACTCTAAAAATATGATATTTGACACTTCAAAATGACTATATATGTCTGGTGCTAGGCAGTCCTCCATATTGACCCAAACTTGGACTTTTCATCGTGCTTGGTCTATGGTTGCTCCAAAGCACCTGTAGACACAACAAAACAAAGGAACTAACAAAAACTACGAAGTATGAATGCTTACAATGAAAAGGGTAAAAATTGGAAATCACGCATAATGGACATGTACTTGGTTCAGTGGGACATGATATACGGAGATAATATGTAACAAATGAGCTCCAAAATGTGTATAAATAGAGCCATCAAGGCACGAACAGGGAAGGCCCGCAGAGCTGCAGGAGACAAGGGCTCGCGAAGCCGGATGACGATAGGAGCTGGAGGCATCAGAGTCCGAGAATCGGACCTGGCTGGCCATGGCCGCATGAGGGGGGTGGCCGCTGGTGCCGGAGTGGCAGCCGGAACGAGGAGCATTTGGGGAGGAGCGCTAGGGGTATTCTCAAATGTCTTGTTGTGCTAGGATATTAGTGTGTGTTATGTACTAGAATACCTTCGGGGCACTTTTGGAGCTTTACTTGTTCCGAGTGTTTCATACTTTAACCCCATTTTTCGCAAGAAGGATCCAATTTATTATAAAAGTTTATGAGAAGTACAAAGCACCACAAACGTAATAAAAAATTATATAAGGATTCTTGAACCACCGAACGACCACTACCATCGACAAAACGAGCCGTCGACGCGCCATTGTCGCCACTCCCTTACCAGAGCCGACTTGACCATATCGATGATAGCCAAGAAGTAGTCCTGCGCGTGCCCCTAAGAACTAGAGGCATGGAGATACAGTCATCACCATTGAACCATTCGGTCAGTCTGAAGCGCATGTCATCAAATCTCGCCATCGTGCACGCACGACGAGAAATCCTAACCACGCCACCTTAAGGAATCTATGTTGGTCCGCCGATCCCGCCTAGACCAAAAGATGAGTTCGACGAAGAAGCATCGTTGTCCGTCCTAGCGCCGCATCTGCAAGGACTAAAAAATCCGAACCTAAACTACTATTCGGATCCGAGGCACCATGATTCTCCTCTCCACCATTGTCCGCTTGAGTAGTAGGCGAAGGGGAGGGGAATCCACAAACTCACGACGGAGTGTGGAGGGGACGAGTTTCCCCCGTCCGCCATTTACGAGTGGAAGGGAATGATTCATTCTTCAACCTTTAGATGTTTCCAAACCTTTATACAATGTTGTTGCTGTACGTTGGAATGTTCACACTGAAGTGCCTGGTTCAGAAATCTTTTTTATTCTCCTAGTTGGATACCGCCATTATTCATTCCTTTAATTTTTTACGACTGTCCCATTTTACCTTTATTTATTTATATCCACACTGGTATCATGTTTCCTCGCTAGGATAGCAATGTACTTATCATTTCAAAAGCTACCTTGAAAAATTCTATATTTTGTTATGCATGGCACATTCACTGATTATACTACTAATATTTTGACCACCGTTGTAGACCGGAAGGAGCCGAAGTGGAACATGCGGTGCAGGATTATATACATCGCTGCACTCTCTTGTGGATTGGGCTGCACCAAAACAGATAAGTATGAGCCCTGATTTCAATTCATTATAGTTATGCAAATGATCCAACATCACAGACATATCAATTTTAGTCCATGTGTTTCAGGTTGATGCTGTTCATGTATGCGAGGCAGCATTAACCAACAGGTTTATGGGAGTTTTAGAAAACAGATTGGTCCGGTCAAAAAGGGGAAGAAGTGAAGGAAGCGGGGGAGGGCGGAAAGCGAGCCTCTGCGCGAACGCCGCGGGGACCGGGAGGACGGCTCGCGCGCCGGTCCAGAAGCGACGGGCGCCAGCTATGCCCCTCGCGCTGCTGACGGGAACGTGGGTCCGGCTGTGACCACATCGATCCCTCTGAAAGGCAGTGTTGGACGTCATGTGTTTTTAAAATCGAAGCGCGGCGAGTTGGCTGCGGTGGATTGCGCGGAAGACCACCGCGTACGCCCCGGATAGAGAGCGTTCCTTGTTGGTCTGGCCCATGAGATGGCACCAAGGCCTCCGTGTCGGACCTCTCTGGTTAGGGCCAGTGGGCCGGTTTTTCCTATTTGTTGCCCAAGCTCGTTTTCCTATTTTTGTTGTTTTATTCCAGTTCATTTTTTTTATTTTTTATTTTAATAATTCTTCGACTGTAAAATTTTACTTTCTGTCCCGCAAAAAAAAATTACTTTCTATCAAAACATTATTGTTGCCAAAGTCATTAGCCAAGATTTCAATGGCATTAGGTTTAGAAGATGCTTGTATGGTGAAACCCTTACTATGTGAAGGAGAGGTGGCCGGCCTATCCTCCGCGTGGTCCGCTTGGGCGACACGGGTGGCGACTAGGGTTTCCCAACCGCGCTGCCTCTCCCTCCTCCTCCCGTCCTCGCCGCGACGCGAGAAGTTCGTCGGAGCTCGCGCGGACGCCGGTGACGGTGGCTGCGAGGCCTCGGTCACTCCGTTCCTCGCGGTGGACCCCAGATCAAGGCCGGCGACCCTTCCCGACGAGGCGGCGGCACCATCTCGGCTGGCGTCCGCAGGTGTCTCTGGTTGACGGGCTCGACCATGCGGGTGGTGGCGGCGGTGCGGAGTTGTTCCTTCTCATCAGATCTGAGGTTTGGCCCGCTTCCCTTCGCCCCTATCTCCCCACCCCCCGCGCGCGCGTCCACCTGACCGAGCCCTTCGGGTCCTAGATCTTGTGCTGGTGGGCGGCCGGTGGTGTGGTTTGGGGCCACGGGAAACAGTTGGTCGGCCCGTTCGGCCCGGCGGCAGCGACATCCATGACGTCGTGCTTCATCCTTGGAGGTGTAGCCGAGACTCTTGCCCTCTCCACCCCTGTTCCTCCTCCTTGGTGAAAGCCCCAAATCTGGTTCGGATTGGGCAGCGACAGCGCACTGCGCGTCGTATCCACCTTGGAGGCGCCTCCCGGGGAGGGCTGCGCTCAGGTGAGGGCGGCAAAGGTTGGAGCTTTGGGTGGCTCAGGTAGTTCGGTGACGGCGGTGTCGGTGGGTTTTCGCATGGCTGAAGGCGTCGCCGTATCCCTCATGAGTGGTGTTCTCTGGCGGCGACATGTTTGGCCACTTCCCGCGATGCGGCGCCTCGATCCAATGGTAGGGGATAGGGTTCCCCTTCCGGCAGTACCAACACCCTCAGGCTGCGAAACCTTGGTTCTCCTCTTCTACGGCAGCCTGCAATGTTCCTCGGCGACCTACTGGTTCTACTTGATGTCCTTGTTGCCATTTCTTCGGTAGCTGCGCCCGGTGGCTTTCCTGTAGCTTTCAGGTGTCCTAGGAAGTGGCGGTGCGTCAGACACGAAGTGCTCAATTGTTCAAGATGGATGTGTGTTGTGGCCACTCCAGGTTTTGAAGCTGGCACCTCTCCTGCTCTAGGGTGAGCGCCTCTCAGGTTCGACGGGCTGGCGTGCGATGCAAGGGCGAGAGGGAAGGGTCCCTCTGTGGCGAGAGAGGAGGTTGCCTGGAGTTCTTCACCCTGGGGTTTAGCCGGGTTCATAGTTACACTGTTTTCGCAGGACCTTGTCGTTCTCATGCTTGCTGCTTTCCTAGATGTTTGTTTGCTTGTAGTCTTCGGTTAGGGCAAACAATGATCTTTTCTTTTCTACATTTTTCCGAGCTTGGTCGCTCCGTTGAGTTGTAAGCTTCCAAGAGAGTTCCTATGTATCGTTATGCCGATGAGGTTTGTATGTGGTTGTAATTCCTGGTCGGGTGATGGCTTTGTTAATTCAAAGCCGGGCTCTTCTCGAGCCCACGTTTAAAAAAAAACTTACTATGTGGAACGAGTGACTGGACATGTGTAGTCATGTTTCCTTCATTCCTTATCAGAGGAACCTGACAAAGGTAAGTGGTTGTTAACTAGATCTGGTTCTTTCTTTGTTAAGTCTCTCTATTAGTTCATTACTGCTAGAGATGTTGTGTTTCCTTTCAAGTTACTTTGGCGGGTGAAAATGCCGCTGAAAGTTAAATCATCTGTGTGGTTAGAGATCAAAAGTAGGATCTGACCAAATATATTTCAGTAAGAAAGGGTGGAAAGGCCCAAAGAACTGTGAGTTCTTTGGTGCAGACAGGAGAATTGATCATCTATTCTTTGCTTGCTCTTTTGCAAGATTCTTGTAGAATGTTGTTGGAGGTGAGCTAGATAATCACAAGACACCTCTTCCGTTTTTTGATTTGTGCCATAATTGTTTGTCGGCCTATACGGCCAAACACCATGCTATTGTTTCCATTGGTTCTGCTGCTTTACTTTGGATTATTTGAAAAATAAGGAATACATCTTGTTTTCAAGTGTTGTCCTAAAGATCCTACTAATGTGATATTTATTCTATGTTCGTCGCTATAATCCTCGGCCGTGCTGAAGAAAATATGACTACAAGGCTTGCTTAGTGAGGTGTCTAAAAGACTCGCAAGTGGCGAGCCAAGTCTTCAAATGTGTGCATGCATGGAGCCCTCCTGTCCGACGACTCTATTAGTTTTGATAGGTCACCATTGTGTCGAGATGATAGTTGTGTTTGTTTGGTTCATGTGGTAGTCTAGATTATGTAGTCGCCGCTGACATCCCTTAGATGTGGCAAAAATATCAAGAGATATATGGTCTTTGCTTTTGGTGCATCGTGCATTGAGAATTAGGATGTTAGAGCATCTACAGCCGGACATGGCAAATCCAAATCTGGCCCCTGAAACACACGCGGACGCGTCCAGGTGCATCTACGGGCATTGGCCGGTCACTACTCAAATTGCATTGTACACATCCACGTATCTCATATTCGATCCCCTGTATTCATACTAGACCATGCAACGTCGATAAATACAATGTAGATCATGTGGAGATGGAAAAAGACATACAAATGCACAATCTGTTCATCAAAAGATTAGAGTTAGATCTTCAACATCATACGACAGACAAGTTTAAACTACATCTATAAACTTGAAATTAAAATGGAGAAGGTGGATCTTCACCACTTCCTCACCGACCCTTTCCCCTTCCGTTTCCCCTTCCGTTCGTCCGCGCTGCTGTAGGCATCGGCGGTTGGTGGAGGATCGTCCGAGTCGTCAGACGAGGCACCATGGTCATCACCGTCATCGTCGGAGGAGGAGCCGGAGAGGATGATGAGCCCTTTGAGCGGTCGGACGACCCTGTCCTGCTGCCGCTTGAGCTTCGCCAGCCGAACCGCCTCTGCCACCTTGCTCTCGGACTCAATGGCAATGCAGAGCGCCTTGGTGTTCTTCCAGTTCTGGTGGAACGCTGAGCATCCGTCTCTGCAGTCGTAAGGGACCGACAATAGACCCAAGCTAGGAGCAGCTCATCCTCGTCGGGCTCCACCTGCATCCCACGGCGGCAGCACACGGACTGCTCCGCTGCGTCCCTCTCCTTTGCCTGTTGCCTCCCGCGATGGGCGGCGTGTTCCTTCGATTCCGGCGTGCGCGTCTGGGATGGCGGGGCGGGCACAAGCACCCTCCACTGCCCACGTGGGGCAGCAGCAGCCGGCGGGGGAGGGGACGGTGTAGGGAAGGTACGGACTGCACAACCCTCGCGGATCTGCGTGTGGGCTCGAAGGGGCCAGCACCGGCGTCCGCGCTGCGCCTGCGGGGGGAGCTTCGGCGACACTGCAGATCTGGAGATGCCCCCGGTGTCCACCTTGGACCGCTCCAAGGCAATGCAGAGGGCCAACTCCTCGTCAACATCCAGGTCGGAGTCAGAGCGGTTGTCAGAGCTCGACATGGTCGCCGGATTGGATCAAAATCGGAGAAGGAAGAGAAGAGGACGGAGTGAGAGAGGAAAGCGTGTGAGCTAGGGTTCCGAGCAAGGAGTCATACTCGGGTTTTTTGTGGGACAATGTTGGGGTCGGTGGTGTGCCGAGCCTGTCAGGCGGACGCGCCCGGGCATGCCCGGGCCGCCCCATATCCACCCTACATTTGAGTTGGATATGAGGGCCGACGGACAGACCGGCATTTGATGCCGGTTTGAGGCGCCCGGTTGGGTCGATTTTTGTGACCGATCCACCCGCTTGGGCGTTTGACACAGGTTTGGGATGCCCGGGTGTAGATGCTCTTATGCTTGTAACATGACTCCATTTTCACAATGAAAATGGGGCCGTGTGGCCCCTTTATTGAAAAATAATAATGTTAAAATAGACGATGAACATTTTTGAAATACTCAAGGAATTGTTTTTAATACAGTATGGAACTTTTAAATACACGATAAACTTTTTTAGAAAACGCCTATGCAATCTGTAAAGTGTTCATGCATTTATTTGAAAGTGTCCACATATTTTTACAAAATGTTTATGCATTTGGAGAAAATCACACACTTAGGCCCTGTTTGGTAGCAAAGTATTTTTTTAAGTATTTTAAGAATACTACTGTTTTTTAGATTATTATAGTTTTATTTGCAATGAGCTGTTTGGTTGCCCCTAAAAACAGTGATTTTAATACTTTAGTATTGGCAAAACTGTAGTTTTTCTCTGCATAAAAAAAAGAACCTCAGACCTCTTTTTAAAAAACTGAGCAGCTGAAAAGAACGACATTGCAAGGATCCAGTGCGCTGCATTGAGCTTGACTGCATGGTTCCAGTTCACGCGCACCTCTATGACCCGGTAAAGTTGACACCGGCTACGCCATGGTGCCAAGTGTCCTCTTTTGGTAGCCTATAAGCCCTGAGCGCAGCCACTTTGTGCAAGCTTCCGGTCTTAGCATGGCAACGCTAGCTAGCTAGGAGAAAAACCGTGCTCTATCGCCATGTACATGGCCGTTCTTGGGCTGATCTGTTGGTGCACGCAACTGCTAGCCCCGTTGGTAAAACAGACGAGTCTGCTTAGCCAACGGCTAGCCAGTCTTTTTTACAAGGTCGCTGCACCAAACAGGTTCTCAGTACTGAGAATCCTCTAAAATATTGTGTTATATTAAAACCACGGTATTTGATACTTACAGGGTAAATTACTGTAGTTTTCTGATACTTTGGTTTTTACAATACTTTACTATCAAACATAGCCTTAATCAATATGTTTAAGTAACAAATAAGTGTCCATGTTTTTTTAGATCTCGTGTTTGTTTTGTAAAAAACACTTTATAATGTGTATACTCCAATTCAATCAACCACTAACCAACTAAGAGAGAAAATTGTAGCGTTATCACAGAAAAAAAACACTTTATAATGTCGTCGCCATCGTTCCAAACACAGAGCTCTTCCTAAGCTTGTCATCGTATCCTCAACAAAGGCCGGATGGCGTCGAGGGCTCGAGGCTGTCCGTTGCGGCGCCATCGGCTGGTTGAGTGGAGAACACCACATGAGCTGAGAAGCAGCCGAGCTGGTGAGTAAAGAGGGCTTGTTCGTTGGTGCATTGTGCGTGAAGGCGATCCTAAGTCTTGTTGGCACAGACTCCGTACGTCGAGTACAATCTGCTTGAGCTAGCTCTAAAGAAGCTGGAGGAGCAAAACCGGTCCAAGTCATAGTCCTACCTTCAACTCTCGCAAACTTAGCTACACTATCACTAATATTATTCTGAGTGCAGTTAACATGAGCAAAGCAAGTTCTACGTATTCTCATCAAGGGCCTAATCTCTCTAACAATAGCAGAGTAAGCCAATCTATCAAATTCATGTGACTGAACTAATTTCATAATAACAATGAAATCCACTCTCCACCAAGATTGGAAGGTCGCTTCTGTGGATTGAAAGTGAAAGGCCTTCCATACAAGCGCAAAGCTCCGCTTCCAACGCTTCACGGCATGAAAACAATGTTCTACGCGAAGAGAAAATGATAGCACCTTTGCCATCTCCCAAGACCATGTTGGCACGAGCAGGACCATGTTCATCATATGACCCGTATGAGCTCAGTCTACCCAACCAGTAGCAGGCGGGATCCAATGAACATTTTGTACCGACATTGAGGATTTGAATGGTTTAACATACCATATAATTGATTTACCTTTGTAAGGATCATCTCGCATATCAATTTTTAGCCCAATGAGGGAATCAAGGTAGCTTCAGGGCTACTGGCTCTAACGCGTAGATGTCCCGAAGTATGGAGTCCTGTGTCTGAGGTCAATAGGCGCGGCACATGTATGCTTTGAAGAGCTGATGGAGCGTCTGTCTTTGCGGGCCGCTTCCTCGGACGCCTGCACTTCGGCTCCAAAAGCTGCTGGTTGCTCCTCCCTTCGGAGTGAGCGCTCCGTGTTACCATCGACGGTGATAACCCCATTGGGTCCTCGCATTTTGAGCTTAAGGTAAGCGTAATGCGGGACCGCATTGGAACGAGCAAACATTGTGCGCCCTAGGAGCGCGTGATATCCACTTCGGAATGGGACTACGTTGAAGATTAGCTCCTCGCTCCTGAAGTTTTCGGGTGACCCGAAGACTACCTCCAGTGTCACTGTTCTGGTGCAGTGGGCTTCAACACCTGGGATGACACCTTTAAAGGTGTTGTTGCTCGGCTTGATCCGAGATGAGTCGATACCCATCTTCCTAACCGTGTCCTCGTAGATGAGGTTGAGGCTACTTCCTTCGTTCATAAGGATGCATGTCAAGTGGAAGTCATCGAACAATTGGGTCCAGGACAAGGGCCGCAGTCCCACCATGCCTAATGCTGGTTGGATGGTCATGCTTATCGAATGTGATCGGGTAAACCGACCATGGGTTGAACTTCGGGGCTAGTGGCTTTAACGCATAGATGTACCAAAGTACGCGCTTCCGCTCCTTTTTAGGGATGTGGGTGACTGAAAGGACCACGATGTCTAGAGGGGGGTGAATGGGCGTTTTAAAAACTTCTACGGATTTGGCTTTATCCTAATGCGGAAATAAACTAAACGGATACTTTTCAAGCACAAATCCTAAATATACTAGGCTCAACTAAGTGCACCAACAACTTAATGTAAACGAGGTGAGCACAACAAGGATACGAACAAGCACAAGTAAGTTACACAAACTTACTTGAGCAATATCACAAGATATGTAAGTATATGCCACAAGTTAGCAATTCACACTAAATACAAGATATATCAATAGTAGCAAGTATGAATTGCGGGATATAAAGTGTAGGCCTAAATAATCTCTTCAAGGAAATAGCCAAGACAATATAATGAGGACACCAATATATAGTATATGCAAGGTCAAGGGACAAAAGTAAACCACAAGTAGTGGCTACGGTTAGAGATAACCGAAGACACGGAGACGAGGATGAATCCTGATGTTCACTTCCTTGGAGGGAAGCTAGTCATCGTTAGAGAGGTGGATGTTACCACGAAGGCACACCAACGCCACGAAGGCTCACCCTATTCTCCCTTTGAGACAACATCACGAAGGCGTTTCTCAACCACTAGTGGTAGACCTTGAGGCGGCCTCCAAATCTTCACAAACTTTCCGGGGGCAAATCATAAGTTGATTCCTCACCGGAGCACTCCTACCGCCTAGGAGTCTCCAACCTCCAAGAGTAACAAGATCAAGGGGGAAATGCTCAAGACTTGCTCAAATCATGAATTCCTTTGGTTACAAGAGGGAGAGGGAGTGGATCTATCACTTGATTGGGAAATCTCTCAAGAACTCTCACGAACCTCTCCGGGATCTAAGATTTGGTGTAGGAGAAGTGAGAGGGAGCCTTTTTGTGTTCTAGGTTTCATATGAATGTGTTGCTCAACCTTCTCCCGGGGTGGAAGAAGGCTATATATAGTGGTAGTGCAAATATGCCCGTTGGAGTGTAAGTGGCTGTGTCGGGCCAGACATCCGGCGGCTGAGAAATGTGCACACGTACATAGAAAAACAGAGCCAATGTACAGGGCACGGACATCTGGCCAAAGTTGGCCCCCCGGACATCCGAAGAAGTGCCGGACATTCGGGAGACACAAGCAGCATTTCAACATGCTCTATGGATATCTAGGGCCGGATTTTCGGGCCAAGTCCCGGATATCCGGCCAACACAAAAACTGCAGGCGCCCCAAAAATAAAACATACATAACATTCACATTCGGACTCCGATTTTGATGATCTTGGGCTCGTTTTGAAGCCATGGAAAAGCTCCAGGTCCTCATATAGAGAACCACCCAAGAGAAACCAAAATGGAGGGTGAAAAGTATGCAAAGGTAAGATCATATACTTTGGGGAACCTAGTTGGCTATGGATTTATTTGGTATATGGGATAGGAGTGGAATTGTGTGTAGGAGATATTGACTTGAGCAAGTCCATCACAAAACCTATTGATCCCCTCTTAATAGTGCGGGATCTCTGTAACTCAAGAAGCATAAAAGAACTATACTAGATAGCTTGCAAGGATCCATTCTTGAGTGTATATGTTTCTTCGATGATCATCAATCCACAACACTAACGCCAAAGGAACTAATACCTTTGACTCGAGCCTTTCACTTGAGCTTGATGTTGATGTTTTTCCTTGGCCCAAGTTAAAGGCAAGACATTGGTGAAGTCTTCAAGTAGCTCTCCCATACACAAATGTGGGAAGCTTTGCTTTGTATTCAACTTCACTTGTCCATCATGTGATCCTCCACAAGCTTCAAGCATGTAATCCTTTGGGATGGTTATCTTGAACTTGCCTTGTCAACCGTGATCATGAACACTTGATGTCATCCTCTCATGGATACTTGGAATGTTTCTCTCGATGCAAGCCCATGAGAATAACCTAACCCTCATAAACATAGACAACACATAGCATGGGTTAGTACACAAAGTGCAATTGACAATTTCTTATCATACCACAAGATCCTATGTGATGCATCGTTTGCGCTTGTGTGTTGACTATTTAGAGTTCGATTCTTTGATCTTTATCTTGGTCAACCTTTATCTTTACTCCATGCTTAAACTTAATGTCTTGAAGGCCATATTGAATTCTTCACTATGCTTCATTTCTTCAAGACATGATTACCCGTATCTCAATTATCATATGACCATATATAGTTTATCCATGAATATCATATTGGTCATCATTTATTCTTCTTCATGCTCCATCACAATCTCTTGATAGGCACAACAAAATCTTCACATGAATTACTTGCTTCAAGGCATATCCATGACTCAACATATGAGCTCATCATGATCCTATTTTCAAGCCATATGTAGAATTCTTCTCTTTAATCATTCTCTCAAGATCATGATCCATCATGGCTCACCCCATAAGCCTAAGCATGAGAACCTCTGAGATCCTTCAGTGAACTCCATATAGATCACATCTTGTTCATCACATGGAATTCATCTTGATCATATTTGATTCAATTATTGAGCTCAATCTTGATGCACAACTATATGTATATGGCATTCATTCCGAATCCATTAAATCTCCTTCTTGCATCACCCAAGGAACAAACCTTCATATATAACTTGATGCCATTGTTTCTTCATAGGAATTGAAATTCATTATCAAGTCTCAATGTATATATTTGTGTTGATGGATTTCACCCTTCAATTCATCTAGTATTCTTCATGCATTGCAAATGGAAATTTCCTTCACATGTATATCTCAATGCAAACAGTAGTCCATATGGATTTTCATTAATTACCAAAACTACACATGGGGACTACATGCACTTTCAATCTCCCCCATTTTGATAGTTAAGGACAATCTCAACAAGAGAGTTTATATTTTGAATTTTAGAAACAAGTATGCAATTCATACAAGGATAAATTGTGTACTTGAGGTGGTTTTGACAACATCAAGTGTCACAAAGATACTTGATTATCAAAACTGACTTTACTAGCGTCAAATACTACACAAGCATTTGAAGATAGCACAACCACAATATATAGAGCAAACTCCCCCACACTATATGCATGTGTGAGTGAACTTTGAATGTCATTGCATATATTGGTTGACATAAACAAGGTGAAGTTTTCTCTATATACAATACTCATACATGCATCACACATATACAACAAGGGTAGGTAAGCATGAATGACAACAAACACACCGAGAACACTTATCTTTAAACCCTCTAAACTTCTCCCCCATTGGCAACAAATGCCAAAATGGAAAAAATCTATAAGCCAATATATTATGAGTTCCTCCTTAATGTCTGCATATTACAAAATGTGAGTGAAAACTCAATGCACATATTAAATGATGAAAAATTGAGGAGATCAGGACCTATAGAATGCAACAAGATATTATGATATGAAAATAAGCATTCTACATGTGAGAAAAAACTTTCAAAAAGATCGAAAGAACATATTTTGGACAAGATATAATATGAATACCCAATTTTATCATCATCATAAGAATGGGTCCAAAATACATTCAAAACACATGAGTGCGCAAGATTATATGGAAAACATACACGCACTCACACCACAACCTCTTACCGAAGCCACCATAAGAATAAAATGAAACAAAAAAAGTGGTCGGCAAGGAATAAATGATATCAAGGAAAGATATGAACTTCCATATGTATAAAATATCTAAGAGGCCAATAATAAACATGATACGTATCCACAAAGAACCTTGCAAACACAAAAGACTCAATTGATAAGGACTTGATATCCACAAGTGAATCCATTATTATACAACTGTGATCCTAGCTTAAGAGCAAGGCACATGACACAAAGCACATGGCACAAATTGATCTCATTTGCATAACAATGAATTACAAAGTAAGATAGCAAACACCACAAGCAAATAGAGTGTTTTTGTATTTTTATCAAAATTACACATGAGAGTACAATTTAGGAATTGATATGCAATAAATTGATTAATTGGCATATTTTGGGATAAGTGAATCATGAATCTAATTTTATAGATCCCCACAATATGCTTCTTTTCAAATGTCCCACAATTGCAATAAAGTGACCTTTTAAGAACATGCAAGAAGCACAACTTTTAATAAGTACTAATCATGCCATGATGCAACCTAAACAAGGTTGACCCCATTTCTATATATATGCATGAAGTAAATACTTGTTACCGAGATAGCATTGGTTTGAAGTCTTAGATCAATAAAATGTCCAAGCTTGGTTCGAATTTCCTCATTGTGCCACCACCTTCATGAATAAGCCAAGCACCCAATGCTTCTCAAATGTACCTAAAACAATTTAAGTACAATATGGTGCCCAAACTTATTGGGTCCGAAGTAGTTAGCATAACTACAAAACATAGGGTAAAACCACTTAAATATGTGCATATCGATATGAGTTTGAATTTCATGCACATCCTAGCTATTAGGAATTTGATGGATATACCATATATATTGGATCAATTAACGCAAACAAGGCACGGAAATTTACACATAGTTAATATGCATGCATAAGCCTACCAAAATCTAAAGAGATACAAATTTGGACAAATGAACACATGACCGTTAATACTTCCAATAACATCACTAATCATTCATGTTGTCCAAAATGAATCAAAGTGACAAATCAACATATGATAGCACACAAAGTTCAACACATGAACCAAGCAAAACCAATGAGCATATAAGATATGCATTACACACATACTCATAGGAATATCTCACTCAACTAGATATAGGACACTATAAACAATGAGATAACAAACTCCCATAACTCCATAAAACCAATAAGATAAACTCGAACAAAATGGTATTTCGAGTTATCATTCGGTGTAGAAAACAAATAAGTACATGATGATTTATACTCACACAAGCATTGCCATGAGAGTTTAGCAATCAACACAATGCTTGGATAACATATTCTTAACATTCCAATTAGGTAGGTGATCATGTAAATCAACAATTGGAATGGCTTCAATCAAACATTTTCCAAGTATGGTCTATAAGATAAACCATGGATAACACCGCACAAGAATATCACCCTCAAACAAAGCATTGCATGCCACAGAGATATAAGATAATCTCAAATATAAATTCTAAGTGGCATTCCTCAATTATTCGAATATACAAGGATTGCGGTATGCACAAAGCATATCACTCCCCCATAATGTGATAATCCATGTATTGTCCAGAAGAGGCAAATGAAACCCAACTAAGGATAATTAATGAATGAGAATTTGAGTTTCAAACGAGCTTTACATACCACTTAGTAACTAGATAGTATTGCACTAACCAAACTAGGAGGTATCCCACATATATACTCATTTAAGGTTTTTGATATGCGTAAAACATAGCACTTCCCCATAATGTGATGTTCCATAAATATCTCAAAAGAGCCACAAAAGATTCAACTACTGAAGTAATAAAGGCTCGAAAATACACACACTATATGACGTGCATAGCAACCTACACATGCTAGATAACACAATTCAAGCATACTAGGAGGCACAACATATACAAACACATGCTAGGTACAAAACCTAAACATGAGAGGGGCTAGTAACTTTCAATGTAGACAATATATAAAAGTTACGCCAAGAGAGGCATTGGAATGACAATATGATGATAATATTCTTGACTTGGCTTGAACCATAATAAAAGGCAAAAATCATTTTTCTTCATGAACTAGCCAAGTCTCCAATGCCCTCCACACCTATTGATCAAGTTTGAGCTTGATGGTCCCCAACCAAGTTGGGTCCTAAGGAGTTAGTAACAAAAGGCTTCGCAACCCAAATGGTCTTATCCACTTCCAAACCACTTTGGGCACCCACAAATTTGGCAAACACATTGCCAACAATATCCTTCCTTAGCGAATAATGATTATTGACTATAGGAGGCTTAGATATGTTACCATTGGGGCATGATGAAGCTATGTGTCCCTTTTCATGACAAACATAGCAACATTTCCTCCCTTTTCTCTTCTTCTTTATTTTCTCAACTTGGGGAGCAATAACATGGTTCATCATGGATAGTGGTCGTTCTTCAACTTGAGATTGAGCTTGAGGCCGCATTATTGGGGAACGTAGTATTTCAAAAAAATTACCTACGATCATGCAAGACCTATCTAGGAGACGCATAGTAACGATACGGGAGAGTGTGTCCACGTACCCTCGTAGACTGAAAGCGGAAGCTTTTAGTAACTCAGTTGATGTATTCAAACGTCTTCACGATCCAACCGATCCAAGTACCGAACGCACGTCACCTCCATGTTCAGCACACGTTCAACACGATGACGTCCCTCGAGCTCTTAATCCGATTGAGGACGAGGGAGAGTTCCGTCAGCATGACGGCGTGGCGACAGTGATGATTCAGTTACCGGCGTAGGGCTTCGCCTAAGCACTACGACGATATGACCGAGGTGTTGAACTACGGAGGGGGCACCGTACACAGCTAAGAGATTGTATGTTGTGCTATTGGGGTGCCCCCTGGCCACGTATATAAAGAAGGGAGGGAGAGAGGAGGCTGGCCAGGTTGGGCGCGCCAGGGGGAGTCCTACTTGGACTCCTAGTCCAAGTAGGATTCGCCCCCCTTTCCTATTCCCACTAGGAGAAGGAGGGAAGGAGATGGAGGAGAGAAGGAAAGGGGGACCGCCCCCAACCCTACTCCAATTCGGTTTGGGCTTGGGGAGGGGGCGGCATCACCTGGCCGCCGCCTCCTCTCTCCACTAGGGCCCATGAAGGCCCATTAACTCTCTGGGGGTTCCGATAACCCCCGGTACTCTGGGAAATGTCTGAATCTTTCCGAAATCATTCCGGTGTACAAACATAACCTTCCAATATATCAATCTTTATGTCTCGACCATTTCGAGACTCCTTGTCATGTCCGTGATCTCATTCGGGACTCCAAACAAACTTCGGTTCATCAAATCCCATAACTCATAATACAACTCGTCATCGGACGTTAAGCGTGCGGACCCTACTGGTTCGAGAACTATGTAGACATGACCGAGACACATCTCCAGTCAATAACCAATAGCGGAACCTGGATGCTCATATTGGTTCCTACATATTCTACGAAGATCTTTATCGGTCAAACCGCATAACAACATACGTTGTTCCCTTTGTCATCGGTATGTTACTTGCCCAAGATTCGATCGTTGGTATCATCATACCTAGTTCAATCTCGTCACCGGCAAGTCTCTTTACTCGTTCCGTAATGCATCATCCCATGACTAACTCATTAGTCACATTGCTTGCAAGGCTCATAGTGATGTGCATTACCGAGAGGGCCCAGAGATACCTCTCCGATACACGGAGTGACAAATCCTAATCTCGATCTATGCCAACTCAACAAACACCATCGGAGACACCTGTAGAGCATCTTTATAATCGCCCAGTTACGTTGTGACATTTGATAGCACACAAGTTGTTCCTCCGGTATTCGGGAGTTGCATAATCTCATAGTCTGAGGAACATGTATAAGTCATGAAGAAAGTAATAGCAGAAAAACTAAACGATCATTATGCTAAGCTAACGGATGGGTCTTGTCCATCACATCATTCTCTAATGATGTGATCCCGTTCATCAAATGACAACACATGTCCATGGTTAGGAAACTTAACCATCTTCGATTAACGAGCTAGTCAAGTAGAGGCATACTAGGGACACTCAGTTTTGTCTATGTATTCACACATGTACTAAATTTCCGGTTAATACAATTTTAGCATGAATAATAAACATTTATCATGATGTAAGGAAATATAAATAACAACTTTATTATTGTCTCTAGGGCATATTTCCTTCAGTCTCCCACTTGCACTAGAGTCAATAATCTAGTTCACATCGCCATGTGATTCAACACCAATAGTTCACATCACCATGTGATTAACACCCATAGTTTACATCGCCATGTGACCAACACCCAAAGGGTTTACTAGAGTCAATATTCTAGTTCACATCACCATGTGATTAACACCCAAAGAGTACTAAGGTGTGATCAAGTTTTGCTTGTGAGAGAAGTTTAGTCAACGGGTCTACCACATTCAGATCCGTATGTATTTTGCAAATTTCTATGTCTACAATGCTTTGCATGGATCTACTCTAGATAATTTCTCCCACTTTCAATATGTATCCTGATTGAGACTCAAAGTCATCTAGATCGGTGTTAAAGCTTGCATCGACGTAACTCTTTACGATGAACTTTTTATCACCTCCAAAACCGAGAAATATTTCCTTAGTCCTCTAAGGATAATTTTGACCGTTGTCCAGTGATCTACTCCTGGATCACTATTGTACCCCTTTGCCAAACTCATGGCAAGGTACACAATAGATCTGGTATACAACATGTCATACTTTATAGAACCTATGGTTGAGGCATAGGGAATGACTTTCATTCTCTCTCTATCTTCTAACGTGGTCGGGTTTTGATTCTTACTCAACTTCATACCTTACAACTCAGGCAAGAACTCCTTCTTTGACTGATCCATTTTGAACTCATTCAAAATCTTATCAAGGTATGTACTCACCGAAAGTCTTATCAAGCATCTTGATCTATCTTTATATATCTTGATGCCCAATATGTAAGTAGCTTCACCGAGGACTTTCTTTGAAAAACTCCTTCCAAACACTCCTTTATGCTTTCCAGAAAATTCTACATCATTTCCGATCAATAATATGTCATTCACATATACTTGTCAGAAAGGCTGTAGTGCTCCCACTCACTTTCTTGTAAATATAGGCTTCACCGCAAGTGTTTATAAAACTATATGTTGTGATCAACTCATCAAAGCGTATATTCCAACTCTGAGATGCTTGCACCAGTCCATAAATGGATCGCTGGAGCTTGCACACTTTGTTAGCACCTTTAGGATCGACAAAACCTTCTGGTTGCATCATATACAACTCTTCTTTAATAAATCCATTAAGGAATGCAGTTTTGACATCCATTTGCCAGATTTCATAAAACGCCGCAATTGCTAACATGATTCGGACAGACTTAAGCATCGCTACGGGTGAAAAGGTCTCATCGTAGTCAACTCCTTGAACTTGTCGAAAACCTTTGGCAACAAGTTGAGATTTATAGACACTAACATTACTGTCAGCGTCAGTCTTCTTCTTGAAGATCCATTTATTCTCTATGGCTTGCCGATCATCAGGCAAGTCAACCAAAGTCCACACTTTCTTCTCATACATGGATCCCATCTCAGATTTCATGGCCTCAAGTCATTTTGCGGAATCTGGGCTCATCATCGCTTCCTCATAGTTCGTAGGTTCGTCGTGGTCTAGTAACATGACTTCCAGAACTGGATTATCGTACCACTCTGGTGCGGACTGTACTCTGGTTGACCTACGAGGTTTGGTAGTAACTTGATATGAAGTTTCATGATCATCATCATTAACTTCCTAACTAATTGGTGTAGGCATCACTGGAACTAATTTCTGTGATGAACCATTTTCCAATTCGAGAGAAGGTACAACTACCTCATAAGATCTACTTTCCTCCCACTCAGTTCTTTCGAGAGAAACTCCTTCTCTAGAAAGGATCCATTCTTAGCAACAAATGTCTTGCCTTCGGATCTGTGATAGAAGGTGCAACAATTTCTTTTGGGTATCCTATAAAGACGCACTTCTCTGATTTGAGTTCGAGCTTATCAGGTTGAAGCTTTTTCACATAAGCATCACAGCCCCAAATTTTAAGAAACGGCATCTTAGGTTTCTTGCCAAACCATAGTTCATACGGTGTCGTCTCAACGGATTTAGATGGTGCCCTATTTAACGTGAATGCAGCTGTCTCTAATGCATAACCCCAAAATGATAGTGGTAAATCGGTAAGAGACATCATACATCACACCATATCTAATAAAGTACGTCTACGACGTTCGGACACACCATTACGCTGTGGTGTTCCTGGTGGCGTGAGTTGTGAAACTATTCCACATTGTTTTAAATGAAGGCCAAACTCGTAACTCAAATATTCGCCTCTGCGGTCACATCATATAAACTTTATTTTCTTGTTACAATGATTCTCCACTTCACTCTGAAATTCTTTGAACTTTTCAAACGTTTCAGACTTGTGTTTCAGTAAGTAGATATACTCATATCTGCTCAAATAATCTGTGAAGGTCAGAAAATAATGATACCCGCCGCGAGCCTCAACACTCATTGGACCGCATACATCGGTATGTATTATTTCCAATAAGTCATTGGCTCGCTCCATTGTTCTGGAGAACGGAGTTTTAGTCATCTTGCCCATGAGGCATGATTCGCAAGCATCAAGTGATTCATAATAAAGTGATTCCAAAAGCCCATCAGCATGGAGTTTCTTCATGCGCTTTACACCAATATGACCTAAACGGTAGTGCCACAAACATGTTGCACTATCATTATTAACTTTGCGTCTTTTGGCATCAATATTATCAATATGTGTATCACTCGATCGAGATTCAGTAAACCTTTTACATTGGATGTAAGACCATAGAAGGTTTTATTCATGTAAACAAAACAACAATTATTCTCTGACTTAAATGAATAACCGTATCGCAATAAACATGATCCATTCATATTCATGCTCAACGCAAACACCAAATAACATTTATTTATGTCCAATACTAATCCCGAAGGTAGAGGGAGTATGCGATGGTGATATTATCAACCTTGGAATTACTTCCAACACACATCGTTGCCTCACCCTCAACTAGTCTCTGTTCGTTTTGCAACTCCTGTTTTTGAGTTACTACTCTTAGCAACTGAACCAGTATCAAATACCGAGGGGTTGCTATAAACACTAGTAAACTACACATCAAAAACTTGTATATCAAATATACTTTTGTTCACTTTGCCATCCTTCTTATCCGCCAAATATTTGGGGTAGCTCCGCTTCCAGTGACCATTCCCTTTGCAGTAGAAGCACTCAGTTTTATGCTTAGGTTTAGCTTTGGGTTTCTTCATGGGTGTGGCAACTTGCTTGCCATTCTTTCTTGAATTTCCCCTTCTTTTCCTTTGCCCCTTATCTTGAAACTAGTGATCTTGTTAACCATCAACACTTGATGCTCTTTCTTGATTTCTACCTTCGCTGATTTTAGCATCGCAAGGAGCTTGGGAATCGTTTCGTCATCCCTTGCATATTATAGTTCATCAGGAAGTTCCAGGAACTTGGTGACAGTGACTAGAGAACTCTATCAATCACTATCATATCTCGAAGATTAACTCCCACTTGATTGAAGTGATTGTATTACTCAGACATTCTGAGCACATGCTCACTGGTTGAGCTATTCTCCTCCATCTTGTAGGCAAAGTACTTGTCAGAGGTCTCACACGTCTCGACACGGGCATGAGTCTAAAATATTAATTTCAACTCTTGGAACATCTCATATGCTCCATGGCGTTCAAAACGTTTTTGAAGTCCCGGTTCTAAGCCGTAAAGCATGGTGCACTAAACTATCAAGTAGTCATCATACCGAGCTGGCAAAACGATCATAACATCTGCATCTGCTCCTGCAATAGGTTCGTCACCTAGTGGTGCATCAAGGACATAATTCTTCTGTGCAGCAATGAGGATAGTCCTCAGATCACGGACCCAGTCCGCATCATTGCTACTATCATCTTTCAACTTAGTTTTCTCTAGGAACATATCAAAAATAAACGGGGAGCTACATCGCAAGCTATTGATCTACAACATAGATATGCTAATACTATCAAGACTAAGTTCATGATAAATTTAAGTTCAATTAATCATATTACTTAAGAACTCCCACTTAGATAGACATCCCTCGAGTCATCTAAATGATCACGTGATCCATATCAACTAAACCATGTCCGATCATCACGTAAGATGGAGTAGTTTTCAATGGTGAACATCTCTATGTTGATCATATCTACTATATGATTCACGTTCGACCTTTCGGTCTCAGTGTTCCGAGGCCATCTCTGCATATGCTAGGCTCGTCAAGTTTAACCCGAGTATTCTGCACGTGCAAAACTGGCTTGCACCTGTTGTATGTGAACGTAGAGCTTATCACACCCGATCATCACGTGGTGTCTCAGCACGACGAACTATAGCAACGGTGCATACTCAGGGAGAACACTTATACCTTGAAATTTAGTGAGGGATCATCTTATAATGCTACCATCGCACTAAGCAAAATAAGATGCATAAAGGATAAACATCAGATGCAATCAAAATATATGACATGATATGGCCATCATCATCTTGTACCTTTGATCTCCATCTCCAAAGCACCGTCATGGTCTCCATCGTCATCAGCTTGACACCTTGATCTCCATCGTAGCATCGTTGTCGTCTCGCCAACTATTGCTTCTACGACTATTGCTACCGCTTAGTGATAAAGTAAAGCAATTACATGGTGTTTGCATTTCATACAATAAAGCGACAACCGTAAGGCTCATGCCAGTTGCCGATAACTTTTACAAAACATGATCATCTCATACAACAATTTATATCTCATCACGTCTTGACCATATCACATCACAACATCCCTGCAAAAACAAGTTAAACGTCCTCTACTTTGTTGTTGCAAGTTTTACGTGGCTGCTACGGGCTTCTACCAAGAACCGTTCTTACCTACGCATCAAAACCACAATGATTTTTCGTCAAGTGTGTTGTTTTAACCTTCAACAAGGACCGGGCGTAGTCAAACTCGATTCAACTAAAGTTGGAGAAACAGACACTCGCCAGCCACTTGTGTGTGAAGCACGTCAGTAGAACCGGTCTCATGAACGCGGTCATGTAATGTTGGTCCGGGCCGCTTCATCCAACAATACCGCCGAATCAAAGCAAGACGTTGCTGGTAAGCAGTATGACTATTATTGCCCACAACTCATTGTGTTCTACTCGTGCATATAACATCTACGCATAGACCTGGCTCGGATGCCACTATTGGGGAATGCAGTATTTCAAAAAATTTACCTACGATCACGCAAGATCTATCTAGGAGATGCATAGCAACGAGATGGGAGAGTGTGTCCAAGTACCCTCGTAGACCGAAAGCGGAAGCGTTTAGTAACGCGGTTGATGTAGTCGAACGTCTTCACGATCCAACCGATCCAAGTACCGAACGTATGGCACCTCTGTGTTCAGCACACATTCAGCACCATGACGTCCCTCGAGATCTTGATCTGGTTGAGGACGAGGGAGAGTTACGTCAGCACGACGGCGTGGCGACAGTGATGATTCAGTTACCGGCGCAGGGCTTCGCCTAAGCACTACGACGATATGACCGAGGTGTTGAACTGTGGGGGGGGGGAGGGCACCGCACACGGCTAAGAGATTGTCTGTTGTGCTATTGGGGTGCCCCTGGCCACATATATAAAGGAGGGATGGAGATAGGAGGCCGGCCAGGTTGGGCGCGCCAGGGGGAGTCCTACTTGGACTCCTAGTCCAAGTAGGATTCACCCCCCTTTCCTATTCCCACTACGAGAGGAGGAGGAGGAGGAGAGAAGGAAAGGGGGGCCGCCCCCCAACCCTAGTCCAATTCGGTTTGCGGTTGGGGGGGGGGGGCGCCACCACCTGGCCGCCGCCTCCTCTCTCCACTAGGGCCCATGAAGGCCCATTAACTCTCCGGGGGGGGGGGGGGTTCCGGTAACCCCCGGTACTCCGGAAAATGTCCGAATCTTTCTGAAACCATTCCGGTGTCCAAACATAACCTTCCAATATATCAATAATTATGTCTCGACCATTTTGAGACTCCTCGTCATGTCCGTGATCTCGTTCGGGACTCCGAACAAACTTTGGTTCATCAAATCACATAACTCATAATACAAATCGTCATCGAACGTTAAGCATGCGGACCCTATGGGTTCGAGAACTATGTAGACATGACCGAGACACATCTCCGGTCAATAACCAATAGCAGAACCTAGATGCTCATATTGGTTCCTACATATTCTAAGAAGATCTTTATCGGTCAAACCGCATAACAACATACGTTGTTGCCTTTGTCATCGGTATGTTACTTGCCCGAGATTCCATCGTCTGTATCATCATACCTAGTTCAATCTCGTTACCGACAAGTCTCTTTACTCGTTCTGTAATGCATCATCCCGTGACTAACTCATTAGTCACATTGCTTGCAAGGCTCATAGTGATGTGCATTACCGAGAGGGCCCAGAGATACCTCTCTGATACACAGAGTGACAAATCCTAATCTCGATCTATGCCAACTCAACAAACACCATAGGAGACACCTGTAGAGCATCTTTATAATCACCCAGTTACGTTGCGACGTTTGATAGCACACAAGGTGTTCCTCCGGTATTCGGGAGTTGCATAATCTCATAGTCTAAGGAACATGTATAAGTCATGAAGAAAGCAATAGCAGAAAAACTAAACGATCATTATGCTAAGCTAACGGATGGGTCTTGTCCATCACATCATTCTCTAATGATGTGATCTCGTTCATCAAATGACAACACATGTCTATGGTTAGGAAACTTAACCATCTTTGATTAACGAGCTAGTCAAGTAGAGGCATACTAGGGACACTCAGTTTTGTCTATGTATTCACACATGTACTAAGTTTCCGGTTAATACAATGCTAGCATGAATAATAAACATTTGTTGTGATATAAGGAAATATAAATAACAACTTTATTATTGCCTCTAGGGCATATTTCCTTCACGCTTCGCATGTAGCTTCTTTTTATAAGCCCTTTTCTTCAATGGACGAGATCTCACATGATGTCCAATCTTTTTGCACTTAAAGCAAGAAATGTTGGACCCATTCTTGGCTTGCTCTTGTCCCCTTTTCTTGTTCTTGGACTTCTTCTTGTTGGAGTAAAAAATATGTCCATCATCACACTTTTCCAAGTCTTTCTTCAAACTAGTTGCTTGGGCCTTGAACTCATTAATTTCCTTTACATTGTTAGTTTTAACACTATAAACAAGAGGATTAGTGGAAGTAGAAACTTCATGGTTAGAGCAACAAGACAAGGTGAGCAATTCATCATGAGATGTACCAATATCATGTAGATAGGAATTGCAAGGACTAGCACATGGCAATAAGGCATTTCGAGTAGAAGATGTGCTAATATACACATGAGACTCACACGATTTTACCTTGGTGATCATAGCCTCATGAGCTCACTTTAGCCCATCATGGGATATTAGAATATCCTCATAAGTGCCCGAGAGCTTTTCATGACTTTCTTCCAATTTCCCATAATTTCTAGTTAGCAAATCAAGTTGAGTCCTTAGCTCAACATTCTCCTTCAAAATTGACGCTCTTGCCATGAGGCACATGTGAACCAAAGGGGTTGATGATGACTCTTGTGGAGAAGAGGGTTCTTCATCAATCAAGCATGCCTCATCTTTCTTGATTTCCTCTACATGGTTAGTCATAGAACAACTAGAGGAAACCAAAACATTTTGATCATGGCAACACGGGAGAGAAAGCATATCATCACAAACATTTGTCATGGAATTCGTAGGTGATATGCATGGACTATCAACACAATAATTTATACTATTTGTTCTACTAGTTATGATCAAGTCCATAGAAGATACATCACTAGCATCTACACAAGCAAGATCATCAATAATGAGCTTAACACTATCATTACAAGATATTTCTTCACTCACCATGTCATTACCTTGTGGCACGCCACATGTTGGTGAAGTGGAAGATATTGAAGTGTGCAAGTAATCGGAGGTGGAAGCAATAGAGAGCTCTTCATGATTTAAAAATGTGGAGCACTCCTCCATCAACTCCCCCAACAGAATATTATCTTCATCAAGATTTGACCCACCATATATATCTTCAAGTTTGGTCCAAGTCTCATGAGCCGACTTGCAAGTCGTGACTGCCTTAAACACTTCAAAGTTTAAAGATTGATGAATGGCAAGAGAAGTATCACAATCAAGATACATATCCTCAATAGATGGAGAAAGCCCATCCTTTGCAATAGAAATTCCTACAAGAACAATGCGCAAAGCATTTGGACCCATGTCCCGAAAGTGGCAAAGCATGCGAATTCTCCATAGGTGATCATTTGTGCCATCCAAATCAAAAGTGTTGTTGTGCACTAAAACACTAGTCGACATCGATACTCTCTAGGCGGTGAAGCCTAATAAGGAGAGACCTAGCTATGATACCAATTGAAAGGACCATGATGTCGCCTAGAGGGGGGTCAATAGGTGTTTTAAAAACTTCTATGGATTTGGCTTTATCCTAATTAATGCGGAAATAAGATATGTAAGTATATGCCACAAGTTAGCAATTCACACTAAATAAAAGATATATCAATAGTAGCAAGTATGAATTGCGGGATATAAAGTGTAGCCTAAATAATCTCTTCAAGGAAATAGCCAATACAATATAATGAGGACACCAATATATAGTGAATGCAAGGTGAAGGGACAAAAGTAAACCACAAGTAGTGGCTAGGGTTAGAGATAACCGAAGACACGGAGACGAGGATGTATCCCGATGTTCACTTTCTTGGAGGGAAGCTAGTCACCGTTAGAGAGGTGGATGTTACCACGAAGGCACACTAACGCCACGAAGGATCACCCTATTCTCCTTTGAGACAACACCACAAAGGCATTTCTCAACCACTAGTGGTAGACCTTGAGGCGGCCTCCAAACCTTCACAAACTTTCTGGGGGCAAATCTCAAGTAGATTCCTCACCAGAGCACTCCTACCTTCTAGGAGTCTCCAACCTCCAAGAGTAACAAGATCAAGGGGGAAATGCTCAAGACTTTCTCAAGTCACGAATTCCTTTGGTCACAAGAGGGAGAGGGAGTAGATCTATCACTTTATTGGAAAAATCTCTAAAGAACTCTACCGAATCTCTCCGGGATCTAAGATTTGGTGTAGGAGAAGTGAGAGGAAGCCTTTTTGTGTTCTAGGGTTCATATGAATGTGTTGCTCAACCTTCTCCCGGGGTGGAAGAAGGCTATATATAGTGGTAGTGCAAATATGGCCATTGGACTGTAAGTGGCTGCATCGGGCCGGACATCCGGGCAAGGGCCGGACATCCCGCGGCTGAGAAATGTGCACACATACACAGAAAAACAGAGCCAATGTACAGGGCCCGGACATCTGGCCAAAGTTGGGGCCCCGGACATCCGGACAAGTTCCGGACATCCGGGAGACACAAGCAGCATTTCAACATGCTCTCTGGATATCTACGGCCGGATTTCCGGGCCAAGTCCCGGATATCCGGCCAACACAAAAACTGCAGGCGCCCCAAAAGTAAAACATACATAACTTTCACATACAGACTCTGATTTTGATGATCTTGGGCTCGTTTTGAAGCTATGGAAAAGGTAAGATCATATACTTTGGGGAACCTAGTTGGCTATGGATTTATTTGGTATATGGGATAGGAGTGGAATTGTGTGTAGGAGATATTGACTTGAGCAAGTCCATCATGAAACCCATTGATCCCCTATTTGTCGGATATCGGGTTCCGGCAAAACCCTTGAGGTTCAAACACTAGGGTGCGCATGAAGATCTCTCCTCCCTCTAGCTCTCACCCTCACCGCGATCTCAAGGCTCAGCGCGTCGAGCCCACAGAACAAGAGACACAAGGTTTATACTGGTTCGGGCCACCGATGTGGTGTAATACCCTACTCCAGTGTGGTGTGGTGGATTGCCTCTTGGGCTGAGGATGAACTAGTACAATGGGAAGAACAGCCTCCTGAGGGGAGGTGCTCTTGTGCTTGGTGAGTTGTGTGGATGAGGATGATCTGAATGATCCGTCCCCAGATGAGTTCAAGGTTTGATCCCCAGATGAGTTCAAGGTTTCCTCCTTCTCTACTGTGGTGGCTAGCCCTATTTATAGAGGCCCTGGTCCTCTTCCCAAATGTTAGGCGGGAAGGGATCCCACAACGGCCAAATTCGAAGGGAGACAACTAGTACAAGTTATCCTGACTAAAGGTGGTCTTCGCCTGCCAAAGGCTCTGGTGGTGACGCCGTCTTGGGCTCCATGGTGACCTCCATCCTGTCGTCCTGTTGGTCTTGGTCTCGTTGCACCAATATGGAAACCTTTGCCTGATGGCTCGGGACTCCTCGCCTACGCTTGCCTCTTTAGCACCAAAGAGGAAACGAGGACACTGCGCGAGCTGGCGCCCGCCTGGTGCCGGTCGCCATGGCTTACGTCACAGGAACCTCGCGAGGTACCCCTTGCCTTGATCTCTCCGCCCCTCGCGAGCCAGCCTGGTGAGGCCGCCCCCGAGGAGGTCTTGCGTCGTCCGCCTCGCGAGGCTCGGCCCCTCGCGAGGGTCTTGAGTGTTTGCTGGTGAAGATGGGCCGTACGGGGCCGCTGGTGGAGCCACGCCGTGGGCTGCAGGCAGGCATGTCTGGGGACCCCCGTTCCCAGGACGCCGACAGTAGCCCCCGGACCCAAGTCGCGCTCGGAATTGGCTTCGAGGCGAAGCCAAAGGGAAAGTGCGGAGCGCTGCAGGCCCCAACAGCCTGCGGCCCCTCTTGACGCGTGGCGATTGATTGGACATGGGCGTCTCCGCTTCCCCACGCTGCCTTGGCAACTGTCCGACTTGACGAGTCCCTGCTGCATGCAAAGAAAAATCATCATTACATGTGATCGTGGGGATCGCCGGTTGGCCTTCTCCTGCTATAAATGAGGAGGGGGCGGAGCCCCCGTCGCTCATCTCTTCATGCTCCGCTCGCTTCTTCTCCCTTGCTCTATTGGTAGTAGCGACACCCGTGGTGCCGATACGGAAGTTCTCGGCCGCAGAGAAGGGAAAACCCCCCGCGACGACCCCGTCCACTTCCGTCGAAGAAGAGGCCAGCCCTCCGCCGCGATGTAGCCGTGAGGCCGGAGGTGTAGAGGCCTTGGTGCGAGCGGCCACCTCTCGGGTATCCGCTGCCTCTGTACGCCCAAGCCGAGGGCTCTGGAGGAAGAGGCCAGGAGCCGCGTCACCCACGCCGCGGCCATGGTCGCCGCGCCGTGGTGATGCACGCCGTCACCCCAGGAGCCCATGCCGCGGACTCCTCGCGCGAACTCGTGGTGTGGGCAGCGATGCCTCCGCGCACTTGGATATGCTCTCCGCAGTTCTTCTCCGCCGAGATGCCGCCGAGGGGCCCCCTCGATCTTTGGCTGCAGCATGCCGACTGCGACGCCCCGACGACTAGAGCGGAGGTTGAAGCCATCTCCCCGAGCAAGATCTTCATGACCCGCGGCTGGGGCGAGGTTGCTCGAATCTTCCGTGCGGAAGGTGCCCTCGCCATCCATTTTGAGTATGATGGCGCCTCCACCATGCTCTTCAGGTCCTCGACGAGGAGGGCCGCTGCCTGGAGTGCTGCCCTGGAGGGGGTCGTTGGGATGGCGCAGCGGCCATCACCGAGCCTGCCGCTGGCTTCGCCAACAGCTCCTGCGGCAGTAGCGGCAATGCTTGGGAGTCCAGTGCCACTCCCGAGCCCTTCGAGACTCCGGAGACGAGCGATGACAGCTACGTGCCCTCGAGCTCCCGCTGGGCCCGGAGCAAGGCCGCAGCGTCCGGCTGCCGCCGTTGTTGATCTGGATGGGGTTGGCGCCGGCCTCCCATGGCCCACTGTTGATGATAGTGTCAGCCGCGTTGGCGCGTGTAGATGGGGCTCCTAGAAATTCCCTTCTATTGTTCCCTGCGAGGAATCGAGATGGACCCCGCGGGGGCGTGTAAAGGGTTTGTAATGTCTTCTATTCATATTATCCTTATTATGAAAATTTGCGAGCGCATGTCCTATTTCGGCCCAGTCTCCCCTTTCCAACCCCGCGGCGGCTTGGTGCTCTATGCCAATAGTTCCCGGTCCCCAGGCAGGCTGCAGCCGTCGCTGGTATGCCAGGTCGCGATGCCGTGGTCAAGGCCAGGGGGTGAGGGCTGGAGAGCCAGTAAGAGCTCCGGAGTCGCGATGCTCGGGAGCCCCCCTTTTAACGCACAAGCGAAACGCATGGGAAAAGAGGGAGCCCGTGGTACCGCCTGTTGTTGTCCTCAGGAGGTCCCTGCAGGTTAGCGCGAGGAGGGACACAGATTGCCACTACGATTGCCGGTCTGCCACTGGTCGCTCCAAGAGGATGAAGGCACTGAGGGCCTGGTGAGGTGACGTGCGCGGGGCCTGCCACGAGTTAGAGCTCGACGACCCAGATTTGTCGATGTTGTAGGGACGGACCCGAGCACAAGCGTCGTGCCAGCGTGAGTAGCTCCCGTGGTGGGTGACAATCAAGCAGGTGATAACCATAGATAGATTATGCATGGGAAGCGAACTAGCTTAGGTAGATGCAAGAATGATACATGCCACTTGGTCGGACCCGAGCGGCCTGGGGATGATGCAGCCCGAGGGGCGCCCCTAGCAGAGCAAGCTAAAGACGTAAAAGGATACATGCCGCAGGGACAGACCCACGCGGCCTGGGAATGATGCAGCCCAAGGGGCGCTCCTAGCTAAATAAACTTGGAAAATGTCACTTGGTTCCATTGTCGAAAGGATGTTGGGGGTAGCTGAAGATGCATGGTGAAGGGGTCGCTCCTCATGAGCCACCGGGGCCCTGAGCCTTAGGAGGCTCTGGGGGTCCAGGCGGTTCCTTGAGGACCGTCTCCATCTTTGCCAGGACTGCGTGATGCCTGGCCTCCTGAGTCGCCAGGATGCTCCACAGGTTGCGTTGGTAGGCGGCCGCCATGCTCGGCAGGCCGAACGGCATGCGAACATATCTGTGAGGTGGGCCCTTGCAACGTCCCACGAGCGAAGGCCAGAAGAGATCCTGAGAGGTGGCCCTGTTGAGGCCTGGGATGTTGATACAGACGCGCAACCCACCATCCTCGCCTGGATGGGGAGCTGCGCGAGGTGGGCAGCGGTCGCCGCGCATGGCTCTTGCTTCCTAAAGCTCTTGGGTGGTCTTGGTGATGAACTCCTGGGGGAAACGTGCCGCAAAGCACGCCTCCATGTGGTGCCCGAGCGCCTCCCTCGTGATGTTGGCTAGGTCTGAGGCCCTCTAGAAGAGAGCCCCCGAGCCCTGCCCGAGGAGGGCGCCGGGCACGCCTTCCTATGCGAGGGAGGGAGGCGTCCAAGGCGCGGGCGTTGATCCCGATGTGGCACCGCTAGAGGCACCGCCCTCCTGAGGCCCTGTGCGGAGTAGCTGCTTCTTCTTCTTGGGGATGGCCTCAGGAGGGTATGTGGTGCCTTGGTTGTCGGGATCTTTGATTGTTGCGGCTTGGAAGGCACGCTCGAGGGAGCACACCGCATCTCTTTCTTCGCAGGGGACTGTGATGATCCCGCCGCTTCCTGGCATCTTGAGGATGTTGTAGCCGTGGTGGGTCACCGCCATGAACTTGGCCAGGGCTGGATACCCGAGGATGGCATTGTACTGCAGACGGATGTGAGCAACGTCAAAGTCGATGAGCTCGGTGCGGTAGTTGTCGCGCTGTCCGAAGGTGACAGGGAGGCGGACCCGCCCTATCGGGGTGGTGGAGCCGTCAGTCACTCCTGAGAAGGGTTTGGTGGGATGAAGCTCATCATAAGGCACTTGCAGGCTGTCGAATGTCTCGACGGACAGGACATTAAGCCCTGCGCCGCCGTCAATGAGGGTCTTGGTGACTTGTACGTTGCTGATGACGGGTGAGCAGAGCATCGGGAGAGCGCCAGTAGTGGCCGCGCACTTGAGTTGGTCCGCCAAGCTGAAGGTGATGGCACACTTGGACCACCTGAGCAGGCGCGTGGCCTCAAGCCTGGGAAGGGCTGCGTTCACCTCGCGAGCAAACTGCTTGAAGATACGCTGAGAGGCTGGGGCCTGAGCTCCGCCCAAGATGCAGGCGATAGCACACGGTTCCTGGAAGCCCCCAGCCCCCTCGTCCTGATGGTGGTAGTCGTTCCTTCTTGGTGGTGGCGGCAGCGGAGGAAGTCCACCGTTGCCCTGAGGGCGGTCCTCGCGAGGCTGATCCCTCCAGGCGCCCTCACGAGGCTGGTCCTGCCAGTGGTCCTCGCGAGGCCGGTCGCGCCACTCCCGGCGGGGGCCGCGATCGTCCCAGCGTCCTCCGCCTCGTCCTCCTCCTTGTCCGTAGCCCCGGTTGTTGCGCTCGGGGCGTCGACCGAAGCGTCCATCTCGAATGGCCCTGAGCTCTTGACAGTCGTTGGTGTTGTGGCTGTGTACGTTGTGGAAGGCGCAGAACGGTCGGCTGCTCTTGGACGACTTGGGATGATCCCTTCCGCGCTTCGTATCTGGCTCTGCCTCGAGCACAGCTACTCCCTTGCGCTTCACGTCCTTGGCCTTGGCTTTCTTCTCCTCCGGGTCAGTAGCTGGGAGCTCGAGGAGGGAAAGGCGCCCCTCCTCAGCTCTTGCGCACTTGGTCGCCAAGTTGAACAACTCCAAGGCCATGCATAGCTCCTCGTGGATGGCGAGATCCTCCTTCATCTTGACGTCGCGGACGCCATCAGAAAACACCAAAATGATGGCCTCGTCCGTCACCTTGGGGATCTTGAGACGAACGCTGTTGAAGCGCTGGATGTACTTCTGCAGGGTCTCCCCTGGCTGCTGCTTGATACGGCGTAGGTCACCCGCCGCCGGAGGGTGGTCGCGAGTGCCCTGGAAGTTGCCGACGAAGTGGTCGCGCATCTCATCCCAGGAAGAGATCGAGCTTGGAGGCAGGTTTAGGAGCCACGAGCGAGCACCATCCTTGAGAGCCATGGGGAACCAGTTCGCCATGACTTTTTCGTCGCCATTGGCCGCCTCGATGCTCAGCTCGTAGAGCTGCAAGAACTCCACGGGGTCGGGGGTGCCGTCATAGCGAGGAGCAGGTCCGGCTTGCACTTGCCTGGCCAAGCAATGCTACGCAGCTCAGGAGTGAAGGCGCGGTAGCCTGCCATGGCCACCGGGGCCCTTTGCTGATGTGGAGCCTGCCCTTGATGCCCGCGCACCGCCACTGCAGGCGGCACGCGGTATTGTCGCGGTGGCGCTGGGAGCACGGGAGCATTCTCTTGTGGCCGGGGAACTTCTTGGCAGCTCCCTTCTTCTCGCGCGGGCGCCCGATGCGGTGGGTCGCGCCGGGGGGCCGCGTGCCTCGGTGCAAGGGCGTCGTCTTGGTGCAGAGGTGGTGGAGGCGCTCCGTGAGCCACGTTGCCCGCGGCTGGCGGAGGGCGAGGCAGTGAGAGGGATGGCGCGGGGGAGCCCCCTGCGGCGCTGACGAGCTCAGCGATGCGGTCCAGCCAGTCCTCATAGAGGTCATCGACCGGGCGGTAGCGCAGGAGCTCACGTGCCATGAGCAGCGCGGCCTGCGCGTCTGTAGGTGCGTGAGGTGCATGGGACGACGAGCCGACCGGAGTCAGCGACGGGGTGGCCGAGCGGCCGTCCCGCCGCACCGAGGAGTGCAGTGAGGACGCTTGCTGCTCGTTTCCCACCGGGCCAGTGGCGGCGTTGGCGGCGGCCGACGGGGAACGACGGGGAGGCCCGCCGACAGGAGCTGTCTGAGCGACGCAGGCGGCGAGGGCGGCCCAACGCTCAGCGCTGGCTCGACGAGCGTCCGCCATGGATGCGACGAAGCGATGGGACGCGGATCGGCGGAAGGAAAGCTTCGGCGCACCCCTACCTGGCATGCCAAATGTCGGATTTCGGGTTCCGGCAAAACCCTTGAGGTTCGAACACTAGGGTGCGCACGAAGATCTCTCCTCCCTCTAGCTCTCACCCTCACCGCGATCTCAAGGTGCTCTTATGCTTGGTGAGTTGTGTGGATGAGGATGATCTGAATGATCCGTCCCAAGATGAGTTCAAGGTTCGATCCCCAGATGAGTTCAAGGTTTCCTCCCTCTCTACTGTGGTGGCTAGCCCTATTTATAGAGGCCCTGGTCCTCTTCCCAAATGTTAGGCGGGAAGGGATCCCACAACGACCAAATTTGAAGGGAGACAACTAGTACAAGTTATCCTGACTAAAGGTGGTCTTCGCCTGCCAAAGGCTCTGGTGGTGACGCCGTCTTGGGATCCACGGTGACCTCCGTCCTGTCGTCCTGCTGGTCTTGGTCTCGTTGCACCTATATGGAAACCTTTTCCTGATGCCTCGGGACTCCTCGACTGCGCTTGCCTCTCTAGCACCAAAGAGGAAACGAGGACACTGCGTGCGCTGGCGCCCGCCTGGTGCCGGTCATCATGGCTTACGTCACAGGAACCTCGCGAGGTACCCCTTGCCTTGATCTCTCTGCCCCTCGCGAGCCAGCCTGGTGAGGCTGCCCCGAGGAGGTCTTGCATCGTCCGCCTCGCGAGGCTCGGCCCCTCGCAAGGGTCTTGAGTGTTTGCTGGTGAAGATGGGTCGTACGGAGCCGCTGGTGGAGCCACGTCGTGGGCCGTCGGCAGGCAAGTCTGGGGACCCCCGTTCCCATGACACCGACACTATTAATAGTGCAGGATCTCTATAACTCAGGAAGCATAAAAGAACTATACTAGATAGCTTGCAAGAATCCGTTCTTGAGTGTATATGTTTCTTCGATGATCAGCAATCCACAACACTAACGCCAAAGGAACTAATACCTTTGACTCGAGCCTTTCACTTGAGCTTGATGTTGATTTTTCTTCTTGGCTCAAGTTAAAGCCAAGACATTGGTGAAGTCTTCAAGTAGCTCTCCCATACACAAATGTGGGAAGCTTTGCTTTGTATTCTACTTCGCTTGTCCATCAGGTGATCCTCCACAAGCTTGAAGCATGTAATCCTTTGGGATGTTTATCTTGAACTTGCCTTGTCAACCATGATCGTGAACACTTGATGTCATCCTCTCATGGACACTTGGAATGTTTCTCTCGATGCAAGTCCATGAGAATAACCTAAACCTCATAAACATAGACAACTCATAGCATGGGTTAGTACACAAAGTGCAATTGACAATTTCTTATCATACCACAAGATCCTATGTGATGCATCATTTGCACTTGTGTGTTGACCATTTACAGTTTGATTCTTTGATCTTTATCTTGGTCAACTTTTATCTTTACTCCATGCTTAAACTTGATGTCTTGAAGGCCATATTGAATTCTTCACTGTGCTTCATTTCTTAAAGACATGATTACCCGTATCTCAATTATCATATGACCATATAGAGTTTATCCATGAATATCATATTGGTCGTCATTCTTTCTTCTCCATGCTCCATCACAATCTCTTGAGAGGCACAACAAAATCTTCACCTGAATTACTTGCTTCAAGACATATCCATGACTCAACATATGAGCTCATCATGATCCTATTTTCAAGCCATATGTAGAATTCTTCTCTTTAATCATTCTCTCAAGATCATGATCCATCATGGCTCAACCCATAAGCCTAAGCATGAAAACCTCCGAGATCCTTCAGTGAACTCCATATAGATCACATCTTGTTTGTCAAATGGAATTTATCTTGATCATATTTGTTCAATAATTGAGCTCAATCTTGATGCACAACTATATGTATATGGCATTCATTCCGAGTCCATTCAATCTCCTTCTTGCATCACCCAAGTAACAAACCTTCATATATAACTTGATGCCATTGTTTCTTCATAGGAATTGAAATTCATTATCAAGTCTCAATGCATATATTTGTGTTGATGGATTTCACCCTTCAATTCATCCAGTATTCTTCATGCATTGCAAATGGAAATTTCCTTCACATGTATATATCAATGCAAACATAGGTCATAAGGATTGTCATTAATTACCAAAACCACACATGGGGACTACATGCACTTTCAGTGACGTAAATCATATTGACTTCTATCACCTCATTCGGAAATTTCTTGTGCCCCCCTTATTGGGCCGTCGAGGTTCATCCTCGTGTTCACTGTGGTTTTGGGTTTTATTCCGTCCCTCCGTCGCTATCTTGCCAGCTTGCTTCAAGACCCCAGTTTCTACTGGTGTGGGTTGCTGGCTTATGTGTGGTGTCATGAATTCCGCAAGGCCTATCAAGGATTTGGTCGAGCTGGCTTGGTCCATCTTGGTTGCCTTTAAAGGGCTTCCTTTTTGGTCCGAATTTAGGTCCGGTGAACCCTGCGTTGATTGCGACGTTCTCTATGTCGCTTCCGCTGTTTCTATGCATGTGCTTATTTTTGTTGCGCTTGGGCTTACCATTGGCGCTGTGAGTCTTTGAGGTGCCTGCTTCACCATTATGGGTGTTGTGAGCTAGCCAACTGTCTTCTCCCATGCAAAAGCAGGTCATTAGCGAGGTGAGGGTTGCCATGGTCCTCGGTTTATCCTGACCGAGCTGACGTGCTATCCATTCATCTCGGATATTATTTTTGAAGCCTGCGGTTGCCTCGGCATTCAAGCAGTCTATGATCTGGTTCTTTTTAGTGAGGAACCGATTCAAAAAAATTTGGGCTGACTCACCGGACTATTGGGTAACACGGCTAAGATCGTCGGCATCCGGGGGTCGGACATACGTTCCTTGAAAGTTCGCCCAAAAGGCGTCTTCAAGGGCCGCCCAACTGCTAATGGAGTGTGGAGACAGACTATTAAGACAATGCCTTGCTGACCCTTATAGCTTGAGCGGCAAATATTTGATGGCATGGAGGTCATCTCCGTTAGCCATGTGAATATGGAGAAGAAAATCTTCAATCCATACAGCTGGGTCTGTAGTGCCATTATACAATTCAATGTTTTCCTGGAATTGATGTTCCATCACCCTGTCTGTGAAACAGATTGGGTGTGCTGGACCTCGGAACCGAGTAGTATCCCATCGGAAGTCGGGATAAAGCCGTGTGTAGGTGCTACTTCTTGAGCTTGCGTTGGTTTTTCCCTTGAAGATGAAAGGGTGATGAAGCAAAGTAGAGATAAGTATTTCCCTCGGTTTGATAACCAAGGTATAAATCCAGTAGGAGGAACACACAAGTATCCAATGATAGAACCTACACAAAAAACAAATACTTGCACCCAATGCGATAAAGGGGTTGTCAATCCCTTCACGGTTACTTGCAAGGATGAGATTTGATAGAGATGGGTATAAAAGATAAATAGAAGTGCAAAATAAAGTAAAGATAAATAAATTGCAGCAAGGTATTTTTGGGTTTTTGGTTTTATAGATCTAAAAATAATATGATAAAAGATAGACCCGGGGGCCATAGTTTTCACTAGAGGCTTCTCTCTTGAAAGAACGCATACGGTGGGTAAAAAAATTACTGTTGAGCAATTGATAGAAAAACGCAAAGTTATGACGATATCTAAGGCAATGATCATGAATATTGGCATCACGTCCATGACAAGTAGACTGACTCCTGCCTGCATCTACTACTATTACTCCACACATCGACCGCTATCCAACATGCATCTAGTGTATTAAGTTAACAAGAACGGAGTAACGCCTTAAGCAAGATGACATGATGTAGAGGGATAGATCCAATCAATATGAATAAACCCCACCTTTTTTATCCTTAATGTTAACAATACAAATATGTCTCATGTCCCTTTCTGTCACTGGGATTGAGCACCGCAAGATTGAACCCATTACAAAGCACCTCTCCCATTGCAAGAAAAAATCAATCAAGTTGGCCAAACCAAATCAATAAATCAGAGAGAAATAGAAAGCTATCTTAATCATGCATAAAAGAGTTCAGAGAACACTCCAATAATATTCATAGATAATCTGATAATAAATCCACAATTCATCTAATCTCAACAAACGCACCGCAAAATAAGATTACATCGAACAGATCTCCAAGAACATCGAGGATAACATTGTATTGAAGATGAAATAGAGAGAAGAAGCCATCTAGATACTAGCTATGGACCCATAGGTCTGTGGTAAACTACTCACACATCATCGGAAGGGTGGCAAAGTTAATGTAGAGGCCCTCCGTGATCGAACCCCCCTCCGGCGGAGTACCGGAATAGGTCTCCAGATGGGATCTCACGAGGACAGAAACTTGTGGCAGCGGAAAAGTATTTTTTTGTGCCCTCTGGTATACGGGGAATATTTGGGTAGTTAAGGAGCTGAGTTTTGGGTTAGAGGTGCCATGATGGGCCCACAAGCTCGGGATAGGGCACGCCTGGTGACCTTGTGGCCCATCCGTGGCTCTTCTGGCCTCCTCCCGAAGTTTCTTAGGTGTCTTCTGGTCCAAGAAAAAATCGTCAAAAAGTTTCACTCCATTTGGACTCTGTTTGGTATTGGTTTTCTGTAAAAGACAAAAACAAGGAAAAAAATAGGAACTAGCACGGGGCACTAGGTTAATAGGTTAGTCCCAAAAATGATATAAAATAGCATAATAATGCATATAAAACATCCAAGATGGATAATATAATAGCATGGTACAATCAAAAATTATAGATACGTTGGAGACGTATCAAGCATCCCCAAGCTTAATTCATGCTCGTCCTCGAGTAGTTAAATGATAAAAAACATTATTTTTGATGTGGAATGCTACCTAACATGTTTATCATGTAATTTTTCTTATTGTGGCATGAATATTCAGATCCATAGGATTCAAAACATTAGTTTAATATTGACATAAAAACAATTGTACTTCGAGCATAATAATAAAGCAACCATGTCTTCTCAAAATATCATGGCTAAAGAAAGTTATCCCTGCAAAATCATATAATCTTGTCATGCTCTATCTTCTTAACACAAAGTATTTATCATGCACAACCCCGATGAGAAGCCAAGCAATTGGTTCATACTTTTTAACGTGCTTTAGCTTTTTCAACTCTCACGCAATACATGAGCGTGAGCCATGAACATAGCACTATAGGTGGAATAGAATATGATGATGGGGGTTGTGTGGAGAAGATAAAAAAGGAGAAAGTCTCACATCGATGTGGCTAGCCAATGGGCTATGGAGATGCCCATCAATTGATGTCAATGCAAGGAGCTGGGGTTGCCATGCAATAGATGTACTAGAGCTATAAGTGTATGAAAGCTCAAAAAGAAAACTAAGTGGGTGTGCATCCAACTTGCTTTCTCACGAAGACCTAGGGCACTTCTAGGAAGCCCATCATTGAGTGAAAAAATAGGAGACTCTCTATTATGAAGAACATGGTGCTATTTTGAAGCACAAGAAAAGGATAGTAGCATTGTCCCTTCTCTCTTTTTCTCTCATTTTTTCTCATTTTTCTCATTTTTTTATTTCTCTTTGGTCTTTTTTTTTCATTTTTTCTCTCTTTTTATTTTTTGTCCCGAGTCTCGTCTCGAATTGTGGGGGAATCATAGTATCCATCATCCTTTCCTCACATGAGACAATGCTCTAATAATGATTATCATCATAATTTTATTTACTTACAACTCGATATTAGAACAAAAATATGACTCTATATGAAGGCCTCCGGCGGTGTACCGAGGTGTGCAATGATCTAGCGTGACATGTATAAAAAATATGAACGGTGACCAAGCCACAAATACTATGTCAACTATATGATCATGCAAAGCAATATGACATGATGGTATATGTCATAAAACAGAACAGTGGAAGTTGCATGGCAATATATCTCAGAATGGCTATGGAAATGCCATAATAGGTAGGTATGATGGGTGTTTTGACGAAGATATAAGGTGGCTTATGTGTGAAAGAGCATATCTTATCACGGGGTTTGGATGCACCGGCGAAGTTTGCACTAACTCTCAAGGTGAGAAAGGGCAATGCACGGTACCGAAGAGGCTAGCAATGGTGGAAGGGTGAGAGTGCATATAATCCATGGACTCAACATTAGTCATAAAGAACTCACATACTTATTGCAAAAGTTTATTAGCCCTCGAAGAAAATTACTACTACGCATGCTCCTAGGGGGATAGATTGGTAGGAAAAGACCATCGCTCGTCCCCAATAGCCACTCATAAGGAAGACAATAAAAAATCATGCTCCAACTTCATCGCATAACGAGAGACCATACATTCATGCTTCGGGAATCACAAACCTTAACATAAATATTCTTACTAAACCACAATTACTCACTAGCATGACTCTAATATCACCATCTTTATATCGCAAAACAAATGCAAGGTATCAAACTTCTCATCTATTCAATGATCTTCATGAAAGTTTTTATTATATCCCCCTTGAACACCCATCATATTAGGACTAAATTCATAACCCAAGCAACCTGCCATACTATTTATAAGACTCTCAAAATAATATAAGTGATGCATGAGAGTTCGTCAATTTCTTCAAAATAAAACCACCGTCGTGCTTTAAAAAGATATAAGTGAAGTACTAGAGCAACTACCTAGCTCAAAAGATATAAGTGAAGCACATAGAGTATTCTAATAAATTCACGATTAATGTGTGTCCCTCTTAACAGGTGTGTACAGAAAGGATGATTGTGGCAAACTAAAAGCCAAATACTCAAATAATACAAGATGCTCCAAGCAAAACACATATCATGTAGTGAATAGAAATATAGCCTCAAGTAATTACCGATGGATCGTAGACAAAAGAGGGGATGCCATCCGGGGCATCCCCAAGCTCAGATGCTTGGTTGTCCTTGAATATTACCTTGGGATGCCTTGGGCATCCCCAAGATTAGGATCTTGCCACTCCTTATTCCGTAGTCCATCGAAACTTTACCCAAAACTTAAAAACTTCACAACAAAAATCTCAACAGAAAACTCGTGAGATCCGTTAGTGAAACAAAGCAAATAACCACTTTTAGGTAATATTGTAAACTCATTACAATTTTATATTTGCATTATATATACTGTATTCTAACTTCTCCATAGTTCATACCCCCCGATACTACCCATAGATTCATCAAAATAAGCAAACAACACAATGAAAACAGAATCTATCAAAAACAGAACAGTCTGTAGTAATCTGGACTTTAGCCAAACTACTATAGCTCCAAAAAGTCTGCAAAATTAGGAAAACCTAGGCAATTTGTATATTAATAAATTGTAAAAAGTTCGGAATTTTATCACGCTCCAGCAAATTTTAACAATCCTGCTACTGGACGCAAAAGTTTCTATTTTTTCACAAAATAAAATCAAAAAAATTCCAAATCATCCCAAAGGTCTTACTTGGCACATAAACTAATTAACAATACTAAAACACAGTCGTAACAAAAGTATAATTGTAAAAACTCATAAAAACAGAAAAGAAAAATATTGGGTTGTCTCCCAACAAGCGCTTTTCTTTAAAGCCTTATAGCTAGGCATTGATAAATTTAATGATGCTCGCATGAAAGACAAGAACTGAAGCACAAGGAGAGCATCATATAGCATGTGAGAAACAAGTTTAGGCATAACATACTTCCTATGCATAGGCATTTTATAGGGAATTTTTTATCAAGGCAAGCAATTTGTAGCATATGCAAATAGGAAGAAGGAGGCATCAATAATTTCAACGTAAAGAGACGTGATTTGGTCACAAGAAACTTTATACAACCATATTATCCTATCTCATAATAATAACATGTAGGATCATAAACAAATTGAACAATATAACTATCACATATAATATTCTCTTCATGATCCACATGCATGCAAAGTTGACACTCTTCCAAAATAGTGGGATTGTCATCAAATAAATTCATGACCTCTCCAAGCCCACTTTTATCAAAAATTTCATAAGATTGATCATTCTCCAAAGTATTGGGATAATTATTACCTAAAGTTGGAAATCTTCGAACCCACTTTCAATATTATCGCAAACATATTCATCATGGGGCTTAAATAAATTTTCAAGATCATAAGAAGAATCTCCCCAATCTTGATCATTGCAATAAGTAGTGACATATCAAAATTAGCATCCCCAATATTGTGGTTTTGCATATTATTAGCACAATCGACATTAATAGAATTTATAATAACACCATTGCAATCATGCTTTTCATTAAAGAAGCTATCATGAATCGCTTCATAAATTTCCTCTTTTAGCACTTCATCAGAATTTTAAGATTCACGAATTTCAAGCAAAACTTCATAAAGATAATCTAGTGCACTCAACTCACTAGCAATTGGTTCATCATAATTGGATCTTTTAAAAAGATTAGCAAGTGGATGAGGATCCATAAGATTTTCATTTTCTAATTTTCAATAAACATACAGTTATGCCAAGCGAACAAGCAAACAAACCAGGTAAGACATAAAAGCAAGCGGAAAGAAGGCAAATAAAAAAGCAAATATTTTTGTGTTTCTCTAAGAACGTTTTAGAAGTGGGGGAGATGAAAACGAGAGGAAAATGGCGAATACTGTAAATGCAAGAGATGAGAGCTTATGATGGGTACTTGGTAGGCTTGATGTAGATCCTCCCCGGCAATGGCGCCAGAAATTCTTCCTGCTACTTCTTAGCTTGCGTTATTTTTCCCTTGAAGAGGAAAGGGTGATGCAGCAAAGTAGAGACAAGTATTTCCCTTAGTTTGAGAACCAAGGTATCAATCCAATAGGAGGAACACACAAGCCTCCAATGATAGCACCTACACAAAAAAACTAATACTTGCAACCAACGCAATAAAGGGGTTGTCAATCCCTTCACGGTTACTTGCAAGGATGAGATCTGGTAGAGATAGGTATAGAAGATAAATAAAAGTGCAAAATAAAGTAAAGATAAATAAATTGCAACAAGGTATTTTTAGATTTTTTGTTTTATAGATATGAAAATAATATGATAAAAGATAGACCCGGGGGCCATAGTTTTCACTAGAGGCTTCTCTCTTGAAAGAACGCATACGGTGGGTAAACAAATTACTGCTGAGCAATTGATAAAAAAACGCAAAGTTATGACAATATCTAAGGCAATGATCATGAATATAAGAATCACGTCCGTGACAAGTAGACCGACTCCTGCCTGCATCTACTACTATTACTCCACACATCGACCGCTATCCAGCTTGCATCTAGTGTATTAAGTTAACATGAATGGAGTAACGCCTTAAGCAAGATGACATGATGTAGAGGGATAGATCCAATCAATATGAATAAACCCCACCATTTTATCCCTAATGGCAACAATACAAATATGTCTCATGTCCCTTTCTGTCACTGGGATGGAGCACCGCAAGATTGAACCCATTATAAAGCACATCTCCCATTGCAAGAAAAATCAATCTACTTGGCCAAACCAAATCAATAGATCGGAGACAAATACAAAGCTATCTTAATCATGCATAAAAGAGTTCAGAGAAGACTCAAATAATATTCATAGATAATCATAAATCCACAATTCATCGGATCTCAACAAACACTCTGCAAAAGAAGATTACATCGAATAGATCTCCAAGAACATCGAGGAGAACATTGTATTGAAGATCAAAGAGAGAGAAGAAGCCATGTAGCTACTAGCTATGGACCCGTAGCTAGTGGTAAACTACTCACACATCATCGGAAGGGCAACAAGTTTGATGTAGATGCCCTCCATGATCGAATCCCCCTCCGGTGGAGTACCGGAACAGGTCTCCAGATGGGATCTCACGAGGACAAAAACATGCGGCAGTGGAAAAGTATTTTTTGTGTCCCCTCTGGAATACGGGGAATATTTGGATATTTATGGAGCTGAGATTAGGGTTAGAGGTGCCACGGTGGGCCCACTAGCTTAAGGGGGCGCCCCCTAGGGCACGCCTCGTGAGCTTGTGGCCCATCCGTGGCTCTTCTGGCCTCCTCCCGAAGCTTCCTAGGTGTCTTCTGGTCCAAGAAAAATCATCAAAAAATGTAGTTACGTTTGGACTCCATTTGATATTGTTTTTTTTGTAAAAGACAAAAACAAGGAAAAACATCAACTCGCACTGGGCACTAGGTTAATAGGTTACTTCGAAAAAATGATATAAAATATCATAATAATGCATATAAAACATCCAACATGGATAATATAATAGCATGGAACAATAAAAAATTATACATACTTTGGAGACATATTAGTAGGCTTGTTCTCGGGCTCGGTCGTTCATGTCTAACGAGGCGTTGTAACCATCCGGCCCGGCGGGTGCACCTCCTTGTGATCCATAGATGGACCAAGGAGGCCTCAGTTTGCCTCGATATGTCTTAATTTGAACATCATGGGGGTCTAATAAATCCACTGGTTCCTTGCCGTAACGGCGTGGAGCAGGCTGAGTGTGGAAACCCTCCCGTGCTGGCATGTCTCGTCCTCGAGGGGGGTGGTCAGGTACATCAGCGGTTAGTTCTTTGTCAAACTCAGGCAGTAGACGTTTGCATGTGTAGGATTTAGGCGTTTTACGGCGCCGCTCCTCGGGGTCTTGTTTGGCTGAAAGTATTTCGACCCACTTGTTGTTTAGTGCATCTTCATTGGCCTGCAGTTGTTGCTTCTTCCACTTCATTCTTCGGGTGGTGGCTACTAGGCGTCACCGGAAGCGTTCCTGATCAACGGGATTTTCAGGAATGATGAAGTCTTAGGTTCCGACGCTCATGTCCTCTTTGGATTCCGGCATGTAGTTATCATCGGCCACTTCAAAGAGGTCGTCGGGATCTGAGTTCCTGGGGATTCCCTCGGGGTCGACGTGGAGATCGGGAGAGGCTTGGACGGCCTCCTTGGGATGCTCTACATTGTTGATCGCCGTATCGGCGGTGGCGTTGTTCCCGTTGGGTTCCCCATTGGTACCCCTTCTGCATCTCCGCCGATGTCTTGGAGGGGATTTTGGGGTCGACCATGTAGACATCGCAAGTTGATGTTCCGGTCCATTTGCCGATATTTCTCAACGACGAGGTCCTAGAAGGCCTTCGACATCTTCATCCATGTCGGTTGCATCATCATAGTCTAGTACATCAGTTAAATCATCGATGGTGGTGACTAGGTGGGTGGTGGGATATAAATTTCCTGCTCCTCGGCTTTAAGTCCAATCTTATCGTAAACCGAAGTTTCGCCATCGAGGTTTTCATGCTCTGGATGCGATCAAGCATCTCGCTTAGGCGAGACATCACTTCGATACTCATAGCCAGACTATAGGCGGGGCCGGCACAAAGTACGACCGGCATATAGCTTTGCGTGTTTCAGTGCAGAGAAATCCCACAGGCGGCTCTAGGTCTAGCATTGGGGTTGGTTCTGAACTTGACGTAGCTTCAGAGATAGGGGCATGATCCCCGCAAGGGCCGAGGAGAGATCACCCGGGGTCATGACGTCAGGGCCTTCCGGCAACTCCTGTTGGGGATATGACCCGCCTAGGAGGGGCCGGGTTATCCCGATGGCGGTTCATCTAAGACAAAGCCCATGAGTATGTTGAAGATGGCGGTTCATGAAGTAGGCCTGTCAAAGGGCCCAAACCAAGAGACGGCTTAAGGCCCATGAGTATAAACCGCCATGTATATGTAAACTTGTATTGTAAGGCATGTAAGACAAGTCACCGAGCCGGACACGTTTGTATGAGCCGGCCGGGACTCTGTAGGCTGCAGGGCGTCAACCCATGTATATAAGGGGACGACTCAGGAGCGGCTTAGGGCAAGAAACAACAGATCAAGAGCCACGCAAAGCGTATTTGCTCCCTGGTAGTAGAAACCCTAGCAATACCACCTCAAACTGGACTAGGCCTTTACCTTCACCGCAAGGGGCCGAACCAGTATAAACTCCTCGTGTCCTTCGTCCTATTTAACCCCTTTAAGCTAACCTCGTCGCAATGGCTCCACAATTAAGTCCTTCCATGAGGACATCTGTCGTGACACTTCCACGATAGTTGGCGCCCACCGTGGGGCCTGCACATGGTGGTTTTGAGTTCTTGAAGGGAAGCTTCGAAGGGATCAAGGGATACGCTGTAGGCCGGATGACCAAGAGTCGTCGTGGCAAGCTCTACATTGAGGATGCAGGCTGGGGCCCCGAGGCCGGCTCAATTGAGTATGGGTACTGGGTCCCCTTCGGCGGAATTCATGTCTTCATCGGCAAGATCGGCGAACCGGGCCCTGAGCCGGGCACCTGCACCGACATCATTGAGATGGCTCAGCATGCACGACCCGCCCGGGTTCAACTCGCCGTGAAGCGTGCCTTTGTTGGATGTATCCACGGGGCCGAATTGGAAGGCTCTATGTCTGGTGGTGAGACGGCCATCTACTCTGATGGTGAGTCGTCCACGGGCGAAACCGATTCGATGTATCAACTACAAGACGGATGGCTTGGGGGCTGTTCCAATGGCGATAGTATTCCGGGCCCCCATGAGCCGCCGAACAGAGTGGCGATCTTCATGGCCGGCACCCAGCTGGTTCTCGGTTCAATAGCCGCCGCGGCCATGACTTCCAGCGCAGCGGCGGTAACAGCGGCTGGGGCTGGCTGGTCAGCTCGCCTGCCGGCTCGAGTTTTAACAGATCTGTTGGACGATCTGGCGACCCTAATGGGAGTGAAGGTAACCGCAGACAACTAGGAACATCATAAGGTGGATGTGGCTAAGTTGTGTGATGAGATAGCGCAAGCTAAGGCCGAATTGGCAGCGGAAAACGATAGGATGACTGCAGAGCGGGCCGTCTTAAACGCCCAAGCACAGCGGATTCAAGCAGATTCATATCGGCTTATGGTGGATCAGAATGCTTCAAACGAAGTCCTGAGGAGAAAATGCCAGAGTCGTCAGCCCTTGATTTATGAGTCAAGGAATCTCTTCAACACACCCGGAGCGGGGGCTAGTAACCCGTCGGTCATAAACCAGACGCTTGAGGCGCCAGGGGTGGAGCGTCAGGTCAGCCGCGCATAGCAGGTTCTCCGCCTATGAATAATACCCTGTCTCAGCATGTAGTGACGCTGTCGGGTCATGACTCCACCCCACTAGACAACATGATTGCTGCAGCAAAGCGATTGGCGGCTCTGCCAGTCGAGGGCGAGACTCCAATGGTGATTGAAACCAAAAGGGCCAGGGAGCTTCTTCAAACGGCTTTGGTACAGCAGCAGGCTTATTCCTATAGTCGTGACCGGATTCATTCGACCGCTCGTCCAAGCCGGAGCTACAGTAGGGAAGGACCTTTTGTGGTCAGCAAGAATCTGCATCACGGGTCATACTATCTTATCGACATTCGAGACCACAAGGATTCACGTAAGTCGGAGGAGGAGACCCATCGGCCGTGGAATATTTCTCATCTTCGGCCCTACTATACTTGAGCCACCGGCTCTCATGATGTACATAGTCACATGATGCATATATTATAAGCAGTATAATAAAGCCGGCATCCCTGATAATTCAGGGCCTCTGTCGTTTCACTTCCTCGAAGCTGAGTCTTTATCATCATATTCATTTAAGAGGCTCGACGCCCAAACTTCAGGGACCAAAGAGAGTTGGATGCACAACACAGCTCAAACATAGGTCCCTGATGAGCACGACTTGTCAGTATGTCACTTGGGGGCTTCCTGTTCAAACATAGGCGTATTCGACCAAAGAGAACATGGCGTTACTACCCTCTTGACCATGTTTGTTCAAACATAGGCGTATTCCACCAAAGAGAACATAACCTTTCCGGGTCATCCTACCTGTATACCAGCTGCTTCAACTCCATCGGGTAATCCCGATTGACCCGTCGAACTCTTAACGACCAATCTTTATGGCGTATTCGACCAAGATCTGAGCTTGTTAAGGTTCAAACGATGGCTTGTCATGCAAGAGCACGGTTTACAGATGGTCAAGATAGATCCAGGCTTCATAAGCCGCCTTCCTTGAAACTTGGATAAATCGGCCCGTGATGTATGTTGTTACTCTTACCCCGCGTACTCCTGATAATTCTTTGAGCAAGACCTGACTTTATCTGGGTTCAAATGTCGATTGGGTACTGTGAGTCAGGCTCACGAAAAGCACGGACCTTCCAGTGGCTCAGGCTAGTTTCATCGAAGAAGACACTTTGGCTTGGCAGCCTACAAAAGCCTCGAATTTCTTTTGTTTTTTTCTTTATATTCTTTATATGGTTTTTTCTTTGCCCTCTGCTTTTTATAAGTCGGGCCTAGCTGCCCTATTTACGACTCATATTTGAAGCATATTTTGGGTTTTTACAACCCGTCAGGAGGGCAGAACTCTAAGTCGCCAGAATATAATGAATCTTATGTTAAGAGTTATAGCTCTAACACCTCTAACTGCACGAAGCTGATAAGCCGGCAGTATAAGCATATACTACAGGAGAATAATCAAGTGTGATCTGCATAAATCAATATGGTCATAAGGATAAAATGATTGTCTTTCAAACTGACATATTAGGAGTATTGCGCAAGACAGAAACGTGCATGAGGGCACGACAGATTCAAAGTTTTACTACCCTATTACATGGCTCCATGAGCCAAATGAGGATTACGTGTTTTTCCAAGGATCAAATATATAAACCGCCCGGCGGTTCACTCTTCTTGACCTTGCTGGCTTGAGGCTTCTGGGTCATCCCTTTCCGGTTCTTTGTCCTCGTCCGCCGTCTGAAAATTTGGTGATGTCCAATCGATGCCAGATAAAGCTTGAAATCCAGCTTCGTCATCTATAAGATCAGACGGCTCAACTTCAGGGGCAAATGTGTGCTTACGGATTGGAGGGATTAAGCCCATCACTCTATACGCTGGGGTTGGCATATTCTGATTCTCCTTGTTGTAAGCCGGATGGTATTTTGAAAGGTCTGAGTCATTGGCAATCATAGTTGCCATTGGACGTATCTCTTTCACGCAAGCCGAGAAGTCCTTCTGATCAAACGACGTACCATATTATTTTAGGCTTGGGTACCCAGTAGCTACCTCAGACGGGTCAAGCTCTAGTACCCATGCCTTGGCCCGGCTCAACCCCATTACAGCACCGGCTCTTGCAGACGACCGCTTCATTTCATCAATCCTGGCGGGTAGCACAGAAAGTGTTTTCAAGACATCTATCAATAGAGTTGGTGCTTGATTAGTCGGAGAGATTGTAGCCAGTGTACGCAGAGCTCTAGTATACAGTTGTTCGACAAGGGTGTAAACCGCCTTCAGCTTTACAAGCATGTCCTGATTAAGGTTGATGCTTCTAGGACCTAGGTAAAATCACAGATTGGTTAAATGGCGGCTTATATTATCACGACAAGGATTCACTTTCGATGATAAGCAGAGCGACTCACCAAAGATAGCGGAAACCATCTAAGACACGCGGTGTTTTAAGCTGGTGAGCTCAGTGGTCGCCTCTTGAAGAGCTGCCTCGGCTTTTTCAGCTCGCTGCGTTAAAGCAGTCTTTTTTCCAGCCCAAGTGCTTTTCTCCGCCTCAAAACTGGTCTTCAATTTTTCCGATTCAGCTATGCTAAATTGGAATTTTGACTTAGCTTTCTTGGTCTCGGAGTCTTGAGTCGCCAGCCGGGTCTTTGCATCATTTAACCGCGACTCAAGTTCAGCAGTAGCAGCCTGTATGAAGCAGAATTACAAATACATTTATATCCGGGTTACAAGAGTATAAGTCCCAAGTCTTTTGCAAGCAACAACACTCGGCACTTGGGGGCTAATGTCTGTCAAAGAAATTCTTTAAGTAAAACGGCTCTTCTAAATAAAGTCCCAAGCACTTTGCAAGCAAGACTACTTGGCACTTGGGGGCTAATGCATATCGCTTGTATCTTCTTAATGATGAGCTGGTTAGGCTGTAAACAGTCCCAGCCGACTCATGGGGGTTACACAGATAAGCTATCCTTTCTTAAGCAATGGTAAATAGGACCGGCTCATTCATGCTGATTAAACCGGCCCTTCGGGACTACGAATGCAAGGCTAAATTGTTTAAAGCATCCGGTTTAGTTTTAACTATGACAACCGGCCTTGGAGGGATTCTACTACAGAAGCTTATGGATTATTTTAAGTCTACATCCTATTCGATCTTATCATAACCAGTAGACTTGGGGGCTGGCAGGATGTACATATTATTCAAAGTAGGAAGTTATACCTCATACTTTTGGTGCATTTGTTTCACCATATCAACTTCAAGATTGCGGCTGGAGTGTACTTGGCTGAGATAACCAGAGAGTATCTCGCTGCTGCTCAGTTGTGCATAATGGGAGATGTCAAACTTCATATTCCGCCTTCCAATAACCTCTTGCTTGGCAGTATGCTTGGCTAAAGCTATTGGATTTCCCGGTTCTGTAAATCCGGTGCCAGTAATCAACACATCATCAGTACGAGTCTCCGACGGCTTAAGTGAGCTGGATGGTGCAGGATTCGAAGGATTAATAGTGATGTCATCAACACAGAGATCCGAATCTCAGGTAGAACATCAGGGGCAGGGTCATCTGGTTGTTTTTCAGAAGCATCAGGTGCAGAGACTTGCAGTTCCGGTTCAATATCTTTAGGATCCTCAACTGGCTTGGAAACCCTTGTTTTCTTGCTAGGCTTTGCTTGTCCACTGCATAGATGGTGACAAGTCAGTATAAGTGTAAGAGTATAAAAAGGTACATAATATAAGGTAATTATTGTTACCCAGGGGCAGTTTTAAAAGCCGGCAACTCGGTTTGCGATGGGTCGCCAAAGGAAGAACGGGCAATCTCCTAGTCAATTTAATCAACACAGTTAAGTGGTAAGCAAATCAGACCCGCCGGCAGGTGAAAAGAGTTTAAAGTTAAAAAGAGTGTTCAGTAAGCCGGAGAACAATTCTTCACCTCCATTGGTCCGGGTCTGACGTCGATTATCGTGTTGCTGTTGCTTCAAAAGAAAGTGAAGATCTAAATAAGCCAAGGGGTATGAAAACCTTACTTTCCGGGTTACTTGTCGAAGTTTCTGTCTTGGAAAAGATTCTGAGCCAGAGGAAATAATAGTTACCTCTTCTTCAGCTGCTTGGCTGGCTCCCGTGTCACCCTGATAATAGTCAGTGTCAATAAGATGATTGAAAAACAAGCCAAGAGCATCAAGGGCTACCTCCGACTCAGAGGTGTCATCCAGATTAAGCATGTCAGAGGCGCTTGGTTTCTTCTTTCTTTTGGTGGTCTTCCTTGCGGCTTTCTTAGCGGCTTTCTTGACAGCCCTAACCTTCTTGGCAGCTTCATGATCATACTTCGTTTTCCAAAAGTCATTAAAAGTTGAGTTAATGAGGTAAAGGTAAGTAAGCTCAGAGACTCACATCTGGTGGTGGGTTAAGCTTGCAGAAAGGGGCCAGACCCACTTTAACGCAATCCTCCGGATCTTCATTTAGAAGGGACTTAACCATTTCGTGAATTGCCTCGTCAGTCAATGTCACAGAACTATGGCGCAGTGGATCCTTTACACCACAAGTGTAAGTACACATTAAGCCGGTGCGGCGACTCAACGGAATAATCCGCCAAGAAACCCAGCACCTGACCAAATCAATGCCAGTTAACCTGTTTCCTAGCAGGGCTTTAACCTTTGCAATGGTAGGAGCAAGTTTTGCCTGTTCGGCAGTGGTAAGTTTTTCAGGAAGATTGTGCTTGGGGTCCAGGCACTCAGCACGGTAACCCGGCAGTGGATTCTCGTCAGCCGGAGAGGTATCCCTGCAGTAAAACCACCTTTGGTTCGAATCCTTGGGGTTACTCGGCAGGCATGCATAAGGGAAGATGTCATCTCTTCTGCGCTGAATCGAGATTCCGCCAAGTTCCAAACTGGGCCCGTTTGTGAACTCATTCTGGCAGTTCAAATAAAAATATTCCCTAAAAAGGTCGATGATGGGCTCCTCTTGAAGGTATACTTCACAGAAGATTTGGAAGTTCAGATATTTGACACGGAGTTGGGTCCGATGTCTTGAGGATGGAGTTGGAAGAAGTGCAGAACATCTCGGAAAAACTTAGAGCCGGGTGGTGAGAAGCCCCGGTTCCTGTGATCAATGAATACAATGACTTCGCCATCCTTTGGCTGAGGTCTTTCTTCGCCCGGTTCAGGAGCACGGTAATGCATGACACTCTTTGCGGGCAAGTACCTGACTTTGACAAAGTCTTTAAATGTGCCCTCAGTGAAGATGGAAGGGACCCAATTGCACGTGTAGACTGTCTTTGGCGGCATCGTAAAAGAGAGAAAGCCTAAAGGAAGGTAAAATTTTGCCGATTCAAATCAGTTGGTGAGATCACAAGTTAAACATTTACAGTATATATTCAGCATGGCGGCTTAAGTGAGGACTAATGATATATGAGTAATTATAAGCCAGTGAGATAAGCCGCCATGGCCAGCATGGATATTCAAGATCTAACAGGAGCAAATTATATTAAGTGTTGGGAAAAATAGGTTTCACAGGTTGAAGCTATAAGATTGGATCTGCAGCTGTTCAGAAAAATGAAATAAAATCTAAGTTCAAGGTGGCGGTGGCCGAAAAATGGGGACGTCCAGATGAGATCTATTTGCAATGGGGATATATTCTGATATCAAAGAGCAAGTGATAAAACTGCTACCGCGTAAGATTTATGTGGTTTTTCGGATCTAAGCTATGAATCTAAGCAAGGAGAAGGAAGGGCGGCGACGAACACCGATGAACAATGAAACCCTAAAGACAGATCTATTACGAGGAAAGGAAAGACTTACTGATGCTGATGAGACAGCAGAGTGGCGCCGCGGTGTTCTGGTCCGTTCAGGGTGATGTAGCGGCCAGAGTCCAGGCAGGAGACGAAGGTCGACGACGGCGGAGCTCGGGCACACTGGAGCGTCGCGAGGAGAAGAAGAAGGCGAGAAAGAAAGGGGAAGAATGAAAAGTGAACCCGTGGCCCTATTTATAAGGGTGGAAGGATAAGTGGCATGCACGGGAATCGAGGAGAGAGGAAAATGGATATGTGACGGCGAGGGCGCCTCGATTTTTGGAGGGGCAGTAAAGAAAAAGATTTATTAAGATGTTGGGTTCTGTGTAGTATTAATCACATGTGACGTCATGGCGGGTTAAAGCATTTCACAGGAAGATGAAGGAGGATTTTTCTAAGTGTCGAAGATTGACATGAACAAGTTCAAATCAACTTGGGGCCTAATGTTGGGGATATGACTATTGGATATGACCCACCCAGGAGGGGTCGGGTTATCCCGATGGCGGTTCATCTAAGACAAAGCCCATGAGTATGTTGAAGATGGCGGTTCATGAAGTAGGCCTGTCAAAGGGCCCAAACCAAGAGACGGCTTAAGGCCCATGAGTATAAACCGCCATGTATATGTAAACTTGTATTGTAAGGCATGTAAGACAAGTCACCAAGCCGGACACGTTTGTATGAGCCGGACGGGACTCTGTAGGCCGCAGGGCGTCAACCCATGTATATAAGGGGACGACTCGGCAGCGGGTTAGGGCAAGAAACAACATATCAAGAGCCACGCAAAGCGTATTTGCTCCCTGGTAATCGAAACCCTAGCAATACCACCTCAAACTTGACTAGGCCTTTACCTTCACCGCAAGGGGCCGAACCAGTATAAACTCCTCGTGTCCTTCGTCCCGTTTAACCCCTTTAAGCTAACCTCGTCGCAATGGCTCCACAACTAAGTCCTTCCATGAGGACATCTGCCGTGACACTTCCACGACAACTCCATAGACCCCGGCCCAGCGTTCTCAATGGCGATCGGTCCTGAAGTTGGTGTTCCACCATCGGAAGTCTCCGCCCCGTGGATGGAGGTCCACTTTGTCAAGATGAGCTCGCCACAGGCATTCCTGGTGTACTTTTGGCCCCCAAAGGTCACGATCTAACTTGGGGCATAGTTTTCCATGGAGGCCAGATGGCCAGCCGATTCAGCGCAGAAAGTCATGCCGCCGAACACAAAAAGTTGGCCGGGGATGTAAACGTTTCCACAGCCATTGTCGCAGTTGATCTGTAGATGAGCCATCGATCTTTCTATCGATCTCACAGCGGAACTCTCAATGAAAGCACTTGTGTCGGTGTAAAAACCGGCAGACCTCAGGGTAGGGGCCCCTGATTGCTTGTATCTACGTTGGTATTTTCCTCGAATAGGAGAGGATGATGCAGCACATCAACAGTAAGTATTTCCCTCAGTTATGAAACCAAGGTATCAATCCAGTAGGAGGATCCACCAAACTATGTAAGTAATACCTTCACACAAATAACAAAAACTTGCAACCCAACGCGTAAGAGGGGTTGTCAATCTCTCCTCGGTATTGAGATAGATTAAATATTATAAGATTGGATAAATAGATCTGCTGAAAACACAAAATAAATAAATAAATAAAAAGTGCAGTGCTACTTCTTGAGCTTGCGTTGGTTTTTCCCTTGAAGAGGAAAGGGTGATGTAGCAAAGTAGAGATAAGTATTTCCCTCAGTTAAGAACCAAGGTATCAATCCAGTAGGAGAAGAACGTGCAAATCACCAATACCTGCACAAACAATCAAACACTTGCACCCAACGCGATAAAGGGGTTGTCAATCCCTTCACGGTCACTTACAAAAGTGAGATCTGGTAGAGATAGATAAATAAAACTAAACAAAAGATAAAATATTTTTCGGTTTTTTGGTTTATAGATATGAAAGTAAAAGATTGCAAAATAGTAGATCAAAAACTAATATGATGGAAAATAGACCCGGGGGCCATAGGTTTCACTAGAGGCTGCTCTCTTGAAGGCAAATAATACGGTGGGTGAACAAATTACGGTCGAGCAATTGATAGAAAAGCGCAAAGTTATGACGATATCCAATGCAATGCTTATGAAATATAGGCATCACATCCTTGTCAAGTAGAACCACTCCTGCCTGAATCTACTACTATTACTCCACACATCAACCGCTATCCAGCATGCATCTAGAGTATTAAGTTCTTTAAGAGTAACGCCTTAAGTAAGATGACATGATGTAGAGGAATAAACTCATGCAATATGATGTAAACCCCATCTTTTTATCCTTGATGGCAACAATTAGATACGTGTCTCGCTACCCCTACTTTGTCACTGGGTGAAATCACGCAAGATTGAACCCAAAGCTAAGCACCTCTCCCATTGCAAGAAAAACCAATCTAGTTGGCCAAACCAAACCGATAATTCGAAGAGAAATACAAAGATATCAAATCATGCATATAAGAATTCAAAGAAGATTCAAATAATATTCATAGATAAGCTGATCATAAATCCACAATTCATAGGATCTCGACAAACACATCGCAAAAGAAGATTACATCGGATAGATCTCCAAAAACATTGAGGAGAACATGGTATTGAGAATTAAAGAGAGAGAAGAAGCCATCTAGCTACTAGCTATGGACCCGTAGGTCTGAGGTAAACTACTCACGCTTCATCGGAAGGGCAATAGGGTTGATGTAGATGCCCTCCGTGATCGAATCCCCCTCCGGAGGGATGCTGAAAAAGGCCCCAAGATGGGATATCATGGGAAACCGAAGGTTACGGCGGTGGGAAAGTCTTTTTAGTGGATGCTTCTGGTGGTTTGGGAATATATGTGAATATATAGGAGGAAGAACTAGGTCAGGGGGTCACCGAGGGGCACACAAGGTAGGGGGCGCGCCCTCCACCCTTGCCACCGCCTCGTGGCTCTTCTGACTTGAACTCCAAGTCTCCTAGGTGTCTTCTGGTCCAAGAAAAATCACCGTGAACTTTTATTCCGTTTGGACTCCGTTTGCTATTTCTTTTCTGCGAAGCTCAAAAACAAGGAAAAAAACAGAAACTGGCACTGAGCTCTAGGTTAATAGGTTAATCCAAAAAATAATATAAAATAGCATATTAATGCATACAAAACATCCAAAATAGATAATATAATAGCATGGAACAATAAAAAATTAGAGATGCGTTGGAGACGTATCATGCAGCAAGGTATTTTTGGGGTTTTGGATAAATAGTTCTGAAGCAATATGATAGGAAATAGACCTGGTGGCCGTACATTTCACTAGTGGCTTCTCTCGAGAAAATAATATACGATGGGTAAAGAAATTACTGTTCGGAAATTGATAGAAAAGCAAATAATTATGACAATGTCCAAGGCAATGATCATGTATATAGGCCTCACGTCCAAGATTAGTAGACCGACTCCTGCTTGCATCTACTACTATTACTCCACACATCGACCGCTATCGAGCATGCATCTAGTGTATTAAGTTCACGAAGAAATGAAGTACTGCAATAAGAACGATGACATGATTTAGACAAGATCTATTCATGTAGGAATAGACCCCATCTTTTTATCCTTAATGGCAATGATACATGCGTGTCATGTCTCTTTCTGTCACTGAGATTGAGCATCGTAAGATAAAACTCATCACAAAGCACCTCTTCCCATGGCAAGAAAAATCAATCTAGTTGTCCAAACCAAACCAAATTTTCGGAGAAGAAATACGAGGCTCTAACAATCATGCATTTAAGCGTTCAACAAAGACTCAAATAATATTCATAGATAGATCTGATCATAAACTCACAATTCATCGGATCCCAACAAACACACCGCAAAAAGGTTACATCAAATAGATCTCCAAGGAGAACATTGTATTGAAGATCAAAAAGAGAGAAGAAGCCATCTAGCTACTGTCTACGGACCCGTAGGTCTGTGGAAAACTACTCACGCATCATCGGAGGAGCACCAATGAGGATGATGAACCCCTCCGTGATCATTTCCCCCTCCGGCAAGGTGCCAGAAAAGGGCTCTCGATTGGATCTCGTCGTTCTGGAACTTGCGGCAGTGGAAACTCTGATCTCTTGACTCCCTTAGGGTTTCTGGAATATTTGGATATTTATAGAGCTGAGAGGCGGTGGAGAAGGGGCTTGTGGGACCCACTACCCACCAGGGCACGCCAGGGGCCTCTCAAGTGCCCTGGTGCCTTGTGGGCCCCACGGGCCTCCCCTCCGACACTTCCTTGGCTCCCAGATTGTCTTCTGGGCAGAAAAAAATCTCGAAAAAGTTTCGTGGCATTTGGACTTCGTTTGGTACTGATATTCTGCGAAGTAAAAAACAAGCAAAAACAACAACTAGCATTGGGCACTATGTCAATAGGTTAGTCCCAAAAAATGATATAAAGTTGCTATAAAATGAGTATAAAACATCCAAGATTGATAATATAACAGCATGGAACAATAAAAAATGGTAGACACGTTGAAGACGTATCAGCATCCCCAAGCTTAATTCCTGCTCGTCCTCGAGTAGGTAAATGATAAAAACAGAAATTTTGATGTGGAATGCTGCCTAACATGTTCATCTCATAATCTTTTCTTTTGTAGCATGGACATTTGGACTTTTAGATGATTCAAAGCAATAGTCTATATTTGACATGAACACATCAATACTCAAGCATATCAACAAGAAACCATGTCTTTCAAAATATCAACACTAAAGAAAGCTATCCCTAGCCCATTATGCTCAATCACTGATCCATTAATGAAACACTCTCAAATATTAACTGTGCTCAATGCACAAGTATGATAATAGTGTTCCCTAGTTGGTGCTTTATAAGAGAAGATGAGACTCAACAAAAATAAAAGAATTGCATATAGTAAATGGACAGGCCCTTCACAGAGGGAAGAAGAGATTCGTAGAGGTGCCAGAGCTCAAAGCTTAAATTGAGAGATAAATTTATTTTGGGTGGCATGCTTTTCCCTTCAACGAAAACGACCGAGAATTCCCAATACTTTCCATGCTAGATAAATCATAGGTGGTTCCCAAACAGAAAATAATGTTTATTACTTTTTCCACCATTCTTTCACAATCCATGGCTAGCCGTATCCACGGGTGCCTTCCATACCAACACTTTCCAAGGAATTTATTATTGACCAACATAATAACTTTTTTTGCATTTCGGGACTGGGCATCCCTATTACCTTTGTCACACTCTCATGCAATGACACGTGAATAAACACTGATCTTGAGAATAAAATATCTAGCATGGAAATATTGGCCAACCCCACCGTTTCATGACCGGTACGAACACACAAAAAGGAAATTTATTTTGAACATTAGAGTTGGCACATACAAATTTACTTGGAAAGATGCGGAAATACCACATATAGTTAGGTATGGTGGACTCATTTGGCACAACTTGAGTTTAAGGATTTGGATGCACAAGTAGTATTCCCACTTAATACAAATGGAGGCTAGCAAATAGGTTGAGAAGCGACCGACCAAGAAACGAAAACGATCATAAAAGAGCATTAAATATAACTAACACCGAATAATGCACCACAAGTAGGATGTAACTTCATTGCATAACTATTGACTTTCATGATTGCATAGGGAATCACAAACCTTAACACCAATATTCTTACTAAAGCATAATTACTCACCAACATGACTCACATATTACTATCATCATATCTCAAAACTATTACAAGGAATCAAGTTTATAATATCCAATGATCTTCATGAAAGTTGTTATTACACCCCCCCTTGAATATCTATCACTTTGGGACTAGTTTCATAAATTACCACTTCTTATAGCAAAGCTCTTGAACAAATGAAAGTGAAGAACATGAGTATAAATATTTTTTCTCATCTCTCAAAATAATATAAGTGAAGCATGAGAGGATATTTCTTTAAAATTTACCAACTCTCAAATTAATCTAAGTGAAGCATGAGAATATTTCTTCAAGAATTTACTAACTCTCAAATTAATTGGTGACCCACAAGTATAGGGGATCAATTGTAGCTCTTTTTGATAAGTAAGAGTGTCGAACCTAACTAGGAGCAGAAGGAAATGACAAGTGGTTTTCAGCATGGTAATGTCTGCAAGTGCCGAAATTGTAAGTAGCAGAGTAGTTTGATAGCAAGATAATTTGTAACGAGCAAGTAACGATAGTAGTAACAAAAGTGCAGCAAGGTAGCCCAATCCTTTTGAGGCAAAGTACAGGCCAAAACGGTCTCTTATAATAAGCAAAGCTTTCTTGAGGGTACACGGGAATTTCATCTAGTCACTCTCACCATGTTGGTTTGATTTGTGTTCGCTACTTTGATATGTGGGTGGACCGGTGCTTAGGTGCTGTTCTTACTTGAACAAATATCCTACTTATGATTAACCCTCCCGCAAGCATCCACAACTACGAGAAAAGTATTAAGAATAAATTTTAACCATAGCATTAAACTTTTGGATCCAATCGGTCCCTTACGGAATAGCGCATAAACTGGGGTTTAAGCTTCTATCACTCTCGCAACCCATCATCTAATTACTAGTCCACAATGCATTCCCTTAGGCCCAAATATGGTGAAGTGTCATGTAGTCGATGTTCACATGACACCACTAAGGGAATCACAACATACATACTATCAAAATATCAAACACATATCAAGTTAACATGATTACTTGCAACATAATTTCTCTCGTGACCTCAAGAACAAAAGTGACTACTCACAAATGATAATCATGCTCAAGATCAGAGGGGTATTAAATAGCATATTTGATCTGGACATATAATATTCCACCATGTAAACCATATAGTAATCAACTACAAGATGTAATCAACACTACTAGTCATCCACAAGCACCAATCTATAATTCCGGTAACAAGATTGAACACAAGAGATGAACTAGGGTTAGAGATGAGATGGTGTTGTTGAATATGTTGATGGAGATTGCCCTCCCCAAGATGGGAGAGTTATTAGTGATGATGATGACAATGATTTCCTCCTCCGGGAGGGAAGTTCCCCCAGAGGAATCGCTCCGCCGGAGGGCAAAAGTGCTCCTGCCCAAGTTCCGCCGCGAGACGGCGGCGCTCCATCCCGAAAGTCCTCCCTTATTTTTTTTTCTAGGTCAAAATGACCTATATACCAGAAGATGGGCACCAGAGGTGGGCCTGGGTGAGCACAACCCACCAGGGCGCGCCTGGGCTCCCTGGCGCGCCCAGGTGGGTTGTGCCCACCTGGTGGGCCCCCTCTGATAGTTATTTGCTCCAATATTCATCATATATTTGATAAAAAATTCGCCATGAAGTTTTAGCTTGTTTGGAGTTGTGCAGAATAGGTAGCCTGACGTAGCTTTTTTAGGTCCAGATTTCCAGCTACCGGAATTCTCCCTCTTTGGGTGTACCTTGAATATTATGAGAGAAAAGGCATTAGAATCACCCAAAAAGCATTATTATGGACAACAATATCATAAATAAAAGTAGGAAAACATGATGCAAAATGGACGTATCAACTCCCCCAAGCTTAGACCTCACTTGTCCTCAAGCGAAAACTGAAATCAAAAAACATATCCACATGCTTAGAGAGAGAGGTGTCAATAAAAACAAAATACAGACATAGAAGCATCATGTTCATTATTATAGAAGCAACAAACTTAAACATAAGACTCTTATCATAAAACTTCTATCATAGAATTCTCATGAATAAGTAAAAGTTCATCACACAATGGAAGTATAAAGCAAAAACTCTATTAAAAACCAACAAACTGTGTTCTCAGTCAACTTTGCAACTACAATTCATCATCTTTTCAGGAAGGGTCACGTATCGGAGTCTCTAGGCAAGTCCACATACTCAACCATCATATAGTCTTCTATGATTGCTAACACTCACCGCATACACATGAGCAAAATGTTTCAACCGGACACATAGAAAGATAGGGGCTTATAGTATTGCCTCCCAATGTATTCACCGCAAGGGTGATGTCAACAATAATAACTCATGCTACCCATATTCAACTGGACATATGTGCCTAGATCTTTCCTCACCACATGATGCTTGCCAAAGGAATAGAGAGAAAACTTTGACTCTTTGCATAAAAGTAAATACATAAAAGTAAAAGATAGGCCCTTCGCAGAGGGAAGAAGAGGTTGCCATGCGCTTATTTGTTTGTATGCTCAACCCCTTAATGCAAAAGAACGTCACATTGCATTGCCCCTTGTGATAGCGACCTTTATTATGCAGTTTGGCGCTTTTATTCTTCACCATCGCAAGTTCGTGCAGCACTCAATTTTCTCTTACACTAAATGATCTAACACATTTAGAAGCAATTTTTGTTGCCTTTTTGCACCGATGACAACTTACTTGAGGGATCTTGCTCAATCCCTAGGTAGGTATGGTGTACACTTGAAAATAAGATTTGGGTTTAAGGGGTTTTGGATGCACAAGTAGTATCTCTACTTCATGCGGAATGTTTGGCTAGCAAAGATAGGGGGCAAGCACCACATGTTCAAGGATCTATGACAATATGACTTCTATGTGAATATGAACAAACATAAATCATTAAGTTGTCTTCCTTGTCCAACGTCAACAATTTTGGCATATAATATTTTGATGGGGGCTCACAATCACAAAAGATTTCTAGGATATTATATTTATATGTGAATCTTCTCTTCCCTTATTAATTAGGGATAATTAATTTGGTGCCCTTAGTTGTGTCCCACTCGACAGTTTTGCCCCTAATTTCAAAAAACCCTTGGTCTTGCCCAAGTGCGTTTGTTCCCCTTATGTTTTTGCCCTTCCGTCCGGTCAAAGGCGTTTGACTGTTAGTTAGACATTTTTCTGGACCATTTTACCCTTCCTCTCTTTATGCGTTCTCTCTCTCTGCCTGCCTGCCTCCCCTCTCCCTCTCTGCAAGAAACAGGAGGTCGTCGCCGCCCTGGTAGTTCTCAGCCACCGTCTGTTTTGAGCGCCACCGCGAGAGCCGTGCCAGATCTGTCGACCCCACCACCGGATCTGCGTGACCCCGACCATCCTACCTCGCCTGCCGAAATTCGTCATTGTTGACAACCGGCACCGCCCCGTTCCCTGCTCACGCCCGATCCGTCGGGGGAGTGTCCGGCCCCGCCATGCCCAGCGCGGCCACTAAGCGCCGCAGTCCAATACGGATGGCTGCCACGGCGCTGTTGACAACGTCACCGCCAGCGCCAATTCCTTGCTCCCTCCAGATAGCGCTGCCACCAGCAGAGGATGCACGCTGCGCTGGTCGATCTGGCGCCTGCCCAGGCCCCCGCACCACTGGACCACCACCGGAGAAAAGCAGCAGGACCGTGTCGCCCTTCTCCTTCCTCCCCCTCTGTTTCTTCCTGTCTGAGTGCGCTGCCGTTCTCCCGCAGGTTCAAGCCACCATGGCCATGGCGCCCTGAGCCCCGGGACAAAAACAACTGCCATCTACCTCGCCGCCGGTCACCAGCGCCTCCCCGACCTCCATCTCGGTCGTATCCGGTCCATCCCGAGCCTCACGCGGCGGGATCCGCCCGTCTCTCCACCGCGCCTGCATGCCCCGTGCTGATTCGGTCCCCTCCTGCATCCGTCGCCGCCCCTTGCAGTTAACCTCGCCCGACGCCTCCTCGCGCCCCTGTCCCAGCTCACCAACTCGCCGGCCTGCCCTGACTTTTCAACGGCAATTGCTTGTCGTCGCTGTTGTTGTTTGCCCAGCAACAGAGAGAGTAAGAGAGGAGAGAGAGACTAATTTTCTATTTGGTATTTTTTTCTTTTCAATGTGGTTGGGACCCACTTGTAAATGTCATGTTTTTTCTCTTCATATTTTTACTGGAGTTATAAGGAGGGGCAAAATAGTCCAGAGAAATATCCCTCTAACGGTCAAACACCTTTGACTGGACGGAATTGAGACGGAAGGGCAAAAGCACAAGAGAACCAACCGCACTTGGGCAAGACCGAGGGTTTTTGAGAACTAGGGGCAAACCTGCCGAGTGTGACCCAACTAGGGGTATAAAATCAATTATCCCTATTAATTATTTCATGAGTTGCATCATTGACTAATGCTATGTTTGTCAATCTCTAATAAAATTTTCTACTTATACTTTTCCTTATGTGGTGCCATCACCTACCATAAGATTACTATATGATCTTGATTTATTTCCTTTCTTTTTATTTATATCTTTTCCTTTTATTGCAACAAGAAAGTAAAGAAAGCAAAAACTCAGACTAAACTTTATTATATATCTTGCACACGATTACAAGGATAGATCACTAAGCAAACTCTTGAAAAGAAAGGATCGAACTAAACTTTTATTCATCTAAGCAAAAGATCGAACTAAGACAAGTAAAGGCAAAAAGATAGTGGGGATGATACAATACCGGGGCACATCCCCCAAGCTTGGCGAAAGCCAAGGGGAGTTCCCATACTTTTCCTTTGGTGATTAAGAAGAGGATGGTGGTGGTGATGAAATAGTATTATCCAATATAACCATGAGTAGATCCTTCAACCCTTGAATCTCCCGAAGGGCTTGATGAAGTAACTCACGGTTTTTCTTCACCTCAGCCATTATGTGTTTATTCTCCGGGCCCCATGATTTTGTTCCTGCACTGTTTTCTCTTGGCCGAGATAGGTCCCAATTGGACGGTATGTGCCTACGAGGAGTGTTCTCGAACCCATAATTGTGAAGCAAATTGCAAAAATTGTTACAATGTAACATGTGTAAAGGCCTCCTCGGAGGGAGTTCTTCTTGCACTTCCAGGCTCACTTGATTGTTTGAAGATCCCATGGCTTGATGAGGATTGGGTGAGTAGAGATGCCAGCTAGTGTGCCTCTCTCGGAGGCTGGAGAGTGAACCCCAAAAGGATTTTCCTCCTCTTCCTCCATAGCAACCTCTTCACCTTCATCTCTCCCTAGATCCTCCTGAACCACCCTTGTGTCTTCTTCTCCATTATTGAAGGGTGAGGAAGACATGATGTTGGTCTAGCTGAATCTGTCAAAAAATAGCAAAGAAAAGAAAACAAATGATTTCTCCGTGATATGGTGATCAATAGGTTCGAGGAGTATATAAAGATTTCTTTTATCTTGGGAGACAAGCAAACGGAAGAAAAAACGGAGTCCAGAAGGTGTCCCGGGTGGGCACAACCCACCTGGGCGCGCCTGGCAAGCCAGGCGCGCCCTGGTGTCTTGTGCCCACCAGGGTACGCTTCCTGAAAGTTTATTAGTTTCCTAATTTTCTAAATATTCCAAAACTGACAAAAAATATTTTTGCGGATTTTTTGGAGTCTGTTTTCTTACCGTATCACGTACCTCCTTATTTTCACAATTCTGGAGTGTTCCGAAAGGACTCTTTTATGTGCTCTTCCGGTGTCAAAGTTTGGATAATATTACTTTCAACATTAATGGTCGTACCTGAGATATAGTGTTTTATTCGTTGCACATTCACAACCTTCGGGTTAGTACCTTCGGCGTTATTTATTTTGATAGCTCCAAACCGATAAACCTCCTCGATGACGTAGGGGCCGTCCCATTTTGAGAGGCGATTTCCTGCAAAGAATCTGAAACGAGAGTTGTACAAAAGAACATATTCTGTGACTTTAAACTCACGCTTTTGGATTCTTTTATCATGCCATCTTTTAACCTTTTCTTTGAATAATTTTGCATTTTCATAAGCTTGGGTTCTCCATTCATCTAATGAGCTAATATCAAATAACCTCTTTTCACCGGCAAGTTTGAAATCATAGTTGAGTTCTTTGATTGCCCAATATGCTTTATGTTCTAACTCAAGAGGCAAATGACAAGCTTTTCCTTAAACCATTTTATAAGGAGACATACCCATAGGATTTTTATATGATGTTCTATAAACCCAAAGTGCATCATCTAATTTCTTAGACCAATTCTTCTGGGACCTATTGACAGTCTTTTGCAAAATTAATTTTATTTCTCTATTGCTAAGTTCAACTTGACCACTAGACTGACGATGATAAGGTGATGCAATTATATGGTTAACATCATACTTGGCAAGCATTTTACGGAAAGCACCATGAATAAAGCATGAACCACCATCAGTCATTAAATATCTAGGGACTCCAAACCTTGGGAAAATAACTTCCTTAAGCATTTTAATAGAGGTGTTGTGATCAGCACTACTGGTTGGAAAAGCTTCTACCCATTTAGTAACATAATCAACAGCAACCAAAATATGTGTATACCCATTAGAGGAAGTAAAAGGTCCCATGTAATCAAATCCCAAAACATCAAATGGTTCAACAGGAAGTGAATAATTCATAGGCATTTCTTGACGCTTACCGATATTACCTATTCTTTGGCATTCATCACAAGATAAGACGAACCTACGGGCATCCTTGAAGAGAGTAGGCCAATAAAATCCAGATTGGAATACCTTGTGAGCAGTTCTATCTCCAGCATGATGCCCTCCATAAGCTTTGGAGTGACATTTCCGTAGGATTTGTCCTTGTTCATGCTCAGGTACACAACATCTAATAATACCATCTACTCCTTCTTTATAAAGAAGTGGGTCATCCCAAAAGTAGTGTCTTAAATCATAGAAGAATATTTTCTTTTGTTGATATGAAAAGCTAGGTGGTAAATATCTAGCAACAATGTAATTAGCATAGTCAGCATACCAAGGAGTGTTATGAGCAACACAAAAACTATCATCAATAGGTAGTGGGTCATCAAGCACATTTTCAAGCCTAGACAAGTTATCAGCTACGGGTTTCTCGGCTCCTTTTCTATCAGTGATATGTAAATCAAATTCTTGTAGCAAGAGAACCCATCGAATAAGTCTAGGTTTAGCATCTTTCTTTTCCATAAGATATTTAATAGCAGCATGATCAGTGTGAACAATCACTTTTGAATCAATAATATAATATCCAAATTTGTCACAAGCAAACACCACTGCTAAGAATTCTTTTTCAGTAGTTGCATAATTTCTTTGAGCACTGTCTAGAGTTTTACTAGCATAATGAATAGCATTCAGTTTCTTATCAACTCTTTGTCCTAGAACATCACCAACAGCATAATCACTAGCATCACACATAATTTCAAAAGGCAAGTTCCAATCAGGTGGTTGAACAATAGGTGCAGAAATTAAGGCTTTCTTGAGTGTTTCAAAGGCTTCTAAACAATCATCATCAAAAACAAAGGAACATCCTTTTGCAAAAGATTCGTAAGAGGCCTAGAAATTTTAGATAAGTCTTTGATAAATCACCTATAGAAACCAGCATGACCTAGGAAACTACGAATACCTTTGATATCTTTAGGACATGGCATTTTATCAATTGCATCAACCTTAGCTTTGTCCACTTCAATACATCTTTCAGAAATTTTATGACCCAAGACAATACCTTCATTAACCATAAAGTGGCACTTCTCCCAATTCAAGACAAGATTTGTTTGTTCACATCTCTGCAAAACTCGACCAAGATTGCTTAAACAATCATCAAAAGACTTCCCATAAACAGAGAAATCATCCATGAAAACCACAACAATCTTTTCACAAAAGTCAGAGAATATAACAGTCATACATCTTTGAAAGGTAGCAGGTGCATTGCATAAACCAAAAGGCATACGTCTATAAGCATAAGTTCCAACGAGACAAGTGAAAGTGGTATTTTCTTGATCAGGTTGAGAAACAGGTATTTGTGAAAAACCAGAATATCCATCAAGGAAGCAAACATGTGTGTACTTAGATAATCTTTCTAGCATTTGATCAATAAAAGGCAGAGGGTAATGATCTTTTCTAGTTGCTTTGTTTAATTTTCTAAAATCAATTACCATTCTATAGCCCGTAACAATTCTTTGTGGAATGAGTTCATTTTTATCATTAGGAACAACAGTGATACCTCCTTTCTTAGGGACACAATGAACAGGACTTACCCATCTACTATCAACTATAGGATAGATTATACCTGCTTCCAGAAGTTTTAAGATTTCCGTTCTTACAACTTCCTTCATTTTTGGATTTCACCGACGTTGGTGATCAACAATGGGTTTAGCATCAGGTTCCATATTAATCTTGTGTTGGCATAGAGTGGGACTAATGCCCTTTAGATCATCAAGAGTATATCCAATAGCAGCTCGGTGCTTCCTTAGAACTTTCAATAATCTTTCTTATTCATGTTCTGAAAGGTTAGCACTAATAATAATAGGATATATCTTCTTTTCATCAAGATAAGCATATTTCAAAGTGTTTGGCAATTGTTTTATTTCAAACACAGGATCACCTTTAGGTGGAGAAGGACCTCCTAGAGTTTCAATAGGCAAATTGTGTTTAAGGAGAGGACGTTGTTCAAAGAAAATCTTATCTATTTCATTTCTTTCATATATATGTAAATAATTTTCATGGTCTAGCAAATATTGTTCTAAAGGATCAGTAGGTGGTACAACAATAGAAGCAATACCAATTATTTCATCCTTACTAGGAAATTCTTTTTCATGAAGCTTTCTACTAAACTTGGAAAAAATAAACTCATGAGACTCATCACCAAAGCTAACACCGATAGTTTGTTTCTTACAATCTATTTGAGCATTAACGGTGTTCAAGAAAGGTCTACCAAAGATAATAGGACAAAAGTCATCTTGTGGGGAACCAAGAACAAGAAAATCAGTAGGGTATTTTATTTTTCCCACACAAGACTTCAACATCTCTAACAATCCCAATTGGTGATATAGTGTCTCTATTAGCAAGTTTAATAGTAACATCTATGTCTTCTATCTCTGCGGGTGCTATGTCATTCATAATTTCTTGATATAAAGGATAAGTAATAGCACTCACGCTAGCACCTATGTCACATAAACCATGATAACAGTGATCTCCTATTTTAACTGAGACAACAGGCATGCCAACAACAGGTCTATGATTATCCTTTTTATCTGGTTTGGCAATTCTAGCAACTTCTTCACAGAAGTAAATAACATGCCCATCTACGTTTTCTTCCAGGAGATCCTTAATCATAGAAACACTAGGTTCTACTTTGATTTGTTCATCATGTTTAGGTGTTCTAATATAACTTTTGTTAACCACAGTTGAGACTTTAGCATGTTCCTTTATCCTAATAGGGAAAGGTGGCTTCTCAATATAAGCAGAAGGAACAACTGGATCAACATTATAAATTATGGTTTATTCTTTAATTGGTACCAGTTCTTTAATTTCTTCTTTAATAGGTGGGTGATATTTAAAGTTTTAAACCACTTCTTTTTAGGGAGATCAACATGAGTAGCAAATGATTCACAAAAGGAGGCTACTATCTCAGAGTCAAGTCCATATTTAGTGCTAAACTTTTGAAAAGCACTGGTATTCATAAAAGATTTAACACAATCATATTTAAGTTTAATACCGGACTCTTATCTTCATCGAGTTCCCAATCTTCAGAGTGGCGTTTAATTCTTTCCAAAAGATCCCACCGGAATTCAATAGTCTTCTTCATAAAAGAACCAGTACAAGAAGTATCAAGCATGGATTGATCATCACGAGAAAGCCGAGCATAAAAGTTCTGGATAATAATTTCTCTTGAGAGCTCATGGTTGGGACATGAATATAACATTGACTTCAGCCTCCCCCAAGCTAGAGCGATACTTTCTCCTTCACGAGGCCAAAAATTATATATGTAATTCCGATCACGATGAACTAGATGCATAGGATAAATTTTTTGGTGGAACTCCAATTTCAATCGATTCCAATTCCAAGATCCAATATCATCGCATAGACTATACGATGCCAATGCTTTTCCCTTCGAAGATAAAGGGAAAAACATTTTTCATAACTTCATCTCCGGGTAAACCTACAAGCTTAAACAATCCACAAATTCGTTCCACATATATCAAGTGCATATCAGGATGTTCGGTTCCATCTCCTGCATAAGGATTAGCTAGCAGTTGTTCTACCATACCCGAAGGAATTTCATATTCAATATTTTCAGCAGGTGCAATAGGTTGAGGGGTAGCTAATTTTGGTTCTGGACGAGGTGAAGACACCCCGAACAAACCCCTCAAAGGATTGTTTTCCATAGTAACAAGTGACAATAAATTTCAGCACACTATATAAATGTTTCCTTACCAAATTCCACTTACCAAAGGCGCTTCACTCCCCAGCAACGGCGCCAGAAAATAGCCTTGGTGACCCACAAGTATAGGGGATCAGTTGTAGCTCTTTTCGATAAGTAAGAGTGTCGAACCCAACGAGGAGCAGAAGGAAATGACAAGTGGTTTTCAGCAAGGTAATGTATGCAAGTGTTGAAATTGTAAGTAGCAGAGTAGTTTGATAGCAAGATAATTTGTAACGAGCAAGTAAAGATAGTAGTAAAAAAAGTGTAGCAAGGTAGCCCAATCCTTTTGAGGCAAAGGACAGACCAAAACAGTCTCTTATAATAAGCAAAGCGTTCTTGAGGGTACATGGGAATTTCATCTAGTCACTTTCACCATGTTGGTTTGATTTGTGTTCGCTACTTTGATAATTTGATATGTGGGTGGACCGGTGCTTAGGTGTTGTTCTTACTTGAACAAACCCTCTACTTATGATTAACCCTCCCGCAAGCATCTGCAACTACGAGAAAAGTATTAAGAATAAATTCTAACCATAGCATTAAACTTTTGGATCCAACCGGTCCCTTACGGAATAGCGCATAAACTGGGGTTTAAGCTTCTGTCATTCTCGCAACCCATCATCTAATTACTACTCCACAATGCATTCCCTTAGGCCCAAATATGTTGAAGTGTCATGTAGTTGTAACACCCCGGGTGTCATGCTACAGTAAACTCCTATTAATGGTGCCACATCATCATTATTAAATTTTGCTAATCATCACCTTGTCCCAAAGCGACCTCAAATTCAAATTTAAAAGACAAGTCAAAAATATTTCTCCTCAAGCTATAAAACTAAAATGTTTGAATAGTTTTATACAATTTCCCTGTTCAATGTCATGTGAAACCAACTTGGATTGACTCACAAATAAATTCCTAGGAAATTAATAAGTGGTCCAAACTCATTTAAATTGGCCTTTTTCAAAATAAGCAAATATTTATAATTTTCCAAATGATGTGAAACATTGTGTGTGGTCTCAAAATATTGCCTACTAATTATGTGCCAACTTTCAAGTTGAACTAAATTTAATTACTTTGGCAATTAAGTAGAAAACAGTACGAAATTAATAAATCAGAAAACTTAAAAAAGAAAATGGGCCAAGTGCACACTGTGCACTAGAAGCCTAGTGCTACAGTAGGGCGGCCCAAGCCCACCAGGGCCTTCTCCATCTTCTCTGTACAGGAGGCAGAGACCTGTGCGTGGCGCACATCCACGCCTCCATGACCGCCGTGTCGACCATCCGGCGAGTCCCCGCGGTGTACAAGACCATCCCCAAGCCCAGGACAAACCCTAGACGCCCAGTTCCCTCGTTTCCCCCTCGCACTCGATCTGGAAGAGGAGCCGAAGCTTCCGGCGCCGCGCCATAGTCGTCATCGCGGCCGCTGGCCTCCCCTTGCTGCACCAAGGTGTCCAGAAGCCTCCCCGCGCTCGTCTCCTTCGTCCCCACCGAAGAACCCGAGCCAAGCCGCACCGTACGCTCGGGATCGAGCCGGTTTCTCCGCCATGGCCGCGGCATCTCAACGTCGATGTACACCACCGCACCACCCCCGCCGTCACAAGCACGTCCCCGACCTCCCTCTCGGTGAGCTGCGCCGATTCCCCCTGTTCCCCGCTCAATCCACCGCCATAGCCAAACGCCCCATCTCACTGCATGGACGCGCTCACCGTGACTTTGCCGCGCCCGCGCCGCTCTGGCCCCGCGCCCCGGCTGCTCCGTGTGCGCTCTGGGTTCCCCTGTCGCGTCGTGGCCGTGCCTCCCCAAGCGCCGCCCACGCCCGTTCGCGCCTCTGCGCGCGGCGGCCGCGCCCTTGCTCTGTTGCTGCTGCGCAGCGCTGCTACTGCTTTTGCTTGCTGTTGCCTGCTTGCTGCTTAGCTGCTGCTTTGCTAGCTCCTGCTAAACTGCTGCTGGCTGCTCGCTACAGTTGCTGCTCATAGTTGATGCTGCCGCTGCCGCTTTGCTCTGGTCGCTGCTTGCTCCCGCTCCTGTTTTCTGCTGCTAAGCTGTTGCGTACTATGTGTGTGTGTTCTGTAGGTGTGTGTGCGCTTTTGTGTGTGAGTGGCTCGGCTGCGCTCTGTCCACTAATGGCCAGCCCTTGATTAGATTAGTACTGCTTAGATTAGTACTACTAGGTGTAGCTAGTATTAATTATTGCTAAGTTAGTCTAGTAGTAGATGACATGTAGGCCCCATTAAATAAGTCAGGTTTATTTATTTGTTTAGGTAAATAGTCTATGACATGTGGGCTACCACCTCCACTTTTGACCAGTCAAGTTGACTTGGTCAACTCGCATTAAAAGTAATTTAGAAAATCTAGAATATTGGTAAAACTTTGAAAAATCATAGAAAATATACCGTAGCTCCGATGAAAAAGTTTTGTACATGAAAGTTGCTCAGAATGACGAGACGAATCCGAATACGCAGCCCATTCGTTCGCCACACATTCCTAGCATAGCAAACATGCAACTTTCCCCCTCCGGTCAGTTTGTCCGAAAACGCGAAACACCGGGAATACTTTCCCGGATGTTTCCCCCCTTCGCCAGTATCACCTACCACCGCGTTAGGGCACACCTAGCACCGCGTATTGCCCTATTATGCTTTGTGATGCTTTGATTGCTCTGTTATTTATTGTGTTCCCCCTCCGTTACTTCTTTCCGGTAGACCCCGAGACCGCTGCCGATGCCCCTGTGATCGATTACATCGACGACGACCCCTTCTTCTTGCCAGAGCAACCAGGCAAGCCCCCCTTGATCACCAGATATCGCCTATTCTTCTCTATACTGCTTGCATTAGAGTAGTGTAGCATGTTACTGCTTTCCGTTAATCCTGTCCTGATGCATAGCCTGTCATTGTTGCTACAGTTGTTACCCTTACCTGCTATCCTACTGCTTAGTATAGGATGCTAGTGTTCCATCAGTGGCCCTACACTCTTGTCCGTCTGCCATGCTATACTACTGGGCCGTGATCACTTCGGGAGGTGATCACGGGTATATACTATATACCTTATATACTTGATACATGTGGTGACTAAAGTCGGGTCGGCTTGTTGAGTACCCGCAAGTGATTCTGATGAGGGGGCTGAAAGGACAGGTGGCTCCATCCCGGTAGAGGTGGGCCTGGGTTCCTGACGGCCCCCGACTGTTACTTTATGGCGGAGCGACAGGGCAGGTTGAGACCACCTAGGAGAGAGGTGGGCCTGGCCCTGGTCGCCGTTCGCGGATACTTAACACGCTTAACGAGATCTTGGTATTTGATCTGAGTCTGGCCATTTGGTCTATACGCACTAACCAACAACGCGGGAACAGTTATGGGCACTCGACGTCGTGGTATCAGCCGAAGCTCTTTTTGACGTCAGCGACTGAGTGGCGCACGCCGCATTGGACCGTAAGCTCGCGCTTGTATTAAGGGGGCTAGGTCTGCTTCCGGCCGCGTACGCAACGTGCAGGTGTGCAATGGGCGATGGGCCCAGACCCCTGCGCGCATAGGATTTAGACCGGCGTGTTGACCTCTCTGTTGAGCCTAGGTGGGGCTGCGACGTGTTGATCTTCCGCGGCCGGGCATGACCCAGAAAAGTGTGTCCGGCCAAATGGGATCGAGCGTGTTGGGTTATGTGGTGCACCCCTGCAGGGAAGTTTATCTATTCGAATAGCCGTGTCCCTCGGTAAAAGGATGACCTGGAGTTGTACCTTGACCTTATGACAACTAGAACTAGATACTTAATAAAACACACCCTTCCAAGTGCCAGATATAACCCGGTGATCGCTCTCTAACAGGGCGACGAGGAGGGGATCGCCGGGTAGGATTACGCTATGCGATGCTACATGGAGGACTTCAATCTACTCTCTTATTCTGGCATTCTGCAAGTCAACCCACGGATATGCCCCTTTACACATATACCCATGCATATGTAGTGTAGCTCCTTGCTTGCGAGTACTTTGGATGAGTACTCACGGTTGCCTTTCTCCCTCTTTTCCCCTTTCTATACCTGATTGTCGCAACCAGATGCTGGAGTCCAGGAGCTAGAGATCCTGAGGATGATTCTACATGGAGTTCGGCTTCGAGGAGTAGTTTGGAGATCCCAGGCAGGAGGCCTTGCCTTTTCGATCGTTGCTACTTTTGTGCTAGCCTTCTTAAGGCAAACTTGTTTAACTTATGTCTGTACTCAGATATTGTTGCTTCCGCTGACTCGTTTATGATCGAGCAATTGTATTCGAGCCCTCGAGGCCCCTGGCTTGTATTATGATGCTTGTATGACTTATTTTTGTTGTAGAGTTGTGTTGTGATATCTTACCGTGAGTCCCTGATCTTGATCGTACACATTTGTGTGCATGATTAGTGTACGGTCGAATCGGGGGCGTCACAGTAGTCGACGTTCACATGACACCACTAAGGGAATCACAACATACATACTATCAAAATATCAAACACATATCAAGTTCACATGATTACTTGCAACATGATTTCTCCCGTGACCTCAAGAACAAAAGTGACTACTCACAAATGATAATCATGCTCAAGATCATAGGGGTATTAAATAGCATATTGGATCTGAACATATAATCTTCCGCCAAATAAACCATATAATAATCAACTACAAGATGTAATCAACGCTACTAGTGACCCACAAGCACCAATCTATAATTCCGGTAACAAGATTGAACACAAGAGATGAAGTAGGGTTTGAGATGAGATGGTGCTATTGAAGATGTTGATGGAGATTGCCCTCCCAAGATGGGAGAGTTGTTGGTGATGATGATGATGATGATTTCCCCCTCCGGGAGGGAAGTTCCCCCAGCGGAATCGCTCTGCCGGAGGGCAAAAGTGCTCCTGCCCAAGTTCCCCCTCGAGACGGGGGCGCTCCGTCCCGAAAGTCCTCTCATTATTTTTTCTAGGTCAAAATGACCTATATACCAGAAGATGGGCACCGGAGGTGGGCCTGGGTGAGCACAACCCACCAGGGCGCGCCTAGGCTCCCTGGCACGCCCAGGTGGGTTGTGCCCACCTGGTGGGCCCCCTCTGGTAGTTATTTGCTCCAATATTCATCATATATTTGATAAAAATTCTCCGTGAAGTTTCAGCTTGTTTGGAGTTGTGCAAAATAGGTAGCCTGACGTAGCTTTTTCAGGTCTAGATTTCCAGCTGCTGGAATTCTCCCTTTTTGTGTGTACCTTGCATATTATGAGAGAAATGGCATTAGAATCACTCCAAAAAGCATTATTATGGATAAAAACATCATAAATAACAGTAGGAAAACATGATGCAAAATGGACGTATCATTAATCTAAGTGAAGCATGAGAGTATTTCTTCAAAAAAAAGTAAAGCACCACCATGCTCAAAAAGATATAAGTGAATCACTAGAGCAATTCCATGGCTCAAAAATTTTTAGTGAAGCACAGCGAGAAATTCCAACAAACCATAGCATCATTATGGCTCTCTCAAATAAGTGTGTCCAGCAAGGATGATTGTTTTTTTTCCGAGAGTACGCCAATGGCGTACCATATTTTTATAGAAGATAGAAAAAGTATTACAAGATATGCAGCGCAAATGCATACATTTGAGTGTACACGACACCCCATTCCAACACCTACAAACACATTAGGACTATCCTCTCACAAATCTTTGCAATCCACCGACACCACCAACCGACTGCCTCCATTCTTCCAGTTCCCGTAGGATGCTATGAGCTAGTTCCCTAGTCCTCATTTGCTGCTCGGTCCGGTTGAAAACCCTCACATTCCTTTGCTTCCGTAAGGACCATGTGAGCGCAATGACCAATGTGTCAAAACCTCTCCTTTCCGCCCTGTGGAAGCTCCCCCTTTCTCACCACCACCACTTGAGAGTGGTGTCCGTGTTGAGCGAGTCGTTTACGTTGAGTTGAATTTTGTCCCATATCGTGCACCAGACCTCATGGGCGTATGTACACCGAGTAAGAATGTGGTCAGCATTGTCCTCGTCTTGTAAGCACACGTAGCGGGGTGAGGGATCTTCCTGCAAACCATGCCGGGCTCGCCGGTCCAACGTCCATATCCTGTATTGCATGGCAAGCCATGCAAAAATCTTGCATTTGAGGGGTTCCCAGCTCCTCCAAATGCACTCTGCCATTGGAGATCTTGGCAAGCTGGAGCAAAGGTTGTGGTACACCGAACGGGCAGAGTAGCATCCCAATGCCGAGCATGTCCAAGTAATAGTATCCGACATCTCCGGGTTTCGGCTGACCGTAGCGATAGCGTGACACAAGTGCATACACTGCAGTTGTGCCATGAATGAGGACTACGGCTGACAGTCACCCATCCAGTTGTTGCCTATTAGAGCCTGCTGCACCGTTCTGGTGTTTACCACTCTAGTTTGTACTGTAGCTAGTACCATGGGCGCAATATCTGCAACCGCGAAGCCGTGAATCCACCGGTCTCTCCAGAACAGTATCCTGTCACCTTGGCCAACCTCGATATGCACCAGACTGTCAAACATAGCCCAAGTTCCTGGATCCTCTATCATAGGCAGACCTTGCCATGGTTTGTTTGGCTCTATCCTCCTGAGCCATTCCCAGCAAACTCTGAGCGCTAATGAGTGGAGTTTCATATTCTTGATTCCGAGCCCTCCATGGCATTTAGGCTGGCAAATTGTATCCCACGCGAGTAGGCATTGGTCACCAATCTTGTGCTGATGCCATGCTTGCAGAAAGTTAGCCGTATTTTTGAGCAATGCATCCAGCCTCTTGTAGGGGTCAACAATCATGGGGTTGCAGACCCACGCCTCCCTGACCGCGTCGTCGAACCCCTCCAACTTCGTCCAGAACATTTCAAACCTAAAGCAGTAAGGATGGTTGTGAAAAACTAAAAATAAGAACAAGCAAAGACTCATATAATACAAGACACTCCAAGCAAAACTAATGATATGTGACGAATAAAAATATAGCTTCAAGTAAAATTACCGATGGTCGTTAGAAGAAAGAGGGGATGCCTTCCGGGGCATACCCAAGCTTAGTTGCTTGGTTCTCCTTGAATATTCCCTTGGGGTGCCATGGGCATCCCCAAGACCAGGCCCTTTTCACTCCTTATTCCTTCATCCATCGTGATCTCACCCAAAACTTGAAAACTTCAATCACACAAAACTCAACAAAAACCTTCATGAGATCCGTTAGTATAATAAAGCAAATCACCACTTTAAGTACTATTGCAAACCCATTCATATTTTATTATTACATTATACCTACTGTATATAACTTTACCATGGCTTATACCCCCCGATACAATCCATAGATTTACCAAAATAAGCACACAATGCAACAAAAACAGAACCTGTCAAAAACAGAACAATCTGTCGTAATCTGGACTTTGACCATACTTCTATAACTCCAAAAATTCTGAAAAATTAGGACAACATAGGCAATTTGTGTATCAATCTTGTGTAAAAAATTCAGAATTTTTCGTCGCTTCTGTGATTTTCAAAAAATTTGCTACTGGACACAAAAGTTTTTGTTTTTCAACAAAATCAAATCAGCTATCACCCAACGTGACCCCAAAGGCTTTACTTGGCACAAACACTAATTAAAACATGAAAAAACACAATCATAACAGTAGCATAATTGTGCAACTCTAAAAAATAGACAGAAAAATAAAAATGTAAATTTTATTCATTGGGTTGCCTCCCAATAAGCGATATTGTTTTATGCCCCTAGCTAGGCATAATGCATAGATTCAAGTATTGTCATCTTTAGTTTTTAACTCCTCAATCACACAACCATAATTCCTCTTAGATCCAACATGCATATTTTCAATAATCACACTCCTAGGAATAAAACTAAAGAGTTCACTCTTGAAAGTATGGGTTTTTAGCACTTCAAAAAATTGGGGTGAATACTAATCATTTTAAGATCTTCATTGTTGCTACTAGAAGTGGCACCCTTGTTTAGGCTTACAATTTTTATAGGAGTTTTTTTCCAATACTTTTAATGGAAGAAAAAGTTGAGCTCAAGTTAATAAAAATTTCTTCCAATTTATCAATACGGGCAGGACTCTCCTCTACCCTTTCGTTAGTTATGTTTTTTTTTCTCTTTTAGCATTTTAAGGGTATCTCTTACCTTCGACCCAATTTTATTAGCAAGATTGTGGATCCTTTTATCCAAATTTCCAACATCTTCTTCAATGAGCATTTTCTTTTCAATAGCATCTAGTCTTTGCATAACATGCTCAAGAGTTAAAACTGTTTCATTGATAATGATAGGAGGTGATCCCACTAAATTTCCCATAGCATTAAAAGCATCAAAAGGTGGGCACATCAAGAAATTCCCTCCGGTGATAGTATCAAGAACAAATCTATACCAAGTAGTACTGCCTACATAAAAATTGCGAAGGAGAATCGTAGAAGATTGCTTTCGAATAGATCTATTATGAGCATCACAAATTCGATACCAAGCATCTTTTAAATTCTCTCTCCCCCTTTGCTTAAAATTAAGAACTTTGTTCTCACGGGTACACGGAGTAGGACGAGAACTAGCCATGGGGGTGAAGTAGTCAAGCAAGATCACGAGCAAACAAGAGATCTGGCAAGAAAAAGGCGAACGAAAAAGAAGGCAAATATTTTTGTGAAGTGGGGGAGATGAAAACGAGAGGCAAATGGAAAATAAAGTAAATTATAAGGATATGAGATTTGTGATTGTGTACCTGATAGATCTGCACTTGATCCTCCCTGGCAACAGCACCAGAAATTGGTAAGTTGACGGGAGACTATCTTGACGTGATCCTCCCCGGCAACAGCGCCAGAAATTCTTCCTGATTGCTTGTATCTGTGTTGGGATTTTCTCCGAAGAGGTGAGCATGATGCAACACAACAACGGTAAGTATTTCCCTCAGTTACGAAACCAAGGTATCAATCCAGTAGGAGGATCCACAAAACTATGTAAGCAGTACCTTCACACAAATAACAAAAACTTGCAACCCAACGCGTAAGAGGGGTTGTCAATCCCTCCTCGGTATTGAGATAGATTAAATAATATAAGATTGGATAAATAGATCTGATGAAAACACAAAATAAAATAAATAAATAGAAAGTGCAGCAAGGTATTTTTGGTTTTTTGGATAAATAGATCTGAAGCAATATGATAGAAAATAGACCTGGGGGCCGTAGATTTCACTAGTGGCTTCTCTCGAGAACATAGCATACGGTGAGTAAACAAATTACCGTTGGGCAATTGATAGAAAAGCAAATAACTATGATGATATCCAAGGCAATGATCATGTATATAGGCATCACGTCCAAGATTTGTAGACCGACTCCTGCCTGCATCTACTACTATTACTCCACACATCGACCGCTATCCAGCATGCATCTAGTGTATTAAGTTCATGAAGAAATAGAGTAATGCAATAAGAATGATTACATGATGTAGATAAGATCTATTCATGTAGGAATAGACCCCATCTTTTTATCCTTAATGGCAACAATACATGCGTGTCATGTCTCTTTCTGTCACTGCGATTGAGCACCGCAAGATCGAACCCATCACAAAGCACCTCTTCCCATGGCAAGAAAAATCAATCTAGTTGGCTAAACTAAACCAATGTTTCAGAGAAGAAATACGAGGCTATAACAGTCATGCATATAAGAGTTCAACAAAGACTCAAATAATATTCATAGATAGATCTGATCATAAACTCACAATTCATCGGATCCCAACAAACACACGCAAAAAGGTTACATCAAATAGATCTTAGAGGAGAACATTGTATTGAAGATCAAAAAGAGAGAAGAAGCCATCTAGCTACTGCCTATGGACCCGTAGGTCTGTGGTAAACTACTCACGCATCATCGGAGGAGCACCAATGAGGATGATGAACCCCTCCATGATCGTTTGCCCCTCCAGTAAGGTGCTAGAAAAGGGCCCTAGATTGCATCTCGTGGTTCTAGAACTTGCGGCAGTGGAAACTCTGATCTCTCAACTCCCCCAGGGTTTCTAGAATATTTGGGTATTTATAGAGCTAAGAGGCGGTTGAGAGGGGGGCTGTGGGCCCCATTACCCACCATGGCGTGCTAGGGGCCTCGGGCGCGCCCTGGTGCCTTGTGGGCCCCATGGGCCTCCCCTCCGGCACTTGCTTGGCTCCCAAGTTGTCTTCTGGGTAGAAAAAAAATCTCAAAAAAGTTTCGTGGCATTTGGACTTCGTTTGGTACTGATATTCTACGAAGTGAAAAACAAGCAAAAAACAGTAACTCGCACTGGGCACTATGTCAATAGGTTAGTCCTGAAAAATGATATAAAGTTGCTATAAAATGAGTATAAAACATCCAAGATTGATAATATAACAGCGTGGAACAATCAAAAATATAGATACGTTGGAGAAGTATTAGTCTCGAGCTGTGGATCTTAGATAGATGGTAACTAGAACAGGGGAGACGATGTTTACCCAGGTTCGGGCCCTCTTAATGGAGGTAAAACCCTACATCCTGTTCTGGTTTATACTAATGAAGATGTTTACAAGTATAGAGTTGATCTACCTCGAGATCTATAGATGTGATCTAACTCTAGGGCTAGGAGAATAAGATTGTGTTGATGTCCCTTCTATGAGCTAAATCCCTCATCTTATATACACGCCGGGTGGGGCATCTAGGGTTACAAGGTCGGCATGGAGGCGGCGGAACAAATCTTGGAGTGTACGATGAGTCTTTGGTAGATGTAGTCTTGGTCTCCTCCCCAACGTGCGGCCCCCATCTCACTAAGAATGAAGGCCCTACGACCCAGCTTGAAGTGTGCCGACAGGCTGGGTTGGTACCCCCTAGCCCATGGCACCATCACCAAGACTTTGTCAAGTACAACTACAACTCCAAGGATTCCCATCAAGTTGATGTGGGTCCCAAACAAGAAGAACTAGAGAGTTCTTGAGGGTGAGTCCGGCAACAAACTTCACTCATATTCATTTATGGCAAGGACATGTGCAACCAACTTCAACATTTTGCAGTAGTTCATGGAGTGACAAACCCTCTTGTTGTTAAGACAAGGGACAAGGGACAAGGTATTCGATGCATTCATGGACATCACCTTGTGTGCATTTCACTCTATGTCTATGGTATCCTTGTTTGTTCCTTGTGGGGCTAACCCATGCAGGTATTGAAAGTGCATAACTCAAAGGATTGCTCCCAATTCTTGATGTTCTACATTAACATTGAGCATCCACAACTACAACATCTACATGAAGTCATCATCGACAAAACCCAAGGTTAGTTCATCCCTCTTTGGGGGGATATCACATCTAGGGGGAGCTTTACTCTAAGACTTGAGTCAAAGCAACTCTAATGGTGTGAACACATTAATGCTTTATGTAAAAGTGGCAACCCCACTTGTGCTTAAACAATGAGTATGACTTATGCTCAAATGTTCTCATTTGGATCCTAAGTCAATACACTCATATATAGATGACTATGTCATCGCCCATCGCTTGATAGTTGCTAGTGTTTGTTGTGCATGTTTGACACATATTTTATTTGCTATCTTATTGTGTGAGCATGTTGTTATGCATATTTCTCATTCGAGGACATCCGATTGTAGTTTGATTGATTTGGTTTTATTTGGCTAATTAGATGTACAAGAATGCCTAAGCACCTTCTCTAGCTATCTATCTTTTCTCGTCTAAAATTCTACTCATGCCATATCACAAAATTTGAACTATGTCATTTGCTCCGGGTGAGGAGCACTCGGAGCCACCGATCTGATTGAGGCTGACTTCCAAAACCTTCTAAGTGCTTTTTGGTCAGACCAATTAACTCTCATTCGGTCCCACCGATTGCATTTAGACTGATCCATATTTTCACCTTGGTAAGACCAATTGGAAGAACTCGGCTTCACTGAACCACTCTGTCTGAGGTAGATATGCATCTTGCTGAGACCGATTATTTTCACTCGGCACTACCGATAGCCAAAGGGTACATATATGCTCGCGGACCGTACGTTGAAAAATTCTTCAAATGTCAAGCACCCTGCACCCCTTTGTTGTCGTCGCCCTAGTCTACGAATCGTCGCCTTTCTATCGAGCGCGCCCTCGCCGTTGGATTCCGTCTCCGTCAACGGGAATCTTCATCGTCGTTGCCGCCATAGAGGATCTCCACCAAGTTAGGGTGAGATTCAAGCCCCTAGTGCTTCCCAATCTGATTCTATGCACTAGAGATTGCGTCTGATATTGCCAAAGTTGGCAACTTCTTATCCATCAAGAAATTCCATAGATTAGATTTGAGTGAAAATTTTAGGGTTAGGTTTGCGCAAAACTCATCTCGGACTGGCCGAAATTGAACGGATCAGCGTCACCGATTTGGCCTTTGGCCATTGCACATAGTACACTTTGGTGAAACCGAACGACACTGTATCAGTGTCACCAAGTTTGTATTTCAGCAACATCATGTGCTTCGGTCCAACCGAATTCCAAACCCTAGTTTCAGTTGTTGCCTTGGTGCTACCAAAAATTTCAAATCGGTCACTCCGAAATGTTCTATGCAAACCTAAAACTAAAGTTTGAACTCAATTTCTTTCAAAAACTAGCTGCATTTTGTGATACTCATCTACTCTGCCTTCTCAAGTCTATTCACAGGGTATGTTGCCAGTATGTCAGACAACAGTGATAGCCAGAACATGTCTAGAGATGTCAGTGTGGATCTTGATGCAGGAACAAGTGCAGAAGAGAGTTACCATGAGGGAGAGAGGAGTTCTCCTAGTCTGCCTCCTGCTGCAACAAGAACAAGGAAGAAGAGAAACTCTGATGATATTGAGGAATTGACTTCTAAGAAGGAGAAGACAGTGCTAGCCAAGGAATATGGCACTGCAACTAGCTCAAGGACAGCTCCAGGTAAGTCAATGACCAAAGCGGCCAGAAAGACGAAGGTGAGAAAGCAAACAATTCATGTGGTGTACAAACCCACATCCATGAGGATAGACGATGAACCAGAAACTGATGAGCCTCCTCCTAAGAAATAGAAGCTCATGACAGATGCAATGCCCAAGAGAGCTGCCATTACTTCCAAGTCTACTGCTGTCCCCAAGCCTAAGGGGAAGACTACCAGAAATATCTCAGCTGTAGAGAAGAACAAGGCCCTAGTGCCTGAGAGAGCTGAAGAAGATGATGATGAAGCCCTAGTGCTAAGGAAGTTGAGAGCTAGACTGCCGGAACACGATGATACACATCCAGTGGTAGAGAACATGAAGGAAAGGAAGGACAAAGGTCTGAGGAAGTGGAGGGAGTCTGACCCATATTCCATCAGGAGAAGGACTGTTGTGGATTACCGCTTCTACACCAAGGAGCAACAGGACTTCTACAAGATAATGCTTCTAGACAAGAAGCATATGGTGAGTGAGATGAGATGGGTGGATTGGAAATACATTGATAAGCACGAGGACCATTTTCCCCATGTGCACGAGGATTTCAGGACTGTTGCGTTGATGAGTTCATTGGGAGGAAGCTAACTACATGGAATGATGAGATGATCATGCAATTCTGTTCTACAACTCACTTCTACCCAAATGGCAGGATAGTATGGATGACTGAAGGAGTCAGGCATCAGTCAATTGTGCTTGAGTGTTCTACTCTGTTGGGTGTTCCAGAGGCAGATGAGGATGACATAGAGTATATGCCAAGCCTAAGATGGATCACAATTCCATGACTAACATGTACACACAGATTCATAACAAGTACAAGGAGTCTCATAAGCTTGGCTCCATATATCACTTATTGGCAGGTCTTGCTACCTCCAATACCATCATGAGGCATACATTGATGCCCAAGTCAGGTGATGAGAAGATGATTCGAGGTCATTCTATAAACATGTTGCATCATATTGACCAATATCAGAAATTTCAAGGTAATGGATCTCACTATGGAAACCGTCAAGAGGACTGCTGCAGACGATAAGAGATCCTGTGGCTTTGCACCACATATTCAGATGCTTATCAACTCAAAGGGTGCAAACAAGTCTTTTCTACCGGACCGTGAGCATTTGCTGCTACAGCCGGAATTCGAGGATAACACTGTGACGATGGATCCATCCCATCCCACCTCGGTTGTAGCATAGGCCGAAGAAGAGGCTGCTAGCTAGGACTGCAGAGAGCCTAGTGCTCCCATCGCACCATTGCTTAAGACCAAGACAGATAAGATGAACTACCTGCTTCAAGCTTCTCGGAGGATCAAGCGGTGTTTGGCCAGCCTCGTAGAGAACCACAAGAGTCTTGAGAGGATTATTGAGACAAAATTCTATGGTCTGGATGTCAAGGTTACCGAGATGTAGACCACTATCGAGAGTCTGAAGAAAGAGGTGAATGATGCCAAGGCTTAGTCTAGTGATGACGATGGGCACCAGGGCACAAGTCTTTGCACGACCATTCAGTTCCAGATGATACTCATATCAGCAGCAGTACCAGTCACTTCCGGAGCTAAAGTCTCAGCTCCATCTGCTCATTTACGGCTACTCCATCTGTGCCTCCTGTTGTCTCCACTCCTCCAACACAACATACTTTAGTAGAGCTCTACGCAGATGCACTTCGACATCTACGCACCCCGGCGCTCCAAGTCAGAGGACTTCACCACCAGGAGCTGCCGGAGATCAAGCCTAGAGCGACATTTAGCTCTATACTTCTTTGAACTTTTTGGTACTTCTTGCCAAATTGGAGAATTAGTATAGATCATTAGGCTTCAAGAGAGAGTGATTTGCCTTTTCTCGTTTGGTTTCTTTGAGGGATTCTTGCTACTTTTAGATACTTTTGCTTGATGCTTGTATGAGACTATGTTATTGTGTGCTTGATCATACCATACCTTGATGCTATGCTTGCTTATATATCCTATCATATGCTCTTTGTATGATCATTCACTTGTTTGTTCGGTGATGAGTGCTTATTACATTACATTCATATCATTTTAAGTGCTCCACCAAGATGTATGTGACATGGAAGAGTAACCCATGATCCTAGTCGATTGTGCATTTGCATTCAACCGCAAATTTTTAGTAATGCACAAATTTAGGGGGGGGCTCTTGCCATGTATTTCATTCATTATATTATTTGTTGAAGCTTTGATCTATATGTTGTTATCAATTACCAAAAAGGGGGGGATTGAAAGTGTAACTAATCCCCAAGTGGTTTGGTAACTAATAACAACATATAAGTCATTGATCTAGTGCTCATTGATAGTAGTTTTCAGAGAAGATCAATGATTGGTATGGTAAAGACTAGTGAGTGTGGACCCCTCAAAATCATAATGACAAGAATTGGCAAAGCTACAAGACTCTACATTTTTTATTAAGTAATCCAGGATCACCGAGTCCATAGGAAAGCCAATACTATTAAAAGGGATGAGATCTTGATCATGACTCAATTGCTCAAAGTGCTTCGTGGTATTGCTCCAAAATCCTCAAAAACTTCTCCACATTTCAACTATCCAAAACCCTAAATGTCCATCTCGGTCCCACTGATATCTTCCCAACCGGACCCACCGAGATTAACCCATACATTGCCACATGCCAAACCCTAACTTTTCGGTACAACCGATATGGATCTCGGTCTCACCGAGATGGCATGACCAAGTTTCTGTGATGAAGTTGCTTCATTTCAGAAATACCGAGATGAAATGATTGGAACTACCGAAACGAGGTCTTGTAGCCATTGCACTTAGGTCACACCGAGATGTTCTGTTCGGTCTCACCGAAACCTCCAACATTCGAATCTCTTGCACTATTCGGTCTCACCGAGAATTCTGTTCGGTGTCACCGAGTTGGGTCAGAGACTTGTAATGGTTGGATCTTTGGGTGTAGGCTATATATACCCCTCCACCTCACCTACTCTCTACGAGAGCCATCAGAACGAACCGCCACTCCTATTACTCATTTTCAAAGAGAGAACCACCTACTCATGTGTTGAGATCGAAAGATTCCAATCCTACCATTTGAACCTTGATTTCTAGCCTTTTCCAAGTTGCTTTCCATTCAATCCCCTCTTCCACCAAAGCCAAATCTATGAGAGAGTGATTGAGTGTTGGGGAGGCTATCATTTGAAGCACAAGAGCAAGGAATTCATCATCAAGAACACTATCTATTACCTTTTGGAGATTGGTGTCTTCTAGATTGGTTAGGTGTCACTTGGGAGCCTCCAAGATTGTGGAGTTTATTTTGCAAATAGATTGTGGAGTTGAACCAAGAAATTTGTAAGGGCAATGAGATCGCCTACTTCGTGAAGATCTGCCCGAGTGAGGCTAATCCTTCGTGGACATAAGCCATGATGGTATGGGCAAGGTTGCTTATTCGTGGTCCTTCGTCGGTGGAGCCCTCCGTGGACTCGCGCAACCGCTACCCTCTGTGGGTTGAAGTCTCCATCAACGTGGACGTACGATAGCACCACCTATCGGAACCACGCCAAAAATCACTGTGTCTTCATTGCGTTTGATTTCTTCGATCCCTCATTTACGTTCATATGCAAAGTCTTTACTTTCCGCTAGTCAACTCTTAGACTTGCATGTGTAGGGTGTGTTTGACTTGGTAGAATCGCTAAAACTTGGCTACAACTAAAATTGGAAAAATGATAAGTTTTTATTTGGTCAAGTAGTCTAATCACCCCTTCTAGATATACTTTCGATCCTACAACTGCTTATTTCACCGCTTCCTCCGGGCGACGTTCTCTGGTTGCAGGTCGGCGCCACGGACGGGAGCCCCACAGACGACGCTGAGGCAACATCTGTGGGGGCGGTGGGTGACGGGGTACCTGACGACGACATCTAGGGCGGCCGATGGGGGTCGACAGCGCAGACGGGGAGCAAGGATGGATGGCAGAGACGGCTCAGGCGTGGAAACTGGAGGACGGACGCGAGAGGAGGACATGACAAACACATCCGGAACTCCCCATATCCACTCTAAATATGTATTGAATATGAGAGTTATCGGTATAACGAATCTGTCTGAATTGAAATTTTGTGACCAATCATTGATCGGACCGTCCACACTTACCCATGGGGCGTTTAGGGAGCCCGGGATGCCTCCTCTGCCTTTTCCCTCACCGCGCTTCTCCCCTTCTCTCTCCTCTTTCTTTTCCCTCCCGTGGCCGATGCCGGACTGAGAGGAGCGCCGCCAGGCCACCCAACCACCCCCGTCAAGGCGATGAGGGGGGTCAAGAAATTGATGACGGCTGTCGTCGTGCTTGCAGTTTGTTCTCTGTTTGTGAGTTTTCTTGAGGAAGGTTGGGTTTTCGGTGCCATTCGTGTTGATCCTTCCTCGGTGTTCTTTGGCCGAAAGGTACGGCCTTTCCTCGCCCGTTTGATTTCGATCTTGTTTCTCTTGTCTCTCTTACATTGTCGGCGTGACGATTGTTCCAGGCGTTGGAAGCTGGAGGAGCATCGGCATGGTCTCCCTCTCCGGAAGCGTCGCTGAAGCGTGGCGTCGCCGCTTCGAGCATCCGTTCCCCCGCACCACCGGAAGCAGGGTCGCCTGCTCTGCGTCATGGTTTCGACAGCTCTTCCAATGAAAAACGGCACAAGGTTTGCTTTTGTCGCCAGATTTGAGTCGGACCTGTGATAACCCCCCTCTCCTAATGTTGACGAAGGGGCTCCTCACGTACTGATGCAGGAGGCCATGGCGGATGAAGGGGAAATGGTTGCACCGCGGGCGAAGGGCAGAAAGGCATGGTCTTTTTTGTATTTCAGGTTTCCAGATTACTTTGCCCTATGTCTGTGCTCCTCGGATCCTCCTCACACGCATTTGCTGCAGGCCATCGAAGCAGAGAATGGTGGTGCGTCACCACCACCACCACTACCACCACCACCACCCAGCCCATCGGAGGAGAGAGCGACCAAAAGGGTCCTAAGCACCATTGGTAAGCCCCCCTGCAATCATATTCTTATCCTAGATGAAGCATGATCTCTTTGTTGTGTTCACTGGAACTACCCACACCATTCAGTTCAGAGCTTATGAAGCAGCAGCAACCCTCCTCTCTGTGACATTCTTGACAATGCAGTGCAATTCACGCATCCAACTGATAATTTTCGTAATTTTATTCCCATTCCTCATTCCATTTTATGCAAGATAAGCTTACAGTTATTACAAGTTCAGAGCTTTTGAATCTGAAGTTTCAGATATAACACCATTCAATTAGGAAGGGAAGAAGCAGCAACAGCAGCCCTCCTCTCTTTTATCACAAAAGTCCATTCAAATGCATCACCGGTTTCGCTTATAAATTGCCCGTCAAGTTGTTTTCTTATGCATCTATATGTTTTTGCCATGCCCTGCATATTGACAACGTAGTGCAGATCAGATATAAGGCAATACATGAATCTATAAATGCTATGTTTCACATCAAAATTTCAATTTAGGAGAAACGATGAGGGTTATCACATATGTGCAGAATATGTAGTCCAAAAGCTGTAACCATCTGCTTAAGTATAACATTAATTAACTTCAGCTTGCTGTATGCTTTTATCTAATGATTCTGATCTGAAAGAGCGGACACCACCCATTTGGCCATTTCCAGTTGAATGAATTTTCCTTAATTTCAATGCTTTGAAAGAGCTCATGTGATGTATCAGCAAATGATATACACCTTGCAGTATATATTATAAGGACATTGACATGGTTGATACGTGGTAGCATTTTTAGAAGACTTCTATGGTGTTTGTTTTGTTTCCACTGTAGCTTGTCATTGGACTTGAATGTAAGTACACATTGATGGCATATCTTTGCATGACCATATATGGGCTAACTGAACTTACTATTGATACCTCTGCTATTATTGGACATCTTCTTTTCTCTATAATTTGGGATGTTGTTTATTGATGGCAATGAGATCTAAGATGGAACAAATTCTAGGCCATCATTGCATTCATAGATGAAGGGTTTTTTTCTTTTTACCTTTCAACTTTGTTTCAGTTACTGATGGTTCACACATTGTGATGTCATGTGGTTGGCAACCAATCATGCTGACACGAGTGGTTGGGAACTTGGGATCCACCCCCTAACTCTAGGATTTCCGTGGCCAGTGTATTGACCAATGGGTGGGGATATAATCGGTTTTAGAAAAACAATGCGAGGATTACGTGTCCATCATAACAAAAAGGTTCCATAGATATATCTTTCCACAAGAACGAAAATGGTTGATGTCCATTTTCCGTAGAAGTATTTGTAGAAAATCAAGCCACCTTTGAAGATCAGGATCTTTTGTGCTTAGTTTTTTTTTCTGCGGGGGCTTAGGTTTTGTTTTTTACCAAATAAAGATTCACCAAGAGAGGATGGCAAGGAGACACAAGATGTCAATTATGTAAACATTTTTATTTGGCGATCAGTTATAATTCCACTATGCAATAGCAAAATGTACTTGGAGATTCCTTCACTGTACATATGATTTACATTCCTGAAGTTACAGACCTAGAGGAAAGTTTGGTGCATGGATAATTAGTTATCACAAGTCCTTTTAGCTTTTTATAACTTTCTGTGTGCTTGCTTATTTTATTTTACAAATCTCTATGGCATGATGATTGATGAGCCTATGAGTTTATACACTCTTTGTGGTTGTTTTCTTTGAAACATCATAATAAATACCCTTTAATTTGCTTGTCTTGTGAGAAGTCAAAGATGTGTATGCTTAATTCAAGTTGGATAATGGACGGCTGATGATTCAATAATAGTTAGATTAATTTTCAATTTGGCAAATGAACATATATATCATTGTCTGATGAGAAAAACAAGTTGGAAAGTTTTCAACTGTACTTTTATACTTTTGTGTTGTTGTAATTTTACCCATTGTAAATGTGAACCCAAATTTTGTCCATTTTTTCTTACTTAGGTTCTGCAATTGATGAAAGCCTAATATATGTGCATGGTTGTCCAACGGATGCATCTAATATCTGCGAGTAGTTGTAATAGTAGTGTCAGTCTGAATTATTAGAAGAGGGTTGTTTAATATCTCACATTCTGAGTGGCCTTCTCTGCATGTCTTTATGTATCATATATGCAGATGCATAACATTGTCATTGATTAGGAAATATGTTGTTTATTGAAATATGGAGAGCTTATAGTCGTTTGGCATGACATGTTTCTGAAAGTACTCTTGCTCTTTTCATGTTCTTTCGTTTCCTTGGTGTCTCTCACCTATATTATCACAATCGCTTCTTCAGATATACAATACAATCCTTCTCTCTCTGATATTCTTAGTAATACTGAAGATACATTCAAATATATTGCATGTATGCTCTTCATTTGATTTCTGTGCAGCAAAGCGCCTTACCTTATAGTATGTATTATCATGTCTAACCTGTAATATTTCATTTCAGGTTGTATTGTCAGTGTGATTGTATACTGCAACCCAATCATTGTATTCTGGAGTACTAGAAGTAACATGGCTTCGACCGCAGCTTTCTGCACCATGACTGATTTTATATCATCTTCACTGAGTACTGGATCTTGGCTGATCTTTGCGATCGTACAGCTAAATGGGGAAGACGGAAGCATACTTGGACTGGAGGCAGTCATAGCTAATGCTTTCGGCCTTACTCTTCTGGCTGTATTTATCATCGCCAAGCTTGCGTCAAAAAATGGAATGAGTGCCATGGTAAGTTTAATGTTGTAGTATGTCATTTTTAGTATTTTTTTTGCATGCTGATGAATGGTTTGTGACTGGTAGGTGTGTACGGGATCACTGTTTGGATTTGTCATAGTCATTGGCGTTTGCGTGTGCTTTGCTATTGATGTACCAGTCAAGAGAGACACGTTCGCAGCATATCAGATATCTATTGTTGCCAGTGTCCTTCAGGTCATCTCACAGTTGATACCCTTCCGCAGTGTGGTATGTGCTTAATGTCCCAGCTTTTGTGTATTAAACCCATTTTGCAGTCCATTTGGAAGATCATACACAGAAGTTTTTATTAGTCTGATCTGATGGGTGTCTTTCCATTACATTACAGTGGGTTCTCTGCCATGCACCCGCCCGTCCACCAGCCGTTAGGAGCGAACATCACCAGCACCGTTCTCGGCTTTGTAACACTCTGGCTTCATCTGCTGTATGCGCTCAGGCCGACCGAAGAGAACCAGAACCATGGCAGGTGATGAGGAATCACAGCAATGCAGCAGTTTTTGATCGGTGATGCGAATATGTCAGAACTACTGAACTGGTCTAAGTAGTGGGATCGCTCTTGATTTACATGTGTTTGTTGTGTTAATCGGAGAAGGAAGTTGTCCGCTGAAGAGGGGCGGTGTGATCTTGCTGCTGTAAGATCATTAAATTTTGGGGAGATTTTTGTTGTCAGGTGGCGCAGATCTAGGGATTTATTGCGATATTTCGTTGTTTGGTAGGAGTACTACTGTAGGAAAGATTTGAGAACCTGTGGGAAAGATTCAAGAATCGTTGTTTGGTAGGAGTACTACTGTAGTTAGTTTCTTGTTCTTCATGGTCCGTCATGGACATGGCTGGTCGAATACCTGTTCTTTACTAGTCGTGTGTGTTTTCTTTTCTCTTCTGCGTGGAGGGTGGTCATAATGCACGCTGCCGCCTGCCCCGCCTCGTCCGGGTCCGGCGCGCCGCCTCCACCCCCTTGTCGCCGACGCCCTCCACGCGTCCGCCCTTCTGCGCTCAACCACCGTCCGCTAGCACCGCCCCGCCAAGCCAATTGGTCACGGCCGCCGGTGTCCTCTCCCCCACCACTTGTCTCACCTCTGCCTCGTTCTGGCTGACCTGACCTGAGCCTTCTTTTCATCCTTGCACCGCCACCGCCACCGCCCCCGCCCCGTGCAGCGCAGGGAAGTGGAGATTGGGCGATTGGATTTTCCCCCTTGTTGAGTCCCCTCCCCGGTCCCCGCCATGTTTGGATGTGCAGCTCAGGGAAGTGGAGATTGGGCGATTGGGATTGGATCTTGTCTGTATATTTTCTTCTGTTGAGAGCTTCTGCTCCAGCTGAGAATTTTTTACCTTTTTATTTATACACTATGTCACTTTGTAATGTTTCTGCATTTTTTATCACTGAACATTTAGCCGCCAAAACAAAAATCACTGAACATTTAACTTTTTTGTGCAATGCACAACGCTGGCGCACCAATGGATTTCTAGGTGGATAGGAACAGATGGATTCATATCTGATCTAGGGACTAGTTCTTTTTTCAGTTTCCTACTTTAGCGCATGCTTCCGGTGTCTGAGAGTTCTAACATGTGGCATGTATGTTGGATCGGTTGAAAATTCTAAACGATGGATTTCACTTGGCTCAAGATAGATTGGTTGCTAAATTCTAACATGCTAATTGCTTATAGATGGTTTGCAGAATGCTTTCACCAGCTAGTAAAAACTGTTTAATCCTTGTACATGTGGCATGTATGTGGGAATATTGTGGGCGCAGGAGATAATCAGTCACTATTACCAATGATCTTTTTGTGTGTTTTCCAATTTTTGTCTCCTTGATTAAAAGTCACATGCTAGGGTTAGCCATCTACGTACCATCCTTATGAAAACAAGGTCTCTACTTACTAAATTTATGCTGAAATACTTGATTCAGAAGCTGAAAATACAAATAACCAGTTGATGAATCAAAGGTTTACTTAGTAACTTTTCTGGTGACACCAATCGGGGCAGAGTGTAAGCCCTTCCCTGCAATGTGTTTGATCAAGCCAGAGTGTAAGCCCTTCCCTGCAATGTGTTTGATCAAGTTACCCCACTGATCAAAGTGGATATGCATGGTGCTCGTGCCAATAACATACTGCTCCACATCTACAATCTAACAGTGTTAATAGAGCGAACAAATTAAGTTGGCATCCAACAATATGACTGGTTAGCCTATGCTTTTGCTTGTGCGATGTTTACTTTGATCATTTACAGCTTATATGCCAAGTCTGAGGTCTGAAATGCTGATTTTGCTCCGCTTGTTCGTAAACTAGATGTTTATGCTGTGTCTCTAATTAACAAGTTTGTTTGCTACTCCTTTGAACCAGCTTCAGTGAACTAGGAGCTCTAGAGAAGCTGCCACCAAGAAAAATCTGTTGAACTATCTGATGGCTGATGATATACCGAGCTTTCCAAAATCTACACTAGCATGGTAAATCATCATTGCACAGACACTAAGAAACATTTTTCAATGCTTGAAGGGTGCCACAACAATATGATATTAGTGAAGCTGTGCAAAATACACTGTTGGACCGGTTGATTGTCCGAAACAAAGTGCAAGGAAGTGATCAGGCAAATGAAGATATCAGACACCTACACAAGAAAAAGAGGTCTTGCCTGATCTACTCGCCCTTTTTCTGAATTATACGTATATCATTTTTGCTTAGCAAATCAAGATGTTCAACGTCCTAACTATGTGTTTTTCATTTGCCCTGATGACTGCTTCTCCCATCCCAAGTGCATCACTCAGTAACCAGTACTAAGAAGCAGTGTTGTGTTCTACTTGATTGCCTCATTGTTTTTAAATATAAAGGTCAGCACTCATGTGGAAGACTTTTTGCTCAGCTTGATGTTCGCAATGATTCTGCTGGCACACAGACGCCAGGACAGCTTTTGGTTTCACCTCATATCTGCTGGACACTGTAAACCTCGTTTAGTAGTCTTTTTGCTACATAAGGTCTATATTTATCGTCTTCATATAAAAATGAAGTACTTCCTAAAATACTTGGCCTTGCTTTCTCTGTATATATTTGGGAATGGATGTTGTTTTGAACTTATAAGATGCCGCTTCGTACCTTCCATGTCTCTAGACAGAAGATGTGTGCCAACTCTAAAGGGAAGATTTTGTGTGCTTCCTAAACGAACAACTAGATCAGCTCGTTCACTAGAAACTGTATAGCGCCCTATTGCACCTTTGAAATGTCCGAAGTTCGTACCCGTTCTTTTAATAATATCACTCACTTTAATAACTTACTTGTGTTTCTATTCTAAGAACAAGGGGACCAACCTTCATGTCTTATAACAATAGTAAAGGAACTACACGCCTCTGCTGTTAGTCCTTATGAATGCTATCCAACAAGGACCTTATGTTTACGCACCTGTTTGCTCCAGCCTCCAGCTTGTAATATGCTACCATGAATGACTCTGTGAAACTCTGCCTTCCGTCGGTGTGTATATGGAAACCATTCTTCTGCCTATATATTTGAAACATTGTTTTGATGGGTTGGTCTCTTAGTCAATTTTATTGGACCGTGCAAGCAGTTTGTCCTAAGACTCATGTTTGCTGGTTCATGGGAGGCAATGTTGTGGGTGAAAACTGGCTGATGTTTTGTTTCGCATGGAAGAGATTAAGCTGGTTTTTGGTCCCCCATTGGCCGAATAAGCCAGGTTTGGGTGAACACTTTGAGAGATGGTTGTTGGGTTCTAAAGTAACAGTCCATGAACCTGTGCTGCCGCGCTGCCTAGTAATTTTAAAAGATAAGTATTAGAAATATGTGTACAAATTTGCATATCATAACTAACCTTTTGTCTTTCTCGCATTCGCTCGTATTATAACACAATACTCATGTATATATGCTTTCTTATCTAGTGTATTCAGTTGAAAATCTTAGCTTCAGATGTGTATTTGTCTTGTAAAACCACAATGCGCATACATATATGATTTGCATAGTGACACATGTCATGCATGCATACCTTTATTTAGTTTTTGAAGTTTGTTTCTCATTAACAATGACAGAAGCAAGGAATTTAGAAGCATTGAAGTATTTTGAGATATTTTTATAGTGACATATGTAGGTAATTTAGATTACGGGTTTACTTTAAGTTAATTTTGTGGAGGTTGGTAACTTAGGTGCAAATTTAGTGGTTACTTTATACTTTAGGCTATTTTACGTGATGGCAGTGGTGGGCAATTTAGATCCGGATTTAGGGGGCTGTAGACCATTTTTATAATGGCAGAGATTGGTAATTCCTTAGAAAACATAACAGATCTGATGGTTATTACTGTCAATGATGATTAAAGTCTACCTAATAGATGGCCTGATGTTTCTGTCTTTTTGCGAGATTTTTCTTTGATTTATCCTCTCTTTTTCTAGCGCGTGTTGTGAAGATTAACTTGGAGTCAATTAGTAAGGTCCATTAGCTATCTATGCGTGGATTGGAGTCTGTCTTTTTCCTTTGTTTTCCTGGTTTTGTATCTCGGTCATCCATTGGGATGGTTCTGCTCTTTGATTCTAGTCTACAGTGTTTGCATATTATATACAGTATTTCGGTTAGAGAGCAAAACAAATTTAGGGGGTCTCCCTTCCCGTTCCCTCAAAAGACAAAAACATAATTCATGATTGCTCTTTCCTGAAATGGAATTGTTGTGATGTGAGTTACCTTTCCCCCCATTTCTGTGGGTGCTTTTTAATGGGTTGCTGTCTTGCTGTGCTTTCATTGGCATCTGCATCTTATTTCTACCTTAAAGCATTTTTATGATTTTTTAACAGTTATTTTGCGCCGTATGTAGTCCATATTGTGAAATCTCTAAAAAGACTTATATTTAGGAACGGAGGGAGTACGTTTCTAAATGTGAATTTACCTATGAATTTCCCTTTTGACATTGTACCAAGTCTTGCTGGGCTGTTCCCATGGTCAGCTTTCATGTGCTATTTATATTCCTGCTAGTGGCTCACCAATTTCAGTATGTTTCACCCTCCGCTATCTGCAGTATAAAACTGGTAAATCTTATACGGTGTGATGTCTTTCTCCTCGTACAGTCCAAAGTGTACATGCCAAACATTCTAAATTTCTTTTTTTTCGATCAAAGAGAACAGCCAAACATTCTAAGTCATTCCCCCGCTCCATTTCATAGAAACGAACCCAACCATACACAAGTAAACGTCTGGTCTACACGCCAGGTTCCAAGTGTCACAGAGGGCACCAAGTGAAAATAAAAAGCAACAGCCATAGAATAGTTTTTGGCTGCCATAAAGTACATGCCCAAAGAAACAAGGCCAAACAAAGGAAACTGAAGATCGACATATTCTCAGATCATGGGACCAAAGACCACATGGATTTCATCTGCCATCTGCGGATTGCTCTTCAGCTCCTCCAGCGTGGCTCGGCCCCCATGTGCAGTACCTTGGATGGTTTTCGCCCAGGACTGATGACACTGGGTTTCCCTGACAAATCAGTCCGGTTCCAGCTCCAGCGGCGATCTTAGTTTCAGCAACAGATGTTCTCTGAATTGAGCAACTTGGCCACTCGACGGTTCCTTGTGAGGTTTTGCCCAGTCCCCCAGGTGCTGGATTATTTTCTGTCACACCTAAATCCATTTAACTCTGTTAAACACAAGAGAATTCCTAATGTTCCACAGCCCCCATAGGACAGCTGAAGAAATTACATTCAGGTGTAGGAATCTCTTGTTAAAAAGCCAGCAAGCAGCCAACTCAAGTAAAGAGTTGAAATTCCTACCAAAAATTATTTCAACTTCTCTCTAGATACGTCTAGCCACTACACATTCGAAAAACAGATGATGTACAGATTCAATTTCAGTACAATGTGTACATTATAGTGGTTTGGGGATGCCTCTTCTTCTCAAATTGTCACAAGTCATTATCTTATTCTGAGAGAACCATAGGAACCCATGTATTCTAGGGGGGATTTTTAGTTCCCAGACTGCAGGAGGGTAGATAGGTTGAACACCCCTAAAGTTAACAATAGCTTATAGAGATTTGGAGTAAATACCACTAGATTCATATTGCCAGATCATTACTATCTTCTTGTTCAGCAAAAACAATAGACTTGGCAATACCCTCTAATTCAAACCATTGTATCATAAGCTTTTCATCAAAGTTCCTTCTAAATGAAATTTTGAGGTTTAAGCCATCCCAAGCTTCTACTATAGTTTTGTTTTTCTCATTCACTATGCAATATAGATCCCAAAATTGGGTAGCTAAGGGAGAATTGCCAAACCAAATATCCTCCCAGAGTAAAATAGATCTTCCATTCCCTACTGACCACTTATATCCAAACTTAACAACTTTCATAGCCCACATCACCCCTTTCCAAAACTGGGATGGATGTGGATCATGACAACAAAGCACATTAGGTCTTCTAGTGTTATATTTAGTAAATCAATAACTTTTCTCCACAAAGACCCCTCACTAAAAATATATCTTTTAATCCAAGATGCTATAAGGCACAAATTTAAGTCCTGGAGATTATGGACACCTATACCACCATATTCCTTCTTCATACAAACAGAGGGCCAATTAGATAAATGAATTTTGTGGTCCCCTTCACTATCACTCCAAAGATAGTTAGCTAGATGGGAATTAATCAAGGAGATGGCCTAGTTAGGGAATTAAAAAAAACATATAGATGGGAATGCTAGCTAAGCAAGTCACTACTGCAGGATGCTGCTAACACGACACTACGATCAGAGACCCTTCGACGAAACTATGTGCGATGCAATAATCGCAAACGATGGTGTAAAAAAACCGTCAAAAAAGGTGCAAAACGTTTGCGATGGGAGGATGCATCAATCATGGTTCAGATTTTAGTTGCGTGTGCGATGCAGGGCATACGGTTCAGTTCAATTAACCGTTTGCGATGAGGAGGAACAAAAGAAGCGGGTAGCCAGATGAAGGTGTGTGCGATGTACAGCATACGGTTCACTCGGATGAACTGTTTGTGATTAGGAAACACAAAAGAAACGGTCAGCCAGATCAAGGTGTGTGCGATATACGACATGCGGTTCACTCGGATGAACTGTTTGCGTTGAGACAAAAGAACAGAAATGGTTCAATATAAAAAATACCATAAATATTGCAAGGTTCAAATTCAAAGATTACAACGCCCAAATTCAAACATTGCCAACATCGTCATTTCTGAAAAGGGATCAACCGCTGACAAGTCATGTATGGGTTTGACACAATGACTTTCAATTGCTTTGCCATATGCTCTTCCAATACGAAGTTTAGCTTTTTTGGAGCCTCTTCCATTCTGCAGTACCTGCCGGCTCTGATCAACATACCATTCATCTTTCCTAATTAAATGCGTGTTCAACCTCAGTACCCTCAGCACCTTTGCTCTGGCAAGAAAGATCCCAACGAGTGTAATCTCCGGTAAGGTCCCTCGGTAGGAGTTCAAAGTAATATTTGAGAGATGCAGATCCAGGCATTCGATGTGATTGTCGTTATAAACATTATCCACCTCCGGGCCTATTATTATCTGCAAAAGAAGAGAACGTGTTAGTGCCTACATGCAGTTTTGAACACTGCTACATGCCCATTTGGTTTGCAGGATTTGTAAAATGCATCAACGTGCCATCTTTGATCTGACATGATTAACATGGGCATTTGATTACAATCTAGAAACATGTAGCCTTCTTCACAAGAGGTTGGATTGGATGAAAAATTCCCTAAGAAAACTAGTACAGATGAATCCAAAGGAGAAGTGCTTATGGATTGTAACCATATGAATCAAGCAACCAATATGGGGTGGGGGGTGTATGTCCTGAAATCCTCCAAAATTCCTTCAGAAATCGTAGTACATTGTCATTGTAAACTTGGGAAAAGGGGCAAAAAATTAAACTCCCTTATGGTTAAAATTTAACAGGAAAGGAACATCACCTCGATATACAACTTCTTTAGGCACGGAAAGCATATCAGGCAACTGACAACTTGGTACAGGTTGGGGCCGACAGATTCTAGTGCCAAGACCTTCATTGTGCCCAGAATCTGGGTGAAGCTTTGCTGGATGACAGACGGACATACATCTTCAAAACTAGAAATAATGTTGATATCAAGAAGGAGAGGTATAAGGCGATTGTTGTACCTGAAAGTAGTAGTATTGGACAGACGAGTAGCCCACCACTGTCAATTTCGGCACGGAAATGACATTGATTCTTGTTGGACCTTGTTGGTCAACTACAAGTAATCTCTCAAGTGAAGTTGTGTCCTCAATGACCATATTGTGGTCCACCTTTTGTGATCTCTCGTTGCAGCACCAGCAACACACATAAATAGTCCGGAGAATCCTGGAGGTGATGTGCAAGGTACTCGACCAATTCATCGCCTGAAGACAAAGGAACTCGAGTGCAGTACAGCCGCGAAGCAGGCGCTCCATGTCATCCTTTGGGATGCAGACGGCGACGAGCTCGAGGTGCTTCAGTCGTGGTAGAAAAAGAGCGGGCGCGTCATTAAGGGGGGATGGCAGTTCATGAACTTGGCGAGGCGCAGCGTGGGCGCGAAGCGGAGCGCGGACGTCGGCAGCAAGCGCATATGCCCATCATTAAAACTGAGCTTCTCGAGCTAATCTATGGCGGGGGATCGGAACCACCCGTCACGCTTGGCTCGGTCCTTGCCATTGGAATGAAACTTGCCTGTGATAAGGCCTTTGATTGGGCCATGGTGACTGCCGAGGATCTGGGAGAAGCATCCAAGCTTTGGCGATAGCCATGGCAGAGCTCGTGAGCGTCGAGGAGGTCGACGGGGGTGAGGAGCCATAGGGGGCGCCACCGCCAGGAAAGGGCGGCTGTCCTCGCCCGATATTTGATTGGGAGGAGGGATATGATGACTATCAACATATCATCAGGGAGGTTGTTGATGAAGTCTAGGCCTGCTGGAGTCGCTTGCGGTTCTTTCTCGACCCGCCTTCGCTTGTTGGCAGCCTCGTTCTCCACTTCGTCGGCGGCGACGAAAACCTCTGTCACCATATTCATGCCATGCTCCTGTGCTTCAGCAGCCCCGGCATCGCCACTCCCTCCGATGGGGCGCTTCGACGGCATCCTCATACACTGATGGCTTTGAGGACTCAGAGTGGCGTCGAGGATGCGGGCAGAGAAAGAGGATTGTGTGTGTGGCGAGGATGGGGGTGCGGTCGCTCGGCGGCGCCATTAATATAGACCAGTGGGAGCGAGGCGGGCGGCGGTCCAAGGCTATCTCGCTTCCCGATGAGAACGACTGCTTAATCTCTATGAATGAAATATATGCTTAATTACTGAATTTTAGTTGCAAAAATAGATAGTGCTATTGATTTTTAGCTGCATATTTTGACAAATCGCAGTGTCTCTTGGCTTAGCGCCGAAGTCTGGCTTTAATTTGCATACCGTAATCTGAACTGTTTGCGTTGAAGAGATGCACAGATCCTGCGTTGAACAGCTTGCACACTTCCCGGTGAGTCTGCGCACCGGACTGCGCTCATACGCCTCCCATTCAGTCAAGCAGTTGTCCGCACGGCACCTCCTATAGCCATTAAAACCAAGACACGTGGGGTCACGTGAATGGTTAACAGAACGCACACGGTTTGAATTATACAAATGTTTGAGATATTAAAGTGGTAGCTATTTTTCAAAATGCCTTTCTTGGCTGTTATTCGAGTGTGCCTTCTCTCAAAATGGACACGAAAAATACCACAGCATGTCGGGTGCCATTCCATGATAGCATGCCAAGTTTCATGAATTTTAGACGAGTTTTGGATTTACTAGAATTTAAAAGCCATGTATCTCAACGTTTTGCCGGCAATCAACAGTCCCCTGGTGTTTGAAATTCATTCTCATTTCTTGCATGGGACCTAAGCATGCACCCAAGAACACAGATTTGATTTTTTAACCAATTTATATGCACCGGAGCATGTGCATGTATTTCAAATTTGAATTATGCACATAAAATGCCTAGAAAACCCAATTAATGTATAAAATATCCAAACGAACCCCGAAAAATTTCAAAACTTAACACAACACTCCTGTTGTTCTATGTTGGCACTAGAAATTTTCTGAAAGCAATAAGAGGCAACGGATATCGTTTCGTCCCCAAAGGTGGCACGTTCCATACCAAAACCATCAGGCTTGTTGTGAGAAGCTTATACCCAAACCTGCCCCAAATGGGACAATTATTTTACCACGGCATGTCGGGTGCCATTCCATGATAGCATGCCAAGTTTCATGAATTCAGACGAGTTTTGGATTTACTAGAATTTAAAAGTCAGGTATCTCAACGTTTTGCCGGCAATCAACAGTCCCCTGGTGTTTGAAATTCATTCCCATTTCTTGCATGGGACCTAAGCATGCACCTAAGGACACAAATTTGACTTTTCAATCAATTTATATGCACTGGAGCATGTGCATGTATTTCAAATTTGAATTATGCACATAAAATGCCTAGGAAACCCAGTTAATGTATAAAAATATTCAAACGACCACGAAAAATTCCAAAAATTAACACAAACACTCATGTTGTTCTATGTTGACACTAAATTTTTTTGAAAGCAATAAGAGGCAATGGATATCGTTTCACCCCCAAAGGTGGCACGTTCCGTACCGAAACCATGAGGCTTGTTGTGAGAAGCTCTGGTTTGTGAGAAGCTTATACCCAAACCTGCCCCAAATGGGACAAATTTTTTACCACGGCATGTTGATGCCGCTCCATGATACCATGCCAAGTTTCATGAATTTCAGACGAGTTCTGGATTTACTAGAATTTAAAAACCAGGTATCTCAACGTTTTGCCGGCAATCAATAGTGCCCTGGTGTTTGAAATTCATTCACATTTCTTGCATGGGACCTAAGCATGCACCCAATGACACAGATTTGACTTTTCAACCAATTTATATGCACTAGAGCATGTGCATGTATTTCAAATTTGAATTATGCACATAAAATGGCTAGAAAACCCAGTTAATGTATATAAATGTCCAAACGAACCATGAAAAATTACAAAACTTAACACAACACTGATGTTGTTCTATGTTGACACTAGAAGTTTTTTGAAAGCAATAAGAGGCAACGGATATCGTTTCGTCTCCAAAGGTGGCACGCTCCGTACCGAAACCATCAGGCTTGTTGTGAGAAGCTCTGGTTTGTGAGAAGCTTATCCCCAAACCTGCCCCAAATGGGTCAAATTTTTTACCACGGCATGTTGATGCCGCGCCATGATACCATGCCAAGTTTCATGAATTTCAGACGAGTTCTGGATTTACTAGGATTTAAAAATCAGGTATCTCAATGTTTTGCCAGCAATCAACTGTGCCCTGGTGTTTGAAATTCATTCCCATTTCTTGCATGGGACCTAAGCATGCACCCAAGGACACAGATTTGACTTTTCAACCAACTTATATGCACCGGAGCATATGCATGTAGTTTAATTTTGAATTGTGCACTTGAAATGGCTAGAAAACCAGTTTAATGTATAAAATGTCCAAACGAACCCTGAATAATTCCAATTCTTTTACGACACACATATAGTTGCATGTTCACTGCAGATAAAAGGTCTAGCAATTCAAATGCCGTCCATTGCCGCTGTGACCCCATTATGTAATTCAAATCAAGATGAAAAATCGAGTAGATCACACACAGTTTATTATCACCAACCGTGTGAGATGTAGTATAAAATATCTTGGAGCATCGTCGGTGTATAGTACGCCTATGGCTTACGCGAGAAGGTGCGTCGACTATAGTCGACAGCCGGCGTGTCAAGCACACTAGCTCGCTCCCCAAATACTCCCGCCTCTGCACCCCTCACAATCTCAAAAATATTACTGCCTCGTAATCTTGAAAATATCTATTGCTTGGAAGGTTTTAATGTTTGGTAGCACACGATTAGTATGTGCAGACCGTGTGTGATGTCTGTTACTCCCGCTCTGCTTCAGTCCCTTGATTCAAATTTTCAATAGCCCCGGCATTTTACTCTCGCCTCTGCATCCCTCACAATCTCAAAAATATCTGCTCGCCCTTGATCCAAATTTTCAGTAGCCCCGCCTTGTTACTCCCGCCTAGTAAAATTTTCAGTTGCGGCAGTATTTCCTCAAACACCACCTTGCCCCCCCTCGCCCCCTCCACACACTCCCCAAAACCTCTGCTCACACAGACACACACAACCCTCGAAACCATTGGTAGGTCGCCGCCAGCACCGGCGCCTCCATCCTCAACCTCTACGTGTGTGCCGGGGAGCTCGAGGAGCCAATGGCCAAAAAGAGGTTTATCGCAACCTTTTCGCCCCACGCCAGCGAGGTGGCCGCCGAGGTGTCCCGTCGTCCTCCGCGGGCTCGATCCGCCTGCCGCCGCGCCCCTACACCGGTTCGAGGACTTCCCCGTCCTTCCTCAGACCCGGCAGCCGACGAGGTCCTACCTCGGGTTCCGGCAGCGGTGGTGGGGGACGTGGGTCGCCGAGATTATAGATCGGGAGACCCACACCCGCCGGTGGCTCGGTAGCTTCCACACGGCCGAGCTCGCGGCCATGGAGTATGACTGCTGGCAGGTCCGCTACCACGGCGCGGCGGCTAGGATCAATTTCCCCTTCAGCACACATCCGGTCGACCTCGTTCCGTCGGAGCCAGGGTGGTGAGCTCGGCTATGGCGCGGGAGGACCGCGAGGCGTGGTAGCTCCTCGAGGCCGAGGCCGCCGACGAGGCCTACATGCAAGAGCTCCGCTGGCAGTACCCGGAGCTCGTGGAGTGTCGGTGCACAAAAGTAGGGGCTCTCCTCTTGACCCCTTTACTTGTGAACGGGCAGTTAGAGCCGCGCCCGCGGCCACACTTAACAGGGCAAAGGAGGGAAGCCGGAGGGAAACCGAAGCACAAGACAAACAAGGCAACGCCAAGACCAAGAAACACAAAAGAGCAAGAGGGCGAGGTGGACTCCACCGGCAAGGCCCTTGCCGGGGCAACTTGCCCGATGCCAGCAGAACGAGCCACCCTCGAGCCCGTGGGTTCCAACACCACCAACCAACTACATTGGAACCAAGGCTCGGGAGGCACCTCTGTGGTGGCATGCAGACCTTCGTCAAGATCATAGACACACAAGATCAGATGAGGACCAGAAGACGACAACCCTCGGCGGGATCCCAGCCGGGGAAGTCCATGAGACCCCCGGCAAGACGCTTGCCGGGGAAGACAGCGACGCCCCGGCAAGACCCTTGCCGGGGCCCCCGCAAGATCCTTGCCGAAGACACCGACGGGGCCGCGGCCAGGCCCGCGTCTGCCAAGGCTCCACCGCCGTCCCCATACAGCCGCTAGCTCAGCCAGCTGAGCAGGCACCTGCGTGGCGACGGGCGGCCTCCACGACCGACGCATCAAGCACCTGCGTGGTGGCATGCAGATCTTCGTGAAGGCTCCACCATCGCGCCAGCCCAGCAGCCAGCCAACATGGCGCCACGCCGCCTCGTCAGCTCGGACGCGTGTCGAAGCCAGGCGAAGCGGCGATAGCTGGGACGTGCTTTCTTGCCGTCCCTGATAAATCAAGAGGGGCACGTCGGCAGCGCATTAAATGTGTTTGTCCGACGGTGCCAGAGGATAGACTCATCCACTGTACACCTTTCCACCTCCTGTGTGCCACTGTGGCAGCCCCTTTTGCCTATAAAAGGAGGCCCGAGGCGACCAGGAGAAGGATTCGGATCTTTTGGGCAAGTTACACCCCGTAGCTAACTCAAGAACACAAGAACACTCAAATACATCCATCAAAGCAGGACTAGGGTATTACGCGTCCTCGCGGCCCGAACCTGGGTAAACGATCCGTGTGCTTCCTGTCAGACCCGCTCTTTGCACAACTTCGTGTCCGCCAACCGTAGAAGGGGTCCCAGTGATTCCATAGGTGTCGATTTCCCCCGACATCTTTGGCGTGCCAGGTAGGGGACGCAGTTGTGAGAATCTGGTCTAGCAGGTAGTTTGGCAGTTTCTCATCGCCATGGCTCCCAAGAAGAAGACGATCATGGCGATCGGCTCGTCGAGAGTCGAACGTCCCGTACCAGTGCGGGCGAGCAGTGGGCCAGACGCGGACAGAACCTGAGCCGCGGCCCGCAAGCACCAACATCGCCCTGGCAGTCAGAGCCTGGGGAGCGGCGTCGCTCGTGCGCGAGACGACGGGACGCATGCCGCCAAATCCAAAGACGGAGCTGGGGCCCCCGCAGGCGGCGCGGGGCCCTCCAGGGGTGGCGCCGTGCCACCTGCGGGCGGCGCAGCAACCTCCAAGACGCCTGCGCCGGCGCCCACGACGCGCTCTTCTCAGGGTGTGCGCGACGAGCAGCGTCATCACGCTGGTGACCCTGGACGCCGCTGTGGGAAGAGTCCAGTGCATCATTCGCGGGACGGAGGAGGCCAACATGCCCACCGAAGTGCTGGCGAAAATGGCGCGCAGCCGCCGGGCCGCGATAGAGCTCCTTCTAACGCGGTTAGAAGTCGGAGCGCGTCACGGTCCACGCAGTTTTCGCTGCCACCCACGCCAGCAGAAGCTTTGGCGCGCGTGCAGCTGCTCCTCGACTTCCCTCCGGCCGCGGAAAAAGCTCGATGAGTGGAGAGCCACCATCCGGAGCCTCGTCGCTGTCGCCAACAAAGATGAACCGCGACCGGCGGGGCCCTCGGGCCGACGCTCCGTCGAGCCACCCCACGCCAGCGATGGGAAGACCGGAGGTGCTGCAGCCACGGTGCACTCTCCTCCTCCGCGCCAGCCACCACGGGTGCCGGTCCGTCGTGATGACGCTTGTGATAACATCTCCATAACGTCGTCCGACCCACGGACCCACCGCAATCAGCGCCAAGTTCTTCGGGAGCGAGCCCATGAAGACGCCCGAACCACCATCGAGCGCCGGCGCGACACACGCCACCAATCAGATAAGCGGGCGGGGCCCGCTATGGACCACCCAGCACCTGGAGGCTCCGGCGGCCTACCTTACGAGGTGGGTTGCCCAGCCTTTACCCGTGGGCTGCGGCAGTTCCAGTGGCCGTCCCACCGCACGTTCAAGCCCGACGTCGGCGAGAAGTACAATGGCAACACCCATCCGTCAGAGTTCCTCAACATCTACACCATCGCGATGCAAGCCGCTGGAGCTCGTGACGACAAGGTGCTTGCCAATTACTTCCCATTGGCCCTGAAACCCAATGTCATGTCTTGGTTGATGCACTTGCCGGCGGATTCCATTTCTTCCTGGTCGGATCTGTGTCATGAGTTCGTTGGTGCATTCACCGGAGGCCACCAAGCCAATGGCCAGGTGAGTGATTTGCATATCATTCCCCAGAAGGAAGGTGAAACCCTGCGCAAGTACATACAGAGGTTCAGCCGAGTGCAATACAACATCCCAGATGTTCATCCCGCCGCCATGATCAGCGCATTCCACCAGAATGTGCGCAACCGCAAGATGCGTGAAGAGCTGGCAATGAACAAGGTCAAGGATGTGGCTGAACTTTACGTTTTGGCCGATAGATACGCTCGGGCCGAAGAGGGGAGGAAGTACCTCGGCGAAGACACCGGCGCAGAAACTGACTTTACCGACGAAGACACCACCACGCTGACAAAGAAGGGTCAGCGTCGCAACAGGAAACGCAAGGGCAAGACCGTGCTTGCCGTCGAGGGATCCGACGACACCGGCGCTACCAAGAAGGCCAAGGCAGACGACCCCAGCAAGGAGATTGCCGGGTGTGCCCCTTGCCGGGCCTTGGCGGCTGCCTATAAGCCAGGAGGCTCCGACAAGCAGTACTGCAAGATCCACCGCACCAAGGGCCACGACCTCCAGAACTGCCGACAAGTCAAGCTGCTTGCTGAAAAGCAAAAAGCCGAGCATGAGAGGCGGGACAAGGAGAAGGGTCAGGATGGTGCCGAAGGATCCGGCAAGAAGCGTGGCGGCCAAAGAGGCCGCCGCGGCAAGGATAACCAGCAAGAGAGGCCCGCTCGGGGCCGCGACAAGAAGCAGGAAGACGATGATCATGACAAGGACGACGAGTCCGGCGAGCACGAGTTTCAGAAGGCTACGGAGGCCATGTGCGTCGATGGTGGCGCCTCGCTGCATACTTCTCACCGCCAGCTCAAGCAGTGGGCGCGTGAGATCACAGCAGCGGAGCCATCGTTCGACGCTCAGAAGCCGCTGAAGTGGTCCAGCACGCCCATCATCTTTGACGCCGAGGATCACCCTGATCGCACAACCGCGGTCGGGTGTTTGCCATTGTTGGTTTCACCAACGATACGCAACCTCAAGGTGAAAAAGATGCTGGTTGACGGCGGGGCCGGTCTGAACTTGATCTCATCTATTGTGATCAAAAGGCTGCAAATTCCTGATGGAGACCTCGAGGAGACGGGCACGTTTCAAGGGGTCAACCCGGGAAGGAGCCAGCCGAAGGGGAAGGTCATGTTGCATGTGACGTTTGGAGGCGAGTTGAACTACAGGACGGAAATGATTGTCTTTGATGTAGCCGAGATCCCCTTGCCCTACAATGGGATCCTCGGCCGCCCAGCACTAGCCAAGTTCATGGCGGCGTCGCATTACGCCTACAACACGCTAAAGATGCCCGGGCCGATGACCATCATCACCGTCCCCTGCGACAAGAAGGATGCGCTGATCTGCGCCAACCTACTCTACCGGGAAGCAGTTGCAGCAGCTGCCGCCAAGGCACTTGCTCCTGCCGCTAAAGCCCCGGGAGGGAAGAAGAAGACCGGCAAGACCTCTCGCACCCACTCCGGCAAGCGCAACTCTTCGGAGTGTTGTGCTACCGTCGAGGACGTGCCAGAGAGCTCCACCGGCAAGAGCAAGAAATCCAGAGCTGCACCACCAGAGACCAAGAAGGTGTCCGTCAGGGAGGATGGCACGGGAGGGGCTTTCACCATAAGCTCCACCCTCGACAACAAATAGGAAAGCGCGCTCATCACTTTCCTGCGGGCGAATGTCGACGTGTTTGCATGGCAAGCATCCGACATCCCGGTGTTCCCAGGGAAGTGATTGAGCACCATCTTGCTGTCTGCCCCCATGCGTGACCCGTCAAGCAGAAGGTCAGGAAGCAAGCTTTGGAACGGCAGGAGTTCATCACAGAGGAGATCAGGAAGTTGGAGGCAGCAGGCTTGGTGAGAGGAGTACTCCATCCGACGTGGTTGGCCAATCCGGTGGTGGTGCGCAAGGCAAATGGGAAGTGGAGGTTGTGTATTGACTACACAGATATCAATAAGGCTTGTCCCAAGGACCCTTTCTTGTTGCCGCGCATCGACCAGATTGTTGACTCCACGGCCGGGTGTGATCTCTTATCATTCCTCGACGCCTACTCAGGATACCACCAGATCTTCATGACAAGGGAAGACGAAGAAAAGACAACATTCATCACCCCGTGTGGTACGTATTGCTTTTTACGGATGCCCTTTGGGTTAAAGAGTGCTGGCTCAATGTTTGCAAGGGCAGTCCAAATTGGTTTTGAGCCCCAGCTACATAGAAATATGGAAGCATATATGGACGACATAGTGGTCAAGACCAAGGACAGGGCAACCCTTGTACAAGATCTGGAGGAGACGTTTGCAAATTTGCGCAAGATCAACCTCAAGTTGAACCCTGAGAATTGTGTCTTCGGAGTTCCGTCCGGCAAACTTCTCGGGTTCTTTGTGTCACAGTGAGGGATCGAGGCGAACCCAGACAAGATCAAGGCTATCGAGCAGATTGAGGCGCCCAAGCAGATCAAGGATGTGCGTCGGCTCACCGGCTGCGTTGCCGCCATGAGCCGATTCATCTCCAAGTCTGCTGAGCGTGCCCTTCCCTTTTTCAAAATCTTAAAAAAGGTGGGCCCAATGGAGTGGACCCTGGAGGCCGAAGCGGCACTGCAGGACCTGAAGAAATACCTCTCCTCTACACCAGTACTGGATGCGCCTAAACCACAAGAGCCAGCTGCTGTATCTGGCGGTGACGAATCAGGTGGTCAGCACCGCGCTAGTGGCGCAGAGGGAGGTCGACGAAGAGGCAGTGGCAACGGCAAGACTGGCGGACGGCGAGCCAGAGATTCCCCCGGCAGGGCCTGGCGCTGGCAAGGCAAGGCCCCTGGCAGAGTCTGACGCCATCGGGACGGGGCCCGCGCAGCCAAATGAAGTGGTGCAGAAGAAGATGATGCAGCGCCCGGTTTACTTTGTCAGCTCCCTCTTGCAGGGGGGCTAGGTCAAGGTACTCCGGTGTGCAGAAATTGCTCTTCAGCCTCCTTATGGCCTCGAGGAAGTTGCGTCATTACTTCCAAGCACATGAAATCACCGTCGTTACTCGCCTCCCGTTGCAACGGATACTGCATAACCCAGACGCAACCGAGAGGATCGTGGAGTGGGCCTTGGAACTGTCGAGCTTTGGTTTGAAGTTTGAAAGTACTTCGACAATTCAGAGCAGAGTCCTAGCGGAGTTCATTGCGGAATGGACCTCAACGCCCGACGAAGAGATCCAGGAGACCACTCTCCCCGGCAAGGAAGCAAGTCGCAACTGGATCATGTACTTTGACGGAGCTTTCTCGCTGCAAGGCGCCAGTGTCGGTGTGCTGCTAGTCGCACCCACCGGAGAGCACCTCAAGTATGTAATCCAGATGCACTTTCCCAGGGAGATGTCCACAAATAACACTGCTGAATACGAGGGGTTGCTTGCCGGTCTCAGGATCGCGGCAGACCTCGGGATTAAGAAGCTCATCGTCAGGGGTGATTCACAGCTTGTCGTCAGGCAAGTCAACAAGGATTATCAGAGCCCATTGATGGAGGCCTACGTAGATGAGGTGAGGAAGCTGGAAGAGCGCTTCGACGGTATACAAGCGGAGCACGTTCCCCGAGTGGAGAACGACATCACCGATTACCTGTCGAAGCGCGCTGCGTTCAAGCTACCTGTGGAACCAGGTACTTTTGTGCTTCGGTTAACTCAACCATCCGTTGAACCATCAACAGAGCAAAACAAGCGAAGGAAATCAGGCCCCGGCAAGTACTTTCCCGCCGAGCCCCCTGAGGCCGCCGACAAGGATCCTACCGTGGGAACTGAGCCTGCCAAGGGGCAACTGACTCCGGTAGGGCGTCAAGCCCTGGCCGTAGAGACAGCCGCTCCCATGGCGGAAGAAATGCCTTTAGTCCTTGCCGTCGAGCCCCAGGCTCCGGCATGGGCACAACATACCATCCGATTCCTCCAAACAGGGGAGCTTCCTGAGGTGCAGGAAGAAGCGGAGAAAGTAGCCCGTCGGTCTGCTATGTATCAGTTTGTCGATGACGTCCTGTACAGGAAGAGGCCGAACGGTGTGAAATTGAAGTGTATCCCCCGGGAGGAAGGACTGGAGTTGTTGGCGGAGATACACGGAGGCATATGTGGCTCCCACATAGGGTCGAGGGCCCTTGCCGGCAAGGCGTTCCGGCAAGGTTTCTTCTGGCCCACTGCCCTCCAGGATGCAACGGCACTAGTAACCAAGTGTGAAGCGTGTCAGTTCCATTCGAAGAAGCTTCATCGGCCAGCTCAAGCCCTTCAAACAATTCCTCTCTCCTGGCCATTTTCGGTCTGGGGGCTCGACATACTGGGCCCTTTCCCCCGCGCTATCGGGGGCTTTGAGTACTTGTAAGTTGCGATCGACAAGTTCACGGAGTGGCCGGAGGTGGAGGCAGTGAGAAAGGTTACAACACAGTCAGCTGTCAAGTTCTTTAAGGGGCTAGTCTGCCGTTTTGGTGTGCCAAACAGGGTCATCATCGACAACGGCACGCAGTTCACAAGCCACACCTTCATGCAATACATCCAGGACCTCGGCAGCAAGGTCTGTTTCGCTTCCGTGGCACACCCACGGAGCAACGGCTAGGTGGAGAGGGAAAATGCTGAAGTACTGCGAGGCCTGAGAACAAAGACTTTTGACAAGCTGCACAAGAGTGGAAGGCGTTGGATTGATGAATTGCTGGCGGTTCTTTGGTGGATCAGAACGACGCCAAATCGAGCCACCGGCCAGACACCCTTTACCCTGGTATACGGGGCAGAAGCAGTTCTCCCCACGGACTCACATACGGGTCACCTCGAGTGCTCGCTTATGACGAGTTTGAGCAAGAGAAATTGCGGCAAGATGACGCAACGCTCCTTGAGGAAGATCGTCTTCGGGCGGCTGTGAGAGCAGCGCGCTACCAGCAAGCCTTGCGCCGCTACCATAGCCGCAAGGTTCATGACCGAAGCTTTGAGGAAGGCGATCTTGTTCTTCAGCGCGTTCAATCGGCCAAGAATTCCAACAAGTTGACGCCAAAGTGGGAAGGCCCTTATCGGGTAATACGAGTCACCAGGCCCGGCGCAGTCTGCCTGGAGACCGAAGATGCTATTCCAGTGAGCAACTCCTAGAATATTGAACATCTTCGCAAGTTTTACCCATAAGGAGCGGTTGCCGGGGCCCGCGACAAACCACCTTTTGTACAAGCCTTGCCAGCAAGGCATGTAACCCTCTGTACAAAGCCAGGCGCAGACCCTGAGCATAAATAAATAATGCGCTGGCGCCCTAAGTTTTAGCATGCATGCTAGGTTAAGTCTCTCCCTCAGTTAGGGTTGATAGTGCTTAGCGACGACTAACCCCTAGCATAGAGGTCGAGTGTGCGTTTCTCTATTCCTTTCCATCCTCTTTGGTTCGCAGGGTACATGGATGTTTCTGCTGAGCTGTTTGGAAGAAAGAGAACGAGCCGACGCCCCGGCCTCGGCAAGCCAAGGTTGTCGGGGTCTGCGGATACAAGAATCCAACCGCGGCAAGCCAAAGCTGCCGGGGGCTGCAGATTCAGATAAGTCTTTCATCCTCTGTTGTGCATTTCCATATGAAGTTGGGGCGTATGAAACCTCGTTTTGCTCCTGGACCACAGTGCTCCCCTTTTTTCCTGTACCCAAGTCCCTGGGTCGGAACCGGGTCATAGTCGCGGTGGCGAGGAAATAAACGAGGGGCCTAACTCTACTTCGCCCCTGCCTCCGCCAAGAGCGTGAGAATGGTCGGCATAAGAAAGGGGACGGCAAGGCCTGTTGCCGGGCGTCAATGTTTATCTTAAAAATAACAAGGACTCACTCCTTGGCATGGGCCTCGCTCATATACAAAGAACCCGGCAAGCACCCTTTTTCATTAAAAACGTCCCATACAGGTACAGTTCATACGGGATGAAAAACATGAGCAAGGGGATTACAAATTTTAAATCTAACAAGTGCCCGCAGGCTTATAAACTAAAAAGAGATAAGATGCCCATAATCCCTTTCTTGTCCCTCTCCTCAGAAGATGGAACAAGGTAGCAGGAGGGCAAAAAGAGCGCCTAGGTGAGGTACGAGGGGCAGAAGGCACCGAGAGAACATCCCAGAGCCAGGAGGGGAGCTGGAAGATGATGCAGCGGGCCAACAATACGCGACGAAGGCGTCGGTGCCTGCGTACTCCGACTTGACGGCCGCCACCCGCCTTCTTCGCCTTCTCCGGACCTCCTATGCCAGCCGCCCAAGGAAGCAATGGGGAACGCGCCGATGGACAGCTTGACGAGGAAGGCCCTCGGCAGGGCGCGTGGCCGAGGGAGGGACAGCGCGGTCAGTCGGAGTCGGGGTCGGCGTCCCGCCGCTTGGCACCCTCGTCGTCGCTGTCGTGGTCCTCCTCATCACTCCCGCTTGAGGAGGAATCTTCATCGTCGGAGGAGCTCTCCACGCAGCACTTTAGGCGAGTTCCAAGATCTCCAAAGACCTTGACGGAGAGCAGGCCGCCCTCCATTAACTTGAAGTAGAGGACGAGCCCCGCTGTTAGGCTGTGGACGCGAGCAAACGTCTTCCATCCGCGGCGGAGGTACATGACGTGAGGAGCAGGGAAGTCGACGTCGACCCGCGTACCGCCGTTCCCGCAGCCCCTCATGTGCAGCCTGAGGGTCTGGGGCGGATCGAGCTCCATCTCCCGAGCAAATGGGGTAGGGAGACGGAGACGATGGTGCGGTGGCCAGCGCAACCTGATGAAGAACTCACAGGGCTGGTCCCCGACGTAGCCCTCCATCGCGGGAGGCATCGCTGGCGGGGGCAAGGCCGGTGCGCCGCCCCGTCCCCCTCTTCCCCGAGCGCCACAGCGACCTCAGCCTCGCCCCCTCCCCCTTCCTCTCGTGGCCGGCTCCGCCTCCGCAGGCTCTTGGGAAGGAGGGACGCGCTGTCGAGCGGCGACCCTCGCCGCCACCGTTGAAGGGCCTGCGCTCCCTCTCGCCATGGCAGATGGAAGAAAGAAGCAGAAGTGGATGGAGATGGATGCTGGTAGAATCTGGGATGACATAACCCCTCCCCCTTCTTATAAAGGAGTGGGGACGGGGCTCGGTCGCCCCACTCAACCAATCCAACCGTCGGGGGTGCAGGGAATCGGGACCGACCCGCTGCCCCAATCAGCGACGGCCCGGTTTCCCGCCTCCGTCGTCTGCCACCTGCATTGGGGACACGTGGCGAGCGAGCAGGGTCGAGGGGACGGGTGAGGCGACCGTTCCCCACCCCGTGATCATGGGGCGCGGGCGCCTTGAAGACCGCGACCCGAGTCCATTCAGTAAATGAGTCGCGCCTCTGCGCCTCCCTCTTTTTTATGGGGAAGGCGCGAGCCGCCTCTTTACCACGAAGTGACGCATGCGTGCGGAGACCGCCCCACACATGACCCCCACGTCACGCACGACCCTCCACGTCGCGCACTCAACGCGGGTCGTGGGGAAGCGCATCGGACGAAGAGTTACTGCAGTAAAATCTGGCCCACCTGCCCGCGCACCGTTCTGGGCCCAGCCCAACAACGCGCTGCGCTTATGTGTGGCCCAGGCCCAGGGGCTCCTGTCAGTGCACAAAAGTAGGGGCTCTCCTTTTGACCCCTTTACTTCTGCACGGGCAGTTAGAGCCGCGCCCGCGGCCACACTTAACAGGGCAAAGGAGGGAAGCTGGAGGGAAACCGAAGCACAAGACAAACAAGGCAATGCCAAGACCAAGAAACACAAAAGAGCAAGAGGGCGAGGTGGACTCCCCCGGCAAGGCCCTTGCCGGGGCAGCCTCCCCAGCCATGGCAAGAGCCTTGCTGGGGCAACTTTCCCGATGCCAGCAGAACGAGCCACCCTCGAGCCTGCGGGTTCCAACACCACCAACCAACTACATTGGAACCAAGGCTCGGGAGGCACCTTTGTGGTGGCATGCAGATCTTCGTCAAGATCATAGACACACAATATTAGATGAGGACCAGAAGACAACAACCCTCGGCGGGATCCCAGCCAAGGAAGTCCACGAGACCCCCGGCAAGACGCTTGTCGGGGAAGACAGCGGCGCCACGGCAAGACCCTTGCCGGGGCCTCGGCAAGATCCTTGCCGAAGACACCGGCGGGGCAGCGGCTAGGCCCGCGTCTGCCAAGGCTCCATCGCCGTCCCCATATAGCTGCCAGCTCAGCCAGCTGAGCAGGCACCTGCGTGGCGACGGGCGGCCTCCACGACCGACGCAGCAAGCACCTGCGTGGTGGCATGCAGGTCTTCGTGAAGGCTCCACCACCGCGCCAGCCCAGCAGCCTGCCAACGTGGCGCCACGCCACCTCGTCAACTCGGACGCGTGTCGAAGCCAGGCGAAGAGGCGACAGCTGGGACGTGCTTTCTTGTCGTCCCCGATAGAGCAAGAGGGGCACGTGGCAGCGCATTAAATGCGTTTGTCCGACGGTGCCAGAGGATAGACTCATCCACTATACACCTTTCCACCTCCTGTGTGCCACTGTGGCAGCCCCTTTTGCCTATAAAAGGAGGCCCGAGGCGACCAGGAGAAGGATTCGGATCTTTTGGGCAAGTTACACCCCGTAGCTAGCTCAAGAACACAAGAACACTCAAATACATCCACCAAAGCAGGACTAGGGTATTACGCATCCTCACGGCCCGAACCTGGGTAAACGATCCGTGTGCTTCCTGTTAGACCCGCTCTTTGCACAACCCCGTGCCCGCCAACCGTAGAAGGGGTCCCAGTGATTCGATATGTGTCGATTTCCCCCGACATGGAGGCGGAGCAGGCGATCTTTGCCGGCGCGGAGGGCGGCGAGGTTATCGCGCTCTCCTCCGATGACGAGGTCAAAGGCGGCGAGGACGGCGGCCTAGAGGGCGGCGAGGTTATCGCACTCTCCTCCGATGACGAGGTCGAAAGCAGCGGCGACGGCGGCACGGAGGGCGTCGAGGTGGGCACCGAGGACGAGGAGATTGATGTCGACGAGTGGAGGAGTGCCTTCCCCAACGACCCCGACGACGGCACTGGCCCGGACCCGGCTCGCGGCACACCGTACATGACGAGGAAGGATTGGCTCGACCTCCACTTCGACCGAAAGTAGTTTAGCTTAGTTGAAATTTATGTTTTATGTTCGGTTAGGCAAAACTATCTATGTTTATGTTTGAATGCATGCTACTTTCTGTTGAACCTGCTTTGAACTTGATCAAATTGAAGTTTACAACCTTAAGTTTAGGGGATTGACTAGAAAAGGCCAAAAATTGCTGGAGTATATATATATCCACTAAGGGTTTTAGTCCTTTAACTTTTTAAGGATCGGCTAGAGATGTCCTTATGACTTGTTTATTTCAATTCTTCACAATGTGATGCTCTATATGTGCAACTATTTGCCGTGCAGTTAAATTTCATCAATAACAGTTTCAACAATACTACTATGAATTACGATATTTGGTTGTTGTTAAGGATATTGCAGTTGACATGCCTTTTTGTTTTTTTAACAATAACTAGTGTACTGTAGACCTGCACAATACCAGTTTGAATGACTATTTGCTTGTTTTTAAATGTTATGCCTGATGCAGTTAACACACCTTTCCACTTCTTGTTTTGCTTAACTAGCGTGCTTAAGCCTGCACACTGAAGCTATCATTTGTAGATTATGTTGTCTACCATGAATATATTCGGTTGATGTTTAGCCTGTTGTGCTTAACATGCCTTTATATGTACTCATGCAGGACAATATTGAGAACAGTGTTGTTTTCCATCGAGGTTAGTTTCATCGCATTGCTTATATGTACTCACTGTTCAGGATATCGGTAGCTGGTACTATATAGCCTGGGGCTGATAAGAGATTAATCATCGAATCGTACATTTCACTGAATATATCTGTAACCCATTTATCAGTAGGTTAACTAGGGCCATATTTAATATATCTGAGGCTACATAGCAACATGCATTGTACTGAATGACTAAATATGCAATCCCAGGCTACATAGCAACAAGGAAGAGTGTTACCTTAATGTTCTGATGATGTCTAGATATACATGTAATAAAATCTTATATAATGGGATGAAGGGAGTGTTGTACTACATCATTTTTCAATTGTTGTTTAGCTTCTAATATTAACTTGGTGATTTTAGGTACATATATTATTTCCAAAGATCCACACTTCGACCCTTTCTGCGTATGGGGCAATGAGATATTCATGAACCAGCATCAAGTGAGGAAACTGATAAAGATTATTATTAAAATGGGTCAAAAGATGTCAATCGAACTATTTGTTTACACTTTATGCAAGACAACAACGAACTGCATGATGATGTCACTTGAAACTACGTCGGTATTTCCCCAAAGAGGAAGGGATGATGCAGCACAGCGGCAGTAGGTATTTCCCTCAGATATGAAACCAAGGTGAAAGTGCAAGTATCACTTAGATTTTATTTTGGTGTGATGACAATGTGGTTAGTGGAACTAATGTTGGTTGCTAAAGTTTATCTCAGGACTTTGGTTCCAAGGTGTCCATTGATGGAGGTGTGCGACCCCCCAGTCCAAAAAGATCAAAGGCGTGGTTACCAGCGACTCGAAGGTTTTTCGTTTTGGTTCGATTTGAGTCGTAGGTAAAACCGCACTATCAAGAGGGGTCTTCGTGGAGTTAGTGTCGTGTGGGAATGCCTCCAAGACAGATACACCAGCCCTCCTACACCTCCTCAGATATTCCACTTATTGTGTGCTTTGCCGTGGTGTCCTGTGATGTTTCATCAGAAATCTTCTAGACACCCCGTGTGCACGGGGTCTCTGACCCCCGTGCGCACGGGGTAGTCAGAATATTTCGGGACACCCCATGCGCACGGGGTCTCTGACCCCCGTGCGCATGGGGTACCTCGAAACTCACTGGACACCCCGTGCGCACGGGGCTGACTTGGCCCGTGCGCACGGGGTCCAACGGGGCAGAAATCCCCTCCCGGCCAAGAACACTATATAAGCCCCCTTCTTCCTCCTCCATCACACAACTCTAATGTCTTGTTGAGCTCCTCCATTGCTACACCCCATTTTTCTCACTACTCTCAATCCCTCCACCCAATCTTGTTGAAACTTTGGGGATTGGGAGAGCAAGACCTGATCTACACTTTGACCAAACCAAATCGCGTTCCCCGCAACATTCATCCACCATGACTTGTTACTCTTGGAGCTTGGGCTCCTAGGCGGTTAGAGGTTCCTCCGGAAGCTTCCTTGCTTGTGGTGTGCTCCGGAGAAGTTTGTAAAGGTGTGGTGGTCGCCTTCAAGACCAACCCCGAGTGATTCGAGGCTCATCCGTTGGGGGTGACTCGAAGGAGATTACGGTGAGCCTTCGGTGGCGTTCCGCAAGCTTTGGCTCCGGCACCGCTCCAAACGGAGAGTAGCTCTTCCCCAAGGAAGAGTGAACTTCGGGATAAAATCCGCGTCCTCGTCTCACTTGTGGTTAATCCTTTCCCGCACTTTACTTAGCCTTGTATGCTTGTTGGCTTGCTAATTAGTTTGTTGCCTAGCATATTTAGCTTAGAGCTTGCTTGTCATATAGGTTGTGTTCACCTAGTTGCATATCTAGTGAACCCTTTTTATCCGCTAAGCCTTAAAATTGACAAGAAAGAGTAAAATTTGTAGTCCCCTATTCACCCCCCTCTAGTCGACCGTATCGATCCTTTCAATTAGTATCAGAGCCTCGTGCTCTAATATAAGGTTTTACAACCTTAGAGGATATGGTCAATCTAGGGAATGAGTGAGGTGACGCACCACTTGCGGAGGA